>NC_138884.1:117659620-118338272 GCF_965194825.1 Balaenoptera physalus | reverse complement strand
AAGGTTCATTCATGTTTTTCATGCCTTGAGAGTTCATTTCTTTTTATTGCTGAACAATATGCCATTGCATGAATGTATCACAGTTTGTTTATGCATTTACCAGTGAAAGACCTCTGGCTGCTTTCAAGTTTTGACAATTATGAATAAAGCTGCTATAAACATCCACATGCAGATTTTTGTGTTGACATAACTTTTCACACCACTTGGGCAAATACCTAAGAGAATGATTGCTAGATTATATGGGAAGACTGTGTTTAGGTTTGTAAGAAGCTGCCAAACTATCTTCCAAAGTGGCTATACCATTTTTGCACTACCACCAGAGATGAACAATGGTCCACATCTTTACCAGAAATGGTAAAGATGGTCAGTTTAAAAAAATTTTTTTACATTCTAGTAGATGTGTAGTGGTATATCATGGTTTTAATTTGCAATTACCTAATGGCAAATGATATTGAGGTCTTATTTGCCATCTGCCTATCTTCTTTTGTGAGGTGTCTGTTCAGATCTTTTACTCATTTTTTAATTGGGTTATTTGTTTCCTTATTGTTGGATTTGAAGAGTTCTTTGTATATTTTGAGTAAAAGTCCTTTATTGGATGTGTGTTTTACAAAGGTGTTTTTCCTCAGTCTGTGGCTTGTCTTTTCATTTTCTTAACAGTGTCTTCACAGAGAGAAGTTTTCATTTTAATAAAGTCCAACTTACCAGTTTTTTTCTTTCATGTATTATGCTTTTGGTGTCGTATGTAAAAACTCTTCACCAAACTCAAGATTGCCTAGATATTTTCCTATGTTTTCTTCTAGAAGTTTCAGAGTTTTGCATTTTATGTATAGATATATGATCCATTCTGAATTAATTTTCATGAAAAGTGGAAGGTCTCTTTCTAGGTTAAATTTTTTGCATGAGGACATCCACTTTTTCCAGCATCATTTGAAGATTGTCCTTTTTTTCCTCCAGTTTTATTGAGATATAATTGACATTCAACACTGTATAAGTTTAAGGTGTACAGCATAATAATTTGACTTACATATATAATGAAATGATTACCACAGTAAGTTTAGAAAGATTATCCTTTGTCCATTGAATTGCCTTTACTCTTTTATCAAAGATCAGTTGACTGTATTTGTGGGGAGTCTATTTCTGTGCTGTCTATTCTGTTTTATTAATCTGTATGTCTACTCTTTTGCAACTACTACACTACCTTGACTTCTGTAGTTTTATAATAAGTCTTGAAGTCAGGTACTCTCAGTTCTCCAGTTTTGTTCTTCGGTATTGTGTTGAATATTTTGGATCTTTTGTCTTTCCATACAGACTCTCCAATCGGTTTGTCAATATGTGCAAAATAGCTTGCTGGGATTTTGACTGGGATCATTTTGAATCTATAGATAAAATTGGAAAGAATTGACATCTTAATAATATTGGTTCTTCTAATCTGTAAACACAGATATCTGTTTACTTAGAATTTTTCGTTAGATTTTTTCAGTTTTCTGTACACAGATCCTGTACATATTTTGTTAGGTATATGCCTAAGTATTTCATTTTTCTTGGTGCTATTGTAAATGGTATAATTTTTAAAAATTCAAATTCTTATTTGCTGATATGTAGGAAATCAACTGACTTTTAAATCCTAAAATCTTGGTATATTCACTTATTAGTTACAGGAGGGTTTTTTGCTTTTGTTCTGTCCATTCTTTGGGATTTTTAACATAGACAATCATGTCATCTGTGTACAAAGACAACTTTATTTCCTCCTTCCCATCTGATATACCCTTTATTTCCTTTTCTTATTGCATTAGATAGGACTTTTCAATAAGATGTTGACTACACATGGTGAAAGAAGACTTAGTATCTTGTTCTGATCTTAGGGAAACTGTGTCCAGTTTCTCACTATTAAGTATGATGTTAACTTTTGCTTCCTTTAAGAATTAAGTATTTACCTTGGTCAGTTCAGGGTGTTATAACAGAATACCATAGACTGGGTGGCTTAAAAACAACAGAAATTTATTTCTCCCAGTTTTTGAACCTAGGAAGTCCAAGAACAAGGTGCCAGCAGATTCAGTGTCTGGTGAGAGCCTGCTTCCTGGTTCATCCTGTATCCTCACATGGTAGAAGGGGCGAGAGAGCTCTAAGTGCACTGATAAGTTTGCTAATTCCATTCATGACCCTAATGATCTAATTATAGCCAAAGGCCCCATCAGTGTGGTGAATGAAGTACAGCATTCACAATAGTTCCTTTTTTTTTTTTTTAAACTTTGGGTTTGTTTGTTTGTTTGTTTGTTTATTTATCTGTGGCTGTGTTGGGTCTTCGTTTCTGTGCTAGGGCTTTCTCTAGTTGCGGCAAGCGGGGGCCACTCTTCATCGCGGTGCGCGGGCCTCTCACTATCGTGGCGTCTCTTGTTGCGGAGCACAGGCTCCAGACGCACAGGCTCAGTAGTTGTGGCGCACGGGCTTAGTTGCTCCGCGGCATGTGGGATCTTCCCAGACCAAGGCTCGAACCCGTGTCCCCTGCATTGGCAGGCAGACTCTCAACCGCTGCGCCATCAGGGAAGCCCCACAATAGTTCTTATCTTCTATAAGCTCAAAGCAAATTCTCTGTCTACAAATTCAAGATATTAATTTTATACAACTGGGTTTTATGAAGCTTATTAAATCTTGAGGGTCTAGATCAAAGTTACGACTTTTATTTACTACCAGTTAGTTATATGAGCATAACAGAGCTGCTGGAGTCAGTTAAGACAAAAAATTTCCAAATGCTTTATCTCTCAGTAGAGTAGAGTGAGCTTTTAAAATTTCTTGAACTATGTAGTTATTTAGAGATATATTTATAATATGAAAGTCCAAGGGTCCTTTTGTCAACCTTATAAATAGGCTGAGAAATTTTATCAGCCCTCAGAAACATGCAGAGTATCAGCCAGCAACATTTTTTAACAAGAGTGTCATAGTGATGAAATATCTGATAGCTATGAATGTTAAGCATGGAGTATATATTGGGACACATTTCAGTTTGATGAATATTCTTATATCTATGGTATTTTAAAACTTTCCTTAAAATCTAATGCTAATCATAAGCCTTGGGTAGGAGGGTGAAGTCTGGCTCTTTACGATAGATACTGAATTATGTGAAAAAGGTCTGTTTTGGATCATTTGTGTTGTTAAGTATAACATTTCCTAATCCTATTTTGATAAGCCACAGTGAATAAGCAGTCTTTTATTCCATGCATAGATAACTATAGATTTTACATACTGTCTCTAGAAATACATAAATCCAGAGCTCAAGACACAGTATGTGCTTCATCTGGCTGTTCCTTTGTATCCTTCATCTTATCCTTTAATAAACTGGTAAATGTAAGAAAAAAAAAAAAGACACAGTACATGAAAAGCTCTACCTTAAAGGAGGTTATTACTTTTATATTCACCTTCTATCTGACTCTCTTGTCCTGCATTCAGTTTTGTTTCCAGAACTTTAGCTGTTCTAGTCTTTTCTACAAACTCCTCTTCCTCACACTAATGGACAAATTGTAAACCTTTCACTTCCTGGTCTTTTAAAAAACATTTTTTATTCCTATTCTACCCCAGGAGAAAAGAATCCATGATTTCTATTCATGATAATACAAACTTTTTACCCTCTTTGTTGCTATGGAATTCACAATTTATTCCTTATTTCATATTTGTTAGATTTTTTTTTTTTTTTTCATGTTCCTGGGGTGGGAGGGTGAGGCAAGTCGATGGGAGAGAGATAAAATTTTGAGGAATAAAATTCAGGAGTCTTGATTTTCTGATCACTAACACCTTGTTTGTGGAATTAACAAATTAAGCTAAATGTTAAATTTGCTTTAATATGTACAATAAATCTCCCCATTCTAATTCTGTATATTTCATTTGTATATTATTATTGTAATGAAGATTAAGTGATTAAAACATTGCTTCTGGGTTATGATTACTTCTCATTTTCCTACTAAAGTTCTGAGACTAGACTGGCCATCCTTCCAGTCTCAAATTCCTATATGTTGCTCAATATTGAGTTTGTCTTTGGATATATAGACAACTAAAATTTTTATTTCTGTCAAGTGAATAAAAAAATGAACAAATCAAAGCACTGGAAAAACCAAGTGGTATTTAGTCTGACCTCCAATATTAGAATTAAAGTCAACGTGGAATTTTGTAGCCAAGGCACACTTATAAGTTTTTTTTTTTAATAATTTCTTTATTTTTTCCCCATGTTCAATATTAGTTATCTATTTTATACATATTAGTGTGTGTATGTCAATCCTAATCTCCCACTTCATCCCACCACCACCCCTCCCCCGCCACTTTCCCCCTTTGGTGTCCATATGTTTATTCTCTACATCTGTGTCTCTATTTCTGCCTTGCAAACTGGTTCATCTGTACCATTTTTCTAGGTTCCACATATATGCGTTAATACACGATATTTGTTTTGCTCTTTCTGACTTGCTTCACTCTGTATGACAGTCTCTAAGTCCATCCACGTCTCTACAAATGACCCAATTTCATTCCTTTTTATGGCTGAGTAATATTCCATTGTATATATGTACCACGTCTTCTTTATCCATTCATCTGTCCTTATAAGATTTTAAATGATGGGGAATTTAAAGATTAGTGATGTTAATTCTAATTTGAGTTAGCCCTATATTTAGGGGAAAAAAATCAATCTGAATTTAGAATCTGTCACTTGATCTGTGCTCAGTTTCTTCCCTCTATAACAATGGGTTTGGGTTGTTTTAAGTGTCTGACAAAGGTCCTCTGTCTTCATTATAGAACGGAAAAACATTTCAGAGATTGAGATTTCTTATTGCCAGATTTGGAATAGGTACTCCACCATATTTTTTTTAAATAATCATTATTATTTTGCTCTAATCCAAAAGGAATCATCATGGGTCTTTCTTACAAACAGAATTAGTTTTCTTGCCTTAGTTGTTTTTAAAGGGCAACATGACAAAATCAAATGACTTCCAGCTCCTGAGCTCAGGGAAAAGCTAGAAATATCTGGAGGATGATACTGCCTGTACTTACTTGCAGAAAAGAATTTAGCCTTTTTGTGAGTAAAGACCTTAAGGTGAAGAAAATATAGAAATGAACGTGTTATCATGTATCAGTTATCCGGCAACTGTCTAGACAAACGATATGTGATAAATAAAATTTGGAGAATATTTTGTGATATTTTGGGTTCAAAATTTGTAATGAATTTCAAGCTTTTTCCTATTTAGCTTCACTTACTCTTGTGAAAGAGTTATTTCCTGTTCTTCAGAAGGCTTTTTTGTGAGGTTTAACTGAAGGATTGAACAGCTTCTTAGTCATTAAATGGCTCTGACAAATAACATTTATAACATATTGGAGGAACACAACTGGATGAGTGAATCAGAAACCAAATGAATTTCAAACAACAGATCTGATTCAACATTTATCTCCCCTTTTACTCTTAAATATGCACATGTGTGATGGGCCATAACCACAAGACTAAGACACAGTAATGGGTGACTAGATGTGGGGAGGCTCTTACAGGAGCAATTTATTTGCAGAGAGTTCTGGGAATTAATTTGAACCCCCAAAACTGTTACTCTATGTAGACCATGAACTTGCTACTGAAAAGGAAAAATAAACCCATCTGTAAGAGTATTCAGGAGAGATGGCTTTATGAGTTTAGATAACAAGGACAAGTGGAGAGAGAATGATAAATCCAGCAGAGGTCAATCCTTGGGAAGAAACAGAAGTAAGATGCACATCTGGAACTAAGTCCACAAATAAGTAGTATGAAAATAGTCCTTTTATTCCAAGTCCAGGGTGCGATATTATGTAGGCCTTTCATGACATTATACCAATTGGGGCAGTTTGTGAAAGAGCACAGAAGGTCATGGGGACCCTTAGGAATTTTTATGTGTGCTGGGCATAAATCCCTTCTGTGCACAAGGGACTCACACTTGTAACCACGAAGTGGATAAAACTTAGTTGTGGAGCAGAGAGAGATTTAGAATCTTCATCTCTAATTCAAGGCCCATGATCTTGAAAACCTCCTGCTAAAACAGGACCCGCTGTTTGGAAAGAAATTAAAGTCAAAGAGCAGATTGATAAGCCACTGATTAGAAGCCTTGCTTATTCTTACCAGGCCTCTAAGATAGTGAAGACAATTCCTGAGAAGGCATCCCTTAATGATATCTTAAGATGGTCTATACTTTGACACTTATTTTATTCTTAATTTTGGTAAGACTCAGTTGTAAGGTGGATTCTTTTCCCAGTCAGAAAAGTTTATTTGTTTGTTGTTGTTTCTCCTCGTGTGTTTTCATATATAAGAAAATATACTTTACTGTTAAAGTTTCTCACATATCTCTGGTGTCTAGAGAACATCTCTTGTTTTTGACTGTTCAGTTCTATTCTTTTTGGAAATGTTTGCTTTCTCATCCACTATGATTCTGTTGGGACTGCCAATTATATCACACTCCTTGTGATCACACACATAATATCACACTCACGGTCACAGGACTGAGTGTGTGATCTAGACCATATTTTTCTACTCTCCTGCTAATGTTGATTGATTCAAAAGTAGGCATGTGACCCAACGTAGGCCAATCAATGCATTGCTCCAGGTGTCCTCATTTTGGAGCTAGGAGAAGGTTCTTGCTTTTTTGGATAATAATGCTTGAAGGGTACTGTATTCATGAGATTATAATTCAGGTGATGTTACAAAGACCTCAAGTTAGCATTAGCTTAAACAAGGTAGAAGTTGACTAATTTATTATGTAAAAGTTTGATCTGTATGGTGGCGCTCCTCCACCAAGTCATTAGGGGCCCACACTCATTCTGTGTAGTTATCCTGCAATTTTATTTATTTATTTATTTATTTATTTATTTATTTATGGCTGTGTTGGGTCTTCGTTTCTGTGCGAGGGCTTTTTCTAGTTGCGGCAAGCGGGGGCCACTCTTCATCGCGGTGCGCGGGCCTCTCACTATCGCGGCCTCTCTTGTTGCGGAGCACAGGCTCCAGACGCGCAGGCTCAGTAATTGTGGCTCACGGGCCTAGTTGCTCCGTGGCATGTGGGATCTTCCCAGACCAGGGCTCGAACCCGTGTCCCCTGCATTGGCAGGCAGATTCTCAACCACTGCGCCACCAGGGAAGCCCTATCCTGCAATTTTAAACATACAGCTTCTGTCTCATGGTCAAAGAGGACTACTCCAGCTTCCACCTCATGTCTGCATTACAGCCAGTGGGAAGAGAGCAACCAAGGGGCTGTACACCTCATCCCTTCAAAGGCCTAAGTAGAAGATGTATAAGTTACTGCTGCTCAAATCATATTGGCTATAACTTAACATGGCCACACTTGTCTTTAAGGAAAGCTGGAGATAGTAGCTATTACATGAATAACCACATGACTACTTAAAAATTCTATTGTCGTAGAAGAAGTGGAGAATGGAAATTTAAGGAAGATTTTTGTCAAATATAGGCATCAGGGTTTCCTGGAAGCTGTCTTTTCTACTGTATGAAATCTTCCTGTAGTTGAGAAAAGTTGGAGTATTTAAGTACATTTAAATGTTTGAATATAGTTGTGCTACTACTTCCTGACTTTCTATTTAAATAGACAAATTATTTGTGTGTGTGTGTATATATTTTGCTAAATAAATTTAAGTCAAGCTGTTATGGCTTGTGGTCCAAATAGTCTTGACTAATACTATGTTGCAAAGGGTGAGGGGAAACTAATTCTTAGTCACCAAGAATGAATAAAAAGAAGAGAGTTTTCACTGCTTCTTTTATGACATGGAGTATGCATAAAAGTGGAGTCTCCTGAAAACCATGATCATTACATATTGAAAAGAACTGTGGTATATTTGGCTCAAGAAAGATTTAAACTGAGCAAAGCATTTAAACTCTCAGAGATGATTTGGGTTTGATGAAGGCTGAAGATAAGGATGAAGAGTACAGGAATTAATAAGAATAAAATAACCAAAAAAAATAGCCACTTCTTAAATACTGATTGTGTGCCTAAAGAATTAAGTATTTAAATAATTTCACTTAGTTTTAACTTCAACTTTATAGTAATCAGTATTACCCCCATTTTATAAATAATCAGAAAGTTTAAATAACTCCCCCAAGATGATAATTTGTGGCTAAATCAGGATTGCATCTTAATCTGACTCCCAATCCAGCCTTCGTCTTTTCTTATCATCATCATTACCACCATTGGTTTCATCATGGTCATCATGATTCACTGTCCTTTTTCACAAGCACCCCCATCTCACAGCCACCACCACCACCACCACCACCATCACCACAACCACACCATTACATCAGAAGCACTCTTAGCACTACTGCCCTGATCACCACCATCTAAAGTGCTCCACCATATCCAATAACAACCCCAGAATAATAATGCTTGAGGAGAATATAAGACTTAAGTGTTCGTTTTATTCCATGCAAAGAATAATCTTGGACATAGAATAGCCAATACAATTAATATAATAAACAAAAACCCACTCCATATTTTATGTAAGTTATTCATTAATTTTTCTTCTTGTATCTCAGGATACATTACACATACTGTCCAATTTATTCCCTAGTATTTGGGTTTTATAAGGACAAAGACCTTGATTTGTTCACTGTTTTATTTTTAAAATATAAACTTAATGTACTTTCCCAGTCATTCATTCATTACAGAAAATAGTCTCTTTAGTGTCAGGCTCTAAATTTGACTTCGGAATGCAATGGTGATTAAGGAAATGAGACAACATACAACTGAACAAGGAGTTGATATGAGTTAAGTGTAAGGAGAGGGGAAGTACAGGAAGAAAAGGGAAGACAAGGTAGAGACACCTCATAGTTTAGGGGTGGGATGGAAAGATATCTTGAAGGAAGTGATGTTTAAACTGAGACCTAAAGGATGAGTAGGGTACGGCAAGAAAAAGAGGGGAGCAATGTGTTCCAGAGCAGACTGCATAGACAAAGGCCCGGACACAAAGAGGACATCTTTTTCAAGAAATTAATATTCATTGTGGTGAATCTGGACATGAGAGGGAAGGGCTGCAGCTGTATGGGGAAGGAAGTGTCGAGTCACATAAATTATGCTAAATAAGGTGGACTTTATCCTAAGGACAATGGGAACAAGTTAAAATATTTCAAGGCAATCAGAGTTGTGCTTTAGCACTTCGCTTTAGACTGCTGCTTGCAGTGTGGAGAATAAACTGTGGAGGTCAAAACTGGAGTCAGGGATTAGGACCATTATTAACTTGCAGTAGTCCAAGCGAAGTGATCATCCTCAAGAATTATCTTACTTGAGATGGGAATAGTTGTCTTTCATCTTTGTAAAGGCAGCGAGAGGGAAAATGATGCACAAATTCAAGAAATAGTTATGAAGTAGAATCACCATAACTTCTGGTTGATTAAAGCAGAGACATGAAAGAGAAGGAGGATTTAAAGATTATACCACTGTTTCTGTGTGGGCAACAAGTATCTGGTAATGTAATGCATTTAAATATGGAGGAAGGAAAGTTTTCAAGAAAAGGGAATGAATTAAGGTTTTTGGTTAAAAAATAAACTTTTTATTTGGTAATAGTTTCATGCTTAATGAAAAGTTGCAAAAATGATACAAAGAACCTCTTAGACACTTCTCTCTCTCTTTCTCCCTCTTTCTCCCTCTTTCTCTCTCTCTCTCTCTCTATATATATATACACACACACACATACAGAGATAGATAGATGTATTGATAGGTAGAGAGGTGATAGTTATAGGTATAGATAGATGTAGCTATCCATGAACTATTTAAGAATAAGTTGCTCACAACATAAAATTTTATCTCTAAATATTTTCAGTGTATATATTTTAAAGAACAAGGACATTCCTTTACATAACCACACTGCAATATTCCATTTTAGGAACTTTACATTGATACAACATTTTAATGTACATCCATATTCCAGTTTTGTCAATTGATCCAATTATGTCCTTTATAACCTACTTTTCCCTCCAGAACTGCATTCATTCCACGATTATGTATTGCGTTTCATTATATGCTTCTTTAGTCTCCTTTCATCTGAAATAGTTCCTCAGTAGTTTTACTGTCTTCCATTTTTTATAATAGAACAGAATAATTTATGTAATGGACATGGTCAAAATTAGAATTCTATGTTACTAATTCTTTCTTTCTGCTACTTATTCTGTATTTCCCACTGAATGTTATCTTTTAAAGTATACCTGGAAGAAGCCTGCCCGTAGTATTTGTGTTGACCCAAACCGAGCCAAAATTTACCTCATAACAAAAAATCCCATGTACAAATGTCCAGGATTCAAACAAAATGTCAGTGGCAGCAGAACTCACATCTCAGAGCTGAAAGCGAATACTCCCTAGTCTGTCTGCTGAAATGTTACCTTTTACTGCTCCTTGTGGAATGGCAGAAGTCAGGTGCTCTGTGAGTCTGCATTTAACAGCGTCCAAGAAGCACTAGGAATGAGAGGCTGCATGTTAAATGGAAATTTCTGCTGAAGTAGTGCCCCCCACACAGAAAATTAACCTTGCTGATTATAAATTTTGTACATGTATGTATTTTCTCACGGGGAGAGGGAATGATGTGAACGTATTACGCCATGTGGGATTGAGAAACGTGCAGTTAGGAGAGAGTAAGCTCAGGGTACACACACAATAAAGCACTCCTATAGAAAATGAACAGGCTGTCAGGGTAAACAAAAGAATGACCAGAACATGTGTTTTTAGTCATGTGACTGAAACACCACAAAGTTTTAGAAAGAGAGACCGAGTCTATTCCTTAGAGGATTTCACAGAATTCTTGGGCTGGTTGTCAGTCTTAGCTGAGCTGATGGATTGGTGTGGCAGAGATAATGTTAGATCGAATCTCCATTCCAGTTAAAACCTCCCAGAGATTGATGGCCTGGGTCAGTGACAGTTGTCTTTAATGCTCCCTATAACTCTATTTTTTAGAATGCTTTATATTTGTAAACAGAGTTTACACTTGTTGACTATTCGCTATGTGCTCGAAACAGTTCCAAGTGCTTAGCATGTATTAAATTATTTAATCTTCAAAACAAACTTCTAAATTACATATTATTATAATTTCCATTTTTTAGATGAAAAGACTAAGCTATAGAAATGTTGAGTAACTTGCCAAAAAAAAAAAAAATTGTGCCCCTGGGCAACTAAACACTATCATGATTCACTTAGCTTCTTTCCAAAGAAGTGAGCATAAAGGAATAAACTGTATTCTAAAACTTCTGTAAATGAATTGATTAATTCATGCTTGGCCATGTCACTTTTTAGCTCAATGAACTGTCCCACAAATAGTGCTAATATGTTCTATATCTATTTGAAAAAAACTAACTGAAAATCGTATACCGCAGTGTAAATTCATATCGAATGGTTAGTGTATTTCTATTTTTGCATATTGCTGAACACACAGAACCTATAAATTCTCAGAGAGTGGTACTATTTATACATGATGTAAATTTGTGAGAAAGCTAATGATAATTATCTCCATATTAATAAAACTGATCTCATTTTCCCTGTAGTTTAGGAATGTCACTTAACATACCTTAAAGATATGTCACATTATTTCATATGTTATAAATTTTATTGTAAAATTTTAATTAATTGAGTAAAAAACTATAATAATATAAAATTTGTTGCAAATATTATTTTAAAAATCTCTTTTGGAGAGCCCCTTAATTCTATATGCAGAATATAATATTTAAATTGTTCTTCAGTATCTACATAGTTTATAAAATAATCTGTTTTTCATGGAATTATTCTTAATTTCATTAATAGAACTGATAATAACATTCATTACTTTGTGGGCTCTTTCACAGTGATTCTTGGAGACCAATTGTTGCTACGCATAATACAGTGAATCACTAAAACATCTGTTGCTACTTTTTAAAAAGTTGGTCATATACATAAATTGCCTGTCAGCTGTAGCCTGGGCTCCATCTATTGCACAATGTATGCTACTGGGAAATTGATTTTTTCCAGGAATTAATTTTTAAGGCTTTCAAACAAAAGTGACCCTTTTGTATACATTGTATGTAATTTTGAACATAACGTATCCACTTATACTTTTGCATTCTTTATGAACTGTACATTATGAGCAGGAAAACTTCATTATCAGACAGGACGGTTTCATCTGTTGTAATCAAAATTTGCTCGACTTAGCTAATTTTATACATCTTTCTCAATGCTGATGATTATTCTTCAGAAAGAATCATGGCTTGCAGAACAGAAATTATTTCATTTTTTCATTATCCTACTTATAACTCTCACATAATGATACTAATTTTATTTAGTGTTATAGGGCCCATCACATTTTTAATCATTTGTGTTCCTCTGTAGGAAACAAATTGTTAAAAGACTTTTAAAATAAATCCAATGTTGATATTCTGATTTTCAGTGTTTTCCTCTGAATCTCAGTAATATTATACACATTTGCCAATTTATCTTTTTTTTTTTTTTTTTTTATAAATTTATTTATTTATTTATTTTTGCTGTGTTGGGTCTTCATTTCTGTGCGAGGGCTTTCTCTAGTTGTGGCGAGCGGGGGCCACTCTTCATCGCGGTGCGCGGGCCTCTCACCATCGCGGCCTCTGTTGTTGCGGAGCACAGGCTCCAGACGCGCAGGCTCAGTAGTTGTGGCTCACGGGCCCAGTTGCTCCGCGGCATGTGGGATCTTCCCAGACCAGGGCCCGAACCCGCGTCCCCTGCATTAGCAGGCAGATTCTCAACCACTGCACCACCAGGGAAGCCCGCCAATTTATCTTTTATATCTTTCCTGTCAGCAGTTTTAATCTTCCTTTCCTCCTTCCTTCCTCCCTCCATCCCTGCTTCCTACCTTTCTTGTTTTTAAAACTCTGTGTATAGATGATCCTTATTTTATTTAACACATTCCCCAATAATGGAATTTAAATATACCCTAGTTTTGGCTTCAAGAAGTTAACATTGTCTTACATATGTGTTTGCAAACTTTCTTCAAAAATATCTATTAAAAAATACCTGTAAATAGAACTTTTGGAACAAGGGACATGAATATTTCTATGTACTGGGTGAAGAATCGGAATAGGGCTCTCTGTTAGTGACCATATTTCTAAATTCTCATATTTTCCTAAATCTCTCATTTTGGGCTAGAATTTTAAAATGCTGCTTTTGTTGTTTTAATTATACAAATGATACATGAATTTATATATGATGAAAAATTATTTGGATAAAAAATTTCATTCCCTTTTTAATCTCTGCCAAACTATTTTGTAAAGGAGGGGTATGCATACACACACACAGATATAGACCTTTTTCCATTATATAAAAACAGTGTGGATTATACTAAACATATTGTACTATGAATAGGTCAGATCAGTAAGTCAAATCTTTTATGTTTTCATTTTTAAATCAACTTTACTGAGGTATAATTTACATACAATAAGATGCATCCATTTAAAATGTACAGTTTGCTGAATTTTAACAAATGTTTACACCCACATAAGCACCACCATAATTAAGATATGAAACACTTCCATCAAACTACAAAGCTCTCTTGTATTCCTTTGCAGTCAGCCCCTTCCCCATTCCTGGCCCCATGCAACCACTGATCTGATTTCTATCGTTCGAGATTGTTTTCGCCAGATTTAAAAATTCATATACCAGATGGCTTCATAGGCAAATTCTATCAAAAATTTAGAGAAGAGCTAACACCTATCCTTCTCAAACTCTTCCAAAATATAGCAGAGGGAGGAGCACTCCCAAACTCAATCTACAAGGCCACCATCACCCTGATACCAAAACCAGACAAAGATGTGACAAAGAAAGAAAACTACGGACCAATATCACTGATGAACATAGATGCAAAATTCCTCAACAAAATACTAGGAAACAGAATCCAACAGCACATTAAAAGGATCATACACCATGACCAAGTGGGGTTTATCCCAGAAATGCAAGGATTCTTCAATATATACAAATCAATCAATGTGATACACCATATTAACAAATTGAAGGATAAAAACCATATGATCATCTCAATAGATGCAGAAAAAGCTTTTGACAAAATTCAACACCCATTTATGATAAAAACTCTCCAGAAAGTGGGCATAGAGGGAACCTACCTCAACATAATAAAGGCCATATATGACAAACCCAGAGCCAACATTGTTCTCAATAGTGAAAAACTGAAACCATTTCCTCTACGATCAGGAACAAGACAAGCTTGCCCACTCTCACCACTATTATTCAACATAGTTTTGGAAGTTTTAGCCACAGCAATCAGAGAAGAAAAAGAAATAAATGGAATCCAAATCAGAAAAGAAGTGAAGTTGTCACTGTTTGCAGATGACATGATACTATACATAGAGAATCCTAATGGTACTACCAGAAAACTACTAGAGCTAATCAATGAATTTGGTAGAGTAGCAGGATGCAAAATTAATGCACAGAAATCTCTTGCATTCCTATACACTAATGATGAAAAATCTGAAAGAGAAATTAAGGAAACACTCCCATTTGCCATTGCAACAAAAAAAATAAAATACCTAGGAATAAACCTACCTAAGGAGACAAAAGACCTGTATGCAGAAAACTATAAGACACTGGTGAAAGAAATTAAAGATGATACAAACAGATGGTGAGATATACCATGTTCTTGGATTGGAAGAATCAACATGAAAATGAGTATACTACCCAAAGCAATCTACAGATTCAATGCAATCCCTATCAAACTACCACTGGCATTTTTCACAGAACTAGAACAAAAAATTTCACAATTTGTATGGAAACACAAAAGACCCTGAATAGCCAAAGCAATCTTGAGAAGGAAAAACGGAGTTGGAGGAATCAGGCTCCCTGACTTCAGACTATACTACAGACTTCAGACTATACTACAAAGCTACAGTAATAGTAGCAATACTATAGTACTGGCACAAAAACAGAAATATAGATCAATGGAACAGGGTAGAAGGCCCAGAGATAAACCCACGCACATATGGTCACCTTATCTTTGATAAAGGAGGCAAGACTATGCAACGGAGAAAAGACAGCCTCTTCAGTAAGTGTTGCTGGGAAAACTGGACAGCTACGTGTAAATGAATGAAATTAGAACACTTCCTAACACCATACACAAAAATGAACTCAAAATGGATTAAAGGCCTAAATGTAAGGCCAGACATTATAAAACTCTTAAAGGAAAACATAGGCAGAACACTCTATGACATAAATCACAGCAAGATCCTTTTTGACCCACCTCCTAGAGTAATGGAAATAAAAACAAAAATAAACAAATGGGGCCTAATGAAACTTAAAAGCTTTTGCACAGCAAAGGAAACCATAAAAAAGACGAAAAGACAACCCTCAGAATGGGAGAAAATATTTGCAAACAAAGCAACGGACAAAGGATTAATCTCCAAAATATACAAGCAGCTCATGCAGCTCAATATCAAAAAAACAAACAACCCAATCCAAAAATGGGCAGAAGACCTAAATAGACATTTCTCCAAAAAAGATCTACAGATTGCCAACAAACACATGAAAGTATGCTCAACATCACTAATCATTAGAGAAATGCAAATCAAAACTACAGTGAGGTTTCACCTCACACCAGTCAGTATGGCTATCATCAAAAAATCTACAAACAACAAATGCTGGAGAGGGTGTGGAGAAAAGGGAACCCTCTTGCACTGTTGGTGGGAATGTAAATTGGTACAGCCTCTAGGGAGAACAGTATGGAGGGTCCTTAAAAAACTAAAAATAGAATTACCATATGACCCAGCAATCCCACTACTGGGCATATACCCAGAGAAAATGATAATTCAGAAAGAGTCATGTACCGCAATGTTCATTGCAGCACTGTTTACGATAGCCAGGCCATGGAAGCAACCCAAGTGTCCATCGACAGATGAATGGATAAAGAAGATGTGGCACATATATACAATGGAATATTACTCAGCCATAAAAAGAAATGGAATTAAGTTATTTGTAGTGAGGTGGATGGACCTAGAGTCTGTCATACAGAGTGAAGTAATTCAGAAAGAGAAAAGCAAATACTGTATGCTAATACATTTATATGGAATCTAAAAAAAATGGTTCTGATAAACCTAGGGGCAGGACAGGAATAAAGACATAGACGTAGAGAATGGACTTGAGGACACGGGGTGGGGGAAGGGTAAGCTGGGACGAAGTGAGAGAGTAGCACTGACATATATACACTACCAAATGTAAAATAGATAGCTAGTGGGAAGCAGCTGCATCGCATGGGGAGATCAGCTCGGTGTTTTGTGACCACCTAGAGGGGTGGGATAGGGAAGGTGGGAGGGAGACGCAAGAGGGAGGGGATATGGGGATATATGTATACATATAGATGACTCACTTTGTTTTACAGCAGAAACTAACACAACAATGTAAAGCAATTATACTCCAATAAAGATGTTACAAAAATAAAAATAAATTCTATGAAAAAAAATTCATATAAATGGAATCATACAGTAAGTGGTCTCCTGTGTTTGGTATCTTTTTTGATACCAGGCATTCATCATGTTTTGAGCGTCATTCATGTTGTTGCATGTGCCAATAGTTTGTTCTTTTGTTACTGAGTATATCTATATATGAACATGTTTATGCATTTACCTCTGATGGGCATTTCGGTACTTTTGTTTTTTGGCTGTTATGAACAAAGCTGCTCTGTACATTTGTATACATGTATTTTGGAGGACATATGATATTTGTTTTGGGTAAATATGCTGGGTTATATGGGAGATATATGTTTCATTGTATACAAAACTGACAAACAATTGTCCAACATGATTTTACAATTTTATATTTCCTCCAGTATTTCATATTCTTAATATCTTTCAAAAGCAGAAGGTGTTAATTTTGGTACAGATCAATTTATCAGCATTTTTTCTAATGATCTGTCAAATCAGTTTTTTACAAAGGAATCTTTGTCTACTGTAAGGGGTGAAGATTTTCTCTTGTGGTTTCTTCTAGAAGCTCTATATTTTTAGCCTTAACTTTTAGACTTAAGGTCATGTTAAGTTAATTTCAGTATATGTTGTCAGATAAGTATAGTGCTTCACTTTTTTCCATGGAAATATCCAATATTTTAGTTCTTTTTTAATATGTACCGCATTTTCTCTTTTTAACTTCTTTTTTTAATTGAGGTATAGTTGATTTACAATATTACGTTAGTTTCAGGTGTACAACATAGTGATTCAAAATTTTTACAGATTATATTCCATTTATAGTTATTATAAAATATTGGCTGTATTTCCTGTGCTGTACAATATATTCTTGCAGCTTATTTATTTTATACATAATAGTTTGTACCTCCTAATCCCCTACCCCTATGTTTCCCTTCCACTCTTCCCTCTTTCCACTGGTGACCACCAGTTTGTTCTTTATATCTGTGAGTCTGCTTCTTTTATGTTATATTTGCTAGTTTGTTTTATTTTTTAGATTCCACATATGAGTGATAATATATAGTATTTGTCTATCTCTCTCTGACTTATTTCACTAAGCATAATACCCTCCAGGTCCATCCATGTTGTTGCAAATGGCAACATATCATTCTTTTGTATGGCTGAGGAGTATTCCATTGTATATATATACCATAGATTTTTTATCCATTCATCTGTTGATGGGCACTTAGGTTGCTTCCATATCTTGGCTATTGTAAATAATGCTGCTATGAACATTGGGGTGCATGTATCATTTCAAATTAGTGTTTTTGTTTTCTCCAGACATATACCCAGGAGCAGAATTTCAGGATCATATGGTAATTCTATTTTTAGTTTTTTGAGGAACTGCCATACTGTTTCCACAGCAGCTGTACCAATTTACATTCCCATCAAAAGTGTACAAGAATTCCCTTTTCTCCACATCCTCGCCAACATTTGTTATTTGTGTTCTTTTTGATGACAGCCATTCTTACAGGTGTGAGATTGATATCTCATTGTGGTTTATTTTTAATATTTATTTATTTATTTGGCTATGCTGGGTCTTAGTTGCGGCATGCAGAATCTAATTCCCTGACCAGGGATTGAACTTTGGCCCCCTGCATTGGGAGTGTGGAGTCTTAGCCACTGGACCACCAGAGAAGTCTCTCTCGTTGTGGTTTTGATTTGCTTTTCTCTGATGATTAGTGATGTTGAGCATCTTTTCATGTGCCTGTTGGCCATCTATATGTCTTCTTTGGAAAAATATCTATTCAGGTCTTCTGCCCATCTTTTAATCAGGTTGGTTTTTCTTTTTTTTTTTTTGACATTGAGTTGTATGAGTTGTTCATATATTTTGGATATTAATCCTTTATTGGTCATATCATTTGCAAATATTGTCTCCCATTCAGTAGGTTGTCTTTTTGTTTTGTCAGTGGTTTCCTTTGCTATGCAAAAGCTTTTAAGTTTAATTAGGTCCCGTCTTAAAATTTTTGCTTTTGTTTCCTTTGCCTTAGGAGACAGGTCCAAAAAAATATTGTTGCTACTTATGTCAAAGATTATTTTGCCTATGTTTTCTTCTAGGACTTTTATGCTTTCCAGTCTTACATTAAGGTCTTTAATTCATTTTGAGTTTATTTTTGTAAATGGTGTGAGAAAATGTTCTAATCTCATTCTTTACATGTAGTTGTCCAGTTTTCCCAGAACCTCTTATTGAGGAGACTGTCTTTTTTCCATCATATATTCTTGTCTCCTTTGTTGTTGATTAATTGACCATAGGTTCATGGGTTTATTTCTGGGCTCTCTATTCTGTTCCAGTTATCTCTGTTTGTGTTTTAGTGCCAGTACCATACTGCTTTGATTACTGTAGCTTTGTGGTATAAGTATAGTACCCAGCCTGGCTAATCCAAGTTTGAGTATCTCTCAGCCCTGTAGTTCCTGAGTCTGCGCCCAGCTTCTCTGGAGTTTCACTCTCTTCATAAGCTGGTTTACACTCAGCCAAACACTCAAGAAGACCCATAGCCGTATTTCTGAATCTCTTTTACTAGATTGCTTCCTCCTTTCCAATGCTCTGCCTCACAAATTCTAGCCACCTCAGCCTCCCCCACACTCTGATCTCTCCCTTCACTCAGAATATCACCATGTTCTTCCTGCACCAAGATCCAGGAAAGTGCCTCCAGGCTCAAAGCCCAGGTGTTCATACTGATCATGTCCTTTGTTTCCTTTCTCTTAAGGATCACAGTCCTGTACTGTCTCCTGTCCAGTATATGAAAATACTTGTTTCTATTTGTTTCACTAGAGGGGCCAGTCTGGTACCAGTTACTCCATCTTTGCTAGAAGTAGAATGCTAGGAACATTTTATTTCGGTAAATTTTGCCAGATTTCCCTTCAAGTAGATTGTACCAATTGTCATTTCCACCAACTCTGTATGATAGGTGGTACTTATTTTTCTATCCATTATCAAAACTGGGTTTCATTCAGTGCTTTATATACTTTTTTTTATACTTTTTTTTACTATTTGTCTGTTTGAGAGGTATTTTTATTTACAATTCTTTGAATATATGAGTTAGGTTCAGTCACTTTTATATATATTATCAGCCATGCGTATTTCTTTTTCTTTGTTTATTTATGGACCTTAGTCATTTTCCCATTTATATTTTTCCTTTTTAATTGATTTCTTAGTATTCTCTTTATATTCATTTATTTATTCATTCATTCAGTCATTCAACGAATATTTATTGTATACCAGCTACATTCCAGGCCTGTTCTAAGTGCTGGGAATATGACAGTGAGTTAATTCTGCACTGGTGAGGTTTATCTTCTAATGAGTAATGAGGAGAGAGAGAATTAATACAGTGTAAGCACATTTGATATATCATGTGGTGGTAAGTAAGTATGGAGAAGAATAAAGCAGGGTATGGGAAATTCAGTAAAATAGAAATATATTATTGAATTGGGGGATTTCTGTTTTATGTAGGATCTTTAGAAAAAGATTCTTTGCTAGGTGATATTTAAGTGAATACTTGAATGAACAGAGTAAGCCATGTGGATGTCTGGAGAAAGAACATTCCAGTTAGATGAAACAGCCTGAGCGAAGGCCCAATGATGGTTGTTGCTTGGCATGCTGGAAAAATTAGAAAGAGGCCCCTGTGGCAGGAAGGGAAAGAGAATAGAGGAATGGGAGCAGTAGTGGTCAACTGGGGAAGATATCTAGATTAGGTAGAACTTGGCAGGAAATTACAAATTCATTGTTAATTCATTCATCTGCATAAGATGGGAAGCCATTGGGGGATAATATGCAGATGGACATAACTGATTGTCATTTATAAGGGATCCTCCTGGTAGCTTTGTGGAGAAGATAATACAAGGGAGCAAAAGGGAAACAACAGCAGCCATGTGTCTCAACACATTACTGAATATCTAGTATTAATTCTATTGAGTTGTGTTACCTTGATTATATACTAAATTCTCAGATGCATTTGGCTCTTTCAGTTCTCCTTTAACTTGTCTGCCATTGTTAATGTTAAACTTCATCTTGATATCTGGTAGGTCTCTAAGGAGGGTGATCGTTCTGCCCAGTTAACCAGAACAGTCCCAGTTTATACCTGTTGTAGATCAGTTAATATGTGTTAATTACTTTTAATATGTCTTTTCCCGTCAAGTTTCCTGGTTTGATGATAAGCTACATGGTCACTCTCTCTATGACCTCATTACTGTTCTTTCAATTTTCTGGGTGTTCTTTTATATTTATTTTTTTAATTATGGTTTTATTTTCTATCATGTTTTGATAAAAATTCAAGTTGATATTTTGTTTGGGATAAAACTGAATTTTTAAATTAATTTTTGCATAATTAATATTTTTGTAATATTTGTCTTTCCCTAACCACAAAGAGTTCTCATTTTAAAATAGTGAAGTCTTCTATATTCTTTAGTATATTTTATTTTAAATCTTTTTCTTTACATGTTTTTTACACAATTTTTAGTGGTTTTTATCTAGTCATTTAACAAAATGTTTTCTTATGGAATTTTTCAAACACGAAGAAGTAAAGAGTATAGGACAACAGCCTCATACAATCATCACCTAGCTCCAACTACCATAAACATTTCCCTAATTTTCTAGTTATTTCAACATTTTTTGCTGTTACTATTGAAATATTTTTTCTTGCTGTATATTTTAGAAAAATATTGTTCATGTACTATTGTAAATTGCCACATTTCTAAATTCTGTTTTTGTTTCAAAAATGTTTTTTCTCATGGGATGGGATTGTCAAGTATAAAATCCTGTCAATTGCAAATGATAATTTTGATTTCCTTCTCTCTTTATTTATGCCAGTTATTTTTTATTCTTATTGTATGTTAACTAATCTCTTAACTGGTGTAGATTTAAAAATAGCATTGTAATAAGTATCCTCATAACATCATTCCGTTTTAAAGAAATGTGCTGAGAGAAACTTTCATACTTTCCATTTCCAATTTCATATTTCTGTTTAGTAGTTTTTTTTTATGAACTTAAATATTCTTAATACATGATAATTTGAATGCAGGTTTTACGCTCTTTATAAGCTGAGCAGTTTTACACATTTTAGGAGCTCTTCATAAACACCATTTTCAATGAATGCATAATATTCCATTGGCCCTATATCGCTCTGTGGCAGGCTCTATGCTCCCAGTCTGTGCTACACCCTTGTGGGAAGGGCTTCACTCAATTGCAATGTGTGCAGCGGCCCATGAAGCCAAGTCACACCAAGCCACAAACCACCTGAGTAGACTCTACATGCCTGACCTTCTCTAGATCACATTCTATATCATCACTTACAGTTAAACTGCCCACTAGTCTCCTACTTTTGAGCTTTAAGCAGTCTTATTTGTTTTTCCTATTATAAACAACCCTGTGTTGAATATCTGTGACCTGGGACCAGTAATGGATTATCTTTCTGTAAATGGTCTGTCCCCATGTGAGTATCTTTAGTGCTTCCCTGGTGGTCTCCAGGCTAGACACAGTAGGCTCTGAAGAACCCTCTGTGGTGAGCAAATCCTCTCCCAAGCTGGAAAAAGACAACCCAGAGCCTGAGTTGCCCCAGAACTACAAAGACTTGACCTTCCCAACTTTCTTCTAACTATAGAGCTGCGATTAGAAGTGTGACATTATGTTGATTATGCTGTGATATGACCTTCTATTCAGGGAAATAATATAATCTATTCCCCCGAATGCCTATTTTCTCATTTCTGCAGTATTCAATATTAGAGCTGGAATTTCATAAAGAGGAATTTTTGCTTCATCTTTTATGTGGAAAGAACACTAAAGTAATTTTGTACATTCATCTTTGTGCATAAGTCTGATTATTTTCCTAGGATGAATTCTCAGAACTCAAAGTGCTAGAGTCAAACATATATTTAATTTTATTATGACATACATTGCAATATTGGCTTCCAGAAATGCTGTATCCATTTACATTTTTTTATCAGCAATGTTTGAGGACTCCTATTTCTTCACTTCCCAGCTTACATGGGTATTATCAACCTTTTAAATTTTGTGTCTGATGGGCAACCACTTAAATGTCTGTCTCTTTGATTAGACATGTTTTCATATTTTCTAACCATTTTTTCTTCCAATATTGATCACTTATCCATATTCTCTTTGGGTTTTTGTATTTTTCCTATTGATTTTTAGGAATATGGTTTTGATTGAGGGATATCAACCATTTTATCTTTATTTATATTATCCCTCTAGTTTGTCTTGTTTTAATGTTTGGAAATTAATAATAAGTTGATAAAACTTTTCCTGGGCAGCAAAACTTTCTGTAAAGATTTGTTTAAAGTTTCTCGCTTGTTCTTCAGTAAAGAGGCAGTAGAGCCTAGTGCCAGACATTTGCATCCAAATCCTGGAGCTGTTTCCTACTAGCTTCATGCCCTAAGGGAGTTTCTGTAACCCCAGAGGTCCCTGCTAGTGGATCCTGCACTCGCCTCTCACCTCTTTCCTCCTCATACTCTGGTGCTCTGGCATTCTGTTCTCTATGCTAAGTTTTCACTTGCCATGAGGCCTTTATACATTATGCAAGACTTTTCCCTGACTTTCCCCCTTATGATTCCTCAGGTCTTCAAGTGAATGTACTTTCTGATCTGACAATAAAGGGTAGATGTTTGTGGCAGTTACTATAAGTCGCCTCACTCCAAAACCATTTCCAAACCCCTTCACGTTTGCCCTCCTTTAGTATAGAACAGGGGTTATCAAAGTGTGATTCTGGGACCAACAGCAGTAGCTTTTTCTAAAGACTTGTTAGAAGTGTGAATTCTTAGGCTCTTCCCCAAACCTCCCTAATCAGAACTCTGAGGGTGGGGGCCAGCAATCAGTATTTAATTAAGCACTTAAGGTGATTTTTTTTTAATTGAGATTCTGATGCACACTATGGCTTGAGAACCTAAATACTGTGGAAATTAGGATACTTGATACCCCTTCCCCAGCCTTGATGCTAAAAGTGGCCATATAAAGGAGGTCTGGTTAAAGAGGATTAGTAAACTCAGCTACTGAGGGTTCTGGGAAAAATTTTTCTGTCAAAAAAAAAAAAAAGGACAGGTGCAGCTAGGGTGGCCCTCTGCTCTTCTCCCTCTTGCTGTCTAGAATATGTATGAAATGCCTGGAGATGCAGCAACCACTTTGCAACCAAGAGGTTATACACATAAGAGTGAAAAGCCAACACACTGAGAATGGCAAGATGGGGGAGGAAGAATCTGGGGTACCTGACAACTTTGTTAAGTAGCTGAACTAGTTAGATGAAATCAATACTTCTTTTGCCTTTTGTTTTTGAATTTCCACAGTGAAATATATATATACACATGTATATGTAGATTCACATATATATAATAGTTTTTAATTTTAAAAACTTTAAAAATATAAATGCAAATCTACCTACAGCCAGATTCTCTAGTAATTTCTCTGAAAAAGCCTTTAGCTACAACACACTTAGATTTGTTCAATAAGATATAAAATGCCTTATTTAAATGTCGTTTACAAAAGCAAAGTGAGAACTGTAGCAAAAGAGGTAAGTGGGAGTGTAGGTTGTGGCTTTCAGGAATGAGAGTTGGAGACAAGATGCTAGTTTGCCAGCCAGGGGCTAAGGTTTTAACAACCATTCAGGGAATGTAGATAAGTCCTACCTACATGTCTGGGATTCAAACTGAGATAGCAGTATTAAGTTGGGTAAGGATGATATAGAAAGAAAAGCTTAACACCTGCAAGAGTAGATAACAAGAGAACTTGACCATCATAACTTAGGCTCTGGAAAGAAAAAAAAAAAAAAAAAAGTCTCTCCTGATAGTATTTATCTATGACTCTTCCACAAAAGGGTTGGTGTTTTAATTTCCTGTACAATCTTGAAATTAATGTGAAAAACCATCCCAAGTAACTTATACCTTTGAAGCACCTGGCTAAGCAAAACAGAAACTTCCCTGGATGGACACGCTCTCAAATAGGCCAGGTAGTTCTTCCAGAGATAAAGTCTCACAGACCATAAGGTCATAATCTAAAATTATAATTAACACCAGAGCACGAGTCACTACAAAACAGCAGATAACACAAAGAATAGAAATAGACTCCTCAGAATGTCAAATTCCTTAGAATTAAAAGACAGAGGAGGGCTCCCCTGGTGGCGCAGTGGTTAAGAATCTGCCTGCTAATGCAGGGGACACGGGTTCGAGCCCTGGTCTGGGAAGATCCCACATGCTGCAGAGCAGCTGGGCCCGTGAGCCACAATTACTGAGCCTGCGCGTCTGGAGCCTGTGCTCCACAACAAGAGAGGCCGCGATAGTGAGAGGCCCGCGCACTGCGATGAAGAGTGGCCTCCGCTTGCCGCAACTAGCGAAAGCCCTCGCACAGAAACGAAGACCCAACACAGCCATAAATAAATTAATTAATTAAAAAAAAAAAAGTGGGACTCCTGATATTCATCCCACTTTAAAAAAAAAAAAAAGATGTTAAAAGACAGAGGATATAAGATAATATTCTTAAATGATTAAAGATTAAAAGAAAAAAAATTATGACTTGGACTTGCTGGTAGAAATGGAGAGGGTAAGAAGTTGTTAATTTCTGGGTATATTTTGGGTTTTTTTAATATAATTTTTCTTTTTTTAAAATTTATTTATTTTATTTATTTATTTTTTGCTATGTTGGGTCTTCATTGCTGCGCGCAGTCTTTCTCTAGTTGCCGCGAGCGGGGGCTACTCTTTGTTGCGGTGCGCGGGCTTCTCACTGCGGTGGCTTCTCTTGTTGCGGAGCACGGGCTCTAGGCGCACGGGCTTCAGTAGTTGTGGCTCACGGGCTCTAGAGCGCAGGCTTAGTAGTTGTGGTGCCCTCCCTGCTCCCTTTATCCTCCTGGAAAATGTTCACCTGTTCTGACCTAGTCCTATCATAGTATCCCTTCCTCTGATTGTGGTCTTTGGCTTCTCTCTCCATTCATCATACTCCCTGCCCCACCGCACCCCATAAAATGTCTGTGTATTGTACATATATCTGCTATTTTACACATAGAATTATACTGTAATGATTTTTATATATCGCTTCTATTGGCCTAAACATTTTGAGAGCAGATACTGTACCTTAATCATCAGCATTAGCATAGCGCCTGCCATGTATTATGTGCTTAATGAATGAGTATTAAACTCTAGCAAAGGGAAATCATAAATCCCTCTACATTATTTCGTCATCCATAAAGTAAATGGATGATCTCTAAAATCATCTACTGTAATTATGTGTTCATTGTAAATCTGTATCACCACACCACTAATTTACTTCTCTCAGGCATTGTCACAAAAAGAGTTACGAAATATAGGGACACATACACACTGCAGGAGAGAGAAGGAGAGAGAGAGAGGGTAAAGATCCATGTATTTACAGCTTAATATTTGTTTTAAGTGCAAGTAATGTTAATGGAAGTTCAGGAAGGGAGGGCAAGAGAGAAGCAGACAGAAAGATGTGGAACATTTATATTTAGGAAGTGTGAGAAATAAGGTCAATTCGTGAAAGATTTACGTAAGAATCTATGTAGAGAGGAGAGGCAGGAGACTGTGAAGAGAAGCCAAGGGAAGGAGTGGGTCTCACGAGAGAAAGACCAACATTATAAAGGGAAGCAAAACAGTTAAGATGAGAATTGAGAATAGAGTAAATGCTTGGCTACATGTTAAATAAGAGCCACATTTTTGTACTGGAGCAGAGTGAAATCGTAAGATCTAAATGGGGGTTAAATATATGAGGAGAACTGTTGCAGTTTAGAATGATTTAAAAGGAAAAATAAGCTTTTGAAAACCTTTAAAAATTTATTTTTAAAGCACTTTCAAAATCTTTATCCAAAGTAAAGAGGTTTTTAAGAGTAAAAATTGCATATATTTTGTCATAATTTCTCTAATTATCTATATAACTTTATATATTTCCCTTCTGTTTATTCAGGATAAATCTTCATTCTCTTTGGAGAGAACAATACATTCAACAAATGTTATATTACTTCAAAAGTATCAACTACACTTTCAAGATACAGTCACTAATTTTATATGCCTCACTCCAAACACTAAATTCTGATAGTTGATGGTTTCATTGTATCACCATGAAAGTCAGGGTGGGCTTAAGGAAAAAAAAAGTAAAACTTTCAGAATGAACATTTGCTGTCGATTATGAGAATGTGTCAGATATGTGTGTGGGGAGGGGGAGGGTGAACGGTGGTGGGTAGTTGCATGATCTATTAATAAGAAACAGTTTAATGCAGGAGATCACTAAAGCATGGCTAATTCTGAAGCCAAAACCCACACATTCTTAACTTTCCCCCCAGCTTTAGAATCACTCTCCATACACTCAGTACAGGAACTGGAACATTATTCTTTGAAAGCAAAGCCAGTGTTTAGAAAATCTGAAATTGAGCTAACAGCACAGCATATAGAAGTCACACAGGATGTTATTTTAAACTGTAATGCAGAAATGTCAGTTCATTTGATATCTTTATTTGTTACATGTGGGCTTGAAGAAAGTATGTTGTATACATTTTTGCTTTACAGATACTCTGTTACAGGGTATATTCAACTGTCAGGAAAGTTTGAGGTCCATCAAAGAGACAGAATCTTTACTGAACAGCTTTTGGAGCTTAGAGAAAAGAACATACAACGATTTATCTCATCCCTTCCCCTAGAACAATATATATTTTAAAATATCACTCAGGAGTCATTCAGAAAGGATGTCCAACTGGGTGAATCACATAACTGTAATGGTTATGCAATTTAAGCAGCTAACTCATATTCTGTCAACATGCTCCCTCTCCACTGCACATCAGTCAAAGACTTAAATACACAGTTGGATCCAAAGACAGAGTTGTGCAATATCCAGAGGGAATGAACATCGTGTTTAATTGGTTGCACTTGACTAAAGCTTGTGCTATCCTGTAATACAAACACTCCAATCCAAATATCTCACCACATCCTACATTTACATTTTCTCATTTTGCTTCATTACCAGCTTTATTTGACTACTCCAAAATGTTAAATCAGATGGTTAATTGCTGACCTTCTACTAATTGATTAGCTGCCTTAAAAGGGAAACCTGAAATGTAAATTTTAAAATCAATGACACATGCTTTCATGTTCCAACAGTCTGGAGATTATACATTTCTGTTTTGTATAAAATGTATAAATAGCATAGATGAATTAGTTGAAATTTTCTGTGTCTCTCTACTACAGATAAGCAGAAAATTATTTTGGATACAACACTAAAATAAAGCAATCTTTGGCAATTTTCGTAGAATTTGTTTCCAAAGGAAAAAGAGGAAAGTTGTTTTTCTTTAACAAGGACATAAGAAGAGAAAAATACGGAGTGAGAAAGGACCTTACTTTTATTGGTAAAAAAAAATTGGAAATGAAGGTCTGTAAGCTATAGCTGTGCCTGTATATATTGTAGCTGTAGGGATAGAGAAACTACAGTTTAGGAAAGGCTCTCCCAAAGGGGTGATGGTGGTTTTTTTTTTTTTTTATTTTTTTTTTTAAATTTATTTGTTTATTTATTTATGGCTTGTGTTGGGTCTTCGTTTCTGTGCGAGGGCTTTCTCCAGTTGCGGCAAGAGGGGGCCACTCTTCATCGCGGTGCGCGGGCCTCTCACTGTCGGCGGCCTCTCTTGTTGGGGAGCACAGGCTCCAGACACGCAGGCTCAGTAGTTGCGGCACACGGGCCTAGCTGCTCCGCGGCATGTGGGATCCTCCCAGACCAGGGCTCGAACCCGTGTCCCCTGCATTGGCAGGCAGATCCTCAACCACTGTGCCACCAGGGAAGCCCCTGTGATGGTGGTTTTGCATCGTGTTGGAGGCCACAGTGTACGAGTGGCCAGAGCACATTGGAGGTAATGTACTACAATGTCTGTCTACTTCAGTTTCACTGATAGAATTCACCTGTCAGTATAGACACTTAAAAACGTGATGGGATATTTTAAATATTACCTGAGTTTTAAACTTGTTACCTTTAACAAAATAGTTTGATAGGACCACATCTCTTTCTTATAATAACGAAAACAAGCAGAAACACAGTATTTAATGTGGAGAAATTTTATAACTATGTATATTCAAAAAAGTAAAGCACACTCCTTTTTAAATGATTGTATTGATTAAAAATATGCCAAACTAAAGATACTGAACAAATTTTATTTTAAAAAATGTATTTAAAGCACTTGTATAGGAGAGGAGGGTATTGTGTACTCCCACAGGTACATGTTACAAACAAACAAACAAACAAACAAAAAACCCCAGAGTAATTAGGTACCAATCAAGAACAGTTTTGCTGACAACCATTGAATTCCTTGCAGGTTTTCATCGTTGTTTTACATTTCTATATTTTTACTTATATCCAATTATCTTTTGTGGTGAAGTGGATGGTATTTTATAATGATTTAAACAATGGTAGGCTGTACAAATCCACTCTTTTTTACAGTGAATACATATTTTATCCAATAATTTGAGTAACTCTTGTCTGTAAAATTATTTTATTTATTCATTCACTTAATCATCCAAAAAAACAGATGTTGAATGACCTTTATCTGCTAAGCACTGTTTAGGCACAGGGGTTAGAACATTCGTTAGTTCATATACAGTTGACCTTTGAACGTTGACCCCATGCACAGTAGAAAATCCACATATAACTTCACAGTTGGCCGTCCATATCCATAGTTACACGTCCTTGGATTCAGCCAACTGAGATCATGTAGTGCTATAGCATTTATTGAAAGAAATCCACATATAAGTGCACCCTTGAAGTTCAAACCTGTGTTGTTCAAGGGTCAGCTGTAATTTGACAAGTTTCTTGTCAGTCATTTCCTGGGATTCATGTCTTGATGGGGGTGATTACAGGTTGTTTTGAAGAGAATGAAAAGGAGAGACTGATGAGAGAGTAACACTGAACAATCACATGATTCTATTTTTCAGTTTTTAGACAGTTTTTAGTTCCTTGCATTGTCTGTATTAAAACCACTCCCTTCTTCGTGTGAGAAATATCCAGCAATGATTGAGGTTACTTTGATTTGAACAAAATGAGTTTTCCACTTTCACTGGACATTGGAGTACAGGAGTTAAATTCAAAGTTAAATATCAATTTAAAAAGCTCAATTTTTTAATATATGAATTTGTGATTGTAAACCATATAACCATTATATATACACTGCAAAGGACTTGGTGGAAAGTATAAATAAATTATGTGTAAAACCTTCACTGAATTATTATCTTACTCATCTTTTAGAAGAAAAATTTTGAAATTCTGTCTTTGCTCAAAGGCTCTTTTAACAACCCAAGAAATCATGCTGTCATTAACTACATATTCAGCTTCTCATGGACTCTACCGATGCCTGGATATTCTGAGAGAGAGAGAGACAGACAGAGGGAGAGAGAAACTGAGAGACAGAGAGATAGAGAGAGAGAAAAACTAAGAGACAATTTCATATGTATATATAATTTTAAATCACAAATTTAAATGGTAAATAAAATAAAGTGCATTGTATTACTTTTGAGAATTTTGCATAAGATAGAAAATAAGAGAAAAGTTCTGGATAGAAAAATAGAGGAGAACAAACACTGAGTGAAGGGAGACTACATCTTCAGAAAATGTCACCTATTTCAACACATCAAATTCAGTGTGAAAAGAAAACTTTCAGGAAAGAACTGTGAGTCACCCCAGACTGCACTGGCACTGTCATGGCAGATGGGCCCCAGCACACATTTAGGATGTGGACCCTCCATGCTGTCGTTATGGCAGATGAGTTGTGCTGCCCACAATATAGTAATTTGGCATGCAGACTCTGAAACCAGACTGCCTGGATTTTGATCTTGCTCCTACCGCTTATGATCACAGGAACTTGAGGAAAATGAATTCACTTTCTGCTCCCTAAATTCCCTCATCCCCAAAGTAGGGCTGGTAAAATTCTCTAATTTATAGAGCTGCTCTGCTCTGATTTTTTAAAAAATTAGGCACTTGAAACAATCTCTAGTGCCCCAAATCATTAGCTATTATTATTTTTGTTTCCATTAGTATTTATTTCAAGTATTACCATTTGCCTGAGGTCTCTTATTAACCCTGCTCCATCTCATCTTCAACTGACAACCTCAAGGTCCAATTTACCAAGATTGTTGAATTCCTTGAGGGTCATCTCCCTCTACTTCCCACCTCTTATTGATTAGTGTATCTATAAAAACAAACTTTGTTACTTCCAGTCTTCTAGGGACATGGTATCCCTCCTCCTGTGGACCAGCTCATTCTTATCCTTAAGTCCATCCTATCTTTTGTCCGTTTTTGGTCCATTGTACTCCATTTGCTCTACTTCGGTCCTTTATGGTTCCCTTGGACTATTCTAATTTCCAAACTAGTTTCCTTGTTCTCTTCCAAACCATTCTGCACAATATGGCGAGACTAGATTTTCCAGTTATTTTTGTTCACGTTGCTCCTCTAGGTAAATCCTTTCAATGGTATCTCTGTTCTTATAATAAAGCGCTAATTCCATAATATAGCCTGCATGATCTGGCTTTTGCCTGCGATCTTCTTCCACACCTCCCAACATGCTCCACCTCTTTTACTTTGTGCCTCCAGCTACCCTGCTCTTCTCTATGTCACACTAGTAGAAAAAGCTGCTTCCTCATCTGCTCATGTGGTCCCCTTGGCTTGGAATGCACCACTCCAGCACTTTTTTTTTTTTTTTCACCTGATTTGATGCTCTCCATCTTATCCTAACTTCAATATTACTTTATAATCAAGGAGAACTTCTCTAACATTCCAAACTTTTTGACACTTACTTTCTTTTAAAGTGTCCTAAAATTTCTCTTCCCACCTTAAGGTATCCTGACGTTTCCCATGATAGTCATCTAAATTGCAGATTTAATGTTTGCTTGTTCTATTCTTTAATAACACAACTGAAACTTTAGCAAAGTCTAAGACCGTGTCTTCTTGTTCACTGTTGTATTTCTGGCACAAAGTGACTGGCCAGTTGTTTTTGAATAATAGAATGAATGAATGCTGCTGCCTTCACTAGGAATTTTGATGTTAGAAAACTTCCTTTACCCTCCTCTTCAGTCTATCACATTTCACAATTTACTGCATAAGTTTTGACATTAGCCTCAGCTTTAAACTCTGTAGCCAGCAGAGAGACTGACTAAGAACTTTAGCTATTTCAAATCAAAAAATGATGACTCAATCTCCTTACGCCTCCAAAATTCTCTTACGGATAAAATAATGTAATTATGTGATTTTATAATTGAAATGTACCATCAGTGACTTTGGGTGCATTATTTATGGCCATCTTATAATTTTGTGCTCAATAGCTGAAACTTGGGCAGGTTAGTTAATCTCTCTTTGACTTGATTTTCTCATTTTTAAATTTGAGTATATGCTTGATCATCTATCTAAAGCCTTTAAAGGCATTCTTGGACTATAGTAGGTACTCAATAAATGATAGAAGTTCTTTATGATTCTTTTTGTTAATATTTAAGCCAGATAGCAGCTATACCTGAGGGGTGCAAATACATACTTTTCAAATACATATTTGAAAATTCTGTAAATAAGAGTATTACTTGCCAGGACGCTCACTGTAACTAACCAAAGAGCAAACAATGCCATATTAAGGGGCCAAGAACAGAATTTGGTATACAGCAGGTATGAAATACATGTTTGTTGAAAGAATGAATTAATAATAGAGTAGTAATTATAATATTACAGATCTTCCATTTCTTACATATACAGGAAAAATGGAAGTAGCTTCAAAACTAAAGGGTTAACTTAGCAAAATTAGGATATTTGAAAATCTTATGTCTCCATGTTGGTTAATAAATTTATTTTTTTATATATTACTTTGGATCTTAAGTGTAATTTCCGTGTAATTAAACATTTAAATTAAATTGATAAATCTTTATATAAAGCAATTATGAACTCTTTTAATATTGAATTAATTTTTTTAAAAACTCTATAATACTTCCTAGTTGTGGTGGAATCCTTCTCAAAAGGTTGTAAGTCCTATGCTACTATTTCTGACAATGGACCTTGTGTAAGATACTTTTTAAATGTCTCTCTAATTGTCTTATATTGGAGGTTGAGAAAAGAATATAGGTATCTGGCTATGGCAAATGTCCCAGGAATAGTAATACACATAAAATAAATATGTAAGATTTACATGAGTTAGTTGGCATTCTCTGTCTATCCCATGGAGAGGCAACTCTACTCCCGACTTCTCTCAGGGAACATTTGGCTAAGTACTGATAAATATTGCCTTCCTTAATAAAGTCATTGAACCTATAATAATACAGCCTCTGCTTCCCTGAATTGATCTTAGAAGTACTAAGCAGATGAAAGGTAAGCCTGTGCTTCCACTGTAGCCAAGGCATGGGGTGGACTGGTAAGAACACATCTTCTTCTGCCGAATTAGTTGGATGGTCACGTTGGGAAGAAGCTCTGTGGAGTATCTGAGCTCTGGTCACAAACTAGGGAAGCCACAATTGACATTCTGGATCTTTACAGTTAAGCTGACAACCCAAGAGACAACCCTGCTTTGCATTTATCTTTGTGCAGGAGCGAAGAGGATTCACATCCCCAAACATCGCTAAGTAGAGGCCTTAACAGCACACACGCCAAAAGGCACAATTATTCTTAGGAGGAATAGCCAGAACTGTTCCTGGGATAGAACCTTGAAACAGAAAGGGAAGACTGGGAGCAGATATTACTGGTGCCACTTCCATTTGTATTCACTGCATGCCCCCTCCATCTCCAGAAAATAAAAATTTAAAAGGTCTATTTTTTTAAAATTTATTTATTTATTTATTTATTTATTTATGGCTGTGTCGGGTCTTCGTTTCTGTGCGAGGGCTTTCTCTAGTTGCGGCAAGCGGGGGCCACTCTTCATCGCGGTGCGCGGGCCTCTCACTATCGCGGCCTCTCTTGTTGCGGAGCACAGGCTCCAGATGCACAGGCTCAGCAACTGTGGCTCACGGGCCTAGTCGCTCCGCGGCATGTGGGATCTTCCCAGACCAGGGCTCGAACCCGTGTCCCCTGCATTGGCAGGCAGATTCTCAACCACTGCGCCACCAGGGAAGCCCTAAAAGGTCTATTTTTTAAGTGCTATGAGCTGAATGTTTGTATCCCCCAAATTCATATGTTGAAAGCATAATCCCCAATGTGATGGTATTTGAAGGTGGGGCCTTTGGTAGGTAATTAGGTCATGAAGGTGTAGCCTTAGTGCTCTTATAAAAAGATGTAGGATTAGTGTAGGATTAGTGCTCTTATAAAAAGGGGAAGCGACATGAAATCTCTCTATATCTGCATGCACACACCAAGGAAAGCCTGTATGAGGACATAACCAAGAAGGCAGCTTTCACCAAGAACTTGACCACACTGGCACCCTGATCTCTGACATCTAGGTTTCAGAATCATGAGAAATAAATGTTTGTTGTTTTAGCTACCCAGTCTATGGTAATTTTTTTATAGCAGCCCAAACTGACTAAAACACTAAGTTCCTCAGATTGATAGCTCAATTCATTCAAACTAACAAGATCATTTTGAGGGTAACTGTCTTTCAAATCATGTTAACTTTCTTGGGACCCTTTCTGAAACTACCTCAGTTGAATTAATGAAAATGTTAGACTGGAAACATATTAACCTAAAGAATACTGCAGACATCTAAGTGCACACTGAGGTGGAGAGTTAGAGGTGGTGCAAATGATACTTGTCAAGTTTCTTACTCCGAAATAAGTTCTACAGTGGAGTTCTAAGTGCCGTAGCTGCACAGCTCAGTCATCAACAAGAGCTTACAAGACAGGACCTGGTGATTGTTACAAAAACTGTAGGATTTGGAGTCGGACCTGCCAACCTTCCAAACTTAGAATTTTATGTTGATTTAAGACAATCTAAGTCAATGTTAAATAGCAAAACATGGAAATTGGTGGGAAGGGGGAAGAGGCATGTTTTATAATATAATTTATCACTTCATAAAATGTTTAACCAAAGAATCCTTGTTAAAGAGAATGCAAACATATAAAATTAAAAATACTTAACCTCTTAGTAATGAATTTACTGTCTATTGTGAGGTTGTTACTCTTGTGCAAAAATATCCATCTCCCTATAAAATTAAGAACGTAATAACTCCAGACCAACAAATTTCAAATTCTTTTCCATGAAATTCTGGAGTTTGAGCAGTAATTTAAAGAGGTTCATTGAAATACAATTTGGTCACGGAAGGCATGCTTTAACACCACCGCTTTGGGGACTTGATGCTGACAATGAAAGTACATGAGGGATAGCAAATAAAACTGTCTGCTCTGGTTTGGGGAATTTGGAGTTGCGTTAGGGAAACAGTGACTAATTTATGATAGGTATTTGGAGAAGAGATAGTCTGTCAAAATAAATCTATCTTTCCTCTTTTCTTGAGAGGAAGCAAGATGTCTTATGGATTTCCTTGGAATCCTTAAAAATAGCAGGGAGAGAAATGTTCCCATTATTCATGGCATGCTTTAGTTTTGCAGGTTGAACAGGCCAAAACATTTGAACGTGTACAGGTGAAACAGGAAAGCTCCATGCCATGCTGGAGACTGAACTCTTCAGGGATGATCCACACCAACAGCTGACATCCCCTGTATCCAGGATCTTTGGGCTTCCTCAGTCAATGGGCTTGACATGACTCTAGTCACACAAGGATTCTGAAATTTAGGAAAGTCAAACACAGTGAGGAGGAGAGCAGAGCACTGAGTGACCCAGCTATCGGTGTATGCGAGTGCTTGCTGTCTTCCTGTGTATAAAAGAGGCAGAATTTACACTTCAAATTCTTTGGTTACCTTGCTTCGGACTGTTTAATGTACCTGAAAAATCGTCCACATTTTCTTTCCCCCATTCTCAAATTTAACCCCATTCTTTTGTGAAGCTTCTGAAGACTGGTAATTCTGGGGTTCAAGACTCATCACCATCTGTCAACTGGATATTATTTACTTCCAAGGATGTGATAAAGACTAAATGGAAAAATATGTAAGCAGTCCTTAATGTGCCTGTCACACAATAGGCACTCCATAAAATGATAGCTTTAAATAAAAAATACTAGGACTTGCAACTATATTCTTTGAACTAGTGTCATAACAATATTGTCCCTAAATTATTTTTCCTTTATTTTATCCTCAGAGGCCCTCTTAGGCATGCAGTAGGAGAGCATGTGATAGGTCTTTGATTCTGAAAATGAATTTTGAATATTTAAAGGCATGTATATCATGCCCTGACCATCTATCGAAAGTGGGACAGCTTACATAAACAGTTTTCACTTTACTAGAAACAAATGTGCAGGATAAATTTATGGATGGTATTTGGCAGATTTAGATCCTTTGGGAAGATATGGAAGAAAATAATGCTTCATAATTATTGTAAATTCAATTTAAAATTGATTTAAAAGTCTTTCTCTTTGGTTATTATGATTGTTTAAGTTCTGGCCCTCCTCCTCTAATTACTATGATTTCTGGCCCCTTGTACACATCCTTTATTTCTTGTCAGAAAATAAAATCAAACCCTGCTGTGATGATCCTTCTTCATTTTTCCAAACAAGCATTGTCTTTTCAGGAATATAGAGAGTGAAGTACAGGAAAGTGAACTTCTGGTTGAACTATTCAGCTCAGAATTCCCCTCCTCTGGGAAACTTTTTTCTACACTTCCCTTCCCTCAAATCTCTATAGAAGTAATTATTCATAATTATTAATTTTCTGTGCTACCTCTGCACTCTGCACATATTGTTAATCTTTCACTTTACCGTACTGTACTGTAACTTATTTTTCATTTCTGCCTCCCTTCCGAGACTGTGGGCTGTTTGAGTGTAAAGACTATGCTGTAAACATCTCTGTATCCTGACCTGCTGCTTGACTAGATATGCGGCAAGTGTTCACTGAAGTGAATTGTTGAGTTCTTGAGTTATTGCTATTACGTTTCGCTAACACATAAAGAAAACATGTCTACATGTCCATTTTCACAACAAATGGTCAGTGATATGGCTATTTGGCTAAGCCATGATTTTGAAAAAGTTTTCTTTGTAATACATTCATATTTTCTACTTTTACAAGTTAGTGTTGCTGTTATTATGTTTCTTAATCTCTAAACTCTTCTCAATGAATTAATTCTGCTTCACATGCAGCTTTAAACTCTTGGTGAAAAGTTTCCTGCCTGTTCTGCCTTTTCTGATGAATGTTTTCCTGTTGGGTGTGTTTAAGTTATTTACTTTTCCTGTAATGACAAATTCTGTCCAACTATATGGTGCCTCTCTACCTAAATTGTTATATAAATATCCTAGATTTAATTGTCCCTAGGGAACTAGCCTGAATTTGAAAGATTTATTTTCTCTCCATTGTTCCTCTGATAAATAAATTCAGCAAATACAGAAAGGCTGTTCTTTGGAATACTATGTACTATGTTTTTGTTTAACTACATTAATTTTTTTTGAAAATATAAAGGTGAGAATATATAAATTAATAACTGTATTCTGTTTATCTCTCTTCCTTATTTCCAACGTTTACTCTTTAATATTTTACTTTATAAATTCCCAAAAGTAATTGCATTAGAATGTTAATACTAAGTTTTTCCTATATTCATAAGAGAGAGAAAAAAGCAAGATACACACATATATATATATGATTAATGGTATGACTGCATATTAATAACAGCAGTAAAATAATTTTCTACATACAGTTTGGGCAAAAGGGAAAAACTGATTTTATTGTACAGAACTAAATTATTTTCTGAATAATAGCAAACAAGTGAGATAAACAAATATTTTAATATATTTAAGATTATATTTAAAGTAAAATGATCTCTGCATCCTGTTATATTACAGAGTTTAAAAGGACAGTCATGTTAGCTGTTGTTTTAAAGATGAGGTTAAGTTACTTGTCCAGGGTCACACACTAGTTAGTAGCAGAGTTTGCCTGACTTGCAGACCAAGGTCTTGTTATTTTTAGGCAAATAAATCAGAAAGATACATTAGACCATGAACTGTCAATGCATTTCAGTTATCTCATTATTAACCATGACAATTACATAACATGCTATGTTTTGGTGCCCAATTTTTGTTAATTTTCAGTGCAAGGCCTACTAGAAATATGCAGAAAGTTACTGCTCAGTGTTTGTTTTTTTCATTAAACATTTATTAAGCACCATCAGTGTGCTGCATGGTGTTAGGCACTGAGGATACCAAGTGGCTGAAAACACACATGCCCTGAGAAGGCATGGTTACAGTAGAAGAGCCAGCCCTGTGAGCACATATTCTGAGTATTAAAAATCCTTTTTAATATTTGATGAAGAGTGCATTGGAGCAAGGACAAGTGATATTCTTGGAGTTGTCCAGGCTTAAGGAGATAAAACTTGCAGAGCAACATAACTGGACATACCTGAAACTGTGGAATAAATCAGTGGGGCTCCCTTGTCCACACCTGAGATACTGTTTTCCTGGACTTGCGGCTCTACAGCCTCCTCTCATTTGTCCCTAGTAGATTCGGTGCTCTACACCCTCAGGAAGCCTGCCGTGCACATTTGCAGCTCAGTGTCTTCATCGTTCCTGTGGCCTCTGTCACCTTCCTCCAGTTCACGTTTTCCTATTCATTCCTTAAATCTCAAGTCAAATATCATCTCTGCTTGGAAGCATTTCTTGGTCCCCCAAAAGCTAAATTTATTACTCAGTCATTTGAAACGCTATATCTAGTTGAAGTGACCACTGTTATAAAATTCTGATATATCTACTTTGTTTTCTTGCGATTTTGCACTTTATTAATTAATTTAAATAAGAATGAATCCTAACGTTTTTCTAATCCTACAAATGACATGTGTCTCTCATCAGGAAAAATATGTTCTCTTCCTCAGAAATTGGACTGTAATAATTTCAACCGATTCTGGGTTGTTTCCTACAGTGATTATTTAAGTACTCACCTCATAGTATAGAGAGATGGGTTGGTAAGAGTTTACTTCAGAACTTTCTCAATTTTCTGACTTGTCATTATAGGAGTGAGTCAATTCCTGTCTCTCAATGTGGGCTCTGGGAGCCTTGATCTTTGTGTCACTGAGGAGATTAAGCATACATAAGATTGCAGGTAGAGAACAGAATATGTGCCTCATGGAATAAAAATTTTGAAGCTCCTTTAATCATTCTTTTCCTCAAAATTTTTTTCTGTGTTTAAACATAAGCATAATTTTAATGTTCAAATTGCTTTATTAATAAAATATTGTTATAATCACCTTTATAAGCTTGAAATACCACACAGTATGGGAACCCTAAACAGTCACAGCAAGTATTGTACACCCTCTATTTTACATTGTTTATATTATTGACTGTTAATACGTCATTTTCCTCTTTCATCTCCTGAACTAATATCATTTACTGAATTGCCTCATCAGTACTCCTTTTTGTAGAGATTATTTCAATATGTCGCACTTCAGAAAAAATATCAGACCTTTGAGAGCTTAGATTTTTTACTTTAGTTTCCTCCAAAATTGCTTTGTATATTAGGTCATAAAGATTTCCTAAAACTAAATCAGACACATTTGATTTTGTATGGTTACAATTTCTTTGTTTTAGATAAATATTATCGATAGCTGTGTGAATATGTTTTGAATTATTTTATGATGTCTTGAGAAATTATGTCCATTGTAACATCAGAAACAATTTTGACTTTTTCAATTGATCTTATAGGTTAGTCGTTGATGTTTTTCCATTTCATTTTTTCCTCCTGAACTTTCCAGTGGAACCAACATCTCTAAACAATTATCAGAGTGAATGTAATGTCTGGTTTGTTTCTAAAATCTTTATTTTGTTCTGAGATATATTTATACCACACACCTATGAATGTTATAGAGGTGATACTGTTGATTTTAAACTTTATAAGACATAATGGACAGAATAATTTCAAACATGTCTAATGAAACTTCTAAGATACCTATATTTTAGTTTACTCTTAATAGATACCAAAGTCCTCTGTATGGAACCCAGATCATGCAATAGTACCCTTAAAGTATGAATTAATGATTCAAATCATTATTATTTCGTAATGCTATCTCTCATAATTTTACCCTGTTTCCCCAATGAGAAGGAATATGTAAGTGTTTGCGTGGTAATCAGGATCATTTTTGTATTACTCTCAGCAACAGAAAAATTAACCCTTGCCTCCCTGTTCATATCCTTTCTGAAAAGTACCTGTGCCCATTAGAAGCTTCCATTATGGGGAATGGTGAACCTAGGTAGCTCCTTTGTACCAGGTGACCCTGCCCCTGAAGAGAACCAAGCAGATTCTTTTAGCCAGGAATTTGGAATTTTAGAAAGATCAAACTGAGTGAATCATCCAGCTAAGAAAAACGGAGTCCCAAGATAACAAAGAGGTATGACTGGAAGTTGGCTCTGAAAAAAGCCAAATCCAGTTACAGAGAGAGGACTGCCACAAGTCAGCAAAGAAGGGTGGTTTTCAGAAAGAAGCAGCGCAATGAAACAGAAGCACAAAGCTAGGCAAGAACAGGAAACGGGCAGTCCCATGAAAAGCAGAGGGAGTGGTCTGGTTCTCAGCTCTCAGGTCTGGGCCAGTGTGACCAAGCTGAGTTATGCTTTTGTGTCTTACCCTCAGGTGCTATCAAATTTCTTCTACCACGTGCTTCAGATTTTCTAATTGCAACCTAATAATCCTGAGAGGTATTTAAAAATCAAAAGGTATTTGTAAATTTAATAATACCTGAGAGGTATTATAAATCAAAAGAGTGGAAGAGATTCTCCTTACAGTTCCATTTCATGTAAAGTTACCAGATCCAAAGTATGTGAATAATAAAATACATTTCAATCTGAAAAATAACTTTTTAATCTTAAGGTATATTTCCATATTAGAAAATCATAAGCAATTTTTTTCACATGGTATCTATCACACAAGATGATCATGTCAGATGTTCTCTAGTAAATTCTCAAACATCTTCTTGGCCCCAGTCAAACCTGAACTCTAGCATGTGTTAAGCTTGAACTTAATAGACAGTATACTTATTTGCTCAAGTAACAGATGTCCTCTATTTGTTTCTGGACTGAAATTTTTTCAGCTTGTGTTCTTATTTATTCCAAATTCAGTATTTTTTTATGTAGGACTCTTTAGACTCTGAGTGACAAGACCCCCTACCTTGAAATAGCTTAGACAAAAAGAGAAACTTATCGGTTCTCATAATGGGATCCTCTAACATTAGATTTCAGGTTTGACTCAAACCATAACTAGTAATCTTTCTCTCTTTGTCTCTTAACTCTGCTTTCCCCTATAGAGACTACTTTCTTGAGTAGGTGCTCTCCTATCTTCCCTCCTGCCAGTTAAGAAATCTTGACAAAAGGAGAATGTCTCATTCTCAATGTTACCAGCAAATATCTGACCCCACTGCTAAGAATCTGCTTCTATGGCCAAGGATAGAATGCTCTGAGTTGCAAGGCCTGGGTCCTGTGTCTACTCTGAAGTCACATGAAGTAAGAATGGGGGAATGGGTAATTTCGCCAAGGAAAACCAAGATGCTTCTACTCTGAGGAGAAGGACAGGTGGTGCTGGGAAGCATAAGCAAAGATATCCCCTGTATCTACCCAGTATTTCCCATTTCTGTATTTATTCTGACTTTGCATTCCCACCCCAGTTATTATAGCTTTGTTCTCGTCAGTTATGGTCTGTTGACCTACACATTCTTATGCACTGATAGTGCATTATCTTCCACATTGGATCTACCAATTCAAGAGTCATTCATCCAGTGACAGTCTTAGGAGCTGAGACCTTTTATGTGATATGATTCAAAGAGTGCCTGGATATTTCCTTTTTTTCCCCCAAATATTTCCTCCTACTATCTGACACAGAGATGTACTTTTTTGGATCCTAGGGGTCTTGGAGTTTTCCAGTTTTGTTTAAACACAAATATCCCCTTAGAGCAGTAGTAGCTTAAGCCACTCAGAGTTGGTGCTCTAGCAAGGATTAGCTGATGGCTAGTGATAAAAGTTTTCTGAGGGACAGTGTTTAAGGGAGATGGAATATTAGATGATTTTTGTTGGCACAGCATCAAAGATTTACTTGGTCTAACTTCACAATTTTCTTATGGTTATTCCAGCTCTAAGTCATCGTTTATACTTCTTCAACTCCAATGGAAAAATACAGATAAATTGTATCAGATATAAGAGAAGAGAAAAAAGTTACAAAAGGGTTTATTATTCCTAGATGTTTTTAAAAAATGAAGGGATTTCAAGTGCCAAACCACAAGGAAGACAAGACATGATAGCTATCCATCAGTGCTTGTGGAGTCAGATTCTGTGTCAAAGAAAGATAATGTTATTATCTTTGCAGGTTTTTCTGGTTAAAAAAAAAAAAAACTCATTCAATAACAGACGTTGAGATCATGAAAAATATTATTAAATTCAAGTACAAAGCAATAATGTTTTATTGAATTGAACTGAAGAAGATTTAATTAAGTCTTTTAACATTTGGTACCTTCCACATGGCAGGCATTAATCTAGGTGTTTGGGCTACACTGATAGGTAAAATAGACTGAAATCCTCACCTTCATTGAGCTTACATGTTAGTGGAGAACATAGACAGTAATCAACATAATAAATTAGTAAAATATGTAGAATAAAAGAAACTTACAAATGCTATGGCAAAAATAAAATATAGAATAAGTTAACAGAAATAAGGAAGGCTATGTGGCGGTAATGGTCCAGTTTTAAGTAGGGTAGACTTGACTGAGAAGATGACATTTGGGCAAAGACTTGAACCGCTGAGGGAATGAGCCATACGATGTTGGCAGGAAGAAGCTGTGGGCAGAGGGAGCAGCCAGCGAGAAGTGCCTGGTGGGAATGTCTGGAAGGCTCAGCACCAGCAATGAGGCTGGTGTCCTGGGAGTGAATGAACGAGGAGGAGAGTTGGGGGAGATGAAAACACAGAGGATATTATATATTTTCTACCAGAATACTTGACTACAGATGGGTTGTATCCTCTGAGGTTCTAAAAGTTTAGCTATTACATTTTTTAATGTATTTTTCTCTGTAAATATGATTAGATTAACAAATTCTGAGCTATGGCCTCCTTTGGTTTGATGTTAGTTTTACCTATTTTAAATTTCTTCAATTTATAATCTCATTTTTTAAATAAATGTGAACTATTTTCTAAACTGGTGTTTCTCCCATGTATGTTAGTAGAGCATTCTCAAAAATGTGTTTTTTTGACCGGGCATGAGGGTGGGAAGCTGCCATATGTGACTGTATGTAGCCACCAACTGGATGATGATAAAAGGGCCTTGCTGCAAAATATGCCTAAAAGTGGATAACTGCAAACAATCTCCCTCTCCCTCTAGTGTCCAAGAAGGAAAACGTGCAGACCTTAGCTGAGTGGAATTTGTTGGAAACAGAGCTTAAGTGAAGTCGAGATAAAGTTTAGTTTGGACCTGGCCACTGATGTGCTGGGCAACTGTGGACCAGTTACTGACCAAAATCTTAAATAAATGAAAAGGTCTGATGGCATCATTGTGAAGTAACTTAGTAGCTGATGAAATTTATTTGAGATTAGTTTTTACTATGTGTGTTTGGCATTTGGCAATTGTCTATATAATCATTTCATAAGCATTTGTTAATATGAAACCCAGTGGATGGAGCTAAAGTATTTTGGAAAAAATTTACAAAACCAGAAGGGTCCCTACTCTTGATAGCTGTAATAAATACATTTCGGATTTTCTGTCCTGAGTATTTATTCCCAGCCCTGCCTTTGCTACTAAATGACACAATTTATGGCTTCTTTCTTCCAGGGACTGTGAATGCTTAGCGAAGAGCAATTTATTTAGTGTAAGCCTAAGTAAACACAAGAGAGCAGGTCTATGAAAGGAAATAAAATATTACATTCCAAAAATGGGTCTTATGCTTTTACTTGTTTCTTTTAGTGGTAAAGTTAAGAAATGATCATTTTTTTATTAGATAGAATTTTAGATCTTTTACTAATTGTTTTGAATAAAAAATGTTCCCCTTTAGGCCTTGAGTTCTTGCTCAGTGTTTCCTGGATATTAACAGTTATAAATTTTGTTTTTCTACCCGTTTAAGTAATATGTGAATATAAGTATATCTTAACTCTTACATAAACAAAACAAAAAACACAAATGAGCTATAAAAATTTAAGTAATATTGGAATGTATATAATAAAAAGTACCTTCACCAACCTATTTTCCTCAATCCTACTTCCCTTTCCATGGTGAAACCAACATATTAGGAGTATGTGTCATTTAAATGTTCAGCTTGTGTGCACACACACAAACACAGAGTATGTTTTTCTGCATTTTGCTTTTCTCATTTAACTATATAACTTGGAGATATTTTTGTATGTGATAACTACTCATTTATCTCTATGGTTTTATCTCTATCTCTATATATCTATTTTCCTACTTATCCATCTATCCATCTATCCATCCATCCATCCATCCATCCATCCATCCATTTAACTATCTAATCTCTCATTTTTTTTGTTTTTTTAATTTTATTTTTATATCTTTATTGGAGTATAATTGGTTTACAATGTTGTGTTAGTTTCTGTTGTACAACAAAGTGAATCAGCTACAAGTATACATATATCCCTATATCCCTTCCCTCTTGAGCCACCCTCCCTATCCCACCCCTCTAGGTTATCACAAAGCATCGAGCTGATCTCCCTGTGCGATGCAGCTATTTCCCACTAGCTATCTATTTTACATTTGGTAGTGTATATATGTCAGTGCTACTCTCTCACTTCATCCCAGCCTCCCCTTCCCGCCCACACCCCCCGTGTCCTCAAGTCCATTCTCTATGTCTGCGTCTTTATTTCTGCCCTGCCACTAGGTTCATCAGTACCGTAATTTTTAGATTCCATGTATGTGTGTTAGCATACGGTATTTGTTTTTCTCTTTCTGACTTACTTCACTCTGTATGACAGACTCTAGGTCCATCCACCTCATTACAAATAACTCAATTTTGTTCCTTTTTATGGCTGAGTAATATTCCACTGTATGTATGTGCTACATCTTCTTTATCCATTCATCTGTTGATGGACACTTCGGTTGCTTCCATGTCCTGGCAATTGTAAATAGTGCTGCAATGAACATTGGGGTGCATGTGTCTTTCTGAATTATGGTTTTCTCAGGGTATATGCCCAGTAGCGGGATTGCTGGGTCATATGGTAAAACTCTTAGAGGAAAACATAGGCAGAACACTCTTTGACTTAAATCATAGCAAGATCTTTTTTGACCCACTTTCTAGAGCAATGGAAATAAAATAAAAAATAAACAAATGGGACCTAATGAAACGTAAAAGCTTTTGCACAGCAAAGGAAACCTAATCTCGCATTTTTAACATCGCCTCATAAGCCCCCTCTCTCCATCACTCGTCTCCACCTCTTTCTGCTCATCTGCATCAATCTCTCACCAAAGACTAACTTTCTTTCCTTCTTGTTCACAAGACAGAAAATATTACCAACAGATTCTGAGTTTGCATCTTATTTTATCAAGAACACACATAAAATTAGACTATTATTTTTAATGCTAATTCCAAGTTTCACAGGGAAGGAAGGGGGTCACTGGCCCTATTAGATCAGATGTGACACCAAATCCAAGTACTGTGTGGCCAGAGAGGCAGATGGTGTTGCAGCAATATGACTGCCAGAAACCTTGTTCTGCAGCTGAAAGAAAGACAAATATTACATAATATCACTTACATGTGTAATCCAAAAGATAATACACATGAATCTATATACAAAACAGAAACAGACTTACAGACATGGAAAACAAACTTACGGTTACCAAAGGGGAGAGGGAGAGGGGGAGGGAGAAATTAGGAGTATGGGATTAACAGATACAAACTACTGTGCATAAAATATATAAGTAATAAGGATTTACTCTGTAGCACAGGGAATTATATTCATTACCTTGTAATAATGTATAATGGAAAAGAATCTGAAAAAAATATTTAACTGAATCATTTTACCGTATACCTGAAATTAACACAATATTGTAAATCAACTATACTTCAGTAAAAAAAATTCACATACCATACAATACAAAAAAAAAAAAAAAAAGAACTGTAGATGGGAGTCTGTTTTCAGAGAAAATGGTTCTCTGAGAAAGAGATGGGGGTCTAGGCATCCAATTCAGTAAGTGTCCACTCAGTGGACACTTAACTTCCTCTTAAAAAATTTAATTCAGTTGTAAAACTTACCTCTCAAAGGTAAACTCTAGTATCAGTAGCATTATTTTGTATAGGAATTATCTTCTTATACAACTATTGATGGGACAGTCTCTTTTATTCTTCTCTAGCTTCTAAACCTGCATTACACTTATCTATTCCCTACTGTAAAATACGACACTTTGGGATCTGAATACACTGGGGTTTTTTTTTTTCCCCAAACTAAATCAGGAGACGTTGTCTGAAGTGTTATTATTGAAACAAAAAGTATTGTTGAAATTAGATGCCACCTAAAAAAAGTCAAAACATGCTTGTTTTAGATATATCTCCTGGTAAGAAATATAAACGGATAGGGGCACTGAAGCCAACTTGCCATGGCAGAAGCATTTAGAAGAGGTTAATTCCTCATGAGGACTTTAAGTTACATCTCTAATGTTTCAATGTTTTCAGTTCTCTTGAAGAATTTAGAAGAATATAAAATGATATTATCAATATTCATGAAGATACTTTGCCCCAAAGGCCACCTGCTTTTATAATTGGAGATTTTGCCTTAAAATTTTTATTGTTGTTGCTGTTGTCACTTTTATTTATGGAAATTTTCAAAACTAAAAAAACAGAAGAGTATAATGAATTCATATACATACATCACTCAGCTTCAACAATTTCAAAACCCATCCCTGAGATTATTTTGAAGCAAATCCCAGACATAAAGCTATCTCATCTTGTAAATATTCTAGTGTGTATCTTTAAAAGATAAGGACTGTCTAAGAAAACTCATTTACAGAAACCATTATCACAACTTAAAGATTAACAATAGCTCCTAAATTTATCAAGTATCCATCATATAATTTTTTCAATTTGTTTGCCTAAATCAGATCCAAATATGATCCATGCATTATGATTTTTTAATGTGTCTTAATTATCTTTCCTTTGTCATCCTTTTTTCCTTGAATTTTGTTGTTGTTGTTGCTGTGGTTCATAAAAATTGAATCATTTGTTAAATAGAGTTTTGCACATGATCAGGATTTTACCGATTTCATCCCCGTGGTGCTATTTAATATGTTCCTCCATTCCCTATATATCTGAAAATTCATACTTCAATCTAGAGGCTTGATTGAATTCAGATCCAATTTTTTGGCAAGACAGCTTGATAGGTGGTACAGCTGACCCTTGAGCAACTCCCGGGGTAGAGACACCAACCCTCTGCAGAGCTGAAGGTCCACATATAACTTCACAGTCAGCCCTCCTTATCCTTGGTTCTACATCTGCCAATTCAACCAAACTCAGATGGTGTAGCATTGTAGTATGTATTTATTGAAAAACTTTGTCTGTAAATGGATCTGTGCAGTTCAAACCCATGTTGTTCAAGGGTCAACTGTAATGTGTACTACTGCCATCAAGCAGCGTATCATATTTGGCTGTCTCAGTTTCTGTAATGTCAAACATTGATGATGATTGCCTAGATTCCATAACTCATTAAGGATTGCAATGGTGATGATCTTCTAATTCTGTCATCTATTAACCCCTATATGAAGAAAATGTTTTGGTAATTTATTTGGTTACCCTGAGGTATGGTGAGACTAGGAAAAGGAGAATAAATGCTTATTTTTTCTTTTTTTTTAATCACTTTCAAAAAATAATAAGCTAGTTACTATGCATGGTCCCCTCCACCCTATTCCTGTCCTCCATTTTATTTGTGTGGTGATTTGTATTTATTATTTTTTAAATCATAAGCAAAGACAGATAGAGATACAGTTACAGATATATATTTGTAACTACCCCTTCTTAGTTAAATGATAGTACACAATTTTCCATCTTGCCTTTTTTCACTTAATGATACATCTTGGAGATCACTCCATTTAATATATTAAGTATATTACTTATTCCTTTGTACAGATACATAGAACACCACTGTGGATGTGTTCTGAGTTTATTTAACCAGTGCTCTACTTATAGACATTTAGATTCTTTTCAAACCCTTGATATTACAGACAGTCCTACAGTAAACACCCTGGGTCAATGTATTTTTGCTAGTGTATCTTTTGAAAAGATTCCTAAAAGTGGGATTACTCACTAAGTCAAAGGTAAAATGCATGTGTAGTTTTACTAGGTTGCCAAATTCCCCTCCATATGGGGTACTGCCATTTTGTATTCCCATCAACGTGGGTGCTTGTTTTCTCACAGGCTTGCTGTAGAGATATTATCAAACATTTGGATTTTTGCAGTCTTATAGATAAGAAATCATATATTTGTGTAGTTTTAACTTGTATTTCTCTTATTATGTGCAAGCACTTTTTCATATTTTCAAAAGCCAGTTTTTTTCTCTAAACTCTCTGTTTGTATCTCTAGGCTATTTTTTTTGTAGAGTTGTTTGACTTTTACTTTTCCATCTTTTAGAAGCTCTTTACACATTAGGGATAGTCACCATTTATCTCTGATATAAGATCCAATTACTTTTTCTTGTTTGTCATTAATATTTTATCTTTGTTTATAGTGATTTTTGCCATGAAAAAATGATCTTTATGAAATCAAATTTTCTAATCTTTATTACTTCTGGATTTTAAGTCAGAAGAGCATTTCCCTGGTTATGGAGGAATTCAGTTTATGGAGGAATTCATCCATGTTTTCTTTTTACCTCTCGCATTATTTTATTATTTTTTTTACATTTAAAATTTTGATCCATTAGGAATTTAGCTGTGAGGGTGTAAAGAACAGATTCAGTTTTACCTTTTTTAAAAAATATTATTATCTAGTTAAACTAATCATCTTTTAGCCCACCGATTTGGGATGCTGCTTCTATCATATACTAAATGTCCATATGCAATTGGGTATACTCCTGAGTTTTCTGTGGTATCATGTTGGTCTGTATGTCTGTTTATGTGCCAGTAACAAACCAATGCCTCTTTTAGAGGTTTTAATTTCTGGTAGATTTATCTCCATCTCTGTAATCACTACTGTTCTTTTTCAGAGTTTTCCTGACCTTTCTTGTTTACTCTCCTGAAAGATTTTTAATTCAATGAATTTTAAAAACAACTTTCAAAGAAACATGATGTGTTTTTACTGAGATTATATTAAGTTTATTAATTCAGGTGTAACTGACATCTTTATAATGTTGAGTCTTCTGCTCCAAGAATATTGTGTTACTTTCCATTTGCTTAAGTCCACTTTTTTTTTTTTATCTTTCAGGAATATTAGGTTTCAAAAATATATTTTTTGTACATATCAGGTTATGTTTATACCTAAGAATTGTATGATTAGATTTTGGCAATTGGCATGGGGTCGTCACTTCCTTTATAATGTCTAAACAATTTTTTCTTATATATAAAGACTAGAGACGATTGAATATTAAATTTAAAAACTGATTCTTTAGTAAATTCCTTTTTTCTTTTTAGTTTTCCAGATATATACTTAACATTATCTGCAAATAGAGGTAGTTTTACTTTCTTTCCAGTTCTTATGGCTTATGCCTGATTGATTTCTGTTGCTCAACTGATGACTATTACCAATAGCACAGTGCTCAATAGTAGTGGAGATTGTGATCATCCTCATCTTACTTCTGACTTTCTCATTTAAGCATCAAGTGATTCTATTAAGTAAAGATTCCAACTTTTGTAATGATATCTCTATCCCTATTATCTTTATCTCTATCCCTTTATCTAGACCTAAACCTATATATATATACCTAGACCTAGACCTAGGCCTAGACAGACCTAGACAGTTGACCCTTGAACAAAGTAGAAGGATTAGGGGCACTGACCCTCTATGAAGTAAAAACTCTGAGTATAATGTATAGTCAGCCCTCTGTATTCACAGTTCCTTTATATTCGAGGATCTAACCAACCAAGATCCTGTAGTACTATGGTGTTTACTATTGGAAAAAGAATCCACGTATAAGTGGACCTGGGCAATTCAAACCTGTGTTGTTCAAGGGTCAACTGAATATATCTCCATAAATTCCCATTCTGTTGGTTAATATTTAACATGAATAGTATTGATTATTGCCAGATGCTTTTTCTGCATGTATGGAGATGATCATATTATTCTCTTAGCCCTATTACACTGATGGAGCATATTAATGGATTTCCTAATTACATTACATTTCTGAACAAACCCTCATTTAGTCATGGTGTGTTGTTTAAAAGGACTGTTGAGTTTTGTTTACCACGACTATTGAAGATTTCTTCACATCCATATTCACAAGTGTTGTTATCTCTCTCTCTCTTTCTCTTCTGTTACTTGTTACTGCATAAAGCCATTATATAATACTGTGTCTCTCACTGAAGGCCATCCTGTAGTCTAGGCTCTACAGGTAATTGCATTTTTAGTACCACTCTTTATTTCAGTATCTCCCCAGTCACTGTGGTTTTCTAAATCTTATTTTCTGGTAGATTTCTAAGGAAGGGCTTATGTGATAATATTCTCTGACCCCTCAGATTCACAAACCATTTTGTCTGGAACTTTTGTATATAAAGATCAGTTTACCTGGTTTCAAAACCCTTGGTTCACATTTTCTTTCTTTGAATATCTTAAATATGTTACTTAATTGTCTCCTAGTATAAAACATGGTTGATGAAAGTGACACGATCTTTTTGCCTACTGGCCAAAGGACATTTTTTTTCAAGTTCAGTAGTTTAACTAGAATATGTTACGGGGTTGTCCATTCTGGGTTGACTTTCTCCTGTGTAACATTATCATACATAATTTCAAATCTTTTGGTTCATGTTATTTTAGAACATTTTCTTAAATTATTTAGTGTTTGTTTTGTTCCACTGCCTAGGTTTCTTATTTGGGAAAACTATTATAAATATGTTGAATCAGCTTTTCCTATTTCTATATTTATTACTAGTTTTCTTGAACTCTTTTTTTTTTTTCTTTCTTTTTCTTTTTTGGTCATACTGCATGGCATGCAGGATCTTAGTTCCCAGACCAGGGATCAGATCTGAGCCCCCTGATCAGATCTGAGCCCCCCTGCAGTGGAAGCTCAGAGTCCCAACCACTGGACCACCAGGGAATTCTTCTTCTTGAACTCTTTTTATCTCTTTCCTTATTTCTTGATTTATCCACATCCCTCCTTTTCATCTGATATTTCTCCTAAAGATTCCCTTTAGGAGATTCATTCAGTCTTCATTTCTGAAATGATTTTTCTTGCTACATATCTTTTCAAATATTTCTCTTCTTGAAACATATTATTAGAGTTTTTCGAATTCTGACATATGATGTTCTTTGATAGCTTCAGTTTTTTTCTTAATTTCCTTTAGTGTGTTCTGGAATATTAGGTTACTCTTTTTATGTGTTTACTGGGTATTGTTTTTGTTTGCTTGTTCGGTTTTTGGGTTTTGGGTTTTTTTCTGCTTGCAGATAGTGATGCTATTCCAATCCTTATTCTCTTTTTTTACATATTACATTTATATAGGATTGGGCCACAATCCTCTTTTGTTGCCCATTTTTAATTCAAATAAGTTTTTCTTTGCTCTTAGAGACAGGGTTGGGCTAAAATAACTTTTCTAGCTACATTGCTCTAGTACTCCCTCTTCTGTTGTTTTTACAGAGTGATTTAAAAAATGGCCTCATATTTTTGAGATCTACTTCCACCCTTTGCTCATTTTTATCTAGACTTTTTCTTTTGCCCTGATTGTTCTTGGCCTGCTCAATTTGGATTCTATTTCCAGAAGTTGCTCTTCATTGAGGGGCTTTGTTCCTTGATTTAGAGCCTGCAGAACCCATTCCCTCCTGGTTTTGTATACTATTTTCAGAGTGGTTGTTTTTTTTCCAGTGAGGACCGGATAAAGATTTGGGGTTGTGCTTGTTCTCAGAGCTCCATTGCTTTCCCTCAATACAGTAAGTCCCCCAAATAAAAACCTTCAAGTTGCGAACTTTCAAAGATGTGAATGTGCGTTCAGAATGCAATCCAGTTCTACCGTGTCATCTATGACAAGAAGAAAAGAGCTGCTACCCAGACATCACTGGATGGTTTTTTCAAGAGGGTAGATAGAATTGAATCCAGCAAGGAACCAGATCCTGTGCCATCAACGTCAGGTGGGAGTGAAATTGCAGCTTGCCCTCCATCTCCTATTGCTGACGATCCTTCAGCTCTACCATCTCCCACCTCCTCTCCCTCCTCCAGTCAGTAACTCTTCTTGCCTGTTCACTCGATGCCAGCCCCTGTATGCCAGCTGTTGTACTGTACTACTGTACGTTTCAAGGTCCTGTACTGTAAGATTAAAAATGTTTTCTTTATTTTTTTGTGTTTGTTTTTTATGTATTGTTTGTGTGAAAAGTGTGATAAAACTATTACAGTACTATATAGCCAATTGTGTTAGTTGGGTACCTAGGCTAACTTTGTTGGACTTATGAACAAATTGGACTTATGAACGTGCTCTTGGAACAGAACTCGTTCATACGTAGGGGACTTACTATAATCTTTTTCATGGAAACTGATATTGTATGGGCCTTATAACTACTGATGATTTTGTTCACTCACCATGTTGCCTAATTATACTGTAGATGTTGTCTGTGTTTTTTGGTTTTGTTATCCTAGTATCTTTTTCTGGTTTTGTAAAGCAGGAGTTTAAAAACTATTCCATCATGTATTCCCAGACTCTACCTTCATAGTTTTACCTACAGACTTTTCGAATAACACTATCCCCTTGTGTCAGGGGCTGCTTTATTTGGTGGTTTATTGCAGGAAGTAGAACAAAGAGTAAAGTTAGGACAGAGTGAGTCAGGGGGAAAGCAGTTTGTTGAAATAATCTTTTAAAAAATCAGGACAAAAAGATGCAAATATTTCTACAGTGGTGAGCAGGCACAGGAACTAAAGGAGGGTTAAGTACTGAGGTCTTCAGATTTTGTTGCCTTTTTTTGTTTTGTTTTGTTTTGTTTTTTAGGTAGCCAGGGAAAGTTTGAGGATAAAGTGGTGGTAAGTGAGATTAAGCAGGTATTGTTTATTCCCAGTGCATTCTGCACGTTCATGGGACTGCTAGCAGCACTTGATTCGCCTTTGTTTCTGAGTGGTGTGGAAGAGTTTTTACAGCAGACTTCAGTGCCACATGGGCAACCTCTGAATAGGCCTTGACAAAGGAAGATGGCTCCTTGTGTATAGTTGGGTAAGGGGAAGATTTTTGATTTTATTTTTTTCAATCTTGGCAATCTGAGATTTGAAAGGTATTGCAACCTCTTCATTAGAGGAGTAGATGAATTCGTTTGTCAGTTCCCTTCCATTTAATAATAGCGGTACAAGAATGGCCTTTAAAAGCTTTTCTCCAGAAAAGTTACTTTGTAATAATCTCTAACTCTTCATCTTTCTAACCATGGATATATGTGCATTACTCCCCTCTGCTACATGAACTTAGACCTCTCTTAGTCTTGTAGACTAATAATAACTATGTAAGATCACTTATTTTTTTAAAGCCCATTTCTAACAGTTAACAGGAACTCTTATCAGAGAAAAATATCATGATGGGTTGCAATTTCCATCCCCCATATATATGGTCTCACTCAGAGGCACTACTTAGAGTGGTTTCCTTAGGGACATTTTAACATCAAATGGCCATTGGAAAAGAAATCAGTTGATCATGTCTGCTATATTCAGAAAGCGTGTTACAAATGAGTGACAGTGTACAAATTAACTTAAAATTAACAGTCTTAGGTGTATCTACACTTGGTTAAAGACAATTAAGAGTGTTGGACTGTAGCAAGAATAACTTTTGATCAGAACTTGTAACTGTGAGCTTTTTTAATGAGTGAACTCCTAGAATTATGCAAACATATAGAAGAAAAATCATGTAATTCTGTGAACTTGAAAATGGTGCTTAAAAGATTATAAACGTATCTTGACTTTTCATGTTAGAAAGGGTCCCGGTTGGCATACCCCTGACCCCAGTGCTAGCTCCAGTGTAAATTGGAAGGGGGAAAATATATTCAATATTATAGAACAATAGGATAGCTTAAAAATTTGAATAATTCTATAACATGATAAGATTATATTTATATAATACATTTTGATACCTAAAAGGCAAACCGATCAAAGATTTAAGAATGTCATTTTCTTGTTAATTAAAATACACAACATTGGTACTGGAGAACAAGGCTAACCCAGTTTTAGAACATGGAAACAGTTGTTACATTCTAGGAGATATTATTTGATCTTAGGTGTATACAAATCTGCACATATATTCTTGACACTAACAACCAAAATAGCGTTTTATGGATTTCAGGTGAGATCGAGTGCGTTCAGGGTGGTATGGCTGTAGACATATTTTATGGATTTCAGAAAGACCAACAACTAAAAAAAAAAAACTAAATGAAATTTGAACTTATTCTAACTCAGATTTCTTAATAATTTAAAACTAAGTGGTCAAAGTGCACATATATTAAAAAATGATTCCATGAGCAGTTTCAATGAAATTAGATATTCCCTCTGCTTCCACATATTTAGCACTGCCTTGAATTAATTAAAAGTACTGTGATTCCAAGTAACTATTAATTTACTGAGTAAATTGAACAAATCAAATTAAATAAATGGACAAATTAAGTTAGTAACAGAACAACTTGCTGATTGCTAGATCACTCTATTTTTGATGGCCACTTCCTTTTTCTTTGATCTACAACAGTTTCATTTTTGTATCATATATACTCCTTATTTTATTGTTTCCATCTTTCATTAACAAAGTGCTGTTTTTAAATGTAGAAATGATCTTATCTTCTTGGCAAATAGCTTGAATTTTTTGTGTTCTTTTTCAGGGCCCCAGTGGAAACTTGACAGTCACTTTCAGACGCGGTCAGCTGCATTCATATTTAGCCATAATTCACACAGAAGAAGGTGAGGAAGTTAATATCATTAACACAGGTTAGAGGTAAAATGGTAATAGGAAAATTTTTAAAATAGCACTTTTAAGTGGACATATGACACATCTCCCACATTATGTTTAGGAACTCTGGCAGAGTTCCAGAAATGTCACACTTTCCTCAAATATTTTATATGCACTGTCTATAAATTCATCTGTTAGGGGCTGAATTGTGTGCCCCCTCCCCAAATTCATATGTTGAAACCCTAACCCCCAGTACCTCTGTATGTAACTGCATTTGGAGATAAGGTTTTTCAAAAGGTAATTAAGTTAAAATGCAGTCTTTAGGGTAGGCCCTAATCCAATATGACACGTATTCTTTTACTAAGAGGAAATTTGGACAAAGACAGAGGGACAGCCCAGTGAGAAGAAGGCCATCTGCAAGCCAAGGAAAAAGGCCTCAGAGGAAACCAAACTGCTGACACCTTGATCTTGGACTTCCAGCTTCCAGAACTGTAAGAAAATACATTTCTGTTGTTTAAACCCCCCAGTCTCTAGTATTTTGTTATATCAGCCTGGGCAGGTGAGGACACCATCCTTATAGCAGAGAGTCTTTTTTTGGTTTTCTGCTCTATGATCATTCAACTTCCAAGAGGCTTTACTATATTGGTCGAAGCTGCAATATATGTACTCATCTACTTGTATTCTTGGTGTTATTTGTAGCCCTTTATCAAGTGATTTATCTTGGCTCTTTTAGAGGAATCAGTGTTACGTCCTGCTGCAGTGATGCAAAGCCACCTCCATTTTCTTTGGATGAATTCTCCTTTTCTTAGGTGCACTCCACATTGTTGCCATAACTGGGCATCTGTAAGTACAAATGAGGGCCTGCTGTGCTGCAAGTTACTCTTTGCTCAGTATTATTTTAATGTTGGACATTGTTTTAAAGGCATGACTAAGGCATACAAATAAGAGATAATACATGCAATAAATGTGAAGTACCTAACAAGTTTAGCACAGAGTAAGCATTCAGTATATTTTGGTTATTATTATTTTTTTATTATTACTATATCTTCCAAGCCAGTTACCTTTAAACTTCCTTAAACTGATTGAAGTTTAATACTTTGAGTTTTTCATACCTCAAGATGTTTTTGAGCATTGGAGCCTATTCCCAGAGTATCAAAAGGTACGACCTATTGCAGAATGATCATTTGAAGATAAACTGAACACAATTTACATTCCCTGTTACCAAGCATGGTTATGCTTCAAACACAGATTTAAAATTGCCACTTAGGAACATATTTCCTTAGTTTGTGCCAATAGTTTTCCCATTATTTTTCAATCTGTGCCATAATTTGTTTTATAGTTGAAGTTTTTCTATGTTTACTACTCATAGTTTCAGATAACTGACCAGGAACAAACACATTTTACCATGACTGGATTAACTACCCTGCCCTTCCATTTTTTAATATGCCTTACTTCAAATGACCATATCTGACTAGAAAAATTGCCAGATTTGCAATAGTTTCTCCATTTGAGTAATGTTTGTTTTGGCAATAATCTGCAATAATAGCAGGATAGAAATCAGTCCGTCTTGTTGGCAGGTTGAGTACTCATAGAGTATTTGCCCAACTCGTTGCATCCAAATCTGTATGGTTGACTAAAGCCAAAAAACCAGCCAACACAACCCTCCCCCAAATAAAAACAGTAACAAGATAGACACTTAAAAATTCATGTTGCAGGAGCCCTCTCACATGAGGTCCTGTCAAAAATAACAGCAGTTCTAACTTCCTTGTCAGACTCCTACAGAACCCTGGAGGTCTAAGGAAAAGAATTTGGAAACTACTGGTCTAGGTTATCTAAAAGTTGTGTGTTTTGTTGTTCAAGATGAGATTTCTTGCAATGAGCCTCTCTCAAGAATTAAACATATTTTCCAAACCACCAAGTGTAGTACTCTTTCCAAAAATGAATCTTGAAACAGCCTGCCAGAGCTCAGCAGTAGGGGTATATGGACCACCAAGAAGGATATGCAGTGTATAGAACCAGCAGAAACTGTGCATCATAAAGGGAAAGGTTTGGTGTTAAACGCTTCTAATTTCAGTTCTACCTAAGGTCACCCATATGCACAAGAGTCAACAGAAGTTTGTCTACCTGAGTTTCTGACTATATTATTTGCATGCTTTTTATTAGTTGGGTTCAGTCTCTTAAGGGAGGGATTTGTTTAGTAAGTTTCTATCATTTGGGTGGCAGGTAAAGTATTGAGAAGATGACTGATGTGTCAAGGATTAAGAAACAAGCCATTGGCTAGGAAATTATGTTTCTGATTGATTTACTCTGAAATAACCTTGAACCATTTCACTTGTGCGTGTTTGGGTCAAGCACAGCTAGTGCCTCAAATGTGAGTGACGAGGTCTTTTCTCATTCACTGGACCTGTTGTCCAGGAGATCAAGTCAGAAGAGAGTTAACAGGTGAAACTATGGCAGGGATAGAATAGGAGGTGCAATTTTTCATATCTGGTATGTAAATTAGCCCTATCAAGAGACATTAAAAATGTTCACAATACCAGTGCTAATATTCATTTATCACAAATTATTTAAAATGTAATTGACGCTAACACATGGTACTGTTTTTCCTTAGACAATGAGAAACATAAAATTCTCATGTGATAAGATCCAAAGTGTGAGTCCTACTAGAATTGAAGACCAGGTAGGCTGGTTTACCATGGAGAGAGGAAACACACAAAGCCATATATTCCAAATCCTTTAACACCGAAAAATGATGGAGATGTTTCATGTGCATCTTGTGTGAACAAGAAGATTCGTGGGCCTATGGGACCTACTAAAAATTAACGTCCCTTCCCAAGTTTGCCAGAGTACCGTACTTCTTACTTATCTAAAATGACCCAAATGACCACAGCTAGTGTCATTTCTCTGCATTTAACCACAAATGTGGGAATACTGTCTCCCTGTGTGCTGTTAAAATGTACATGTAACTTATGAGAAAAGGAAAGACTCTGGGGGACATTCCTAATATTTTTATTCCCATAGTCATATGAATTCAATCCAGCTTGGAAGCTCCAGATACCCTGTGAGAGGCTGAGATTGGCAGAGTTCAGTGGTGGATGAGAACAGAGGAGGGCTAATAGCAGCAGCTCCTGAGAGGGGTAGAGGCAGATTTCAGTAAGTCAGGGCCTTCACAGTGGACCATAAGACTCTCCACGGCCAAGGCCCTGACTTACTCACTTTTGTATCCTTAAGGCCCTAAATTTAATAAATATACAGTGAATAAATGAACAACTGATAAATAGACTATTGTGGGAAGTGGTTACTAATGCCGGGAGAGAGAAAATAGGATGAAAAACAAGAATAAGGCAATGAGGTGTACACTTAGCTTACCTTGGCCCTAAGTATTCAGAAGGAAACCAGGACCCAGAAGAAACTGCTGAGTCAGTTGTGGTTTTTCTATGGAGCCAAAATCACCCCACAGCTGAGGAGCAAAGAGAAGTGGGAAATTATGGCCAAAGGAGAAAGTGTCCACAGAGGCACTTTCTTCTGGACAAGAGGACCCTATCTTTACTTCTGTACAGTGTTGCTTTTATTTATTTACTCCCTAATGATGTTATGCAAAAGGCATAAAAAATCTATTTTTCCAAGTAGAATATGAAGCTTGTATCTTCATATTTATGAAAACACACATGAGAAAACACATGTGGGATTAAAACAGTAATCCAAAGGATTATGTTTATTTGCAGTTAGCTGATTTTGTGTGTGCATACCTACTTGTCCGCATGTGGGTTATGTCTGTCTGTTTCTGTCTTCTATACAATGTTACAGAGAGCATTTGGACCATGAATGAAATTAGTTTTTAATCTTCTTTTTAGCCTAAGGTGTAGTTGTGTATGTTTTAGCATTTGATTCCACAGCGTGATTTTGTTTTATATAAAAGGGACAATGTTTGTGAAAGTAATTTTCATGTGAACTTTGATTTTTAACCATATTTGTAAAGTTTGCTTTTGGAACTTGTAGGGTCCTGTGTAAACCTCTGAGATAACCTCTTTATCCTGATATCTAGAGCTGAAGGGTTTCTTGAGAGTACATGTGCTGAATTGTACACTATTTCTTTTTAGCATATGACAGGAGTTGGGTTCTGAGTATGTGGTATCTTATTTTGGTTGGTGGTAAAGAAAGAGGGAACCAACAGAAACAGGCAAAGTATCTTCAGATTTTCTGTTGATTCATTGGAGTTGGTTCTTCAGCAGCTGGTGGATTCCCACACTCTTCAAGTGGAGGGAGAGTGATTTCTTGCTTACATATTTAGCTCTCTTTTCCTTTTGCCCTAAAATACTCTTGAAAAATATCCAAACCAGTAGGATCCTAACTTAATTTTCTCCATTTCTCTCATGTTTTCTGTTTGGCAAATCACAATGAAGGCAAAAGATACACCTTTGTGTAAAGTCTAAGCATTGAATCCCAAGTACTTATCTGTAGAGTGTAAGTTAGTTTCCTTGCCCTCCACTAGTGCCTGGAATGCTTACAAATCCTTACAAATCCATTCCTGGGCATATTTTTAAAAATTGAAAAAAAAATTTTTTTTTAACGTGAAAATCTCTACCCTGAGGAAGCACAAGGCAATCCAAAGATAAGAAAACATGCCTGAGGGTTCCTCAAGTTTTAATCACCTCTTGCTTGTGCATTCAAAAAGAAAAAAAGTCATTCAGAAAATGAAGAATTCCTGGCAGACAGAACAGGGCAGAGAAATATGCAAAGCTGGTGCAGCCCGCGGGAACCCAACTACAAGTTCACACTTTAGACCTTCTCAGCCCTTTTGGTGGAAAAGAAAGGAGTCACTAACGTTCTCCCCTAGCAACTGTTGACTGTGCACCGCCGTCCGCGCTGGTGTGCGCCAGGATCAGGTGCGAAAGCTGAGGAACCCAGGTCTGAAGATCCTAGAGCGTGTTTAGAAAGAACAGCCTGCTCCCCTAGCTGTTAGCCATCAAGTTGTGCCGCACGGCCTCGATTTCTCTGTGCACAGATGTTAGCGCACCAGAGAAGGAGAAATGCAACAAATTCCGAAGCCCTTGGGTTGCCTTGGAAGCCTTGGCTCTCTACTGCCGCTGAACATCTCCAGTCCCAGAGACTGCCTGGGACAGCTCTCATCTCTGTCTCCGGGAACGCTTCCTCGCCTTGCCCAGCGGCTGCCACTGGCGCCCCCAAGCGCCGCAGACCCGCGCGCTCCAGGCCTTCGCTGAGCCTCTTTCCCACAGAAGCGAACCGGACCCGGGGAGCCTCGGGTCTCGCAGGAAAGGCTTCGCATGTAATTCCCAGAGGCTAAGGGGCAGAAAGCAGAACCTCCAAGACTCCCTTGCCGCCCCGTTCATTCCTGTCTGGGATTTCCTCTTTGCAAAGGGGCGAGTTGCCTGGGACGGTAAAGGTGCCCGGTAGAGCTGTGAGACTCAAAGCTCGGAAGGTACTCAGGGGGCCCCCATTGCTCCCATCTCCTCAGAGAAGTAAGCAAACGCTGCTTGTGTGGTGGGGAGGGGGACTGGAGTGTGAAGAGGGGGAGACCAGAACGTCCTACACGCCTCTCAGAGGGAGAATAGGAGCATCTTTCCCTCTTCTCTGGTACTCTTCTTCCCAGAGCCCCATTTGGGTCCGTTGGGCACTCCCTGGCGCACCAGTACAGCGCCAGTCTCACACATCCACTGGGAGGCACAGGCTAAAACCCAACCTGAGCATACACAGACCATTAACGCCCAGATGCTCACTTCTTTCAGTCTTCTGTAGGGCTTTCCCAGTGCTCCTCCAGGAGTCAGGGGCTGGAGGTGGGTTGGGGAGGGGTGCTGGCGGTCCCGAAGCGAGGTGGCAGCTCGCCCCTCTCCACGTCCACATTTGCCATCCGTTTGTTTGCAAGGGTTCTTCCATCCTCTGGAGTGGCTGGTTGTCAGGAATAATCAGAACCCCGCCTGTTCCTCTGGGGGTGAATCCCATTTCCTCAGCCGCTGTACGGTGCAAGGGCAGTGGGAGGGGGCGAGGGAGAAGCAGAAGGGGAAGCCTCAGAAGGAGCAGCCGCAGGGAAAAGAGAAGAGGGGGGCGGGAACGCGGGGGGCGATAGATACGTTTTCACTCTTTGTCACTATTGAATTGGGGGCGGAGGAAAAAAAAAACCCATTGTGGGAAGCTATAAAAAGCAAAGTGGGCGGCGATGAGAGAGCAGACGCAGAGAGGGAGACCTCGTGGAGCGCAAGACAGCTCCCAGGGCATCGCAGCGTCCCTGGCAGCGCTTGGCTGCTGCAGGGCTGTGAGCCGGAGAACAACGCTTCGGGGCGCCTGTGCGTGCGTGCGCGCGCGTGCGGGACCTTGGCTGGCCTCAGACCTCAGGGGTCTTGTCTGGGGGCGGTTCCTGATCCCCCATATAGTGCCCGCTAACTTTTAAAAGGAGGACTTATGTCCTGCAAAGGTTGAGACATAAGGGGTAGGGAAGGAAAAGGAGAGAAAACGCAACTGAGGCCGAAGGAGAAGGAACTGATGTGGACCTCCTGAGCAGTTGGGAGGAGGACTGGACCGCGGAGAACCGGGCGGGACCTCGGAGGTGCGGGGCAAGGAGCAACGGAAGCGGTGCGGGCCGTGGCGCTGGGTCTTCTTGCACCTCGGGTCACGCCTCCTTGGCAAGAAGGCGCCTCGCCTTTGATTGCTTCCAGTTACTGCAGAACTTCCTGCCCTGGCGGAGAAGCAGGTCTTGCTTGGGTCGCGCTCCCTCCCGGTCTGAGGCGTGAGACTGAGTTCACACGGTGCTGGGCCCCCAAAGCCAAGTGGGGTTGGGGGAAACAGAGTCTGCGAGTCCCGGCGCCCCGAGCGTAGGGCCCCGTGTTGGGCTCCTCCCTCCCTCTGTATCCGCACCCTTGCGGGCTTTGCCCCTCCCTGGGGACCCCTCGCCAGGAGATGGCCACGCTGATGCGGGGCAAGGACTCCTCCCGCTGCCTGCTCCTACTGGCCGCGGTGCTGATGGTGGAGAGCTCACAGTTCGGCAGCTCGCGGGCCAAACTCAACTCCATCAAGTCCTCTCTGGGCGGGGAGACGCCAGCCCAGGCCGCCAATCGATCTGCGGGCACATACCAAGGACTGGCTTTCGGCGGCAGTAAGAAGGGCAAAAACCTGGGGCAGGTAGGAAAATACCCCCAATGCACTCTTCAGCCAGGAGAGGTAGGGACCGGCACTCTCGGACACTTCATTTGCCTTTGCCCCCGAGGGCGCCCCCAGGTGTGGCGCGCGAGACGGCTGGGGAGGGGTTCGCAGATGCACGTCTGCACTGGCGGGGGTGGCTGGGTGGCTGCGAGTGCTGGAGGGTGTGGAGCGGGCGGGATGGGGTACTTTCTCATCTTTGCTTTGGGATATGATGGGCATGTGCGGAGATCTAGTGCGTACAGATGGGGGAAAGGGCCGGAATGGTCCTTCTCCACATTTAACACGGTGGATGTCGAGGATGATGTTAATAGCTAACACACAGCAACTACTATGTGTCAGGTACTGTTCTAAGCGTTTTACATATGTTTAATCTTCACAACCCTATGAGGTGGGCGCTGTTACTATCGCTATCCGGCAAATAAACAAACTTAGGCACCGAGTAGAAGCTCTTTGCCCACGGCACACAGTTAGTGTAAGTGGCAGAGCGGGATTTGAACCCGGACAGTCTGAGTCCAGTTTCTGGGCTCTTAACTGTTTCATTTCACAATCCAAAGAGGGAATTTACCGTTTTTCAGGTTCTCCTTCCTTCCCAGCCACTTTCTCATTTCCGTGAAGTAAGGTCACATACAGAAAGCTTCAGTAAACGTGCATTTCTCACTCCTGGATATAAATCATCCCGGAGGAAACAAAATAACGAAGCGACAATGGCAGTATCATAGTTACGGAGGACCAGGGTGCCTGGGACGTAGCAAGGAAAACTCCCGAGGTTTATTTTCCAGAGGGAACTTTCCGCGAGCATCTTTGTTTCTCTGTCACACAGACAGATAGATTGACAGTCACGCAAACAGTTACACAAACAGACACAGAGAGACAGGAGTGCGCACACCCTGCGCCCGTTGTGGCCAGCACGCAGCGGCCAGGAGAGGGGGCCCTGCGGGCACTGGGAACCACTACAGCTCCCCCTTCCACTCCTTTTTTGCGAAGCCAAAACCGAAAGCCAGTTTGCCAAGCAGCACGGGCACATCCACAGCACAACTGTCAACCCGTAAAGGCGGCTCATTGCCCCACAGATTCTGGGTTTCCTTGTTTTATGAGAGGCTCCTGCTGCAGCTGCTGTGCGCGTCCTCCGCTGCCCCTGCCCCCAGCGCAGGCGGCAGAGCGAAGGTTGACAACCAAGGCCGTCCTGGATGGACAGCGAGGGAAGATTCTGCTCCGCTTGGCCCCCTAGTGCCCTCTCACGGGGAAAGTTTTGCTCGTTTTGCAGTTCCAGAATGCTTCCTAGGCTTTGAAATGTCAAACATTTCAGCTATCCTCTCAAAGGAATACAAAGCCTGCAACCACAGTAATTTTTTTTTTAAGTCTCAAGGGAAATAAACTATACATCTGCATACACACTACATGCATACATGTCCTGTGCATATTCTCACACATGTGTACATACCTCCATCCACACTTACAAGACCACTCTCATTCCATTTTCCTCTTCCTTGGGAAACACCCTGCCATTTTCAATAGGAATGGACTTCTCTTAGAAGTCCATAATGTCATGGGTCAAAGACTAGAAAGGATGCTCTCAGTCCAAATCATCAGATTTTTTTCTAATGCTACTGACTTCAAATTCCACCTTATCAGTTGCTGAAAAGAGCTGGGTTTAGTTTAGCAAAGAACAGAGGGATGGACCCAATAATCTTTGAGGTTCCTTTTGATTCGAATCCATGTACATTCTGTGAGTTTCTGCAAAGGGCTTTCTGTTTCCGTCACCATTGGGCCCTAACACCTGCTGTTCCTCAGTCAAATTACCAGTTATGTCAGCACTGCCACTAGCCATAGGGTTACATGGGTTAGACTGTGGGATGCATCCCAGAACCTGGCTTATCCTTTATGTTTTGGTAGCATATCAGTATATAAATATGTATAAAATATGTGTGCTTATTTTTCTATCTCTCCAAATATCTGCTCCTTAAAGAGGTTGTGACTCTGTTTTGCATGTCTTCAAATTGAAGATTGATTTATTTTATAAATGAGTTGAATTTTTCTTTTTTTTTTTTTTCTTTTTTGAGTTGGATGTCTTGTATGCTTTCCATAACTTAGTGGTCCTATGGAATATATTTCATTATATTTACTTAACTATAATACAGGATCCTTAGAATTTGACATTGGGTTTGTGAGAAAATTACAACTTATTAGAGACAATGGTAACATAGAATTGAAACATTAAGTTGACTCACAGTAAGATAGCTGTAAAATAAAAGGATTATCTTTTGTACATTCTGGCTTCTCACTTGTTTATTGGGTGACCTAAAATGTGTACTGTTATGAAGGAAGAAATAGAAAAAAATCTTTCCTCTTTGAAGTAGAAAGAGGAATTCTTTGAATATTTATGGGTCTCTTTATCTTCTTTCTTCCACTAGTTATGTGGTTACCAAAATTCTTAGTACTCTTATTTTCAATAATGGAATGGAAATTAGAAAGACTATTCAAAACGGAAGATGCCACATCCTTTCATGGAGAAAAACTTTAGAAGTAAAATGTAGCTGAACTGAATTTTTATCCATCATAACATGATTGATTGAGAAAATTTGCAGTAAAATGCCAACTGATAAAACTAGCTAATTACGTAGTGTCCTCCTTAGGCCTAATAAGTCTGGTTGTCTCCCTGTCCCCAATCTTTGATTGATGATACTGAACTGTATGAATTTCAGAGGTACAGGAACCAGAGACTGTAAGATATAACTTCAAGTAGGCATGTCAGAAACTTAGTCTTTGGTCTCCTTTTCCTTAAGTGAAAATTGAATAATGGTCTATTTTTCCTGATTTACTTTCAGAATAGAGAATTAAAATAAAAATTTTATTGCTATTGCAGAAGAAATTACTGAAGAAATTTAATAATTCATTAATCTACAAAAGTGAAAATGAGACTAAATTGGCGCCAGGGTTTTCTTGATTCACCGTAGCTGATTTCATATGAAGAAAACATTCTAATTAGTAGGAATTCTACTTGTCCTGTCAGCAAGGTGAATCATTTGTAAATCACTTCTGGAGGAGTAGCCTTTGAATTTCAGGAAAGATTTAGAGGGCACTCAAAGAAAATGAACTGTTCTCCAGGGGTGTTAAAATTCTCATTCTTAGGTTTGCTTTCAAAGACGCAGTTATGAGTTATGATTGGAAACTGACATAGAAAATTGAATTCATTCAGGTGAATCGATACAGAAGTAGCAAAAATTATTTTGCAGAATTATTCACATTGTTTTAATTTGACTTTCCTTTTGCATCTATTATTAATGTGTTTTAAAAGGTAGCGTGTGTATGTATATGTATATGGGATAAATGAGATTGTAGGACTGTTACTAACATATATATCAATATTTATATTCTCAATTTCTAAAGAGACTTGCAAATTTTCTAAATCAAAAGTATTATTAGACAAAATATTCAATATCATGCGCTTAAATATATTCTGATTAAGTACACTGTTGTTCAACATCACCTCTGGAGCATGAGGTATCAATTTTTACAGGCCACCTTAAAGACAGATTTAAAAAAAATAAAGCAATTTATAAAATCAATTTACCCTTGAAATTAACAGTGATTTTTTTTTTTTTGAGAATGAAAAACTTTTTGAATGTGTTTGTAATAGCTTCTTTTAGTCTTTACTCCTTACTTTGTCTTAGACTGGCAGATTAATTTGAACACAATGCTGTATGATTTTGAAATATTTTTAAAAGTTATGACGAGAACTGTGGAAAATAATTATATTTTAAAGGTAGATAAGCTTCCTGGCATGTGTCTCTAAAACGAAGGTGAAACTGGTCATGTAAATTCAGATTCCATTATTTTCTGATATAATTTTGATGCTTGAAGGACGGTGGTTTGGATGAAGTTATGTTGTGAGAAAAGAACGCTTGAAATACATTGAAACAGAGGCTTGAGGACGTTGGTTAGAGAACACTCATATTTGTATATTGAATTTTCTTTAATAAAAATGCTGTATCTATTTGTATGCACAAACACTCATGAATATGCTCATGGAAAAAACTATATACCCTATTTTCTGTAGGTGATTTCTTCACTTTCTAAAATTATCCATGACTTTTTTTTTTTTTTAAAACCCCAGTCCAACTTTCCCCTGCTTGAGGATAAATATTTGCTATCTCCTCTGGACATCAACTGACACTAAACATAATCAGGAAAGCAAATCAGTTTTTAAATTAAATTTTTCAAAATGAAAAATATTTGAAATAATCTACACTACACTACTTCTTTTCTTCCACTGTGGATAGTAGAGAATTGATGGTTGATACAAGTGAAGGTTACCTCGTGAATAGCAAGAAAAGTATTTTAATGATGATCTAAGTAGAGGTATCCATCATTTTATTTCTGTGCTAGAGGAGAGAGAGTAAAGGACAAGGTTACTTAAACTCACTCCAGCTGTGACTTTGACCCTACCATAGTCTTCTTTAGCACTCCCCTCTGATACATATTCCTTCCCGGGATGTTTCAAATCTTACAATTTTTAAAGTAGAGAAAGCAATGTAATAGAAAGGTAACGTATATTCTGTTCTAGGAGAATACTGCCGCTTCCTCTTCTTTTCCCTGCACAATCGTTTTGTGTACATTAAAATGATCTGTTAAATTATAGTGGCCTTTATAATACTCAATATACTTACTATTTTAGACTCAGTCTCTTCTGGCTGTTCATTCTTTGGTATTGATGTAACACTGAAATGAATTACAATCTTATTTCTGTCTGTGACTCCCTGAATGCCCTTTTAAGTCGTTTTATTTCATTATACCTCTAGTCACTTGTACTCATCCATAAAAAGGAGATAAATCTGCTCCTAGTTAATTATTCAATCATTGAAAAGATTTATGCAATATTTATATTCCTCTTATTGAGTCATTTTTTAAAAAAATCTGAAGCAACCCTCAAAACAAAATTAATAATAATTAATAGATAGATTTTTGTGTTGTGTAGGATTGCTTTAAGATTACATAGAAAGATTAAATATGGAATATATAACAAAAGTTTAGTATTACTGTTTAAGGAAAGCAGAAGTTAATTTTTTTCTTTCTCTGTCCCCACTTTCTGGGAATGAGAGAATGACATATTTATCTCTGATTGTTGGGGTTTTTTTTTTAGGATAAATATAAACCATTCTCCCAAACACAGAGGTCAACTGATATAAAATATGGGAGATTTTTTTTGATAGGAACATCTGTCCACAGGAGGAAAGTCACCATCCAAATATTTTAAAGTGTGGCTTCCCAGTGAGTCTCTCATGCTAACAATTTTGGGTTATTGCCCACTTCTTTGGGTTCGAAACAAGGAAGGAAGGCCACGAATGACACCAACATCTAATCAGGGTCCTTAGGGAGAGTTCACCCCATAAATCCTTGTCTTAGTGATGGTAAATTAAATCAGAAACCTTTAAGGCAGAAGGGATTTCAATATCAGATATAAATTGCTGTATTTTAACTCAGTTTATGCAGCACTAAAAACAGAATTATTATATTCTAACTTTTATCCACAACCAATGAACCTGAATAAGAGACTATATTTGTGGGATCTTAATACTAGCTTAGATTTATCTATGTGCTTCAAATAAATGTAGAAATAAAATCAGCAAAACACAAAAGTAGTAAACATTTTAAAAAGTTACTTATCTCTCTTCCATAGTTAGATAAAAGGGACAAATTGCATCAGATATCCTTTAAAATATATTACAGCGTCTAATTTAATTGGTTGATTCTACTTATGTATTATAATTTGGCACACACAACAGCTCAAATTTAAATATTTCATTATTATGCAACATTTTAACTGTCCCAACCTGTCTAAAGCAAACAAATAAAATCAGTGAATGAATAAGTACATTAAGTGGCAAAACAAAGCATCACAATTAGGGGGAGAGACTTCTTAAAGTAGTGGATCCATCCAAATATCTCCTAAAAAATGTTAGCTCTCCATAGGATGCTTTACCATGTGGAATAATAATGTTCTTTCTTCCCAGGACTAGAAGAAAAGAGTGATTTTCAGATATTATTTCCTTAAACTGGCTTGCAAATAGTTACAGCACACATCAAATTATAGTAAGAGTTTCCATTTATTGATTATATACTCTGTGCCAGGCACTGCTGCAAATGCTTCATTTGAATTAATTTTTTAATTATCTCGGCAGCCTTTGGAGCAAGTCCTAACATCATCCTTGTTTTTATAAATGATAAAACAATAATTCTCCTGAGACACAGAGAGGTTATGCAATTTGTACAAGTCACACAGCAGTAAGTGGAGAAAGCCAGAATACGAACCCAAGCGATCTAGTGTCAGAGCCTGCATATTTAACTACCAGACCATGCTGCTACAATATGCTGCAATATACAATATGGATACAATATCCATACAGTGTGGACTTAAGAGGAAACATGGACCTTTATTTTAGTCTTCCCTATTCTATTTTCTAATGACATGGATATAACTCTACATTCATTAAAACCATAGCAAAACCCAAACCCTCTGTTGATGCCAATTGCTACTCTGAGTAACCAAAGTTTGATAGCAGTTCATGGGTACAAAGGCATGCACATAGTAGTACACTAGTTTCATCTCTGCCCTTACTTGCCTCCCTGCCAGGGAGAATTCACTGTCAACAAGGAAAACACACACACACACACACACACACACACACACACACACACACACAATCTCTTTCTTTCTCTTACTCTTTCCCATTAAATTATTGCGTTGCCCCAAATAGAAGGGAATGCTATTGCATGGATCCTATTTTTCTCTTTTTTTCTCATGGTAACCACCATACAGTCCCCAGTACCCATCATCCTGCGTCTAAGTGACACCACGTGCCCACTGACATCAGCAAAGTGGAGGCCTTCTCAATGGCTTCTCTCCAGCGGCTTTAAGTTGGTCTGGCTGGCATCCCTCACATTAGGATCAGAGTGGGGGAAACTGTCTAGGTTTAGAACCTGCTGTTGCTTTTGTTTTTTCTTTACTTTTGGCCCCTCCGAGCTGCCTTTCAGAGTATCAGTCGATCTGTAGCAGCACCGCAGCACTACAGCTTCCTAACAGAATTCCTAGGGGAATTTTTCCAAATTTCAGCTGGCCAGCTTAATGTCTTTGGAAAAGCCACTTCACCTCTGGTCTTTTTTTAAAAATCTGTAAAATAGGATAACAGTAGCAACCATAATAGTAACAATACTCATCTTACTGGGCAACAGGGAGGAAGAGGAAAGTGCACTTAGTCATTGAACTGATGTCATTATTACTATTACCATTACAGAATTAAGTTAGGTCAAGTGCTCCTGCACGAAATAGAAAGTGGCTGCTTAATTTTCCCCACCAAGATGGGAAGGAGTAACTAAATGAATGCATGTGATGTACACGAAGGAAACAAATGAACTCAATTATACCAAGGCCAAGAATTGTAAAACAGAACAAAACAAGACAAAATTCACACACACACACACACACACACACACACACACACACGCTATCATGTTTCTTGCACTGATTGTTAGAATTAAAAGGGATGGTAAGTCAGTGCTGTCTTGTAAAACTTAAGCAAAATAGCACATAATTGAAAATTGATGAAATTATACGGAAGCAAGAGTATAGCAGATATTAAAAATACAACCACAGTAAGGAGAGTTACTTAATATTAGTTAATATTAGTTATTAGTTATTTAAACATGGGGACCACAACAATTGAACAACATGTTATAGTCTGCTGCCAACAGCATTCATTTGATATTCTCCAAAGTAAGACAGCCTATGCCAAGGCAAGCTTCTTGACACTTTCTGCACGGTGCTTGGAGCCCAAAGGGCTTGCTGAGAATTTGGAAGACTTACAACTCTCTTTGAGTGTCAGACTGTCCTGCTAAGAGGACTCAGAAATTTGGAGCTCATTATTCTCGTTCCATTCCCTTTACTTGTTTGTTTGTTTTGAGTTCTTTTTTCATGATTCAGGTAATTTGGAAATATTTTAGTAATGTTAAATTGAGAGTGAAAGTCATCTCACTGAAGTATGTGATGAAGTTCTTTTAACATACTGGATACAAACTGTTTGCCAATAAGAGTTTCTATCTGGTAATGAACTAAAAAACTTCATTCAAGTGGGAGGACGGGGAAAATTGTCATTTAAAACCAACTGAAATGACAGCTCACATTCAAATAATAGTCTTCACTTGTAACTTCATCTTAACCCTTTGGAATTTAGCACTGTGAACAAGCGCTGTGTTAACTTGTCACTTGAAAGCCAAAGTCTTTTTTCCAGTAACCATCCTCTGTACTCTGTTGTCTGTCTTTTATACCTAATATAGCCCCTTGCTTCTGTAATATTACATATTTTTCTTTTCCTCTCTGGTTTGTTCCTCTTTATTTCTTTCACTGATTCCTCCACAACCTTCTGCCCATAAACGTGGGCATTCCTTCACATTCTCTCCCCAGTCCTCTTTTCTTTCTGTTCTATGTTCTTTTCTTTGCTGATATTATTTCCTTCTTTGAAATCATTTGTCACATATGCAGATGTTCTTGATAAAAACTCCTGAGCCCCCCTGCCTGCTCAACTGTTTTGAAGTCCTTTCAGAAACAAACAAAAAATCTCCATATCAAAAATTAAACCATTTACGGTTGACTACAAATTGTCAGGAGTCAGGCAACCAAGTCTTTATGATTTCTCATTGCTATCAAAAAAGTCTGCTAAAAAGTGCCCCGGGTTAGACTAATGCAGCCCCCAAGAATCAAGTCTGATTGCCCCAACTTCTCATGCTCTTTTCCCTTTCATCACTTACTGGACATGAAATTAACCTGTGTAGATTCCTATCAAGACAGGTGCTTTTGTTTCTTGAACTCTATTTATTTGAATGCTTTGGATGTAAAGGGCCTCCAGTTTTTTTTCTCTATGATGGACTTGTTACATCAACTAGTGTCTGATGAGAATATGCAAGTATCTATTATTTATGCTCATGAAATGTTACATATTATAATATGCAATACATATTTTAAGCAGTATATAATGTTTGTTTTTATAGCTTGAACTACGCACTAAAGAGTAATTTTTTGCTACTTGCTATTTTATAAATAATTACTAATTTCTAGTGTAAAACGCTTCCTTAACATTTATTTTCCACCTGATAGACTCTTAAAAGTGCTTGCCTCTTTAATAACTGAATAAGAGGATTCTTCAAATATGCCTAATCATTATTAATCAAGATGGAGAGCTTTATAGAAAGAAACAAGAGAACCTTTTATCATCTACAAGTTTCAAGAACTTGTACAAGAGACTAAAGTGGGCATAGTTATAGCCGGGAGATACATTAGAAATCACCTAGTTTAACTCGCTCATTTTACATACGAGGCAACCAATTTAGGAGATGGTCATGATCTGCCCAATGTACCACAAATAATGCCTGTGACAAAGGAACTTCTGCGGGAACTTGGATCTTCTGACTTCTAACACAAGCCTTTCGAATAATAACAAAGCTCTGTAGAAGAATTAAATTCAGTTGATTACAAAACTGATGGGAGATAAATTATAGGTAGAGCTCTTTTTTCAGCTCTAAATTTGTGTATGTCAAAATGTATTAGCAAAGAATACAATGTCATGATTCCAACGGTGTCAGTAGGATTTAAGCAAAATTAATGAAAGGATGTGGCTTTGACTATATTATCCTTGCTTGCTTTTTCATTCATAATACCTTAATAAGCCTGGCTAAAGAGAGTCTGTACCAAAGAAATATATTTTACATTGGATCAAGTACACATACGTATACACATACACACACACACCCCCTTGAAAAAAAAGTTTCAACAATAAATACTTTTAAGATGCAGTGAGTCTTTAAGTTCTTTCCTTCTATTCTACTCTGCACTATTTTCTTGTTCTGTTCTCTTTGCTCTCTCTCTTTTAAATACTGGTCATTACTTATAGAAATGACTGATCAAAACCTGTGGTTTGAAAAACCACTGACTCATTTGCTACTGCCCTCACCCTGAGGGAACTCAGGGCATTATGCTCAGAGATTGGTAGTACTTGAGGAATCAGCCCCAGTGCGGGGAGATAGAAAGCAGAGGCAGGCGGGTTTTCACGGAGAGAAGCATCCACCATCTCAGACCTCTCCCACTTCCCCTTCTGCAACTGCATGTCAGCCTCTGGCCTAGATGTGGTGGAACTCTTTATCTTGGGATGTGCCTAACCTCTGCCTCTCTCTCTACTTCCAGGAGTAACTGACTTATAACAATGCTGTGTTTGGTCCTTGGATGTTTCCTGTTAATTAATTTCCATGTTAATCTGTTATCCCACATTAGTATCGTTCTTTCTGGGTGTATGCCATGTGTATCATCATACTTTATTTCTAAGAATATGCAGTTGAGGATGGCTACAGTTTCTACACAGGACAGCAGATGAGCTTGACAGAACCTGGGATAAAGATTCAGAAGACCTGGTTAGCCTATTTTTTAATATGCTGGACATTGAAGAAATCATCTAACACCTTTAAGCCTTAGTTTTCTTATCAGTAAAGTGGGAGCTGTGACAATGGTGTCTTTTCCTATCTCTTTGCAAAAAATAAAGTATTGTTTATTTACATTACACCATTAGAGGTTGTGTTATGAAAAACAAAATTAAGATCTTTCCACTCTGAATTTATGAAAGACAAATCTGAATTAGACAGAATCAACCCAAAAATGAGTTATTCGAGTTGGATTTTATGATTCTGGAATCATAAATTCAGTTTCTGTTTTGACAGATTGCCTTTATTTTTTTAGGGAAGAAAGACTGAAAGCGGAAGGTGTTTTTTGGTTTTGTTTCCTTTCTTTGCCTATTTGTCTTGATTTTCTTGTATTTCATCAAAAATTTCAGTACCAGTAGTAATTCTTCCACATTTCTTATTAGAACTTAGTGGTATTATTATAAGGATTATTATTTTTATTCTTGCAGGCTACAAACAGCCTGCTATTAGAATATTCTGCCTATGACATTCAAGAAGAGCCCTATGTGTTTTTATTCTATCATGTATGAGATGTGTTACTGTTTACATATTTTTAAAACATCTTGGAAAGGCATTATAAGGGCCTCAATAATAGAAGTAAGTGTATTTTTAAAGCTCTAAAACTAAACTTGAGTGTCATATTTTGGGCACATTATAGGTTACAGGGTTCACAGTGGATACAGTTCAGAGAAATAGCCAATTATAAAGTCAAGCTGTATGGGTGTGAGATCACGTGAACTGTGACAGACAAAATATATTTTGCCACAAACTCTTCAAACAGGAAAGTGGGTATTTTTCAAAGCTGGTGAAAACATATTTTTGTTTTCCTAAGTAGGCGTTTCCTAATGAACAGTGTAGTAGTTCTGATCTTTCACGTTCCATGTGCAGGAATCTCACCCAAACATTTGTCCAGGCTAGAAACAGTCTAGGCTTCCTGCTTGCCATCCCTGCTCCTAGGCAATTATGCTCTAATTGATAGGATTCTACTTCTTTTTTAATATTGATCTCTTTTGTTGTTTTATTGTCATCCCAACTGCCATTGCGTTGATTCAGACCATTGTCATTTCCCAGTGTAACATTACAATTTTGTGGTATTTTTGTGCTTCTCCAAACCATCCTCCACACTACTTCTAAAGTGAGCTTTCTAAAATAAAAATCTGATAAGGGTCCTCTAGAAATGTTCATTTCTAGAGCATGAAGTCTAAACTTCTCAACTTGGCACACAATGTCATCAATTATCTTGTTTCTCTTACTTTGTCCCTGGGGCCACACAGCTGATGAATGGCGGAGCTGGGATTTAAAGCCAAGCAGTCTTCCTTGAGTCTGTCTACTTAATCATGCTATGTTGCATCCTCATATAAATTGGAGGCCAGAGAATCCAGCTAGAGACTTTTTATTGGTATGTTTTAGAATTCAGAGGTGATTAAGTTCTTCTGGTAAGCCAGTCAACTTGTTAATTGCTTACTTACTTCTTAGATGTATTAGATGCTATGATCACAGTCAAGAAACACTTATTAGACACATATGTTATGCTGGGCCCTTGGTATAAGTAGCCGTAAAAACAAGTGTAGTGTATTTGACGAATCCAGTTGGAATTTTCAGGTTGAAAGAGGATCCCAGATATTGTCCAATTCAGGCCTCTATTTTCAATACAGTATGAGAGCTGAACAATTTGATCAGTTTTCCTTTTTTTAAAGATTTTTAAGGATGAATACTTGTATCTCCTAGTTATCTAGTTATCTTAACTTTAATTATGTTAAGAATGGGGACATTCTGCTCTCTGCTGTAAATGAAGCATGGATAAAACAAAGCTGGCTATCAATCTCCAGGTAAAAGCACTTCCTCATTAACAGAAAATGTAATCAAGCTATTTCAGTCATTTTTCATGGAGTATACTCTGGTTCCCTTGATGAACAGTCAGGATGCCCTGGAAGAGTAAGACTGTATTCATCAGCGGTCAAGAAAAGGTCTGACATGCTAGACATTATGTTGGTAATGTAAAGAGGTGGTGCCTGCCTTTTCTTTTCCAAATATTTTGGAAGGAATTAAATTTTGATTTTTTTTCCTTTGTTAATGCCTCACTGCTCCCTGAGGAAGTCTGATCCTAGTTTCATTTACAAAGCACTAAGGAAACATAAGTGGAAAGAGGCAGGTTTACAAGGAATAAGAAGCATGGTAAGAAATAACAAGGTTGCACTAGTAGGAGGGTAGGAGTCTGGTGACTTCAGAACAGATGGTAGAGGGGTTGTGTTAGGTAAAGTGGACAAGATCTTCCTACAGGTAAGGCGGAGGAACAGAATAGAATGTGTGCTGAAATATATCAAAGCAAGAATGTGATAAATGTGCAAGTTTAAAATGATGTCATAGATTTTTTTTAACAAGCATGCTCAAACATTATTTTTCCAAATTAGTCACTGCAGAAAACTCGTTCCTCTGATATTGTCATTTAGACCTTTCTTTTGAAACTAACTTCAGAAGTAGTTTACATGTTTATTTACTTTAGGCCATAATTTTATGACCATAAACAAGATTATATATATTGACCAACACACCACATTGAAAATCCTTGGCTCTGAGTGGCTTTGTGTTGTTTCCATAAACAAAATATCCCACAGAAGGTGAGGATGTCAGTCAAAGAAATGTAGTGTACTTTCTGAAAACAATTCCAAAAAGTTCCAAAAGGCATTCTGAGTCACGGCGTCAGTATTGTGGTTATAATTATAAACGTTTCAATGTTGATTGCTTTAAGGTGGTATACCCTCAGTTTGGTTGATAGTCTTAAAAAGAACCTGTAATATCATCTTGTGACCGGGTCCTCTCTATTAGAAGAACCTGGTCGAAATTGATGTAGCATGGTTACCATTCCCAGGAAACCATCATTTTCAGGAAGCAGTTAATGAGTGCAAACCAGCAATACGTTCCCCACCCAAAACCCACTCTTTTCCTGAAAGAAGAGGCAGGAACACATCGTACGCAGTGCAATGCCATAGAGTCCAGTCTGGTGACACATGTTACTTCATGTGCCACTTAGTAAAAATGCATGCACTGAGGCCAAAAAAAAAAAATGTCTGTCATAAGTTATTTTTTAATGCAAACATATCCTATTAAAGTTTCAGAGAAAAGGCTAAACGGCTTAACTCAGTAAAAATGTTTTGGCAATTGTTCAAAATTAATACAATGCTTCCAAAATGCTCTTTGGAAATCCTTGTAAATTTCCTTACTTGCCTATTTGCCCTACTGCTATCTTCCCAACACTCTTCAGAAGGAAATGGCTTTTTAACAAGAAAAATCTTCTGAAATTACATTTCCAGTGGGGTCCTGGCCACACCAGCTGCAACACATTGTGACTAAATTTTAGTCTCTTTTGGTTCTCGTTGTTAAAAACACAAGTGACTAACAGTCAGGTCTTGTGCCATAGCCACCCCAGTGATTGATTACAAATTGGATTGGAGTGTGTGTGTTGTTAGAAAATACAAGCTTTTGACACAAAATAACAACTATATTTGATGGCCTGTCACTTAAAAAATTAAGACCAAAAAATATAATTCTGATTCTCAGTAGACATCAATAAAAAAAAAAACATAGCCCAACCTCACCAGTAATTTTTTTTTTAAAAAGTCTACTTCTGGGAGAGTCAGAGACTAGCTGGAGAAAATGCTCTGGTGGTGGGACCAAGACGTTGTTAATCTTCAAGGGCTATTTAAAATATCTTAGGGAATCAAGGCAGAGGGCCAGAGCACTGGACAAATTATTGATTTCAAATCCCTGCTACCAGATTTAAGAATTGCACATTCAATGAAGAGCCAATAGCAATCACCATAATAAGATTTAATATAAGGATTTGAAGGAGTGATAATCTGCAGCTAAGATGCATGGAAAGGAAAGGAAGAACATAACTGAGAGCTACTTGTGACTTAATCACAAAACCAAACAGGATGAACAGGCCGACCTCCACATTGTCGTCATCGCCTACCCATGGATAATGCGATCTGATATTACGTGTTGTGACTGTACACCTCCAGCACACTCCTACCAATATCCTACAGCCAGCATGAGTGTGGCTGGTACTGTGATCGGATATCTAGGCAATACATGGGCCCTTGCTTCTAGAAGATAGTGCAACTAACATTTGTTGAAAACCTACTTTATGCCAAGAAATTTACATTAATTTCACTATATTAATAACATTAAATTAATTTTCTCAATACCCTGTAGCATCTGTCATGTGCAGAGCACTCAGTAAATATTTGAGGGAGGCAGTTAGGCAGGAAGGAAGATGCTAGAAAAGTGACTATATACATTATGAGCAAGCTCAATATTTGGTATGTGTGGTCCCATGATAGATCAGCTTCAATAACTGTAGTTATTTGACTACAGTTTTAATACGGAAGAGTTTTACCTTGATGAGCGAAGTGGGGAGAACACTTAAGTTTCTTTTTTTTTTTTTGTAAAAGTGAATGAGATTGTTTTTCCATACTGGCTTTTTTTTTTTTTTTTTTTTGGAGTTTAACAGCTTTATAGAACTGTGCATATAAACTCTGGAAACACTATTGAAGTCCTTGTTTTCTTATCTCTGAAGAAGAAACCAAAATTGGCACAAGCTTCAAGGGGAGTAGAGTATATATATCGATTAAAAGAAAAATAAACGTTTTAAATATCTAATAATTACTAATGGGACTTAAAGGTAACAATAGATTGCTAAATAAGGACCTAAAGATAAGTTGTGGGAAATTCAGCCCCGCAAATAGCAAAGAAGTGAGTCTTACTTTATACTATTCTAGATGTCAGTTTTAGTGGGGGGGGGGGGAGACAATTAATACTAATTGTTCAATAGACTCTGGGTTGTCCACCATGTTTTCTCTGACCAGATTTTCATTAAAGATCAGGAAGTCAAGGTATGGGCCACATGTCTCATTATGGCTTAAAGGGAATAGGGAAGAGAGATATTCCCTTGTTGGTCTGATTGTTGCAAACCCAGTGACAAGAACATAGAGCATTTTTGGAATTTGCACATGCTTAACACCTGGAATATTCTGAGAGTTATAGTCATTCTTCATCAGTCACCAGAATGAAAAGCCAAATGCTGATCTGAAGGAGGACTTCTGAGGCAGCTCTTCTGGAGCTAGCAATATACCATATTTGTCATCTCTCAGACATAAGCCTTTAATCCCCTCTTCCTAAAATTGTTTATTTTAAAATGTGAGAAAGGCTAAGGATGTCACAGTCGAGTGGTGAGCTTTCTCTTTAAAGAATCCCATCCTTCAAACCCATCTTCGGCAAAGAAGCTGGCATTTCATGTGCTGAGCAGACGGCGTCCTGCAGCTCTGGCCAGCCCGCATGCGTAGCTGGGCCGATCTGGCACGCAGGTGTCCTGATTTGGACCTTCCTGAGATTCTGACACCACACTTTCCTCCATTGGGAAGTATGACTTGGCTATGCTGTTTTCCAGTGACAACAGATATACTGGCCTAACAATGACAGCTCCGACTAAGGTGGTAACCTAACCCTCTAACTCATATTTAGCTGGGACCCAGGGTACAGGGTTTGTTCTAGGAGTCTAGGCCAACTTTTTGGTTTTGATTTCCTTTTTTATATTGTGTTGTGTCATCCATATCTCCTCCTTTCACCTCTTAGGATTTGGGGTACATCTCAGAAGGGTGGGAAAGTTCTTTAGAGAAGGAAACTACTGCTGTAATAAAGCTAAAAATTGTACATTATAAGGTAGTTTTCTAATAATTAATAAATATTGAGCAACCACATTCCAATGTTAAGTAGTCTTCAAGGGTTTAAAGATAAGCAAAACTAGACAAATGCATTAAACTTTTCATAGCATTTTACAAAAACTACTGTGAAAGTAAAAGGAGATTTTTAAAATGCAGGCAACAAGGAAGAAATTTAGTTGCTGTTCCTTCTGCGTAATCTTTTGCATAATCATTTCAGTCACACCAAAAATATTTCTTAGTTCTGGGCAGAACCCAGATTTTTGTTTTTAATTTTGTTTATTTATTTTTGGCTGCGTTGGGTCTTCATTGCTGCACGCAGGCTTTCTCTAGTTGCGGCGAGCGGGGGCTATTCTTTGTTGCGGTGCACGTGTTCTCATTGTGGTGGCTTCTCTTGTTGCAGAGCACAGGCTCTAGGCACACAGGCTTCAGTAGTTGTGGCACGCAGGCTCAGTAGTTGTGGCGCACAGGCTTAGTTGCTCCGTGGCATGTGGGATCTTCCCGGACCAGGGCTCGAACCTGTGTCCCCTGCATTGGCAGGTGGATTCTCAACCACTGCGCCACCAGGGAAGTCCAGAACCCAGATGTTCTGCATTTTTTTTTTTTATAAAGAAAGCAATATTTAAGAACTTTCCCATTCCTTTCCATCTTAGTAACAGCTGCCTCTAACACCTGCTTATAATGAATATGTCTAAGTAGGAAAAACATAAGGGGGAATAATGAGGGAAGTAGGTGGTATCATAATTTAGAGCTATAGATTGTGTTCTTGCCCTGACTCTGATTCTCTCTCACAAAACATAATTTTGAAACTGATATCTTATTTATTAAAAGCTACTCATTTTCACTCTAGTAGGTTCTACAAACTTGGTTGGGTCTGCATTTAGATAAGCAGATATGATTACTCGGCTCAGCTCAAGAAGGAAAAATTTATTACCCAGAAGTGATTTTATCCCACTGTCTTAAGATAATTCAATTATCGCCATGGATCTAAAAGGAATAATATAATATGGAAGAGATATTCTGATTTTCAAAAAAGTGGAGGTTTATTCTATAGAATGATGAATGTGGACTACATTACAAAGCAGGTTATAAAATTAGGTACTTAGGGAAATAGATTTACCCAAGGAAAAAACACAGCTTTACTTAGAATAAATCACGACAAACTAATTTTATTATTTCTTGAGCACGGGAACTGGTCTAATACCAGTATGATATTTAGTCCTTGCCATTTATAGCCATTTTTTTCTTTGTGAGTTAATGAACTTTTGGCTTTAAATACCACTATATGCCAATGACTCCCATATTTATATCTCTCAGCAATACCTCTCTCTTGAACTTCAGAATAATAAGAATAATGTGTTAACCTAACATTTCCACTAATAGATATTTCATACTGACCATATCAAAATCATCTTCTCCCTTTTCCAAACCTATTGCACCCATGGATTTCTTCATCTCATTTGACGGTAAGTCTCTTTTTCTAATTGCTCAACCAAAAAGGCTTGGATTCATGTGTAACTTCTCTCTTTCCCTTACACTCACATCCAGCCCCTCAGGAAAGCCCCTTAGCTCTCTCTTAAAAACATATCCATAGATCAAAACAGGCATTTCTACAAAAGTATGAGTGAACAGTAGCTCACAGAAAAATGACTTAGGAATTTAACTGAGGCAGGACAAGATACGTACAGGGCAGAACAGACCTTCCTAAGAAAATACCTTCATACAAACGTGAGAAACATATTCATTTTATAGTCTAGGAAGTGTTTCATCTGTATACATTTAGAGTATTAAAGAATTTGGTATCCTAAAAACCAATTCAATCATCAAGTCTGCCATTGCCAGAGCAGGAAAAATTAATCAAGAAGCATTTATTGACCATACCCTATAAAAGCAAAAGCATTTTGAAAATCCTATTATTTGTTAGACTGGATCCGTCAATCATTTTTTTAGTGACCAGACAACACCAAACCCATGTATTAGCTGTGCTTTCTTGATACTTTCCAAATGTTTTTTGGTTTTGGTTTTTTTTCCCTTTTGGGGGGGGGTCTTCTTTTAATTTTTCTTTATGTTATAGTACATACATAGCTAGCACTACTATATACAAAGATCAATTCTAAATGAATTAGTGTTTTTATGCAAAAAGAAAAAAATTTGAAAAACACTTAGAAGAAAATATAATAAATATCTTTCAAATCTTGAGAAAGAAATGATTTTTTAAGTAAGGCACCAACCAGAAAATAGATGATAAATTTGACTACATTTAAAGTAATTCTGGCCTACCCAATGATACCATAAAGAAAGTAGAAAACAGGTCACTAACTGGGAGATGTACACAGCACATGTAGCCAACCCAAATCTTGTATGACTAAGAATTAGTGTCCAGAATATTCAACAAATTCCTACGAATCAATAAGAAATTAAAACCGAGGTACACAATCCATAAAAATCGGAAAAAACCCATGAACAGGTGCTTGACAGAAGGGTAATAAAATGGCCAATAAAAATTTGAATAGAGCTTCAGTATTAATTAGTAATAAAGAGAATGCAAATTAAGATATTGACATTCCATTTTACACATATTGGATGATGAAAAATTAAGAACTTGATACTACCAAGTGTGTAAGAGAATATGTAGAATTTTAATATATTTTTCATGGGAGTGTAATTGCTACAACCACTTGACAATATCTTGTAATTCTGAACATTCCTATATTCTCTGACCTAGCAATCCTACTCCTAAGGATATAACCAAGAGAAGTGTTTATTTACGTGTACCGCAAGATATGTATAAAAAGGGCTATAGCAGTATGGCTTGTAGTATAAAAAGCCAGGAAACAACCTAGTTCATCAACAAAAGAATGTATATATAAATTATAGTAGAGTAATACTGTGGAGTACTATGGAGCAGTGAAAAATAAACTATAGCTAGAAGTGAGCTATAGTTTAGCTAGCTAGACTAGCTAGAACTATAGCTAGAAGTGAGCACAAATGAAGCTTTGAAATGTAACAGTTATATTATTTATATATTATTTTCTTTAATATATGTTAATATTATTATTATATTTATAATATATAAATATTATGGAGGATACTGTTAATTTTAGAGGGAGTCAAGAGGGTTGGGATATAGGAGGTATACTAAATTGAGGCAAGTTATTGATATTGTTCTAGCTCTTGGGTTGGATGGTGGGTTCATAGTTGTGCTTGCCAACTTTAAAATATTTAAATATATTTTGCATGTATCAAATATATTTTAATACATTTAAAAAATTAAAAGGTAATACAGAAGAGAGCTCTGAGAATTCTTGTATAGCTTAGGGATCATCCATTCAGGTAAGATATCTGCAGATGAGTGTTAAGAGAGAGGTAAATATCTCTGAGCATATAGTCTGAGATTATCATTTTAAAAGTGATGTTTAGAGGTCGTATGTTGACACTGTGATAAACAGTATTAGGGAAAGTTGAGTAAAAATAGGACTCAGACCTTAGAGAATGTAGTTAAAGCTTTTATGAGTTTCCTCCCTAACCAGTGATGAACCTCTTTCCAATTCTCACACATCCCCACCTTCCGGCATATTCCCTTGATCTATGAACCTGGATATCCCTCTGCTTACTCACCATCTCTGAAAATGTCATGATTTGGGGGTATTTTCTATCTAACCCTAATGTAGAAACATTTTTTTTTTTTCTTTTAGAAAAGCTTTCATGGCTTCAATAAGCAACCCCTTCTGCAAAACATGTCTCTATCTTGTTACTGTAACTTCCTAGGAGATTTGATAGAGATGAAATTACTTATTATAAATGAAGAGAATAATAATTTTAAGGTCTCAACACTGAAGCTGACATAAATATTGGATGAATTTAATCACGTTTACAAAAAATTTTTGCTGAACTGTTCTACTGGGAATTTTATTAAATCTATTTGCTTCGTGGGTTTCTTGCTTGTAAAGTAGGTGATAATTCTTAAGCTGTACTAAAACAGGTTGAAATATCTTTAAAATCTGTGTTTAAACTTTCCCTTCAGCAATATTATTTATATGGGATATGAGATACTTCAGCCGTTCAGCTTTGGATGCATTTTGCCTGTTGCATTTGGAGAGTGTGATTAAAATGATTTTTATTATGTGAATGGTAAGTTATATCTGGTTAGCAACTTCCTGTTCTAAAGAGAATAGGGGTGGGTGCTGTAACTCTTCTCTTTAAGAGCAGAAGAGAAAATTACTTTTTCTAATTTCTTGACATGAAAAATCGCCTTATGCCAGTAGTTATTAAAATTTGGTCCATGAACTCTTGGGTATGTCCAGGACCCTTTCAAGAAGTCTAAAAATTCAAAACTCTTTTCATAATAACACTGAGATGTTATTTGCCTTTCTTTTACTATGTTATCAATGGTGCAAAAAAACAATGGTGAGTAAAACTGCTGGTGCCTTAACATGAATCAGTGTAGTGGCACCAAACTGTGCTAGTAGCCATTGTATTCTTCACCAACATACTCATAATAAAATTATACATACATACATATGTATGCCACTTTCCCTTACGAGAGTCCTTGATGAAGCAGTAAAAATTAATTAATTTGATTACATCTTGAGTACATATCTTTTAAGCATTCTGTAAAATGTAATAGTAAGTATGCATAAAGCACTTTTGTTGAATCTCATTATACGACTGCAATACTTGAGTTGCAAGTTGAATTTGCTGCTCTTTTTTCAGGGACAGCAGTTTTTTGTTTTGTTTTTTTTTACCCGAAAGAATGACTGAAAAACAAGCTGTAGTTATTCAGACTTACCAAGTTATTTAGCAAGTGTTTTCTCAGAAAGAACAAAGTGAACCTGTTAGTTCAAGGAAAACAGTTCATGATATTTGTTGCCACGATAAGATATGAGCTTTCAAGGTCTATATAACTCTACGAACCAACATTTCCTAAGTGATCAATGGATGATGTTGCAGAATGATAGTGCAAAGTAGACCAAAGGATTTTAGTGTAATAGAGTATGAAAGTTTCATTAATATGGCTTTGGATTCTATACTGCAACTAACCTTTAAGAAACTACCATATGTTGAGTTTTGGTGTAGTAATCAAAGAAGAATATTCACAATTATATGAAAAAGCTATTAAAATACTCCTCCCCTTTCAAACTGCATACCTGTGTGAAGCCAGATTTTCTTTATCTAGTTCAACCAAAACAACATATCACAAGAGATTAAATGCAGAAGCAGATAAGAGAATCTAGCTGTCTTCTACTAAGTCAGACATTAAAGAGATTTTCAAAAATATAAAACAATTCCATGCTTCTCACTACATTTTTCTTCTGTTTTAGAAAATATAGTTATTTTTCATAAACATATAATGGGGTTATATTATTATTTTGTAATGAACTAATAAATATATTTTAAAAAGTTTTAACTTCTAATATGGTCATTATGGATAGATATCACAAGCATAAAGAAAAGCTTTTGGGGGGCCCTCAATAGTTTTTAAAATTCTAATAGGGTTCTTAGACTCAAAAGTTTGAGGACAATTCTCTTTTGCAAATTCTTGGTCTTTCTCTTCCAGTGGTTAGGAGCAAAGTAAATAGAAAACTTTCAGGAGTTTTAGAACTTAACAGAACTAGAAAGGCAACTTGATCCACTCTCTTTAAGTTCTGAGACTTATCACCTCTTACTAAAATTGAACCCAACATTTATTCTCTTTAACCAATATTTTTTGAGAGCATTTTATATGACAAGTATTGTCCTAGAACTGGGAATATAAAGAAAAGACAAATGCCCTGTCCTCTCTTAGAAATGTTATTTAAATTAGATATTGGATTTAGCTTAAATTGATAACAGTGAAAGATTGTGTGACAGTAATGATGTGTATTTTGTCAACCGAAAAATAAGACCATTGCTGTAATGCAACAAAAGCATTTATTTGGGGTCTTAAGAATTGCAATTCTGGAGACACAGAATCTGGTAGAAACCCAAATGTACTCTCAGGAGGGTTGAAAGCCAAAGGATTTTTAATGGAAAAAGCAGGAATCTGACATAAGTCATATTGCAAGAATTATGATTGGTGCTGGCTGACTGGAACCATTTTTGTCTATACTTGATTGGTTGCTAGGGTTGTTATTATTTGAGAGTCTGCTCTGTAAGTGTTCTTTCAGGATACTGTGGCCCAGTTCAAAGTTCATGTTCCATCCAGGTGGAGACATGCACAGGTCCGCTTCCCAATGGCCTCCCGGCTCCATTTTAGTGCTCTCTTGGCATTACAGGCTCCATTTTATTCATTCCTTCACAATTTAGTAGATATTTCAATTTTAAAAATAGAAATAGAAGTATTATGTATTTTTATTGTCTAATGACTCTCATATTTAGGTGTCTTAATACAGGGTTAACCTATACTTGGAAAGGGAATCATTAGCTAGTTTATAGTTTTTAGTTGATGAGGCTTTAACCAACTAAAAGCACACAAGTGAGTATAGACGTTGTATCGTTATTCGTTTCCCACCTTGTAGGAAGGTAGCCTACTTGCAGGTAAATCAAGTCATTTAAATGGAAGGAAAAAAAACCTACATGGTTTTTTCTTTTCTTTGCCTTTGTGTGTGTGTGTGTAAAAAACATCTCATTTAAAGCGATAAAGTGATGGTACACTTCACAGATGGCAAAATGCTTTGGGATCCTTAGAGGAAAATAAATCCTTTTGAAGTACAAACTTGAAGAATTGAGGAACAGTCACCTGGGGCCAAAATCTTATTCTCTGTAATTCGAGAAGAATTCCCACAGAATTACAGAGATTTAGAAACTGGTTAGCAAGTACTCATTTAAAGAAAAATCTCTGTTATCCAAGGAGCCTAAAATTGTTTTTTTGCATAACAAAATGTCTTAGTCCACTTTGATACTGATTCAAGAACATCCCTTCCAATGCTGTCAAAGTGAGGGCTTGCATATTAAAGTGACTTACTTGAAAAATGTTGCTGTCCCTTTGCCCTCCCCCAGCTGCAAGATCCCCTGTTGAACCATGATTTCATAAAATTATTCTGAAATAAAATTTCTTTTTTCCTTTGCTCTACCCCTTCCAGCTGCAAACTCCTACCCTGCTTTGTGCAATAATTAACACATATGTTGAAAATAAGAACTCATCTTCTCCCCTCTATTCTTCCAGCTGCAGATTTCTAGCCCTTCATGGTTTTTTCAGCTTTTTGTTTGTAGTAATATCTCATAAATACAGAACAAGTTCAGATTCTCTGGTACGTCTTTCCAAACCCACACTGTTGTCCTGACTCTCAGTGGTTCTGATTGTTGCCAGTGGAGATTAGCCCAGGCCCTTCCTCAGTTGCAACATTACTTTTTAATTCCACTATTTTTATTTTTGAATTCTCCAGTCCTGAAAACATTACTAAATGAGCATTAGCCAAGGAAGGGCATGTTATAACTTTCTAGTATTGAAACTAAGGAGAATTTTTTTTCTATGCTTGAAGATGATAGACATCCTACCTTTTGAACTGATCCTTTAGTAGGTAATCTAGAATTCCTTCATGTTAAAAATGTTACGTATATAAAAGCATTTCAGTTGTTGAGAAGATATATTTGGTTCTACTTTGATAATCCTTGATGCTCATGTTCGTTTTCATTTATCAGATTGCGAACAGAAAATTCTCTGTTATTTGGCATTTTATGAAAGTACATTACAAATAATCAAATATTCCTGATCACAGAGTAATGAATTGATATATCTGTTATGCAATCCAGTTTTGATTATATTTGTTCATCATCTTTCTAAACACTCTTGAAAATGTCTGTTTAGTAAAATATCAAGTCTAGGAAACCCTTCTATGTTATTACTACTAGTAACAATTTTATATGACTTATAATTTTCTTAGACTACTAAACCCTAAAACTTGGAAACAAGTATAAGTCTTACTTGACACTAAATAAATAACTTGAAGTGTAGAGAGTGTTCAGTTTGCACGTGTGTGTGTGTGTAAGATGTTGTTGTGTGTATGAGACATTAAAGGAGCTTTTGGCCTCTCCCTTTGCTCCTCCACGTTCTGGCTGGAGTGAGCTTTCAAAATTGCAAATCTGATGGTGTCTCTCCCTTTTAAGGTAAAGTCTAACTGCTTTAACATGACTTACAAGTCCATGACTTACAAGAGTGCTTATCTTTGCCTAACACATGGTGCTTCTTCTTTTTCCCATTACACATTTTACTTGCATAACTCTTGCTCACCCTGCAGACTTTCCTGAACTTCTCAAGACAAAATAAGATTCCTACGTGTTCCAATAGCACCCTGTATTTACTCTCATTATAATTGTTGCTACTGTAAATATTTTTGGTCAGTAGTACCCCTCAGTCCCCATTTCTACTCAAACTGAAAATCCTATTTTTCACCATTGTGTATCTAGTGTCTAGTACAGACACAGAGTAGACGTGTAGTAAATATTACTTGAATGAATGAATAAGTGTTGAATTATAAATCTTTTAAAGTGTCTCTCAAACATGAAACGTGATTCCATGTTGCTTTTTATGTAGTCTACTTAGTTTTTATTAGCGGTAATTAGAGAATACCTATTTTCTTTTATCCTGTTTTATCAGAGGCTGAAACATAAGCAGGGCGATTACTAGTAGAGAACATTGGAGTTGAATCAAACAAGGTGCAGCCAGGAAAGGAGTAAGGGTCAGGAGATGAGATGGGGGTCTAGTTGGGGAAGTTTCTCATTCTGAGAGTTGATATTTCCCAAGGAATCAGCAAACCTGTATAATGACATGCAATCACCTCCCACTGTTTACCTGAGTCTTAGCAATATCAAGTATGTCATTATATGTCTATCCTTGCCATACAGCATGACTTCATCAACTAGTATACCAGCTCCTAAACTTAGCTACATACTAGAATCACCAGATGCCCCGGTTGTACCTCAGAACAATTAAATCTCCTGGTGTAAAATCCAGGCATGGTTAGTTTTTAAAGCTCTTTAGGTGATTCCATTGTGCAGCCAACTTGAGATCCACTGTACTTGAAGATGACAACAGAACTATTGATTTAGAATTACATTAAACTCTATGAGCATGCTCAAGGAAGGGCATCTTTGGGTTAGAAAATCACCTCAAGTTGTGAGCCATAGCACCACCATACTTCAAATATTTGATTTCTTCTCAAAACATTTCTTATTTTGTAGTGGTATAATTTAAAACTCTATTTATTTAAAAATACTAATGGAGTTACTCTCATTATTTTCAGGAGTGCTGAAATAAATGACTACTTTGGCAAGAAAAGATCATTAATACATATGAAAAAATAACCTGTTTTCTTACCTTTCTTAAGCCTCTGCTGAAAAAAGGAACTTAAATTTTTCATGACCATATAAAGAGAAAACAGAGCCTCCATTACTTTTGAGTCCATTGACACAGGGGGCATATTAAAGTTCCATGCAGGAGCTTAAATTTAAGCACAAACTTAAGAAAAAAAAAGCACAAATCTTCTGTCTTTTTAAAATGAATTCAGGATCATTCTATCATTCATTAACCTAAAAAAGCAAAGTTACTGTGATAGTTGCTCTTTCAAGATATATGCACCCATTTATTTTATCCATTAGCTCTGAAAATTTGAAGTTCTATTTTAAAGAACGTCTTCTCTTTATAACATCTAAAACACTACCCTTTGGAAAAGTTTTCACGGTTTATCAATGTTTGATGTATTTGTCTTATTAACACTCCTTATTTCCCTTCACTTTCTCCTCCAAAATAGCTGCATTTTACTTATAACCAAGGAAGGTTAAAATTTTGTTTCAATTTTCTCTCAAAACACTATACTTCCCATTCAAAATTTGAGAACAGTATTTTTGCCGAAAGGTTCTTATGTAACAGTTGTATGTTTCCTTAATTTTCACTTGATTTGCTTTGTATAGAAACAGGACACAAGCCAGAGATTGTCACCTGCCTTTTCACTTCTTTCACCGAAGTCAAATTGGGAGGTAGAGAGGGTAAGTGCAGGGGAGGGGATGAGCAGAGAGTAAACAAAAAAGGGGAAACCACCTGCCCTCGATTCAGCCATCAAATGAATCACACAGAATTTAACACGCGACAAATACTGTGCACTTAACATGATCTTGGAGTCACTAAAGATTTCAACCAGACTCTAGAAATTTGATTCAGACAAACAAACCTTCTTGGTTACCAAAAGATTGTTTGCCGAAGGTATTCTTTTTCCTACAACCAGGTGCTGCTAAGCATGGAAAGAGGAGCTGAGACCAGGGAGGACTCCCTCCCCGGGGTTTAGTTAGGTGTATAGAAAAGTGGACTGCTTTGAAACGTTGTTATGTTGGAATTCCTCCTTCTGAATCATGCTGTAACACCCTACCCACATTATCAAACTTATATACTCAGCCATGATGATCATTAATAACACAGAAAAAGCTGCTTGTTTTTTTTTTAAGTCATTTTAATGCGAGCCCTCAAACCATTACCCTCCAGCGCTTTAATTTTTATTTCCGACATTTACCTTCCAGCTCATTAGCTACATTCTAGCTCTTTGATTACTTTCTTAGCTCTTTAGTTTTTATTTCCAACGTTTTCTTAAATGGTGGAATTGTCTTTGAAGCCACGACTGAGTTTTACACAGAAGGGTGTTATTTATTTTAAATTCCCATTGGCATTACAATTCTAGTTTCTGTATAGTTACGCTGTTTTAAAACAGGAGACCATCGTCTTCTCTGAGGAGTTTCCCCAGTGATTCTGGTAAGCTGCCAGATGTGGGAACTCACTGCTCTAGAAACAAAAGTATTTATTAAGTGAGACTGAAAAACTTCTTGTTAACTAGTGTAGCATAATCAGTGAAACTCTACTGATAATTGTAAGATCATAATATAATTTGTCTAACAGAGAGTGTCTGAGCCCATTAGAAACTAAAACCAAAATAAAATTAAAATCTCTGCATTTTACCCTCCCACTTAAAAAATATTTGAAAACAGCTTCTACCTCTTAATTGCAAGTTCAGAATAATAATGCAAATAGGCTACAAGAGGTGTAGAGGTGAACTAAGAGAATGGTGCACATCAGATACCATAGAGAAAACAAAGAATGCAATGATGTTAGAGCAGAATCAAAATATCTCCACATATTTTGGGGAGAACTGTGTTGAAGGCATCAAGAAGGAAGAAACAGATCTTCTAGGTCTTTCTGCCATTGCACATTTTAAAATTTTCTAATTTTTGTTGTCTCTTGCTGCCGTAACAAATTACCACAAACTTAGTGGTTTAAATCAATCAAATTAATTATTTTATAGATCTATATGTCAGCAGGTCAGCACTGGTCTCATTGGGCTAAAATCAAGGTGTCAGCAGGCCTGAGTTCCTTTCTAGAGCTCTAGGGGAGAATCCATTTCCTGGACTTTTCCAGTTTCTAGAGGTTTCTCACATTCCTTGGCTCATTGGACCCCTTTCTTCCATCTTCAAAGCCAGAAACAGACGGTTGAATCCTTTCACATTGCATCACTCTGAAACCTTTTCCAGTTTTAAAGATCTATGTAACTGGATTGGGCCGGCCCAGATATTCCAGACTAATCTCTCCATCCCAAGGTCTTTAGTATCTGCAAAGTCTCTTGTGTCATGTGAGACAACATGCTCACAAGTCCCAGGGGTTATAGGATATGGACATCATTGGGGGGACATTATTCCTCGTATAATATGTGTGACCTTTAGGCAGTTGTTTTGTACACCCCATCTTTTATAAGTTTATTAAATTATAGTAGTATATAGTGAGTGAGGTCAATTTTAAAACTTTAGTAAAAGAATTTGTTGGCAACTGCAGATGACTTGTGGTTAATGGTAGAATAGATGTTAATAGATTCTTAATTGGGGCTTTGGTCTAAATCACCCTTGAAAATTTCTTAGGCAGACATCATTGTGAACCCTAGCATAGGTCTATCAATAAAAACCAGTACAATCCATTTTTTCTTCATTACTGGAAGGGATCACTAGAATTGTGATGTGTATGAGCATCAGATACAGTAGTTAATAGATGAAAAATGTATTTCTCTAAACCCTTGAATCACGGTGAAGTGAAATACCACGATATCACAATGTAAGAAGCACTCTGAAACTGAGTAATTCAGTAGCATATTCATATACCCAATCCCTCACTCACTCTGTTCTACAATTTGGAATGGTGGGCTTAATTAAAATTGTTCTGTCTCTTGCACTCTATTTTATAGATTCTTGCTCTCTTTCTCCCAATCCACATAGTATTATGAATGTAAGTTACGCTGAACCATGTTGCTTCATCACTTCTAATTTTGACCATCCCTCATAAGAAGATAAATAAGTAAAAACAAATAGGGAATATGAATTCCATCCCTATGCATTTTTTCCCCCCATCTTGTAGTTCAGTTTGGAATGCAAGACTTACACACACAACTTCTTAGAGCGGGCGTCTCAAGTTATAATGTGCATACAAATTACCTGGGCATTTTATTAGAATGCAGTTTCTGCTTTAGCAAATCTGGGGTGGAGCCTAACATTTTGCATTTTAACAAGGTCCCAGGTGATGTGATGATGATGGACCTGGTCTGAGACAGCTTAGTTGTACCCTGCTGATGATTTGTTGTTGCCATGGTAACCCCACCAGCAGGAAAAGAAGCTGCTGGTTCAGGCATTTGGCGTATATGCTTGGCCGAGAACCCAAGGGGGCCAAGCTACTATCTGTGGAACTATGACTGAATGCCTCTAAGTCAGAATCCTGCCAAGGCCGAGCTTTAGGGCACTGCCACCGAGGCTCGAGCCTCCTGTAGCCTTTGGCTCAATGACAGTGAAGGCTGCTGGGCTGGGATCCCGAGGCCTCTCTAGTCAGCTCAGGGAACACTGGGAACATGAGCACATTTGTTAGGACTAGAATGATGGTAAACTATGCCTGGGCAGAATGAAGCCTGAGGAAGCTCTGGTGGAGATCCGTAACTGTCCTGTGCAGAACCCTCTTCTGACTTGCCTGCAGGAGAGAAGGACTAAGCCATCCAGGAGCTGGTTCCCTCTGAAGTTTCTGTCAGGGTAGCAGACACACACGGAGAGTGCCATGTGAAGAGGAAGGCAGCAATCTATGAGCCAAGGACGGCTAAAGATGGTCAACAACCACCAGAAAAGACAAGGAACAAATTCTCCCTCAGCAACCTCAGAAGGTGCTCTCCGAACAGCCCCTACCTGTTAAGTAACAAGGTTTTAGTGGACTTGAGCTATGGAAGAGCTCACTATCAATCTGTCCCTAATCCTGTAGGAGGTGCCATGAATTAGGTACTATTAATCATTTATGGAATGTGATAACTTATCTGACACTATGCTAAGCATTTTATTTATGTATCTAATTTAACTCTCACAATGGTGACAAGAGATGGGTATTATACCCATTTTACAGAAAAGGAAGTGAAAGCTGAGGAAAGTCAAATGATTTGTTCAAGATTACATAGGTTGTAAGTGGCACAGTTGAAGTCAAACACATCTACGTTAATCTAGATCCTGGAATTTTAATCACTGTGCTATGGTAACTGTTTCAACAAGGAGTAGATCCAGAACCCCAGGTCCAGAAGTTAGACTATTAGAATGAGACTGATTTTTAATTTTTCATACCATTTTTAGGGCATGCCAAATTTGCTTTTGGCTCAACATTTATGTGATGACTAGTGGTTTTTCTCTTCCTTTTTCTCTCTTTCTTTTTTCTCTTCTTTTTCTTTTTGGCAGTAGAAGTCATTGAGCCAGCAAAGCAGAAGCCTGTGAAGCCCTCCAGCAGATAAACATTTTCCATTCACATTTTGAAGAGAATTTAAAAAGCCAAATAAAAGAACCCAAATGGCAAACACTGTAAAGCCATTCCTTCATAAAAATAAATTTTTGGTGAAGAGGTCTTTCATTTGGAAATTAGATCCAGCTTCTGCTTATGGAAAAAGCAAGTAAAAGGCAGGGAGAAGACCAGTAGGTCTGCTAACTATATAGCCACACGGTGATACTCTGAGTTCCAGGATACAAAAATGTAGACTTAAAAGATCTGAACAATTTGTTTGCATATCTGTGCACTGTGAAATCAGGCATTGTGAAGAAACAGTGTCTTGTAGCTAGTTCAGAATGATATAATTCAGGACAGATTTTTTTTTCTCCAACACATGGTTTTGAAATCAAAGATTTTTTTTTTTTCTTTGAAGCAAGATGGAAAAGTCATTATGTACCAAGTGCAAAAAATTAAGTGCAGAGTAAGATTTTCATGGTAGGTAACATTTCACTTGCTGCTTATCTTTGATTGGGTGAGTATATTTCTTGTCAGCAAAGACCAGAGGGTTTTCCAGGGCTGAGGTCTGCAGTAATCCACTGAAGGTAATGATGTAATGATAAGGCTTTCACATTCCAAAGGACAATGATTTTTCTCTGTTGTGAATTAAAATGTTTATTTTTTCCTAACTGTTCCAGAAAATTTCTTTAATGCATTGTTATATGCTTTTCCTTATGGAAAACAAATAACTTTTCATTCTGTTAGGTTAAAAAAATAAGTCCATTCTTTTGTAAACACACAAGACAACGCACCAAATGGTGTGAAAGGTGGCAAGCCATGATTCTCTGCCCTGTGTGGTCTTAAAACCTGCAGATAATCTAAGATAAGAAGGAAGAAAAAGAAAGAGAAGGTACGGTTCCTACTGAGCAAGAAATACCTCCCAGGTTTGGGGCTAAGAGCTTTAACGATATTATTTAATCTTCACAGCAATCAGTACCAGTTAATTTAAACCCCAGTTCTATTGCCTTAAAAAACCCATTTCCTTAATCTAGTCTTGAAAGCACGAATATCATCATATAAGAGTTAAGCTGCTTATTTAGAAAATTCTTAGAAAAGGAAAGCCTTTAGGATTACCAACATCTCTATTAATTTCCTAGGGCGGCTTTAACAAAGTGAGTGGCTTAAAACAGCAGAAATTTATTCTCTCACAGGTTTGGATGGGAGATGCCTGAAACTGAGGCGCTGGCAGAACCACTCCGCCTCTGAGGGCTCTATAGGGAAGGGTTCTCTCTCACCTCTTCTGATGGCTATTGGCAATCCTTGGCATTCCTTAGCTTTGTATGTTGTGTAGATTTACAGTGCTGGAGAGTTGTAAAACCTGGTTGCACTGGGGCTTTATATTTCTAAACAGAGGGTAGGTTTTTTGTTTTGTTTTGTTTTGTTTTTAGCAGAGAGAAGAGCCCTGTCCATATGATATGGGGAAAAATCAAAAGAGGTCAATCCTCAGACCAGTCATACCTGGGTTTTCTCTCCCAGGAAGCTTCACATCTCCAATCTTAGAACCAGCTGCAGTTAGTACATGTCAGGTCGTTGTGAAACGGAGAATAACTACTTACCTCAACTCTCACAGATTTTGAAGGTAGTGAGATCTAAACTTCCTAGCTGTATGGCCATGGACAAGAGACTGAATTCAAATTTCAGTTTCCTCATCTGTAAAACTGAGATAATATTCAGTGCAAGAGGATTTTATGAGACAGTACATTTGAAGAGTCTGGCAGATAATGGACCATTCGTTCTCTTTGTCCTTTGACTTATGTGGGTGCGCTCTATCTCAAAGGGGTCACAATTTAGGAAATCTGGTACAAGGCCACCTCTGTTAGCATATGAAATAGGAAAAATAGTCAGATGAAAAAAGACTAGCATACAGAAAGACACCGAATAGTTACCAAATAACAAATTGAGGTACGCAGGTATAAACTGCCCTTTTTCTCCTTGAATAGAAGCCTCCATCCTGAGTCAAGTCTCAGGTGCTAAAAGCAGTTTAGTGTCCAGTGTTGCAAAATGGATGGTGCAGTTGAGGTCTATCCCGATGGGGCTTTTTCTGTAAACCTACATCGTTGGAAACGCCTCATAGATTAACTGTGTGGTTTCCTTTACTCATAGAACTACCTGTTAGATCTGTGGGAAAGAACTACAAGACAGAGCTGCCAAGTAAACTATGAAAAACCTAACAAACTTTTTATCTTAGGTATTGGCATATCCCAATGATCTGTACTGTTCTAGGGTGTGATGGCTTAGGAGTGAATATGATTTGAACCTAATACATTTTTAGAGGGTGTCAAATTCAGAACCAGGCAGATCCATCGCCTGACCCTAAACATAGTCCTAAAGTAAATCGCTTGAGGAAATTGGATCCCAAAGATTACAGGTGGGGAATTTTGAAGTGTGTCCATATTTCATTGGAGATCAAAGAAGCCTAACTAAAAGAATTGTGGGCTGACTCACACGATAACTTCTTTTTGAAAGGGCTATTTTATCTTGAAGATTATGAGTTTGGAGAAACTAAGGTGATTGGCAGTGGAAAGAATCGGAACATGTGAAATTCCTTAAAAATTTATTGACTTAAATAACTTTGTGTTACACATAATTAAAAAAAACCCTTTACACTTAAAAAAAAAATGGATGGTGCAAGTTTTGCTTAGACTTAAAAATCCATAATCATTTTGTCTAAATCTTATAAACAGCATTCTTTATTCTCATTGAAATGAGTGCTATATCTTTGATGAATTAAACAGAAACACTGTAACTTAATCTCTAGCCGTTAACATCACTTCAAAACTGTTAAACTGTGGTTTTCCATTCTGTTAATGCTAGCAAAGAAAACTCCATAGTAAAAGCAAATTTGCCATTAATCAAGGACCATTCTTCTTAAAAGTAAGAATTTATTAGATATATAGCAAATCTTAAGTCCAATAAGTAAGTTTTAGTGGGTTTTTATCTTTGATTATTTATAAAACTTATGCATTGTTTTAAAATATTTTGGCCTGTTGATGTTTATATTTTCATTTTATCACCCTTTACACACTTTCCTTTTCTGCAAATATGTCTGCTCTTATCTCTTTACGTATTATCTTTTCATATTACATATTTCATTATCACATTTATCCATTTTCATAGTGATAAGGTTTCAAAACATTCCCCTTCCTTTCACAGGCACACTTCTTTCTACCAGAATTATTTGAAGAGCTGAACTCTTACCAATTGAAAATACTCCAGTTTATACTTAAAATTTACATATGTCTATACACTATTAAAGTAAAAAGATGAAAAAAATATGAAAATTTTACTTAGATTTTTTAAACAACCTTTTTGTTATGTAGCCATATACTTTCGAACTAAAGAAATAAAGATTGAATCAGAAAAAGAAGTCCTCTAAAAAAAAGATACAAACATATATATGTATGTATACACATACACATACACACATATATATTTAAAGATTTTCTTTATAAAGTAGGGTCACATCTAATGCATTCTTAAAACCCTAAAACATGCAGTGGCCCAGGCCTTGTGCTAGGTGATTTACGTATTTCAGTTGTGATTCTCATAGCAACTCTGGAAGGTAGGCTTAGGATTATCATCAGGGAAGTAAAGTAACCTGTTTTGTGTCCTTGCCTAAGGACACAAAAGCTAAACTCTGAGGTCAGGTTATTAATCCAGGTCTTTCTGATTCCAAAGTTGGTATGCTTTCCCTGAAGCCAACTCCTGCTTTTTTTTACCCTAAAGAAACTTAAAGTAGATGACTCTAAAGAGTTACTTTATGCATCTTGGTTTAACTCAGTGACCCTCATTTTTAATGCTTCAGTTGTTCCTCTGAAAGTTTCTCCCATAGTATTCAGGAAGCTATTTTTATCAGCTGCAAAATCACATAATCAATTTATGTGATTATACTTGGGATTTACTGCCTCAAATGTAAGCTTTCTAATATGGTCATCAGTTTGAAGTACTATTTAATGCTTTCTGTAATTAGTACAAGTAAACAGATTTCTCTCTCTAAATAAGACATTAGGACACTTTTTCTGATTAGCTATAGCTATTTGTGTATGGCTCATCTTAAGAAAATTTGACAACAAATTTATTGAACATACACTTGTGAAAAGTATTATTAATATTTTGTAGAACTGTTCCCTTTACATGAGAATACATTGAAGAGTTTCTTTTAGAATTACATCACCGTTCTCTTTTGACTAGAGCCACTGTGTTAAACGAGATTTACTGTAAACTGCTTGGTGGCATCCATCTCAGAGCGCTGCCCTTTACTGGAGTAAAGGAAGGGAGGTAAACATACCTTCATGCCCTTGCATAACCAAAGTGATTACAGTACTTTGTCAGGAAAATGTGGGTACACTTAATGTACTCTTCTTCCAGAAAAGATGCAAGCAAAATAACTTGTTTGTGGCCAGACGGAGGGCTACAACATTGTGAGACTGAAACAGAATGGACCAGAAAAACTCAGTACATTCAAAATAGATCAGAAAATATGATTCATTTATTTCACGGAAAAACAGGATGTCTTGACAGCTGAGAAGGAAGAAAAGTCCTTTGCTTAAATATTTCAAGTTCTCTCTGCCAGTTGTTTAGCATTCTCCTCCCTCACCTGCTTAAATGTTCACAAAAAGGGTGTTTCATATGCTGAACAATCTCTGGACCATCCTTGTTCTTGAACAGTCCTGACGTCTTTAAGACTGTAATTCTAGAAACAGGAGCCTGATACTAAGCATCTGGACATGCTCTCCATTATTTCCTCCCGAAGAAAACAATAGCTGGGTAACATTACACTCTAACGGAATCCATTTTCACTAAATATGTACATTTAGTCAGATGCAGTTTGGTAGACCATAAAAGAGAAAAAGAAGAAACTATTTAAAATGAGAAGGACAAGTATTGATATAATGCCCATTGAAAAGTGTCTGAGCAACTGATTACACATACATACATAATTGCAGACATGAATATTTATTTCAATACACCTGAGTCTTGGAAAGTTTTGAGAAGAAATATCAGTATTTATCTAGGACCAGGACCTTTATAATGGATGTTTTGGTTTGTGGACTTGCTGTCTTCCTGTCGTCCAATAATTTTCTTCTGTATGAAATTACAAGGAAGATTTTTCATTGACATGGTAAAGGAAGAATTGAACGCTAAGGAAATTAAAAAATGTATCTCTTGAGTGTCTGGATAGCTGATTGGCCCCAGATAAACTTGTTGATACTCTTGGTAATTTCCTATATTTCAGGAGGAATTGAATCTATTTGCATATTGACACTATATGCGTAAATATGATCTATATATTCCCACCAAAACATGTGGCATTTGGCTGATAAAAAATCTGAAAACCGTTTCAGAGGATGAACAAATAAAGTAATTGAAACTTTTAACCTGGGAAGAATGTCTAGCAATATTTTAAGTGCTGATGTGGAGGTGCTACATGTTAGGACCCTGTGCTAGATGGTGAGGCTACAGAAAGAGTTCTTGTATTATATAGCTAGTACAATGGAAACAGTTATTCTTTGTAACTGAAAGAAAGAACTGGGACTAATGGTTAGGTAGGCATTACAGAGATTAAACTTGAATTTTGTTTAAGGTAAAATTTTCTAAAAGTCAGAGATTTTATGAAAGTAAATGGGCTGTTTTGTGTTATAGAACTCTAGGAATGTTCTAAAGGTAATTGTGTGCCAATTTGTAGGGAATATTTAATATATATTAGTATATAAATATGGCGAAACTTCCTACGTTTCCTCTCAACTCAGTGATTTCTTTTCAAAATCATATGTAATTTATTATTAGTCAAAGTTAACTCAGAGTTAACCTTGGCCTACAGAAAAAAGCTAAACTAGGTGTCAGACACTTTTCAGAGAAGCAGGGAAACCTACTAGTTGTATTCCTGTCACAACTGCCTTAGAAAGGAGAGGACCAATCTTGTGCAGCTGTTTTTCCTCATCTCACTGGTTTTTAGACTACAAAAAACAGGCCACCGAAGGTCCTCTGAAAACCTGTCTGCATCCCATGGCCCAGTAATTTTGTGTGTGAGGTTAATCACTAGATCCTGCCCTTTCTTTGATGTCTTAGAGGGTGAGGGTAGTTGTGGCCTCCAAGATCTGTCAACTTCAACATCCACCTGATTTCATAGTTTACCATAGAATTCTGGGCTCGAGAGAACTTCATTCAAAAACTTTTCTTGATAGCATATTAAATTTACAATCTTACAAACTTAAAATGAGAGGTGCTCAGTTACCTTTCCTGGAAATAGAAGGGAATCCTGATCAGAGCACTGGAAACAAGAGATCTCTAAGTTTATACTTTTTTCCTTATAGTTGCATATTCTGTGTCTTCCATAAATTGAATCATAGACTGTTTTTCAAAGCTGATCTATAAATCGTTGCAGTTGGGGCCAGCTTTGTATCTGAACACTTATCATTTAAGAGAGTCTGTGACTCTGAAGATCTGGAATGACAAATAAACTTTGTCTCTATACATTCTATTTGATTTTCATTACAAATGAAAGCTTTCCAAAGTAGACTTTTTTGGTTTTTTATTCTTCAGCACTTTTCCCCCACTTTAAGGAATATCACAGAATTAAGAGTTTGGGACAGATGGCTAATTAAGTAAAAATATGGAAGTAAAATTTCTTTTGCATTTCTCATGGCTAAAGGGTACTTAAAGGTACATAGAATCATGTTCCATAGTGACCTTATTCTGCACATGAGAATGATTTGTTTTCTCTCCTACATTATGTAGGATCATGAAAATTCGTATTGGTGAATTTGTTTTTTAAAAATTTCTTCAGCAAAACGTGAACAAGCAAGAGGAAAATGAATTCATTCATTCTTATTTCATGAAAAATAATAGAATATCCATTGAGGCTTTTATCTAATCTGAAAGTGAAAAAAAATGTCAATGAGTGGAACACTGGTGAAATTTCTGAGTAAAGTTTAATTTTAAATTATAAATTTTTATATAAAGTACTTGAAGTAGGAAAAAGAATTTCAGAACTCTGGTCAGTATATTTACAACAATGTCTATAGCTAAAGAAAAGTGAAATAAAAGGATTAACAAAAATACTATACATTTTAATTGCTGACTTGTTAATTCTCAAAAACGTTGTCTTAGAAAAGGACATTAGGACTATAATGAATCTCAATATAATATTTAATATTATGAAATTCTGGAAACAAAAAAGGAAACAAATTGGATTATAGGAAATTAATATTTTAGGTAATAATTTTAGTTTACATATAATTAGTACTGTTAATGTACTAATTATAATAGTATTATAATATTATAGTATTAATAATATTATCTATAACAAATGAAGCCAGATTTTTTGATAAAATAATATACCAATCCTGAGAAGTTTTCCATGGTAGAATAACAGCATATTTTTCTAAAAAAATAAATGAGGAAATAACTCCTACTGTCTTAAGCTGTTTGAGCAGTTAACTGCATGTGTCCATGTGTTGGTCAAACAAGAGCCCCTGTAGTACTTGCTCTTGTGTTAGTCAGCAAGACGGTCCTCAGAGGAGCACTGCGACTTCAAAGGAGAGCAGCTGCGGGCCAGATGGGGCGAGTGGTAGCCACGAAAGGGTTAATTTGGTAATTTCGTTAGCAAAGTGTCTTCTTCCCTGGCAGCTTTTCTATTATTTACACAAAAAAGTCATGGTGCTGAATTATAAGAGAAAAAGAATTGGTCTCTAACCCTCAAATTATTTTTCTTCTGCAGTATCTGGTTCACTCAGTATAACCCACTCTTATCTAATTCAGAATTATTATAAACTTTAATTGTGAACTTGTTATGAGGATCATCTGTGAGTGTGTGTGTGTGTGTGTGTGTGTGAGAGAGAGAGAGAGAGAGAGAGAGAGGGAGATTGTTTTGGAAGAGGGATGGATCTGTCTAAAACTTGGACTGAAATTGTGTAAATGAACTCAGAAAATTTATCTTAAGTGAATGTAAGCAAACTTTCAGATCTGTTGTGGCCACATTGGTCTTTGGAAATAGTCTGCAATGCAAGGGCATTGCATGGCAAACTCTCATAGCTTGGCTTTTATCCTCATGAGGTCTTAGGTTGGTAACAATCCAGGGATAAAGGAAGCTAAATGGCCCCACTTGGTGAGAGGAGAGGACGGTATGAGAATTTAATAGTGGAGAGGCTGCTAAACACAGTGTCTGCTGGCCGTTTCCATAAACCACGAAATGCTCTTTAAGTTCTTCAAACCAAATTACTTCAACCGCTAGATAAGGTTTCAATGCATGATATTATTATGCTGCAGCCTTTTTTCCCCCTTCCAAGTTAATATCTTTGTTTTGATTTTGGCTGGGGAAGTTCCTTTGTTGGTCAGCCGCAACATTTCCATTAATTCACATAAATTCCCCATCTCACAATGCTTGCCAGTTTTCTCCCTGCCCAAACAGGAGAGGTAACATTTGCAGCGTTGCATGAAACATCTAAAATTAAAATTATTTTTCCCAGAGCTTCACTGGATTGTGAATAACTTTGATATTATTCACAACCTTCCTAATCAAAGCAGTGAACTTGGGAATACTTTTTATTTTACCTAGGAACTAAAAATCTTTATGATATTAGAAATTATTTATAGGTTTTAAAAAATAAAGGGGTACCAGAATTGCTTCAGAGATTTCAAAGAAATCTAGCTTGCCTGTTTTAGCTGCCCGGAGCAGCGATCCCTGAGAGCTTATATGGCGTCCCCCTTCAATTCCTAACGTCACGGAGCTACCCAAGAGGCTTCATGGGCCTAATCCAGCAATCTAATCAGTCACCAATCCAAGTGGCCAATATACTTACTCAATATCGATCAGGTGTGAAGCAAATTGGTCCTCATAGATACTGGGGCAATGATTACGTGGGCAAAGTTAACTAGAATTTCACAGTTTCAATAAACTAGAGAAATTAGTCTGTTAGTAGAATGATTAGGAACCTCCATTTATTGAGCATATTTTACCATGTATCAGGCATGGGCTAAGTACTTCATAGACACAATCTCTTGAATTACTGACAACAACCAGAGAGATAAACATTATTTTTAAAATTTTACAGATTTTTGGGTGTTGCTCCTTTAATCAATTTGCCCAAGGGTACATGGTCACCAATGGAAGAGTCAAGATTTAAGCAAGAATCTGAAGGCTATGCTCTGAACCCTTGCTACTCCATGCTATTTAATTGAACCCTGCTTAGCCAGGCTTTGGGAAGAACGGAAAGAATACACTTCTTTGCACTTGAACCGTTTTCTGATTGAAAGGAACCCAAAGAGAGATCCATACTGGTTCTGTGCGGTACCCATGTGAGACAGTCATAGCTCCTGAAAAGATCCCCGTTCAACCCATATGCAACTCTTCCCTTCTCAGAGGGCACAGGAACACCTGGTGAGGTCTCACTGAAACAGCTACGTGATAACAATGACAGCAATAAGCCCAAAGAGCTTTCGTCTGTCAGGCATTGTTCTAAGTGCTTTCCATGCAGTATCTCAATTCCATCGTCACAGCAACCCTATGAGGTAAATTCTCATGTTCTGGGGCCAGAGTTCAGTGGGGGTCGGTAGGAGATTTTTCTACTCAAATATATGTGTAAACGCTACCTACTGTATTCTCTTTTTAATGATTCATAGTTCACATTAGCCTAGTAAAGGCTCTGAGAATTTCTGCAGTAACGAAACTTATCTTTGTTCTAGCCAGAGTATTCAAAATTTATTTTAATATATACTCCTATCGCCACTAACACCTATTGACATGTCACAGAGTACAGATTGAGGATTGCTCTTCCAGATCTTCAGTAATAGCCTGAATTCAGAAACAAAGCCATGGACAAATCTTTAACGGCTAGGAGGTGGGGAGGGGGGCAGCAGGTGGAGAGGGGTGTTACTCCAGTGATTCTGTAGACCACACCAGGGACACTGGGCTCAGGTGAACAAAGCTGCATTCCACGTGCCAATCAGAAAGTTGTTTGCCAATGCAGAAATACATAGAGGGAAAGTCTGGCGCTTAACTGCAGGTTGGCACTCGACCCAAACCTTTGAGCATTTCTGCTATTTCCTAATGCAAATCTTTCATCTAATGATCTGGTGATTCCATGGCTTAGGGCAGACTAGCACCATGAATGTAACTGATGATAATAGGATAAGTCTGTTCAAGCAGAGGTAATCTTGTTACATTTACTTGTGAAAATTGTTGGTATTTCACAGCCTGCTGTTTAACTCAGGACTCTGGGGAAAGGTTTAGCAAGTGATTTAGATTTAAAATCCCATCACCTTTCTGGCTCCATGGGATCACTTTAGAGTTTAGCATCAGGACGGAGACCAAAAGGAGCCATGCAAGGTTGGCCATGCAAACAACTGGAGTTAGAGGATCCAAGTGGCAAAATAAGTAAGGGAATGAACTATCACTGGAGTTCAGGTTTTGAAGCTGAGGATGTAGAATGAATGGTCATGAAGCCTTCAAAAGTTTGAGCCCCGATGAGGAACCTCATTGATGGGTTGGATTTGGAAAGATACAGATGAAGAAGAGTCGTATTCTGACATACACATGTGTGTATGTGCATCTGTACATGTGTGTATTGGAGGCCAGAAGAAAATAAGGAGTCAGTATGGAAAAAAGGACTGTGGCAAATTGGGCCCGTGTTCTGAAGGTCGCAAGAACTTGATCTGGCTGCATGACAGTGCTCATAGGAAACTTTAGAAATGTAGGTTAAATTCAAGTTATGGGGTTCTCTGAAGGTCAGGCCAAGAATTTGGACTTGTCTTGGTAGTCAAAAGAGAGCCTTGAAGGTTCTTGAGCAGTGGGATGACATCAGAAGTGGTGTCTTAGCAAGAATCATCCAGTGGTGCTAGGCGGGGTAATCTGGAAAGAAAGGGAGGAGACAGAGTGCCATACAGAGGCATGGGGTGCAGCAGGATGAAGACCTGGATTCGTACTGCAGTGGAATGGAGCCAGAAGGAGGGATTGGAAGGATTATGAAGTATAAGGGTGAAGACAGCTGTAGAAGAATATGGGCGTAGAAACCTGGGTGATCCCTGAAACGGAGGTTGAAATAACTAACTCTGAACCACATTTTATCTATGCAGCACATCAATTTGGTCAATACACTGAATAATTATTAGTATAAACACATTGTCTCATACCAAAAAAGTGCCATTTCAATAACTGTAAAAATTATATTCACAAAATTTTTTCCTAATCCATGGCAAAAAACTGAAATGTGCTCTCTCATAATTTGTGAGACTATATTAATTATTTTTCCCAAGTGATATCCACCATGGATTGATATTGGAAGGGCATTCTTCCTTTGCATAAATTCTATACTCACAGAGAACAAAACTTTTTAATCTAAAAAGGAGATAATCTGATGCCTATTCTATTTAACATCCTGCCTTCAAAGTCTATGCCATAGATTTCAGCTTCCTCGTGGTCATTTTCTTCTATATGTGCAGAAGGAAAAGAGAAAAAGACAGATCTTTATTTTGAACATTGAGTATATTTTCCATGTGCGCTTCCTGATCCTTCTCCAACCTGTTTACTGCACCAGGAGGCTGACCTACAAGAAATATGTCAGGGGTACCCTCGTTTCTGGTTCCCAGTTGAGCCTGGCCATCAGAAGAGACCAGTCAGGAGACTGCGTGGTAGGAGGAGATGCTGTGGTTTGTGGGAGACATTCCCCTGGCCCCACTCTGCCTTCAGTGACATCATGTTGTTAGCTTTCATTCAGGTGTGATTGGAGAATTTATACCATGGCCATGAGCACATGTTACAAATCAGGGCTTTCATTTTTGGAAAGCCGGGTTACCTGCATGCTCCTAGAGGCGTGTGGTTCCAGGCACTTACGCCTTTTGTCCCCTCTGTACTTGGCCACCTAGGCCGGCTGTGTACCTTAACCAAAGGTGTATGGAGGGGACTCTCCACATAGCATCACTGTTCAGGTTCCTGCGACCACCACTTCGTCTTCAGGCTTAAGAGACGTAACGGTTTCCTGCCTTGCTCACCTCAGATTACTGCACTTCCTCTTTTGTTTCTCTAAACCTGTACCATCTAACATGGTAGCCACCAGCTACATGTGGCTATTGATCACTTGATGATGTGATTAACATAACAGTGTAACTGATGAGTTGAATTTTTTATTTTATTTAGTTAAAATTAATTAAATTTACATTAAAAAGCCAGAGACAGTATAAAACATTTTCCCGTTAAACACAGCTTTATTATTTTGGTAGGACTATATTTTACTTGAGAATTTATTATTTAAACTGAGATGGACTGTAAATGTAAAATACACACCAGATTTCAGTGACTTTATTTTATTTTTGGCTGTGTTGGATCTTCACTGCTGCGTGCAAGCTTTCTCTAGTTGCTGTGAGCAGGGGCTACTCTTCGTTTGAGTGCGTGGGCTTCTCATTGCAGTGGCTTCTCTTTGTTGCAGAGCACCGGCTCTAGGCGCACAGGCTTCAGTAGTTGTAGCACACGGGCTCAGTAGTTGTGGCATATGGGCTCCGTAGTTGTGGCTCGCAGGCTCTAGAGCACAGCCTCAGTAGTTGTGGAGCACAGGCTTAGTTGCTCCGTGGCATGTGGGATCTTCCTGGACCAGGGCTCGAACCTGTGTCCCTTGCATTTGCAGATGGATTCTTAACCACTGCACCACCAGGGAAGTCCTTCAGTGACTTACTATGAAAAAAAAACTTCCTAACCTTTTTTTATATTTATTACATATTAAAATGATATTTTGAATAGGTTGGGTTAAACTAAGTATATCATTAAGATTAATTTTGCCTGTTTCTTTTCACTTTTTTAATGCAGTTAACAGAAAATTCTAAATTAGTATGTTGCTCCCACTAATGGACATTCCTGCTGTAAATCTTGCCCACACTACTGTAAATAGCCCCTTTATACTCTTCAAATACACAGCTTAAATATGCCGTCAGTTTTGACTGGTGGAACCCTGATTCCACTAAAACCAAAAAAAAAAAAAAAAAACCAGAAAACTGTGACTAATTTTATTTCTTGTGAGTTAAATCACCACTCTGTTTTTAAAGAGAAAAAAAATAGGCTTCTTTGAGGGGGATACATATATTCAGTAGGCACTATTAGCTTGGCGACACTTGGCTTTTAAAGATGTTTCCTAAACAGTTTTTACAGTGTGCTCTAGTAGAGTAATCCTCAAAAATGTTTCCCGAATGGAAGGAAGTATTAATATTGTTAAGCAGCTATCAGATGCCAGAAAGTTTTTTGATAGATTATCCAATCTATCCAATCTCCCAGACCACATTCCATTTCTTCCGCAGCCCCACGGGTAACACTTTCAAACAGACCTAGAAAAGACCATAGCTCACAAATTCCATGAAAAGGAGCTTCTAGCGGAGGCTTTGTCAGGTCACTTGCAGGAAGGCAGAGACAGAGGTTTGGTGGGATAAATCAAGCTGGTCTGGGCAGGCTGCGTTCTGCTGAGCCCACCGCCAACCCCAGCGCAGTCTCACCCCATCCTTAATCAGAGTGCTACGTGGACCATTAGGCAGTCTTGCTTCCCTTTAATGACACTGGGAAAGGATGTAAAGAGAGGCTCAGAGATGTAAACTGTACCCAAATCACACAAGGGACGAAGGTCCTTGAGCTTGGGGTTGAAAACATCATAGTGCTGCCTCCCATTCTCGTTTTCAATCTATGCATAATTTGATCCTCCTGCATTTGACTCTGACCTACACTGTAATTCTTCATGGGAGTTTTAAAGTGATGTTTACACACATGTTAGCACTTGTTGCTTTGGACTTCACTGTATCCTCCCTAGCTAAATGGGTGTGAAATAAAAATGTGTTTTTAAATGCAGGTAGGGATTGTACTTGAACCCATGTTAATTCTGGAATTGTGCACAGCTGTGTGACATTAAACACTAAAAAGGGAATTACAGGAACCGCCAGAATCACTGCAAAATTGGTCATGGTTTTGTACTCCTTATTTAGTGCAAGGAATTCTTTGGGTGCATAATAAATAGTGACTATCTGATTAAATGTAACAAAGAAAGGGATGCTCCTTCCTTTATCCATTTTATATTTTTGGTCTGATCTAATATGACTGTGTGACCATCTAGACACGCTCTCATCTAAGTTCTTCCAAAACTGAAAACAGAGGCAGTGTTACTTGGGGATTAAAAGAGAGCTTGGAAGCAGGCAGACCTGAGTTCAGCTGTGTTACCTAGATGCTGTGTGACTGTGGCCTAGTTCCTATACCTCTCTGCACCTCCATTTCCTTGTCTGCAAGAAGAGGGTAACAGCATAGCAGTTAGAGTTCTTCAGGTATAAGCAATAGAAATCAACTCTTAAGCAACCTATACAAAATATTTTTTAAAAAGGAATTTATTGTAAGGATATGAGAAAGCTGAAATAATCAAATGAAGGAATGAACTGAGCCTCAGAAGAGCATGAACCCATGGCACTCCAGGGTTCTAGAAAACAAGACCTTTGGGGCCTTATTAGGGCACCTCAGCCAAAATAAAAGACCTCTTATAAGATTTCATCCTTTGGATTTTTTACTCAAGATGCAAATTCCCAGAAAGAGTCTGAGTGGCCTAGTTGAGGTCCTGCCTTCCTTTCCTTGATGAAGGGAGGGCAGGAGAAGGAAGGGTGCCCCCACTGACAAACTGTAGTAAATGAGGGAGGCTGATTTCTTAAATAAAACATCAGGGTGGTGTTACCAAGGAAAGGGATATGGGTGCTGGACAAGCAAAAGAAATGAAGTATTTTATATTCTCTTGACTTATAGAGTCATTATGCTGTTCAAATGAGATCACTGACATAGGTACACACAGTAACAGTACATATAAATTGTCAATAAAGATAATTTTTAAAAATTATCAATAAGAAAAAATTCATAATTTAGTTTATTCTTCTCATTATGCTCTCAGAGCATATTTTAAACACACACGCACACAAACAGAGCAGTCCCTTAGATCTTACTAACGGGGGCATTTTAACAATTTGCTAACTAGATAGATATATATGGAAAACAAAATAAGTAGTAATTATGTCCCAAATAGTTAGCATGCAATTATTTAATTAAAAAATCTGCCTTCACTTTTTCAAACATAAGCCAACAATAAATCCCATGCCATCTATTTTAGTTATGGTAAATCATAGTCATATGTGGTCGTGATTATGGCTAATCGTGGGATAAAGGATTTAATTTTAGAGTATGAATGAAATACATTCTTGTTGACATTTATGCATGACAGTCTCGGAACAATAGGGGAAGAGCTAACAGCCATGTGATGTAAAACCCCCTATAAAGAGAATAATAAAGAACATTTAAATCAAGGATTCTGATTCTTAATGATGGTACTGATGATTCTAGAAGCTTGGGCTCTCCATATTTAGAATGCACCAGCTGCTTCAAATTAGAGAGACTGTAGACTCTTCTGACGTGGGTTCATTGATGGGTGTGTGTGTGTGTGTGTGTGTGAGAGAGAGAGAATAAGTCTTTCCAGCTATATGCAAACAGAACGTCTAGAACACTTCCCTGAACTATCAGTCTACAGAGGAAAATATTCTGTGGTAAATTGCTATCCCACACTAAGATTGCGAATCTACGTTGAAATTTGTAACTTTTTAAAGAACATTAAGAGACATTCTATTTACACTTGGCCTGAAATTGCTTACGAAGTGAACGAAAGTGCCAGGAACTTAAAAGGAACCAACTGTATTTATTATTTTTTTTCAAACTTCTGCTTTCACTTCACAATAATGTCTTCCATTAAAACTAAATGATTAGCATCCTTAAAGCAAGGCCTCAAACAATTAACGTAAGACTCGAAGTTATTTCCCTCATTGGAAATTTTTAGTAAAAAGCAAAATATTCATTCAATATCAAGAGGAACCAGAGAATGCCCTCTGCTTCTATAACACACCTCTAGTAAGAGAAACTCCTGCTGCACTACTACATAGTGTCAAGATATAATGCCTGTCAAAACTTTTCAGGGACTTCTGCAAATAAATATGGGTTGAAGGAAATTTTAAATTGTGCCATTTTATAATTGTACTGTGTGCAGTACACTCTTGATACTGAAATCACCCTTTCTATTCTGGAAATATCTTAACATTCACACAGTGACTCTGAGCTACCATTAGGGGGCAATGTGGAGGAAGCTTGGCTAACTGGGACCTATTGATTCCTTTCAGTGTATTTTTCATTTTATTGTATTTGTCCTGATTGTTCTTTATATTTTCTTTGTTAAAAAATTCTAACTTCCGGCTCTGTACATTCGTTCTCTTCCCAAGTTCTTTGATCATCTTTACGATCCTTATTCTGAACTCTTTCTTGGGTAGACTGCCTACCTCCACTTCTCTTAGTTCTTCTTCTGGGGTTTTATTTTGTTCCTTCATCTGGAACATATTCCTCTGCCACCTCATTTCGTCTAAGTTGCTATCGGTATTTTTATGTATGTGGTAGGTTGGTTACATTTCTCAACCTTGGTGAAGTGGCCCTCTGTAGGAGGTGCCCTATGGGTCCCAGCTGTGCACTCCCCTCTGGTCACCCAAGTTCTAGGGGTTTCCCCTAAGATGTGTGGGTCCTTCTGTGGTGGCAGGCTGGCTTTGTGGGCAGTCTGATAGGCTTGGTTGGCTCCTAGTCTGGTTGGTTGCCAGGCCCTGTCTTGTGTGGATGCTGCTGGCTGCTGTTTAGCAGAGTCTGGTTACAAGGTGGCTGATTGCAGAACCCTAGGGGGCCCTAGGGCTAGTGCTCGCTCACCAGTGGGCAGAGTCAGGGTGCCCGAAGACCCACTGCAGGGGTATTGCCCACCCACTAGCAGGTGAAGCCAGAACGTGGGATTAGTGCCAGTCTACTGGCAGGCAGAGCTGGTTCCTGGAGTCTGGCTACAGGACCCAGAGATCCCAGAGCTTGTTTCAGCTCATTGGGGTGGGGGGTTCCTGACACAGTTGGGTATGAGGTCTGGGGTGTCCCGAAGGTTGTGAGGTCGGCCAGGGCCCAGCTAGTCCCAGGGTATGGTCTGGCCTGCGTTGCAGGATCATAGTTTTCTTGCTTCTGGTGTCTGCCCCTGGTGGGTGAGGCTGGTCTAGAGGCTTATGCAGGCTTCCTGTCGGGAGGGTGCCTGCCCACTGATGGGTGGAGCTGGGTCTTAGCCCTCTGGTGGGCTGGGCCATGTCTAGGAGCATGTCCGCAGGCAGCTGTGGGCTCTTTAATCTTTAGGCAGCCAGTCTGCTGATGGGAGGGACCGTGTCCCCACCCAGTTAGTTGTTTGGCTGAGGTGTCCCAGCACTGGAGTCTACAGGCTGTTGAGTGGGTCCAGGTCTTGGCACTCATGAGCCAATATGTCAGCTGCCAGGAGCGTTCTCACATTTGAATGTTCCCCAGTATGTCTCCCGCCAGTGTCTATGTCCCGCAGGTGAGCTGCAGCCCCGCCACACACACCTCTCCAGGAGACTCTAAGACCAGCAGGTAAGTCTGGTGCAGGCTCCTATCAAATTACTGATTTTGCCCTGGGTCCTGGTGTGCATGAGATTTTGTGTGTACCCTTTAAGACTGAAGTCTCTAATTCCCCCAATCCTGTGGGGCTCCTGCAATTAACACCTGTTGACCTTCAATGCCAAATGCTCTGGGGGCTCATCTTCCTGGTGCCAGACCCCCTGGTGCCAGATCTTCTGGAGCCAGAACCCCCCTCGTTCTGGTCCCTTCTTTATGTCTCTAGTTGTAGATCTTTTCTGGTAGGTTCCAGTCTTTATCATCGATGGTTATTCTGCGCATAGTTGTGATTTTGATGTGCTCGTGAGAGGAGGTGAGCACAGGGTCCTTCTGCTCTGCCATCTTGGCTGCTTTCTGATCCAGCATCAGCCGGGATCTAAACTGAGTCCTGATCAAAGACTCAGGTGGATTTTGTATTGTATATTTGAATATCTGAGTGAGATTCCTTTCCTTCCTCATTCCCTCCCACCTTCCTCACTTCCTTCTTTCCTTCCTCTCCCCCTCCCTCCCTTTCTTCCTTCCTTTCTTTACTTAATGTTTTGTGATAATTATAGATTCACAAACAGTCGTAATAAATAACATAGATTTGCTGTACTCTTTGCCCAGTTTCTCCCAGTGGTAACAACTTGCAAAACTATAGTACAATATCACAACCAGGATAATGACATTGATATAGGTCAAGGTATAGAACATTTCCATTCCACAGGGACCTACCATGTTCCCTTTTATAGTCACATCCACTTCTCTCTTGCACTAATTCTGTCATTTCAAGAATGTTCCATAAATGGAGTCATACAGTATATAATCTTTGGAGATTGGCTTTTCTCACTCAGCATAATTTTCTGAAACTTCATTCAAGCTGTTGTGTGTATCAATAGTTCATCCTTTTCATTGCTGAGTAGAATTCCATGGTATGGATATACCAGTTTGTTCAACTATTCACCTGTTGAAAGACATCTGGGTTTGTTTCCAGTTTTTGTCTATTAAGAATAAAGCTGCTACAGAAGCTTGCATATGCTACAGAAGCTTGCTTCCAATGTTCATAGCAGCATTATTCACAATAACCAAAAGGCAGAAACAACTCAAATGCACATCAACAGATAAATGGATAAACAAAATGTGGTATATATATATATATATAAGCATGGAATATTATTCGGTCTTAAGAAGGAATGAAATTCTGTATATGCTACAACATGGATGCACCTTGAAAACATTATGCTAAGTGAAATAAGTCAGACACAAAAGGACACATTGTATGATTTCACTTATATGAATTACCAAGAATAGGCAAATTCACAGAGACAGAAAGTAGCATAGAGGTTATGAGGGGCTGAAGGAGAGAGAGAAATGGGGAGTTGTTTAATGAGTAAGAAGTTTCTGTTTTGGATAATGAAGAAGTTCTGGAAATGGATAGTGGTGATGGTTGCACAATATTGTGAATGTTCTTAATGCTACTGAATTGTACACTTAAAAATGGTAAATTTTATGTTATGTGTATTTTACCGCAATTTAAAAAAAAGAATATATAAGCATTTGTGCATAGGATTTTGTATGAACATAAGTCTTAATTTCTCTGGGATGAAAGTCCAGGAGTGCAACTGTTGGTTTGTATGATAGTTACATTTTTGTTTTTTAAGAAAATGCCAAACTGTTCTCCAGAGTACTATGCACTTTAATTCCCATCACCAATGTGTGAGTGATCCAGTTTCTCTGCATCCTCACCAAAATTTGGTGTTGTCACTAATATTTTGAAAAATGTTAATCATTCTGATAGGTGTGTATTGGTATCTCATTGTGGTTTTAATTTGCATTTCCCTAATAACCAATGACATTGAACATCTCTTCAGATGCATTTTGCCAATTTATATATCTTCTTAGGTGAAATATCCCTTCATGTCTTTTGCCTACTTTCTAGTTGTATTGTTTGCTTTTTTACTGTTGACTTTTGGGAGCTCTTTGCATATTCTACATACTAGACCTTTGTCAGAGATGTAGTTTGCCAACATTTTCTACTACTCTGTCACCTGTCTTTTAATCCTTCTAACAGCATCTTTCATAGAGCAAAAGTTTTAAATTTTGATGAAGTCTGATTTATCATTTTTTCTTTTTGTGGATAATATTTTCTTTGTGTCGGGTCTAAGAACTCTTTGCTTAGTCCTAGATCCCAAAGTTTTCTCCTCCTTTTTTTTTCTAAAAATTTTATAGTTTTACATTTACATTTAAACCCATGATTTATTTTGAGTGAATTTTTGTATAAGGTATACAATTTAGGTCAAGATTATTATTATTTTCCTTATGGATAACCAATTGCTTTTGCACCATTTGTTGAAAAGAGTATCCTTTCTCCATCAAATTTTTTAAGTAACCCTGAAATAGTGCCTTTTTCTTCCTTCCTTCCCCCCTCCCTCCTCTTTCTCTTTTTGGCCACTGCTTTACATTATCAACAGTATCTTCACTGTAGCTGGTTTTCTTTCTGTAAACAGAAGTTTTGGCACCTTCATGCTATGAAGTTTGATGACTGTGTATATGGAAGGCACAAATTCATATTCTCCTATATATTTATAAAACACCTAAATCAGCATTTTGCTAGCCCATTTTTGTACTTTCATAATCATCATGTTAATTAATGAGCAAAAGAGAGATGGAGACGGGTAAGACATTCTGTGCTCTCTTTGTTGTACAGTGTACTCAGTGTCGGCAGCCTCAGTTCATCTGGGTTTATTTCTGTTCTGGCGTATTAGGAGCACCAGGAACTTGGGAATGAGGCACAGGTGACTTTGTAGTTAGCAAAAGTGGTGCTGAGAGCAGTAATTTATGCAAATAGATCCTATACATTCCTTCTTCCTTCCCTCCCTCCCTCCTTCCCTCCTTCCTCCTATGAATAGTTAATAAATAACTGGGAATAATATGTTACACAAAATAGACAGGTCTTTGCTTTCATAGAGGTTTTTATCCTAGTGACGGAGGAAGAAGACAAGTAAATAGATTAAATAATCATGGATTAGAATGAATGCCATTTTATAAGGTTTTATCATTGTCATACACTGAAATACTTCAAACATTCAAATATTAGTTGTGTTGACTGTGATAATAGAATGACAAAATGTGTTATTAGAGTGATATGTTTTGATTCATTGACACTATTTTATTGATTTGCCCAGTATTTATTGCATATACCAGCATTGTGCTAGTTGCTGCTATAATCTCGAAGAAAAAAACTTCATATGTTTTGATTTCCAAGAATTTATAATTTAGCTGAGGAGATAAGAATATACATGAACAAGTGTCATATAAAGAGAATGAATGATACATGAAGGTAAAAAATGACAAGAGTTCAGTGAAGAGGAACAGTCCCTTCCCTTGGGAATAATCATGGAAAAGCATGGGTAGGCAACATCGTAAAGCTGGGCTTTGCAGCCAACCTTAAAGGAAGACAGGATTTCAAGTAGTCAAAGACCATGGAGGAGGCAAAGGGTAATGGAATGATGGCCCTAAGAAAGGCTCAGCGTGGAGAGAAAACACGATTCCTCTGTTTCAGAAATGACCGGTTTGACATCATAGTTTAAAAAGTAGGAGATTCAAATACAAAGGGAACAAATGCATGGCAATGCATTTTGAATGCTAGTGGAGAGATGTCTATTTGTACCCTGACCCTATACTCACAACAGCTTATAAAAGAATTCAAAGATTCAGGCTTTAAAGAGGATGGAAGACTGTTTCCATTTGTGTAATAGCTTTTAAGATTTTAGACTGAATAATGAATAAAGTGTAATGTTTTATAAAAAAAAATTTATTTTTCCAATGAAAGGCTAGAAATAGTTAACTAATGTGTCAACATGAAATCACAATAATTTGACTGTTATTTCAATTTACTTAAAAAAGTAAATTCAGACCATACCTTCATGAATCCACAGGGCACAATTTTGCTTTACTCTGATTCCATCCATTATTATGATATATATTACAATATATTTTGCATCAGCAAAATTATGAGCAGATCCTTCTCACCCTGTTGCTTTTTTCAATCGGGCAGCATGTTAAAGAGTTGGAGTCCTGACCTGTATTGAATCCTTGCTTGTGTCACTTAATAATAATAATGTTTACATCATGTTGTTGTTGTAAGGATAAAAGGAGACCAGGTATGTGAATTTTTTAAAAAATTGGTATAGTACAAATTTAATATTATTAGATAATAAACTTCATGATGGCTTAGACTGCGCTTCATATATCTTTGCATTCCCCGAGTGCCTGCTGTGGTACCCGGCACACGGCACCTATTTACTCTCAGTAGCATTATTGAAAATAGCAACAATACCACAGTACATTTATTTGCCTGTACACAGTCTGTTTTTACGTTTGTTGATGAACAAATGAATGTTCTATGAACTTGTTTATAAAGAATTTATTATGTAATTATTCTGTTTAATCATAGTGAACCATTCAGAATAGAAAAGTCATTATTACTTGTGTCAAAGAAAAAAACACTCACAGAATTATTACTCGTTATACTTCTGGGATGATATATCTAGTGTAATGCTGAATAAAAGTCAAATTACATGTGTTCTACTGGCTTCACTTTATGTTTAAGAAGATATAATATAGTCAGTATATAACATGCAGAAAAGTTAAGAAGTTTAAATTTAAACTAAATATTTAAACTTAATTTTTGATAATATGATTATATATATGTGTGTGTATATATATATAAACACAAATATATCTATAAGTATATACCTATATATGTAAATATGTAGATGTATAGATATTATAGATATACAACCATATGGTCTAAATTGAAATTAATATAATACTGCTAGTGCCTCAGAATGTGCTGAGTTTCAAATCACATTGATAGTGAAACTAAATAAACATGTATAGCTATACAGCAATTATGTTGTTAAAATTAAAATTTTATTCCAGATCTCTTACTGCATTCTATATGGGAGAAGCTTTATGTAATATAGATTGGTGTAGCAGAAATTGTAATACAACAACCAAAATGAAATTTTATGTGTAGGTTTGTGGATGAGTAATTTAAGATTTGTGGTAGTAAAGTGACTAGTTTTATGTATTGTCCCCTTATGAATCTATTTCACCACTTGTAAAAGTCTTATGTGGTTAAATGTCCAGGTTTAACAAACAAACAAACACCTGGATACTGTGATGTATGAGAAAAGACAGAAACTGCATCTGTGCACGAGTGCAGCGAGTTTAAGTCGGTAGTAAGTCTGCGAACAGCACGGCATCTGCTGAGTGTGTTACACACTTAGCAGAGCAGATCCTGAACACGTGCAAATCCTCACGGTTTTGGTCAGCAACAGTGTCCAACAGTGATATGGAGCTCCTTCTAGGATAAGTCACAAGCGTGTAATTTACCATGGAGTGGCCTATTTATGGTACACAGGAGGATACCTTGCTGGTTGTTTTTTCCCAGAGTTATTAAATCTTAGCGGCAGTTAAAATCCAGGATACTGTATGACTTTACACAAGATGACAGGATGCTTCCTACACTCTTCCTGTCTTTGAAAAAATGATATTAAGTAGTCTAATCAGAACTCAAGGAATGGGGAAAACGTGAGTTTTTGAGCCAGATGAACTTGCCTTCAAATCCTGGCTCTTTATTTAGTTTTTTTTGCCCCAAGTTTTAGTCTTTTTGTACAACAGACAGAACAATATGCACCTTGTATGGTCATTTTGAGTATTAAATGAGATAATGGATGCAAACCTTCAACATAACGCCCAGCATCTATTAGACGCTCACACTCCCTCATCCTTCAACATCACACCTCCTTTCCATTTCCATCGTCCAAGGGGAAACTAAGAAAAAAAATCTTAAGAAGAGTTTTTTATAAATTTTCAAAGTAAAAACTTTGAATGCTTTCCTGTTGAAAATTGATGCTGATTCATAAAAAAAGAATGCAATAGCTTTGGAGCTATTGGTACCTATAAGAAAGAGCCAGCAACTGTTCTAAGAACTTTATATATGTTATTAATCCATACATTAATAAAATACCACATCTGGTAGATATTATTCTAAGCATTTTGCATATGCTTATCATAACAATCATGAGGAAGAAAGTACCAACGTACTTATATTGGCCTTATTACAAGAATACAAGCTCGGCAAGAGGAAGGCATGTTTAACAACCACCTTGTATTTTAATGTTACTTTGCTCTGCACTTAATACGCAGTCAAGAAACATTAGTTGATTTTTCTTTCTTGAGAACTTTCACTGCTAAACCCAGAACGATGACAGTATAGAGACTCCATTTCCCTGATCCAAGTACTAACCAAGAAGAAGTTCTAAGCAGTAAAGATCTACCTAGTAAGCAAAAAAGCAAGAGTCCTGCTTTGTAATTTGTGAATAACCTTGATAAAGTTCAAACCTTGTGAACTGGTTTGTTCATTTATGTAGAGATGGGGTGGAGAGGTGGGGTGGGGGGCAGGCAGAGAAAGAGTGAGAGAGTGGGAGGAAGGGAAGGAGGGAGGGAGGAAGGGAGATGACAGTTCTCTGAATCTTCAGGTGTCCGAGATTACTGGCAAATTACTCTTGAAGTACTCAGATTGCATTTCAGGAGTTGCACTGAAAAAAGGTGTATTACCAAAAAATTTATTCTGGCATGACCAGTCTGAGGCCCTTACTTCTCTGAACCTATTAACTAGCATCACAAAGGAACGGATGCTCCATTACAATGGACTTAGAGTACCAAAGGGGGTCGTGTCAGGTCGCTACATCTGGGTGGTTTTCACGGGTGGAAAATAAAATAATGAGGATACCCACTGCAAAATGTGGGTGACCAAATAAGCCAACGGAACCTCTAATGAGTGTTTACTCCAAAGGACTCTGCATGTAAACTATTTCCAGACTGATGTGGTGCCAAGCTGAGAGCATTAAGTCTTTCAATGGCTTTTGTTGGTCAGCAGCCAAGGCATCTAGGAACAAAGGAGGGGGTCTCCTTATTAAACATATCAAGAATATTACTTTCAGACAAGAAGAATGCGAAGAATGGATCAAAGAACACCATAAAATAGATGGAAGACAGTAGAAATAAGTAATAACAGCATCATTCATACTCAGAGTTCAGGGTGATTTCGTTTAGTTAGGGCATTATTTTTCAGAAGACTTTAAAGCACTGCTTAACATTTATGTGGTCTGGCCTACATTATAGGTAGTTGTGTACACGTCTTTGGTTTTGATGATCTGGAGGGCAGGAGTTTCCTCTGCCCTGTCTCATGAGTGCGCCATTAATCTTCTGGTTCTTTCTTCTTCCAGCACTAAGCAGAGTATAGGTATAGGTTGTTTAAGAATTATTTCTGAAATATGTTAAATTGAATTTGCAACCACTATTGCTTTAATAATATAAAAAACATGAGGAGGAACATATCATGGTTTTTTTTTTTTTAAGGAGAGGTAAATCTGTAATACAAAGAAATTGCATGTCTAGAGGGAATAACTCAATATCACTTAGAAAGTTAGTGGCTGGGTTTATCCTGACTTAGCGACCTTGTATATCTCACACTAATCAAATCCCCCAAAGCAATGCAAAATGACAGAGTACATATGGAAAATCACATTCTCTGTATGTTTACTCAGAGAAAATACAAAGCAAGAAAATGTTTGCACACTGTGACAAAAGTCAGTGCTAGAACAGATTCTAAAATGGCCACCCAAACAAATGTTTACTTCTGTAAAGCAAAGCAAAGCAAAACAAAACCTAATTGGGTATTTTAAAAGTTTGAAACATAACAACAACACTTACTTGATTCCTTTCTTCTGTTTCCAAATAGTTGTGTTAACATTTTGGAACATTTACCTTTCTGATCCTTCTCAAAGAAGTGGTCAATTGCATTTTATAGCAAGATTTCCTAAGAGACATTGTCAAATGTAAATCTCGGCCACCAGTTTCTCCCTCTTTAGGCACAAGGCGGCCACATGGGTGTTCCAAGCTGGCCTGCAATCCTGGAACTGCACTGCATGGTTTAAGGACTTTCCCGACGATCAGCATTGCCTGTCCTGCCACAGTCCTAGCATAGGTAACCATCCCTCTTTTCTAAACGGACTACAATTGCATGCTTGCAGTTATACACATATTCAGAGAGCTTCCAAAATGTTTGTTTATAGTCTTAATTTAACAATCTCATATAGTGCCAGAAAATGTTTTCTGTGAAGTCGATAGCAACATGATCCCTATTTCATAAATGTGAAAACTGAGGTTAAATAAACTGTTGAAGGTCATGCAGCTCAAAAGTGGTAAAACTGGGATTCAAACCCAAGCCACCTGGCTCAAGCACACTAAAGTTTAACCCAAACTCAAAAACACATGTTCTAAGGAAAATAACGATAGTGGTTGGATTTTCATAAAGTCCCATCCAAGTCAATATCCCTGAAACTGTATGGGATGCATCTCCCTCCTTTATTTCACATCCGGCTCCGCAGTAGAAACAGGAAGTTCTCCAGGTCTTATGCCCCTGGGGTGGGGGTGGGGGGTGGTCCCACATAGTAGATTCGAGAGGAAAGTTGGAATTATGAGAGTGAAGGAGATTTCTGACCAGTAAATTCCAAGTTGCTTTATTTCCCCTTACTTCAGAAGGCAGTAGAATATTTCTCACACCTAAAGCAAGCAAAGTGTATCAAAAACTTTTTCTTTTTCTTTTTTTTTTGGCTGCGTTGGGTCTTCGTTGCTGCTCTAGTTGTGGCGAGCTGGGGCTACTCCTCCTTGCGGTGCGCGGGCTTCTCACTGTGGTGGCTTCTCTTGTTGCGGAGCACGGGCTCTAGGCGCACAGGCTTCAGTAGTTCTGATGCGTGGGCTCAGTAGTTGTGAGTCGCGGGCTCTAGAGCACAGGCTCAGTAGTTGTGGCGCACAGGCTTAGTTGCTCCGTGGCATGTGGGATCTTCCCGGCCCATGGCTCAAACCCGTGTCCCCTGCACTGGCAGGTGGATTCTTAACCACTGCGCCACCAGGGAAGCCCGTATCAAAAACTTTTAAAGTTTCTATTGCCAGGGGACAGAAAGAAACAGGTTGAAAGTATGTCAGAAGGGAAAACATATCCCTCCTTTCTTTTTTTAAACTATCCTTTCCCCTCCCCACCCCATCATTTAAACACTACAATTGGTCCAAGTTATGTAATTGATTTTCAGAGTAAAGCTTTTTTGGTGTGTAATTCTGGAGTCAGCATGACGCTGAATTTCTGAGGGGAGGGCTGGGACACGTGGGAACAGATATATGAGGAAAGGGAGGCCTTAGCACTACTGAGAGAGTAGGTCCCAGGAGTGATGGAGCTCAGGGAAATAGTCCTGGAGAAGGGGAAGTGGGAGCACGTGGGATGGCTCCAGGCTGTGTGAGACGAGAGGGAAGAGTGGTCCCAAACCGGAGCCTAAAAGTTTGAGCAAAGGCAGAGGAAGGAAAGCCAGGCTTTGGTTCTCAGCAAAGATCATGAAACTGCTTCTTTGCAGTAATTGATGCCTGAAGAAAAAAAGAATAAAAAAAAAGCATAAATCAGCCTCATCCTCCAGGAACCTAGCACTCAAGTTAATTCCAGAAAGGAGTTGGGATTTGTTTTAGGTCAAATGCTGAAATTTCTTCTTGAGTACTTTTGTTTTACTCTGGGAGTGTCTCTAAGTTGACCAGTCATGCTTCTGTGAAATCCAAATTGGCAACATGGGAAAGGGAGGAAGAATATGACCGTATATCTTGAGGGAGTGTCTTTTTATCTCCTCTTCAGTGGGGGAGTCAATAATATTAACTCCTTTTCTCTTAACCTGAAGGAACTACAACCAGAGCCAGCTCTTCAATTTTCTGTAAATCCCACGTGTGACAAGCGTTCGGGAATCCCGCCAACACATTCAAAGCCAAACTGCCCAGAAAGCCATATGGAAAATGGAGACTCAGTGACCTCATTATGCAGAGCATTTTATGCATTATGTATTTCTGCTATCTGGTGGGCACACTGTGTTTCACAACAACTTTAATTAAAAGTAAATATAATATTTGCAATAAATTTAAGAATATGAAGCAAGGTCCCATTATTTAGACTCTTTAAATCTTAATCACAATCAAGACCTCCTTAGAGGAGAGAAAAAAAAAAAGATTTATGTGTATGTGCACACGCACACACACACACACACTAATATGCTAGAGAGAGGGCGGGTATGGTTGAATCACTTTAAGCAAGTAGCTAAACTATCCTAGCTTTATTATCCCCATCTATAAAAATGACAATAACAACCAAAATGAGACAAGCTCTGTAAAAAGTTGAGGCGCCCCACCGTGGATGGGGGCTCTATTTGACTGAGGTATCTCCAAATCTTGGACCTCTAATACGTCTCACTCTCTGAGGTTTCCTTCCTTCCCTTCTTTCCTCCCTCCATCCCTTTCTTCCTCTCTTCTTCCTTTCTTAACATGTATTTATCAACTAAAGTGCTACCTATTGTGTTCGAGGTAATTAACAGAATCCCCAGCAGAGAAGAAAGATCTGTGCCCTAAGACGGATGCATCCTCCTCTTTAAAATCCTTATGTAACTTCCTAGTACTTTTACAACAGAGACCAGTATCTGGGTCATGGCTTAGCAAGCCGCATCTCACTCCACTGACATCTTGTACTCATCTCTCTGGACACTTCGGCCTTCTTTGTCACCATGCAGTCTCCTGCCACAGGGATTTTACACAAACCATTTCCATTTTCTAAAGCTTTTCCTCAGCATGGCTCTCCCTTCAATTTGTTAACTCACAGGCACCCTTCAGCCCTTCAGCTCCTCAGAAGAACTTTCTCTGACCCTTCATCTGGATGAGGCTCTTTTGCTGTGTGCTTCTATAGCACTGTGCCACATTTACTTATCTAAGCTTATCGTATTTATTACTCTCTACTCTACCAAGCAGCAGGCTCCCTAAGAGCAAACACTGTGTCTGTTTACTTCCACCACTGGGAAGCCAGAGCCTCCCACAATCCCTGACCTATGATAAGTGCTCAATATTTATTATTTGAATGAATGAATGAGTGAGTGAATCCACTAAGGAACTTCACTGTCCTCAGTTCTTGTCCCTATCAATCAGTTATTGTAAAGCTTTATATAAAGCAGTCCCTCCTCTAAATTAAAAAAAAAATAATTGTGCACTTCTCTGTTATACAAATGGACTATAATAATAAAGATAATTCTTTGAAGACAGTGCCTTATTGTGACCTTTCTTCTACTTGTAATCTATTATTAACCAGAAACCTGCAGCTGAAAAGCCGGGTACTTCTGAGACAGCCTCCAGAGAATTATGACTTCCAGGCTCTTCATTAAGATGCATATTGCTTAAAGAAAGGAAGAACCCCAGAGGCTTACAATATGCTCTTTCAAACACGACTATTTGCGAACAATGGTCAAGACATTTAGTTTACTTCCTAACAGATGAGGTTTAAATAAAAAACACACATACATTCTTGGGAAAATTAAAATGGTTGAGAATTTAGAAGAGATGGAGAGTTGGCTGCTAATGAGAAAACCCCCAGGAAATTGATTAGGTTGGTATTCAGTTGCAGCTTTTATGACTGGAGTTGAGAGTAATGCTACATAAATTTTGGCCTATAATGCATATACTGACGTAACTTCCATTCTGTGAAAGGCATATGAAAAAAATGAATGAATTGCATGATTTTCTTTAAACTCAGAGTCTGATATTATGTCACAAAAGCCAACTTTTACTGGAGACATTATGTTGGCTACTGTTTTTTGGTGAATTATTGTGTTAAATTACTACTTGGTCATTAAGTCATAATTTTAATCATCTTAGAATATAAATTATCCATGACTTAACTACAAACATCTAAACCAACTTCATTTGAAATTATGTATGTAAAATCCTTTACGTTTTCCTAAATTATTTTTATATCTTAAATTACTATGTGTATCACTGGATTTTTCGCTGGACTTCAACTATAACCAAGAACTTCTCAGTGGTATTAATATATTTTGGAAGAAAATTGAAAGAATTATATAAACAATTAAAAGCAAGTCAAGTAGGTTACATATATTAAATCATATTTTTGGTGGGATGCTCCAAACAGTTTTTATTCCTAATTGGGAATACCTGTATAACTCTTGGCTTTGACATTCTTGGGAAACCTATTCCTGCCAAACTTTTAGAAATAACTCATTAGGCTCACAAAAAGATATGTTGCTGTAGCTTTAACACAATGGCTGATATTACCTATGCCAAGAAACAAGAAAGAAATACTAACTATCTGGATATTAGCTAAACAACATAAAGGTATATTTCTATTTTATGTCTTCAAAACTGCTTAAATGGTATTTAAATGTCAAGAAATGAAATTTATAAGACATAAAGTACATGAATATAAGAAAAATGTGGAAGGAGAAAGATTTCTTCTTTTACTTTTATTCTATTTGAAATCAAGTTAGGTTGAGTGAAAATGGTTAGGGTTTTCCAAAGAAACAGAACCAATAGGAGAGAGATGTAATATATTTATAGATATAGATAGATACATAGATCTATATGTCTATATATATATATATATATATATATATATATATATATATATATATATATATATCTAGCTGGCTCTATCTATTTATCTATCTCCCTATCTATCTATCTCCCTATCTATCTATCTATCTAGCTTTTAAAAGAAATTGGCTCACATGATTGTGGGACAGGAAAATCTGAAATCTGTAGACTGGAAACTCATAAAGAGTAGACATTGCAGTCTTTAGGCTGAATTTCTGCTTCTCTGGGAACCCTCAGGTTTTGCTTTCAAGGCCTTTCAACTGATTGGATGAGGCCCACCCACATTATCGAGGGTAATCTCTCTTACTTAAAGTCAAATGATTGCAGATGCTACTACATCTACAAAATACCTGCACAGGAACATTCAGACACATCAATGTTTGATTAAATAACTCAGTACGTTAGCCTACCAAAGCTGGCACATAAAACAAACCATCACAGACACCAAGTTGCATCTGCCACTTGCCAGTGGAGACGAGGGGTGGCAGGGGGAAGCTTTGGAACCACGGAGGAGAGTGCTGCAACAGCGGTGTGGAGGGCAAAGCAGAGAGATTCCCGCACAGAGGGCCAGTGCCGACCAGCACTCACCAGCCCGAGAGGCTTGTCTGCTTACCCGCCGGGGCGGGCGGGGGCTGGGAGCTGAGGCTTAGGCTTCGGAGGTCAGACTCCAGGGAGAGGACTGGGGTTGGCTGCGTGAACACAGCCTGAAGGGGGCGAGTGCGTCACAGCTAGCCAGAGGGAGTCCAGGAACTGCCTAAGAGTCAAGAGACCATTGTTTTGGAATGTGCAAGGAGAGGGGATTCAGACCACCGCCTAAACGAGCTCCAGAGACGGGCACGAGCTGCGGCTATCAGCACGGACCCCAGAGACAGGCATGAGACGCTAAGGATGCTGCTGCAGCCACCAAGAAGCCTGTGCGCAAGCACAGGTCACTAGCCACACCTCCCCTCCCGGGAGCCTGTCCAGCCCGCCACTGCCAGGGTACCGTGAACCAGGGACAACTTCCCCAGGAGAACACATAGCATGCCTCAGGCTGTTGCAATGTCATGTTACCCTCTGCTGCCACAGGCTTGCCCCGCATTCTGTACCCCTCCGTCCCCCCGGCCTGAGTGAGCCAGAGCGCCCTAATTAGCCTGTACTTTAACCCCGTCCTGTCTGAGTGGGGAACAGATGCCCTCAGGTGACCTACACGCAGAGGTGGGGCCAAATCCAAAGCTGAATGCCAGGAACTGTGCAAACAAAGAAGAGAAAGGGAAATTTCTCCCAGCAGTCTCAGGAGCAGCGGATTAAATCTCCACAATCAACTTGATGTACCCTGCATCTGTGGAATACCTGAATAGACAATGAATCATCCCAAACTTGAGGCTGTGGACTTTGGGAGCAACTGTAGACTTGGAGTTTGCCTTCTGCATCCAATTTGTTTCTGGTTTTATGTTTATCTTAGTTTATTATTTAGAGCTTATTATTGGTAGATTTCTTTATTGATTTGGTTGCTCTCTTCCTTTTTTATTTTTTATATATATATTCTTTTCCTTTTTCTCTTTTTCTGAATGTGTATGTGTATGCTTCTTTGCGTGACTTTGTCCGTATAGCTTCGCTTTTGCCATTTGTCCTAGGGTTCTGACTGTCCTTATTTTTGTTGTTGTTTTTTGGTTTTTTTTAAGTATAGTTTTTAGCGCTTGTTATCATTGGTGGATTTGTTTTTTGGTTTGGTTGCTCTCTTCTTTCTTTCTTTCTCTTTTATCTTTTTTTTATTACTTTAAATTTTTTAATTTTTAAGAATTTTTTTCTATTTTAATAACTTTCTTCCCTGCTCCCACCCTCCTTTCTTCTCTCTCTCTCTCTATCTCTCTCTCTCTCTCTCTCTCTCTCTCTCCTTTTCTCCCATGTATCTGAGCCATGTGGCTGACAGGGTCTTGGTGCTCTGGCCGGGTGTCAGGCCTGAGCCTCTGAGGTGGAAGGTCCACCAGACACCTCCCAGCCCCACGTAATATCAAAGAGGCAAAGGTCTCCCAGAGATCTCCATCTCAATGCTAAGACCCACTACACTCAACGACCAGCAAGCTACACTGCTGGACACCCTACGCCAAATAACTAGCAAGACAGGAACACAAACCCACCCATTAGCAGAGAGGCTGGCTAAAATCATAAGTTCACGGACATCCCAAAAAACACCACTGGACGTGGTCCTGCCCACCACAACACAGGCACAAGTCCCCTCCATCAGGAAGCCTACAGAACCCACTGAAACAACCTTACCCACTGGGAGCAGACACCAAAAACAACGGGAACTAAGAACCTGCAGCCTGTGAAATGGAGACCCCAAACACAGTAGAGTTAAGCAAAATGAAAAGACAGAGAAATACACAGCAGATGAAGGAGCAGGGTAAAAACCCACCAGACCAGACAAATGAAGAGCAAGTCGGCAGTCTACCTGAAAAAGAATTCGAAGTAATGATAGTAAAGATGATCCAAAATCGTGGAAATAGAATAGAGAAACTACAAGAAACGTTTACCAAGGACCGAGAAGAACTAAAGAGCAAACAAACAATGATGAACAACACAATAAATGAAATTAAAAATTCTCTAGAAGGAATCAATAGCAGAATAACTGAGGCAAGAGAACACATAAGTCACCTGGAAGATAAAATAGTGGAAATAACTACTGCAGACAGAATAAAGAAAAAACAATGAAAAGAATTGAGGACAATCTCAGAGACTTCTGGGAAAACATTAAACGCACCAACATTCGAATTATAGGGGTCCCAGAAGAAGAAGAGAAAAAGAAAGGGACTGGGAAAATATTTGAAGAGATTATAGTTGAAAACGTCCCTAATATGGGAAAGGAAATAATCAAGTCCAGGAAGAGCAGAGAGTCCCATACAGGATAAATCCAAGGAGAAACACACCAAGACACACATTAATCAAACTATCAAAAATTAAATACAAAGAAAAAATATTAAAAGCAGCAAGGGAAAAGCAACAAATAACATACAAGGGAATCCCCATAAGGATCTTTCAGCAGAAATTCTGCAAGCCAGAAGGGAGTGGCAGGACATATTTAAAGTGATGAAAGGGAAAAACCTACAACCAAGATTACTCTACCCAGCAAGGATCCCATTCAGATTCGATGGAGAAATTAAAACCTTTACAGACAAGCAAAAGCTAAGAGAATTCAGCACCACCAAACCAGCTCTAAAACAAATGTTAAAGGAACTTCTCTAGGCAGGAAGCACAAGAGAAGGAAAAAACTTAAAATAACAAACCCAAAACAATTAAGAAAATGGTAATAGGAACATACATATCGATAACTACCTTAAATGTAAATGGCTTAAACGCTCCAACCAAAAGACATAGACTGGCTGAATGATTACAAAAAGAAGACCTGTATATATGCTGTCTACGAGAGACCCACTTCAGACCTAGGGACACATACAGACTGAAATTGAGGGGATGAAAAAAGATATTCCATGCAAATGGAAATTAAAAGAAAGCTGGAGTACCAATTCTGATATCAGACAAATAGACTTTAAAATAAAGACTATTACAAGAGACAAAGTAGGACACTACATAATGATCAAGGGATGAATCCAAGAAGAAGATATACCAATTGTAAATATTTATGCACCCAACATAGGAGCACCTCAATACATAAGGCAAATGCTAATAGCCATAAAAGGGGAAATCGACAGTAACACAATCATAGTAGGGGACTTTAACACCCCACTTTCACCAATGGACAGATCATCCAAAATGAAAATAAATAAGGAAACACAAGCTTTAAATGACACATTAAACAAGATGGACTTAATTGATATTTATAGGACATTCCATCCAAAAACAACAGAATACACTTTCTGCTCAAGTGCTCATGGAACATTCTCCAGGATAGATCATATCTTGGGTCACAAATCAAGCCTTGGTAAATTTAAGAGAACTGAAATCATATCAAGTATCTTTTCTGACCACAACGCTATGAGACTAGATATCAATTACAGGAAAAAAACTGTAAAACATACAAACACATGGAGGCTAAACAATACACTACTAAATAACCAAGAGATCACTGAAGAAATCACAGAGGAAATCAAAAAATACCTAGAAACAAATGACAGTGAAAACATGATGACCCAAAACCTATGGGATGCAGCAAAAGCAGTTCTAAGAAGGAAGTTTATAGCAATACAAGCATACCTCAAGAAACAAGAAACATCTCAAATAAACAACCTAATCTTACACCTAAAGCAATTAGAGAAAGAAGAACAAAAACCCCCAAGGTTAGCAGAAGGAAAGAAACCCTAAAAATCAGATCAGAAATAAATGAAAAAGCAATGAAATAAAACTAAAAGCTGTTTCTTTGAGAAGATAAACAAAATTAATAAACCATTAGCCAGACTGATCAAGAAAAAAAGGGAGAAGACTCAAATCAATACAATTAGAAATGAAAAAGGAAAAGTAAAAAGTGACACTGCAGAAATACAAAGGAGAGATTACAAAAAGCAAATATATGCCAATAAAATGGACAACAACCTGGAAGAAATGGACAAATTCTTAGAAAAGCACAACTTTCTGCGCCTGAATGAGGAAGAAAGAGAAAATATAAACAGACCAATCACAAGCACTGAAATTGAAACTGTGATTAAAAATCTTCCAACAAACAAAAGCCCAGAACCAGATGGCTTCACAGGTGAAGTCTATCAAACATTTAGAGAAGAACTAGCACCTGTCCTTCTCAAACTCTTCCAAAATATAGCAGAGGGAGGAACTCTCCCAAACTCATTCTACAAGGCCACCATCACCCTGATACCAAAATCAGACAAAGATGTCACAAAGAAAGAAAACTACAGGCCAATATAACTGATGAACATAGATGCAAAAATCCTCAACAAAATACTAGCAAACAGAATCCAACAGCACATTAAAAGGATCATTCACCATGATCAAGTGGGGTTTACCCCAGGAATGCAAGGCTTCTTCAATATATGCAAATCAATCAATGTGATGAACCATATTAACAAATTGAAGGAGAAAAGCCATATGATCATCTTAATAGATGAAAAAAAGCTTTCGAAAAAATTCAATACCGGTTTATGATAAAAAACTGTCCAGAAAGTAGGCATAGAGGGAACTTACCTTAACATAATAAAGGCCATATATGACAAACCCACAGCCAACATCATTCTCAATGGTGAAAAACTGAAACCATTTCCACTAAGATCAGGAACAAGACAAGGTTGCACACTCTCACCACTATTTTCAAAATAGTTTTAGAAGTTTTAGCCCCAGCAATCAAAGAAGAAAAAGAAATAAAAGGAATCCAAATCAGAAAAGAAGTAAAAGTGTCACTGTTTGCAGGTGACATGATACTGTACATAGAGAATCCTAAAGATGCTACCAGAAAACTAATAGAGCTAATCAATGAATTTGGTAAAGTAGCAGGATACAAAATCAATGCACAGAAATCTCTTGCATTCCTATACACTAATGATGAAAAATCTGAAAGAGAAATTAAGGAAACACTCCCATTTACCACTGCAACAAAAAGAATAAAATACCTAGGAATAAATCTACCTAAGGAGACAAAAGCCCTGTATGCAGAAAACTATAAGACACTGATGAAAGAAATAAAAGATGATACAAACAGATGGAGAGATATACCATGTTCTTGGATTAGAAGAATCAACATTGTGAAAATGACTATACTACCCAAAGCAATCTACAGATTCAGTGCAATCCCTATCAAACTACCAATGGCATTTTTCACAGAAGTAGAACAAAAAATTTCACAATTTGTATGGAAACACAAAAGACCCCGAATAGCCAAAGCAATCTTGAGAAGGAAAAACGGAGCTGGAGGAATCAGGCTCCCTGACTTCAGACTATACTACAAAGCTACAGTAATCAAGACAGTATGGTACTGGCACAAAAACAGAAATATAGATCAATGGAACAGGATAGAAAGCCCAGAGACAAACCCACACACATATGGTTACCTTATTTCTGATAAAGGAGGCAAGAATATACAATGGAGAAAAGACAGCCTCCTCAATAAGTGGTGCAGGGAAAACTGGACAGCTACATGTAAAAGAATGAAATTAGAACACTTCCTAACACTATACACAAAAATTAATTCAAAATGTATTAAAGACCTAAATGTAAGGCCAGACACTGTAAAACTCTTAGAGGAAAACATAGGCAGAAACACTCTATGATATCAATCACAGCAAGATCCTTTTTGACCCACCTCCTAGCGCAATGGAAATAAAAACAAAAATAAACAAATGGGACCTAATGAAACTTAAAATCTTTTGCACAGCAAAGGAAACCATAAACCAGACAGAAAGACAACCCTCAGAATGGGGGAAAATATTTGCAAACTAAGCAACTGACAAAGGATTAATGTCCAAAATATACAAGCAGCTCATGCAGCTCAATATCAAAAAAACAAACAACCTAATCCTAAAATGGGCAGAAGACCTAAATAGACAGTTCTCCAAAGTAGATATACAGATTGCCAACAAACACATGAAAGGTTGCTCAACATCACTAATCATTAAAGAAATGCAAATCAAAACTACAATGAGGTATCACCTCACACTAGTCAGAATGGCCATCATCAAAAAGTCTACAAACAATAAATGCTGGAAAGGGTGTGGAGAAAAGGGAACCCTCTTGCACTGCTGGTAGGAATGTAAATTGATACAGCCACTATGGAGAACAGTATGGAGGTTCCTCAAAAAACTAAAAATAGAACTACCATACGATACAGTCATCCCACTACTGGGCATATACCCTGAGAAAACCATAATTCAAAGAGTTATGTACCACAATGTTCATTGCAGCTATGTTTACAATAGCCAGGACATGGAAGCAACCTAAGTGACCATCGACAGATGAATGGATAAAGAAGATGTGGCACATGTGGCATATACAGTGGAATATTACTCAGCCATAAAAATAAACGAAATTGTGTTATTTGTGGTGAGGTGGATGGACCTAGAGACTGTCATACAGAGTGAAGTAAGTCAGAAAAAGAAAAACATATACCATATGCTAATACATATATATGGAACCTAAAAAAAAAATGTTTCTGAAGAACCTAGGGGCTGGACAGGAATAAAGATGCAGACATAGAGAATGGACTTGAGGACATGGGGAGGGGGAAGAATAAGCTGGGATGAAGTGAGAGAGTGGCATGGACATATATACAGTACCAAATGTAAAACAGATAGCTAGTGGGAAGCAGCCGCGTAGCATAGGGAGATCAGCTTGGTGCTTTATGTCCACCTAGAGGGGTGGGATAGGGAGGGTGGGAGGGAGAAGCAAAAGGGAGGAGATATGGGGATGTATGTATATGTCTAACTGATTCACTTTGTTATACACCAGAAACTAACACACAAGTGTAAAGCAATTATACTCCAATAAATATGTTAAAAAAATAAATAGAACTAAAAGGCATACCATTTATATTTAAATATGATTAACCAACTTTGTTATATAACAATATATGTGTTTATATATTAAATATTAAGCTCTAGCTGTAGGTTTAATAGGTACCACAATTTAATTAATTAATTAATTGTTTTGGCTGTGTTGGGTCTTCGTTGCTGCGCGCAGGTTTTCTCTAGTTGTGGATGGTGGGGGCTACTCTTCGTTGCAGTGTGTGGGCTTCTCATTGAGGTGGCTTCTCCTTGTGGAGCACAGGCTCTAGGCGAGCAGGCTTCAGTAGTAGTGGCACACAATCTCAGTAGTTGTGGCTCGCGGGTTCTAGAGTGCAGGCTCAGTAGTTGTGGCACACAGGTTTCATTGCTCTGCGACATGTGGAATCCTCCCGCATCAGGGATGGAACCCATGTCCCCTGCACTGGCAGGCAGATTCTTAAGCACTGTGCCACCACGGAAGTCCCTGTCCCATAATTTTTAAATGGTGATGAAACAGTATTTTGAGATCCAGGAATGACTGTAATGTGATATGAAGATATCTGTGATTTCTATGGTTGACAAAGTCACAGATACTGCTAATGCCACCGTGATCCATGTGTACATTTACAATTCAAGGACATGGAGTTGGAGATTAGTGAAAATAAAGATGTCATGCTTTCCCAACCAAGTTCAGAGACCTCCGGTTAAGAACCAGTCCACTGTTTGATGAGGAAAAAAAAAAAAAAAAAAAAAGATGGTTTCATCAACTGAGACTTGGAGATTACCTATGGATTTAATTTCTCAAGCTTTGTCCTGATGAAAAGAATAATAGCAATAGCTAAACACTTACAGCAATTAGTAAGTGCCAGACATTGTTTTAAGTGCTTTAAATATGTCACATCACCTCATTCTTAGAAAAACTTTATGAGGTAAGATTTTACAGAGGCACAGAGATGTGAAGTAACTTGTCTAAAGTCACACAATTTTGTAAGTGATAGAGCCAGGTCCATCATGGTCTTTTAACTATTGAGCTATATAACAACTGGTTTCTTTGTATTTGCCTGAGTTTTGTGGCAAATGATGGAAGGGCAGGATTATGTGAGACTTTTTTTTCCAGTAGAAAAAGTTATGAAACATATTTTAAGTATCTATAAATTTGCATAGGGGGGTTACTATTGTCTAATTTATAAATTGTTGAAACTAAACTGTTAATATCAGAAGAACAAGAAAGGGAAAACTCATGCTTACAAAGAAAGTCTGTGACTGTTAACTTTTACCAGATTTTTTTCTTTTTCTTTTTCTTTATTTTTTTTAGTACAAGCTGGTGGTGGTTACAAACATTAGAGTTTGAAATTTCTTTATAAGGTTAAAACATTTTAAAATTTATTGTTGTGTGGTTGTTTGACTCTTTTGGAATTCTGGAACCACTCTGTTGTGAAAATGTCAAGGTCTTAGAAGTTTTAATAAGATTAAAAATTTAGGAAAATTAACATGGTGTTAAAACATGGCTATTATAATTAAGTATTAAATATTTTTCAACTCTAAAAATTTTGCAAAAGAGAAAACCCACAATATGTACCAACTTTTCAACAGGGTCAAAACACTTTTTTTTTCTGAAAGATTTAATGAATTTAGGATTACTATTTTAGAACACACAGAAACTGAGCCAACTCTTGATTTTCCAGAGAAAGGGGAGATGAGATGGCATGAGGATTCATATGCAGTGTCAAGCCAAACTTAGTATTTAATATTAATATAAACCTTCTCTTTTATCAAAATATTAGTTAAGCTTCTAACAAGTAGATGAATTATTTAAATGGAATTAACCTCTTCATATATTAACTTGGCAAAAGAGAAAACTTTGGATAAAAAGAGAGAAAAAATCAGATGCTTGGATCACCCAAATATGCGTAATTATAATGAATAATAAATATCATTGACCATATTATTAAACTATTTTCCTCAAGTAGAGCAGGCGTATGACAATAGAATGGACAAACCAGTAGGAAAGAAGAAAATAGGAAAAATATAAACCTGTCCACTTCATTGTTCCTTTACAGTTTAATAATTATTGCTAAGACTCAATTGAAAGAGAATTTAATTAATTAGTTGTAAGCATTTTTTCTAATTATAAATTATAACTAATGTGAAGGAAAGTTTGCACATTTTAAAATAATATGAATGCTAATATGAAACATCCTGAAACTTCAGGCGGTGTGTCTTAAGGCTAGTTGACCATATATTTAGTGAGACATAAATCACTGTTTACAAAATAAATTTATAATGGATATCTAGACATCTAAGTTCTTCTTCCTATGCACGATTAGTTTTATCCTTTTTTTTCTAAGTTCATACCCCCTCAGTTCAGTTTTCATGCCAGTGAGCAAATTGTTTTATAAATTGATGACATCTTGAGCAAACTCAGATTTTAAGCATTTTAAAAATTACTTGAGCTTCATTGAGTTTGAGCTTAATTGAATATCTATACACTCTATGGTAGGAAGGGCAAATTGGTTTCACAAGGGGCAAAAAATATTTGTTGAATGAATGAATGAGTGACTAAAAGTGAACTTCTGTCAACGATAACCTTTTCAATATCCTTCACTTTTGACAATATCCTTACTGTTATCATAGATTTGTGCATATTTTATGCTTATTCTTTATTAAGCATATTCCGTAGTTAAAAACAAAATTGAAATTCCCATTAAAATCTGACTATTATGTTCTAGGAATGAAGTTACTTATGGGAATTTTACCAATTGTAGGTCTAGGTCCCACTTAATCTCTGTATCCTCTTAAGAAACCTTTGAAAAAATAGGCATAAAGAATCAAGTAGACTTTCCAGAAAACTGAAGAGATTTATATGACAGGGAAAGGGGTAATTTCCTTGCATTGAGTACTGCAAGCCAACCATTGCTTAATGCCACCAAAGACCAATTTCCTAGAGTCCCTGAGAAAGAAGAGTGAGATCAATCAAGAACATAAACTTATGGGAGGCAATCAGGCACTCATAAAAATGGCTTAATGTAATGAAATTTTGTGATGTGGATACTTGTGAAATTTAATTTCTATCCACCAGGAAAATCCTTTTATATGTTTGGAATATTTTTCCACACAGACAAATAAAATCTTTTTTTAGACATCTTGTGAAAGTCAAATACAGTGATTGGGCATGTTTTTTGGTTTTCCAAAATATTGTCTGCTTGATATGATCAACTATAAAGAAAAGAAATATAAACATGTGTCTGTATTTAATGTCATTTTTTCATTTCTTAATTTTTTAATAATAACCTTTCTGATTCATTTTGTTTTATTTAAGGAATGGGGAGAACATAAGGAAAATTGAATCTATTAGGCAGGAGGGCAACTGGTTGAACTGGATACCAAAAATTAAAAGCAGCTGTGCTCAAGCACATAAGTTTTGCCCTTCTTGCTTAATTAAAATTTTACCAAATTATATCCTTTAAAAATGATGCTAGCCATGTGTCCATGAATTTAGACTTCCTTCACAGTGCCTACCATATATTCAGTACAGTAGGACTTTTCTTTTTAGTTTATATGTCTGGTTTCGGGGGAGGTATAACATAAATGGGAGATTAAGAGTGACAATATCACCCTTGTTTCTTGACTACAGGTGCAAATCTTGTAAAGTATAAGTAATGTGCAATCTAAGCATATTCTCATAGATCTCAGGTTTGCATCTGTTTTTGATTGATCCTTTTAAAAAGGATTGAGATTAGTATTGATACTTGAGCTTGGGATAATTAGTATTTTGTTAATAAAACTCTCAACAAAGATAAAAGATAATACAACAGTCCATTCCAAGAACCCTGTATATAATTTATATATCTAATATACCTTTTTAATATACATTGTCATGTTATCAATCATTTCTATCCCAGGTCACAGAAATTGCAAAAATAAAGTTTTGCCATGCAGACAACTCTGAATCAATTCTCAGTTCTTTTACTTCAGTAGAAGTGGTCAGCTAAATTTTTTGAAGAGTTCTCGTTCTTTTTTTTAAATGCTAGTAGATCACCATCTTAACAAATATGGACTACATTCTCTTACTCCTTAGATTAAATTGTCTCTGGAGTTCAGAATTCCTGTATTCAATAATTATTCACTGATCCTCCTCTATGTACCAGAAACTACGTGAACTTGCACATAGAGATGAGCTAAACACCTTACTTGCTCTTAGGGAAATGTCTAAACAATAAGTAGGTTGTGATAAATGCTGCAATAAAGGGAAATGAGCTCTACTGAGAACAGGGGTGGGCGTTCTGTTTCTGGGGTTGGGGTGCAGGAGGAGGGCATCAAGGAAAGGGCTCCACCAGAGGGGTAATATTCACTTAACTCTTCACTGGGCCATGTCATAACTTAAATGTAGGATTTCCCTTTTTATCGGTATTCTGTAGTTAATAACAATAGCTTACTACCCAGCAGTGTTCTTCATTTGCTCCCTTTGTATTTCTGATTATGGCAAATAAAACCATTTTGCATATCTAGGGTTAGCTGCAATTCACCAAAGGTTTCCATGGTACATCAGATATTTGTTGACTTTTATTGGAAAAAAGTAATAATTTGCTTCTCCTTTTGTATTGTTAAGCGTCAAAAGATGAGTGGTGGTGAATTCATGGGTGGTGTGTTGACACTCTACTAGGCGTGATTCCATAGGAGAGAAAACACTTATCCCACAGACACAGTCTGGTGTGGTGGTTCCCTTGCCAGCCCTATAAAACCTCCCCAGGTGTCATGCTCAAGCCTAGTAAGTGGAGCCAGCAATGAGCCTATTTTAAAAATGTGTTCACCTTACATTGACTTTCAGAGAGTTTCAGCTATAGAGAAAGTTTACCTTTCTGACTTGAGAAGGATGGGTAAGAAATATGGGTAAGAAAGAGAAGCAAAAAAAGCCACTCAGCCTTCATTTTGGAGAAAGGCATGAGTATAACATTAAAAGAGAAAATAAAACCCATTACATTTCCAGTAAGTTGCTATTTTAAGAGATAATTAACATTAGAATTTAGTACACTAATTTAGCGTCTTGTTCATTATTATTTATGAATAAAAAAATTTCCATTGAGAAGTTCCACTGAGAAGCAAAGTTGCCTCACTGTGCAATTCCCCAAGTCTCTCCAATTGAAACAAAGCAGTGTTATTAATTATGAACTTATGGGGTCATATTCCATAATGGGGAAATCTCTCCACATTGTCTGGAAGTGTTTCCATTCCAGTCTCTACAGACATGGCCATCTAACACTGATGGTGGTTTCTGTACACCATGAACTGCCAGATACCTGCTTTTCTCTGTCTCATAAAAATGAACATTTCTCAAATCTGATTTAGACTGTCATTGAAATAATGGAGTGGTATATTAAAGAATGTATTGTTCCTTAAGATGCAATTACAGAAGCCATCTCTCTTTCCTCTCTTATTTTGCTATGATAAAAATAAATTTGTAGGTAGTCCAAATAGAAAATATAAGGAAGTGATGATAATATTAGGCAAAATGAATCAACAAACAAAACAACTCAAAACTTCAAAATTCATCTGCACAGTCCTAGGACTTTTAGATAATAGCTACTAACCGTCTAAATCTTGCGTCTGTGAAATTTTAGCTGGCACAGTGGTGACTTTGGCTATATACGGAGGAGGAGACAACTTTTCATCATGCAGGTTATTCTCTATTTTAGGGATTTTACGTAAATCAATGAAACTAATCACACTTTACAACAGTTACAATGTACTTTAAGTAACAGGTTATCTCATCTGACCACTCAGTGGTGTAGCAAATAGAATAGTAGTTATCATTATACTCATTGTGTATTTGTGGAGACTGAGGCTTGGCTGATAATCTGCAAAAGATGGTGCTCACACTCATCCATAACTTGGATTTTCGTCACCATAACATAGCAGGACTTCCACAGCCTAAGAAAACTACATGTCAAGTGCTTAAGATAAATGAACTAGAATCATAAAGTGAGTACAGATTTGAAGTCTAAAATATTTGATTTTATTACCTGAAACTGATAGGGTTGTGCTACATTATCATAAGTTCTATGTCCCATTATTCTGTGATTCTGGAATGTCAGAAGGAGGCTAAAGTATTCCCCTTTCTGCAGGGAACACTCTGAATCTCTCACTCCACTCTTCACTGGGCTATGTAGTGACTTAAATGTAGGATTTCTGTTTTTATGTGAGGGACTGCCTCACATGAACACAGGGGGAAAAAAATCTCACTAACCTCTGAGCTTCTGAGGGAAAGGAAGAAAGATGGGAAGTCTCAAAGTTTTCCCTTTTATCTACTGAATGAGGGAACTCATCTATAACCTTGAAAAATCATCAAAATGTAATTGATCCTCTAAGTGGTAATGGGTTAAAGCCTTCTCTGTCTCACATTTTTCTTTATTAAACGTTTGTTACTTTGTTCTTTTTACGTAGAGCAAAACCACTGGAAAGGTATGAACAGAGTTTATACCAGAAGGGTATCTAGCCACCTCTTTAAATTTGTGTTACAAGTGTGTTTTTGTCTGTTTTATTTCCATAGAGAAAGGTGAAGCTCAATCCCCCCTTTGGAGCAGTGAACATAGTGATGGGATGGCCAGCACTCAGTGCTGGTTGTCCTGGTAACAGCATCTCAAATCTTACACTAACATCTGGTGTTCTTAAGTTTAACAGCTGGTTGTCTACAGAAAAATTTGAACAAGGAGTTGAAACACAAATGGGAATACCATAAAATAAAAGTAGTTACCTAGGAGGAATACCAAGAAATAACTAAGCTAAAGCAGGAAATTAGATGCAACTTGCAAAACACAGAGAGAAATATCAGGGATTAAAAAATGGATAAAAGATAATGTTATCCTGAAAAAATAAAATGAAGATTTTGTATTAAGTTCTGCATTATTTTTATAAGCAAATTGACATGTTGGAAACATGAAAGGTCAAGATTAAATTTTGGAGAATATGGCCTAACAGGCTGTTTTTTTGAACTCTCTATAAATCCTAACAGAAGTGGAAATCTTAGTGCAGTTAAACCTTTTGAGAATTCTTGGTAAAGTGTTTGAAGATGAGAAAATACTCAGGATTTCTCCTAGAAGTGGTTGATCAATAGCTTTTAACTTCTCATTTCTATTCATAGAATTACACGTTATCATTATATTCAAAGGATTTGAGGCTATTCTTATTTTTGAGAAGGTAGTTTTTTATGGACTCACTGAATACATAATTGACACTGAAGTAGTACTTATTTGGCCCATTGATAAATCATAATGTTAATACAAATAAAGAATTTTGGCATCAATATTACTCTTCATTTTGAAGGGCACAGGGTCTGATTATTTACAAAAAAGTTGTTAACAGAGTCATAGTGATAGCTCTCCACCTTCATCTCTTAAGTTGGAAAGTTAATTAAATTCTCAATTACTATAGTTAAAAAAATTTCTGCTATACCTACTCTCATACTGGGTGATATGAGAATATTTGAAATAGAGATAGGTCCTTCCTTTCCTATAAGGAAACTGGCCAAAGCTAAGCAGAGACTTTCTTGTGGTTTAAGATAATCACAGTTAAATAAAACTGGGCTAATAAGAGTGTAAAACTTATTCTGAGTAGATTTAATAGGCAGAACCAGAACAACTGGATAGGATTGGAAAGGGAATTAGACTTTTACTTGATGTAGAGAAGAACAGTTTAGGAATTCGTTTCCAAAATGGAATAGACAGCCCCTTGAGGTCATCATTCCCTCACTGGAGCCAAAGCTGGATGAGATGCTGAATAAAAGATTCATGTTGAGTTAAATAAGGGCTACACTCACATCCAAATCTAAGATTTAGTTTTGTTGTTTAGTCAACACCACACCAAACATGTAGTTATTTCCAAACATGCATTTTTGTTTAATGGCATTTAGAAAAAATAAGCAAATTATTGACTGCATTATTTTCTATTTAATAAAAATGTTTTTCCAAATGATAGACATATCAATTATTTTTTTCTTAAGAGCCATATTTTTGGAGAAAATTTTAAAACACTAATAACTTAAAAGAATAATTAAGTCTCTGACTTCCACCACTCAGAATCAAGAGCTTTTAAAGTTTTTCCATATGTGATTAAACATTAAATGTTAGAGTTTAACAGGTTTAACTTTATCATTAAGAATGCTCTGAACACTGCTTCCCTTCCCTCCCTCTATAATCTCATCCTCTATTCCCTTAGTTACAAGGTTCTGTTGGTCTCCTTTCGAATTTTTGAACCACTCCAAATTTTCACATTTTTAGAGGACGTTTAAAGAGAAATAGGAAAGTCATGAGGAAGAGATGGTTTTGATTGAACCCTAGTGAGTGCAGATGTAAATATGCAACATTTAGGATGCCAGAAGAGACCCAGAAGATGTTAGGCAGTGAATGGGAAATGTCATTATTGTTGAGAATGCTATCTGTAGAAGACAGTCAGCCACAGAAGTGGACAGAATTCTGGAGTGAAAGATTCTACAAAAAAATTTAAAAATCTGAGACCAGAGATGTTTAGGATTACTGTGTTAGAAAGGTGAGGGAATGAAGAGGACCCACTTAAGATAAGGTGAAGAACCAGGATGATGAGTGCTAGACGCTAAGGAGGAAATCATTGTCCATAGAGGACAATCATTTCCTTCAGAAAGAGAGAGAATGACATGATCAAGGATAACCCTCTGAATCGAGCTCTTAGAAGGTGAAGTATGACCAGGGGTGAATGATGAGTTTCTGCACATTGGTAACGTCATATCTCAGGTTAAATGATGAATAAAGGAATAGAGTAGCAGCCAGAAAGAGAAGACTACATGTGTAAACTACTCTTTCAAGAAATTTACCAATAAAAGAGAGAATGAGCATAGTTAGAGATTTTGGTTTTAATAAGAGAATTTTGCTAGGGAAAGACAATTTGCTAGTAGACAGGGAGAACTAAAGATACACTACTCTAACTAAACTCGCACTAGTCAAACTCAGGAAAACAATATATTCAGGTAGTGGGCCAAACTTTTACAAGAGAAACTTAAAAAGATTAGAGAAATAGGAGTCTACAGACCCTAAAAGAGAGAGCAGGAGGGAAAAGGACCCCGTTAATGCTAGATGTGCAAAACTATGTTTATAAAATACATCAATTCATTCATTCACTCATTTTTAAGCATATATTATATGCCAGGCACAGTTCTAGATGTTGGAGATACAGTCATAAACTAAGCAAAATAAAAAATCCCTGCCCTCATGGTGCTTAAACTTCAGTGAGGGGAGAGACAATAAACAAGCAAATGATTAAAATAAGCAGCATGTCAGAGGGTGAGAAATGCTATAGAGAAAAATAAAGTGGTAAAGGAGCTGAGGGAGCAGTAGAGCGAGATGTCACAGGGGCCTCAATAGTAAAGTAAGCGAAGACTTGAAGGAGAGGAGAGAGCGGGCCAGGTGGCTCTCTAGGGAAGAGCCTTCCAGCAAAGAGAAGAGCTGGTGCTGGGTCCGAAGTTGGAAGACGTCTGGTGTGTAGGAATTACAGCAAGGAGGTCAGCATGGCTGGAGTGGGGTGAGTAGTGACAAAGAAGCACAGGGCCAGCTCATCTCAAACAGAAGGGGTTCAGGCTTTTGTGTGGAGATGCAAAGCCAGCGGACTGTTTTTAGTTAGCAACTCACAGGATTGATCTTGCATTTCAACAGGCCCACTAAGGCCGCTGTGTTGAGAATAAAATTCTGGGATGGCAGAGCAAAGATGGGAGGTATGGAGTGGAGTGGAGCAGTGCAGATGGTGAGAAGAGATTGGATTCCAAAAACACTTTAAGGGTAGAGCTCAATGGATTTGGTGATAGATATGAAGTTAAGAGTGAAAGAGAGGAATACAGCATGGCAACAAGGTTTTGGCCTGACAACTGCCATTATAGACTTGTCATTTACTGAGATGGGGAGGACTTCTGTGAAAAAGAAATAGAATAGCACTTGTAATATTTTTTTGAAGATCTCCAAAGGATCATCCCTACCTATATTGATTTTCACAAAACATATTACCTACTGGGACCTTTTTGACATTCCAATTTGGAAATGAACTGAAGTTTTGCAATTCAAGACATGTTTTACACTGTGCAGAAGGCTCACACCCAAGTTATTGCTTGTAAAGCACTTAACACAGCCCATGGTCCATAGTAAACACTCAATAAATATTAGCTATTATTAGAATTTTTTGTAGTGTCAGGTTGTTGAGAGGTTGATGCTATTTCATATTTATCAGAGGTTTTGTCTAGATCTCTAGTTTGTTCTACTAGATGGAAACAAACAATAAAAGGAGGTAATCATATTATTTCTGTAATGCTAAAGAAACAGGTTAATGACAAGTAGCCCCTGGAAAATGGGCAATTTTTTAATTAGTTGCAACAAATAGCTTTTTAAAAACAAAAAACAAAACAAAGCTTTTTAAAGGTGATTTCCTTCATTATGTAGATGGAAACCAGAAGCCCACAGATGTTAAGTGATGTGTTCAAAGTGTACATGCTGATATGCAAGAGTCAGGACTTGAACCCAGAATTCCACCTCCCAGTGCTCAGCTATTTGGACCACAACAATATTATCTCTTTTGTTTGAATCCAAAAGCCATTTGTACAAAGATTCTATGTGTTTTCAAGCAGCTGCTTTTATATTCATCAGAGACAAAAAGGTCCCGTTCTCCATTGTTTGTGCCTTTATTTTATGTATGGATAGAAAATAAATAGAAGTCATAAAAATGTGACCAGAGCTGTCATCTTTTTACCCAAAATAAGAGTCCAAATAGCCACCCCCCACGCAGAGCAGAGCTCTAGAAATGTGTAATTCAAGTCACCTGGTACAATGGGCTCTGCAGGTGTTTGTAACACACACCCTTCACTGGTAAATGGTTTCCTGGTGTTTCATTTAGTCCCAGTGTCAGTGCATAAAGAAGGAAATCTCAGACATCAAAGGAAGAAAGAAGATTAAAGGATCCCAGCACTTTAGAAACAAGACATTGTCAGCTCTACCGTTTACCCCCCAACAATGCTCGTCCATACTCAACCCCAAGCAGAGCGACCTGGAGAGCGTGCAGAGGTCTGGTAGGCAGATGCTGGAATATATGTTGGCTGTATTGCCAGTTGTCATCTATACACATGTACACACATGGGGTAGGGCAAAGAAAGTGGTTGGGGGTTGATGCTAAGACACTGGCATCGACTCCTGCAGAGATGCAGGAGAGGAGTGGATGCCCTTATCGGTGCTTCTAAGACCTTTTGGTGCACACAGACTAGGACGCTGGCAGGAAACGTTACGGGTAAGGATTGACCTGTGTTTCCTCATGTCAATCAGGCGGGTTGCTTGAAGCTATGTGTCTAGTAAGTGCCTCAAGTAATACGAAAAGAAGCCCTGTTACCTTTGATTTTAAGCAAACTAATTCACTCAACATTAATGACTATACCATGCCAGGCACTGTGTGTCAGACCCAAGACAGGAGACACCTCTAGTTCTGGCATTTTGGAAGTACAAATTGAAACAGTTTAGTAGTTTCCTCAGACAGGCTGGAAGAGCTTAACTAGTTAAGTAAGAGGACTGATCTTCAGCAAGGAATAAGACTAATTTACATAATTATTTTAAAGCTGCTTTTACCTACACGTTTTCATTTTGATGTTGATCCAGCCAATGAACCTGTGATGTAGAGAAAGTGGACACCTCCCATAAACCTACTTTGTTTAAATATACAACGGCCCTTGGTTGAATTAGCAAAACCTATAATTAGAAAATAGGCGAATAGGCAACTCAGTCTAGCATGATGGTTCTCAAAGTGTGGTCTCCTGCAACATCAGTATCACTTGGGAGCTTATTAGAAATGCAATCTCTCAGGCTCTGCGCTAGACTTAACCAGAATCTTCGAGGCTGGAGCCATGCAATCACCTCTAGGTGATTCCATGCAGGCTAAAGTTTGAGAACAACTGGTCTGGTAAAGAATTTAGAGTTAGAAAAAATGGGTTCTGTTTCAGGCTCTAGCACTTACTAACTGCAGGCCACTTAACAGTCTCTGATTAGGCTTCCTTACCTACAAAGCTGAAGTTGATAATGCCTACCCACACTGCTTAATCTGTATGGCGGGCAGAGGAGGGGTATTTTGGAGTGATGAAAATGTTTCGGAATTAGACAGAAGTAGTGGTGGCACAAGACTGTGAATGTACTGAATGCCACTGACTTACTTTAAAAAAAATGTTTAATTTTGTTACATGAATTTCACATCAATAAATTTTTTTAAAAATCCTATTCAACTCACTTCCCAACTGAATGAAAGAATGTGCATGAAGGCTCTTTGCCAATCAGAAGGTGCTATACAGATGTGGGCTTATAGGAAGGCCATTCAGAAAGTAACTTTCCTCAGGTACTTTTATTTTTCCTGAGAAACAGAGAGCCCTGTCATTTAGATAGACATTTAGCAAGTGCTGCCAAACAATGTGGCATTTTAAAGAAAACATTTTATTTTTATGGTACCTTTCAAACAACTGTCAAGGGGTGAATTTGAGGTAGGCAGAGGGGAACACCAGCTGCAGCTGATGTGGTTAGTATCAACAGATACAGTCCTACACCTCCAGGTCATACATGCACCCCAGTTATTCCAAAACCGAAAGTACACGAATGTACTTAGAAAGAAACTTTTCACTCAGTCTGATATCAATTCTCTTCTCCTTTGTTTGCTCATTCCAAGATAATGGAGTTCCTGTGTGCTCCCTGAAAAGATGAGTTGAGAGTATGTGTACTGCCACTACCTGAGTTTTGACTACTCACAAAAGCAATGGCTTGTTTCTATCCTATGTGAGTCTCTCGAGGGCAGTGACCATGTCTTATGCATCTTTACCACCCCTAAAATGCCTATATTAGTAGCACTTTAGTAAATGTCAATGTATGACAATGGCTTGAAATGGATGTTTTCCTGTAGGGCTCCTGGGACAAGTTTTCACTACAGAGATTTGAGGACCAGAGGCTAAAGCACTAATTTATAAATCCAGTGATGTCATGGCTACCACCATATGGTAGATTGTGAATAATCCAGTTTATAGAAGCTCAGAAGTTTACTCACATTATCAGAGGTCTTGTCAGCCTAATGCAGTCTGATCTGAGGTGGCCTTTTCAGCTCCTCCAAGGCGAGGATGGAATCAGGAGAAGGAAAAAATTTTGATTCCATGTTGTCAAGATGCTGCCTGTGCTTTTTGTGTGGAACCGAGTGATTTCAGATTACGTTTGTAGTTGGCTGCTCCTTAAAGATTAGTCTTAGAGTTCTGCCTATGTTGCAGGAATTCTTTAATGTTCTTTTCATGGAAATTTTTATACATACATGAAAGTAGAGAGAATAGTATGAGTGAACCCCCATGTGCCCATCCCATAGATTAAACAATTTTTAACTCATGGCTAACCTTGCTTCATCCACATACCCCAACTCATCCTCACTTTCTGCAGAGCATTTTAAAATAAATCTTACACAGCATGTTATTTCATCCACAAGTATTTCAGTTGTTTCTTTTTTTAACTTTAATTTTTATTGTATATTGGAGTATAGTTGATTTACAATGTTGTGTTTCAAGTGTACAACTGATTCAGTTATACATACACATATTTCTTTCTTTCTTTTTTTTTTTTTTAAAGTGTTTCTTTATTTGGCTTTGCTGGGTCTTTGTTGCAGCATGTGGAATCTTTTTAGTTGCGACATGCGGGATCTAGTTCCCTGACCAGGGATCGAACCCGAGCCCCCTGCATTGGGAGTGTGGAGTCTTAACCACTGGACCACCAGGGAAGTCCCTCTATTTTTTTAGATTCTTTTCCCATATAGGTTATTATAGAATATTGAGTAGAGTTCCCTGTGCTATACAGTAGGTCCTTGTTGATTATCTATTTTATGTACAGTAGGATGTATATGTTAATCCCAACCTTCTAATTTATCCTCCCCCCATGTTTCCCCTTTGGTAACCATAAGTTTGTTTTCAAAGTCTTTAAGTCTGTTTCTGTTTTGTAAATAAGTTCATTTGTATCATTTTTCTTTTAGATTCCACATATAAGTGATATCATATGATATTTGTCTTTGTCTGACTTATTTCACTCAGTATGATAATCTCTAGGTCCATCCATGTTGCTGCAAATGGCATTATTTCATTCTTTTTTATGACTGAGTAATATTCCATTGTACATCTGTACCACATCTTCTTTATCCATTCCTCTGTCGATGGACATTTAGTTTGCTCCCATGTCTTAGCTATTGTAAATACCGCTGCAATGAACATTGGGGTGCGTGTATCTTTTCGAATTATGGTTTTCTTTGGATATACACCCAGGAGTGGGATTGCTGGATCATATGGTAGTTCTATTTTTAGCTTTTTAAGGAACCTCCATACTGTTCTCCATAGTGGTTGTACCAATTTGCATTCCCACCAACAGTGTAGGGGGGGGTCCCATTTCTCCACACTCTCTCCAGCATTTATTGTTTGTAGCCTTTTTGATGATGACCATTCTGACTGGTATGAGGTGATATCTCACTGTAGTTTTGATTTGCATTTCTCTAATAATTAGTGATGTTGAGCATCTTTTCATGTGCCTTTTGGCCATCTGTATGTCTTCTTTGGAGAAATGTCTATTTAGGTTTTCTGCCCATTTTTTGCTTGGGTTGTTTGCTTTTTTGATATACAGCTGCATGAGCTCTTAGTATATTTTGGAGATTAATCCCTTGTCTATCACTTTGTTTGCAAATATTTTCTTCCATTTTGTGGGTTGTCTTTTTGTTTTGTTTATGGTTTCCTTTGCCCTGTAAAACCTTTTAAGTTTAATTAGGTCTCATTTTTTAAATTTTTGTTTTCCTCTTCACTACTCTAGGAGGTGGATCCAAAATGATATTGCTGCAATTTGTGTCAAAGAGTGTTGTGCCTATGTTTTCCGCTAAGAGTTTTATAGTGTCCAGCCTCATATTTAGGTCTTTAATCCATTTTGAGTTTATTTGTGTGTATGGTGTTAGAGAATGTTCTAATTTCATTCTTTTACATGTAACTGTCCAGTTTTCCCAGCACCACTTATTGAAGAGACTGTCTTTTCTCCATTGTATATTTTTGCCTCTTTTTTCACAGATTAATTGACCATAGGTGTGTGGGTTTATTTCTGGGCTTTCTATCCTGTTCCATTGATCTTTATTTCTGTTTCTGTGCCAGTGCCATACTGCTTTGATGACTGTAGCTTTGTAGTATAGCCTGAAGTCAGGGAGTCTGATTCCTCCATTCTGTTTTTCTTTCTCAGGATTACTTTGGCTATTCAGGGTCTTTTATGTTTCCATACAAATTTTAAAATGTTTTGTTCTAGTTCTGTCAAAAATGCCATTGGTAACTTGATAGGGATTGCACTGAATCTGTAGATTGCCTTGGGTAGTTTAGTCATTTTGACAATACTGATTCTTCCAATCCAAGACCATGGTATATCTTTGCATCTGTTTGTGAAATCTTCAATTTCTTTCATCATCTTATAGTTTTCAGAATACAGGCCTTTTGCCTCCTTAGGTAGGTTTATTCCCAGGTATTTTATTCTTTTTCATACAATGGTAAATGGGACTGTTTCCTCAATTTCTCTTTCTGATCTTTCACTGTTAGTGTATACAAATGCAACAGATTTCTGTGTATTAATTTGTATCCTGCAACTTTACTGAATTAATTGATGAGCTCTAGCAGTTTTCTGGTGGCATCTTTAGGATTTTCTATGTATAGTATCATGCCATCTGCAAACAGTGACAGTTTTACTTCTTCTTTTCCAATTTGTATTCCTTTTATTTCTCTTTCTTCTCTGATTGCCGTGGCTAGGACTTCCAAAACTATGTTTGATAAAAGTGGCAAGAGTGGATATCCTTGTTTTATTCCTGATCTTAGAGGAAATGCTTTCAGCTTTTCATCATTGAGAATGATGTCATCTGTGGATTTGTCATATATGGCCTTTATTATGTTGAGGTAGGTTCCCTCTTATGCCCACTTTCTGGAGAGCTTTTATCATAAATGGGTGTTGAATTTTGTCAAAAGCTTTTTCTGCATCTAGTGAGATGATCATATGGTTTTTATTCTTCAGTCTGTTAATGTGGTGTATCACACTGATTGGTTTACAGATATTAAAGAATCCTTGCATCCCTGGGATAAATCCCACTTGATCATGGTGTATGATCCTTTCAAGGTATTGTTGGATTTGGTTTGGTAGTATTTTGTTGAGGAGTTGTTTCTTTAAGAGAAAAGAACTTTAGAAAAATAACTGCAATACTATTAATATTATCAAAACTTAGAGTTAAAAATAATTCCTTAATATCATTAAATAGCCAATAAGTAGAATTCTTGAATGTTTACAATTTTGGAAATTATCAAGGAAAAGTGATTACAATTGAAATTTGTAATCTGTAATGAAGACCAGTGCTTGGTCTTTGTCTGTAAAGTGACACATCGATAAAGTGCTTAGGCAAATTGTGAAATCATTTTGTAAAAAGCACATCTGCAAAATATCTGTAGTGTCCAGGAGCCTGTTATTTTCAGGGTCTCATGAAAATACGTGCAGTTTGTAGAGAAGCTCTAGCAACTGTGGCATCTGTTAGCAGGAGGAGTCTTTTTGGCTGGTGAGATGGTGAATTTAAGGATCTACGGCTGGGCTGAGGTTATGTGGAGAGTACTGAACTCATCCTCACCACACCCAGGTTATGCACGCAAATTCCCAGACAATTTTTGTGTTATTTTCGGCAAAGTCTGTCCTCAGTGAAAACCATCCTGCTCTATCACTGGAAATACATTTTTTGCCTGTGATTGGGTATTGGTTGAGAACTTGGCATTGAACCAGCCAGACAGCAGGACATGGGTGTGTATTATTACCCCATCTCTGTACATCCAAACATGTTTATCTAACAATGGAAAGACCTCCTGCAGACATTACGAGGACAAGACGTATAGATGTTAAATGAACTTCTCTGTAGAGCTCTCCAAACACATGTTGGCAGTTGTGACAGAGAGAGTTAATTTGTTAATACTTAAGAAATTCACTGCTTTGAAGACAAATAGCTCTATGCACAGTTACTGTTAAATATTAATAATAACTATTATTATATAATCAGTAACTGGCTGATTACTCTTTTAACTGATTCATTCTATGAAACTGTGTTTTAAAGAACTGTGATTTCTTTTTGGAAGGTTCCCAAAAAGCAGGACTGGACTTTTTAGCAAATTTGCTGTTATTTATTAATGTCTAAGTATAAGAAAGGCATCCTGATGTTTCTTGGAATAATCATTTGCCAGTTGTAAACAGCTTTCAGTGTACCATTTATAAAAGTACAGCTCCAATTCTCGTTACTATGGGATAAACAGTATTATTTCAAGAGCTCGTTCTTGGCTTTTCCAAAGCGTCCTGTTTAAAATCGTAGGCAGAATTTGATCAGTGTGTGCTAGTCAGTGCTGTGCTCACGCAGAGGAGATGAAAAGCAGCACATGACCAGGTCCTTATGCTTTTGATCCGCCCTCAGAAAAGAGCCTGGCGAGTGCTGGGTTTTGTAATAAAAATCACTTCATCCAACGTTAATGTGGAAACAACTTGATTTGTTTGTGTGAATAAAGTTCTGGTGATCTCATTTAAACCCTGGAAATGTTATAGTCAGACTGTAATCCATCCTATCTGCTACCTGCTGTGCCCAGGTGTGGCTGTGTCTTTCCTTTTCCTACAGAACAAGGGAATCCAATCACTCTAGTCTCTAGACTGTGCAGCTAAACTGTACAGGAGTCTTATAAAGACTTAACCTTTTCAAACACACAGTGACATCTCTGCTTGGACTCAAAACATGTAACAAACATTTCACTTAGGAAATTTGACCTAGAAGGTAGAGTTCTTATTTTTTTCCTTTTTGCGCACGCAATAGGCTCATAGAATCTTTCTACAAATACCAAATATGAATCTAGTTTAAGCTGAATAAGTGCTTTGCAAATTTCTCTAAGTTCTTAAACTTGGGAGCAGGGCCTGAAAAACGTATGGGTGTCCCCAAAATTCTGATGTGTGGGCATAATGAGGGGAGTTGTTAGGTGTGTGTAAGAATTGTAAACATGATTTGAAATGAATTTGGTTCATAACATAGACACGCTGTCCACATTTTGGGGTAAAAATTGACATGCCAATGAGATTTAACTAATTTAACATGGTGAGAACCTTGTTTAACTCAATTTGTTTAAGATCATAAACAAGTTAGACATTAAATAAATGTTTTGGTGGTGGCATTCCATGGGGTGAGCATTTGGAAAGCATTAGTTGTTTTGTGCTGGTTGTTATATTGCAGTGACTAAGGTGTATCAAGAAATTGAATCCCTTTAGTATTCCACCTACATACCTTTAGGATGTTTAAAGGAAGCCATCATTAGTTGCTCACCTTTTTGCTTCTTTACAAAAATATCTCATAGTGGTGGAGGTTAACTAGGAACACTATCAGATATGACCTCCAATAAGAAAAATATTGAGAGACAAAGGCAAAGAAAATTTAGAAAGAAGTATTTAGGGTGGAATATCAACAGGTTCATCTGATCCTCAGAAGTACCCAGTGTCATAGCTCCCACCCACCAAGAGGCTTAAACAATTTCCTGAGGACAATTAGGAAAGAGATGAAATACAGAGTCATTACTATGAATGGCTGCTAGGACAGCATTACTGCTGTGGCAGAGACCATCAATACCACTTAGATATAAAGAGCCTACTTTTCACTTTAGATAATTTATATGTGAAAAATATCATCAGTTATAGGAATGTAATGTAAAGGAGCTGATGATAGCACTTGAAAACGTGAATCTGAGGCTCAACATGAAATATTTGCAGCCAAGTTGCTGGTTGGAAAATTACTCATCCATCAATTTTCTTTCTTTTTTTAAACACATATGGCGTCCTAAGTTAAACAGTTACAGGTTACAAATGATTTATGTAGGACTTAGTTGATTTTTTAAAATCTATTTCAAAATATATACAAAATCATCTCTTGATTTTCAAGTTCATTCTTTTTACCATCTGCTGATGGGTACTTGTATGAGCATTTTTATCAAATCGATGGTACAAATTTCAAACCACTGTTGCAACAATATCTCATTCATTAATTCATTACTGGACAAAATGTGGAATGCTAACTTATTCCACGTGACCATTGGAGAATATCAGCATGAAAGATGATTTCCATAATCAAAGAGTATAAAGAAGGCAGAGGAAGAATTTAACAGAACATGGTCTGTGTCATGGGACAAATAAGCATGAGGTGTTAGCAGAATGCAGGTTAAATTGGACATCCAAATCAGCTAGGAGTGAGGAACTAGCCCAGAAGGTTTCCAAAAAGTGAAGTTATTTGATAGAATCTCTGAATGAGTTGGAATTATTCTGATGATGAAGTGAATGGAGGAAAGGTATTTGTGGCAGAGGAAAAGTGTCTGCAGATCCATAGACATGAGGGTGTGTGGCTGACTGAGGGATGTGCAAGCAGCCCCTATCACTGGAATATATAATGCAGTGCTGGCTGGGGGGGCAGACAGGGGTCATATGCCATGCTAATATTTTCTGCTCATCTTTATTGCTACAAAATTGCCTTCTTTGGTTAAAACAAACAAACAAAAACAAATGGGATAGATTTCAGATAGCATCCCAAACATAGTTCCAGAAACACTTTACTGCTGGATGTGAGGGAAAAAAATTTGAAAAAAGTATAGGATTTCAGATTGACCCTAGTAAAGTTGAATTAAAAACTTTATTAACAACTTGGCTGATGAATTTTGTTTGATTTGTTCGCCTAGACTTCCTTTTGACCAAAATAGCACTTGAGTTGTGTTGAGGCAGAACATATCTACCCCAATCCCTGGGGTGATCCTTGCTTTCTTAGCTGCACTCCACTTCTCCTTCCTACTCTCCCTCCCACATCTCACATTTTAAAGCCCCATATTTGCTGAAAATTCTGCTGGAATGTGAGGCCAGACACAGAGGTGTTAAAAAGAGTCCAATGCCAGTACATCTGGGGATCCTTAGGAATGAACAAGGGCCAAGAAAATGAGTAGCAGAAATACAGAGGAGCATACTCTTTGCAGGGTCTGGAAGGACCAATGGGATGAAATGACTTAAGCCCTGAGACAGGATTTCATTTTTTTCATCTAGTAACAAATCATCTGATCTCTCTCTCACTTTTGAGAGTGTCCTGGTCACCACAGCAAGCAGATATACAGAGATGTGGGTGGTGTGGGGGACCGATGTCTTCTATGTGTTTTCTTTGAGATTATTAACACATTGAATATGTCATCCTAAATGAACCACATTTCTGAGGCTGAGATTTGAACACCAAGGTCACACAAACCAACGTATCTGTCATCTGGCTCATAACTTCCTTCCTTTCCAATCCTCTAGCAAAGCATTTAAATAGAATTTTTTGATAGAAGTAGATTATAAGCCAATGAGTGATGTCTTTCTCTATGCCATATTGTTCACTAGAAGTAAATTTTCTTTGTCCTTATGTGCTGACCGTCCCTTCCTCCTTCTACACAATAAGAATTTAAATTTGTTCATGGGGGCAGGAGGCTGAGAAGTAAGACCACATGTGAATCAAGATATTGATTATTTTTTGGAAAAAATGTTTTATATTAATAAACAACATATGGTCATATAATTGCTATTATCTGACACTAAAAATAAAAATACTCTCCAGGTTGGGGCTTTTCAACCCAATCGTCTTGTGAATACCTGAAATAAATGAGTAGCCTTGGATATTGTAATTTCATCTGTCAGGAAGTCAGGCAATAATTCCCCTGGATGCTTTAAACCTGTGATTATGTTAGAGACTCTGAGACTGATTCAAACTCTCTCAAACATTGTCCTGATCTTTGGAACCCGGAAATGACAACACAGGGGTACTTAGAGTGCTCTTTGCATGAAGAACTCCTGTGTGAGATCTGCCTTATCAACTGAACATTCCAAATAAATAAAAATGAAACACAGGCATGTAGCACAGGTCCCTACCTATTTTACAGGTTATATAAATATCAGCTTAAAATACCTAGGGAAGGAATCAAACTGGAAAATAGGAAAGAATAAGGATGGTAAAATAACTGATTATATGAGATAACTCCTATTCCTTTCTCTTGGTAACAGACAAGCTTAGTAACTTACGCAAACTTCTCTCTTAGTAACTCATCCAGAGTTCAGGAGTTGAAGTGCCTCCTCCTGTCGCACATGTAACTTGCCTCTTGCCCCTCTGTATCTCAGGAGTGTGTAATAGCGTAATGATTCTAGTCCATGACTCTTCACGGACTTACTGTTTATTTTCCTCCAAATGGCAAAGGCAGAAATAGATTGAGTTACTTAGGCAGAGTTCTGTGTTAGAACTGTGAACCACCTCTTCGCCCTACTTTTTTTAATCAAAAGGTTTCTTAGGTTTTGATTCAATCTCTGTGGCTATTGCTATTGCGTAAACCTCTTGCTCCAACCTTCTGGGTGATCTTTTGGGACCGTGCTTCATCTCAAACGTTTGCTTCTCCTCCCAGCACACCTAGAGGATAAAATGCTGCCTGCTTTCTTATTTATGACTCTAAATTTAAATGGTACATTTTATATTCTCAAGCAATATTTACACAGGGCTTAAAGTAGTTCTTTCTTAAACAGAAATTGAGTTTTTTTCACTGCAAATGAATATTGAGGGCTATATTTTGCTGTGCTTTTTTCCATCTTCCTAACTATAAAAGAGCAATATTTTCAATTTTATCAGCTTCCATCAATTGTTACCTCAAAAATCAGATTAGAATATGGTGAGAGGCCATTTGTCTATTAGTCTAGCCTAATTCTTAGAAGAAGTAAAAGAGAATTAAATGAGATTAGAGAAGCATAAAGTTTGTACATTTTATACTAAATGAAATCAGCCAAAACAATAAACATTAGCTCAATTAAATAACTGTTGGAACAATGGATTGTTTATATGTGTGTGTGTATATATATATCATTTGAATGTTGCATTGATGGTCTTATTCTGCTAATAAGATGACATTTATGAAACAAAAGAGAATTTTTAGTCACGAAACTTCAATCTGTATTCTTGATACACTTGCAAGAAGCCCTGTCTCCAGGAAACCCAAGTTCTTCCAAGCCTTCCTAATATGAAAACCATGAGGCATAAAATTAGCAAGTAATAAGAAATTTCACTTTCAATCTCATAATATTAAAGTTGTCCCTCGGTGTCCACAGGGAATTGGTTCCAGGAACCCCCACTGTTGCCAAAATTCAAGGATGCTCAAGTCCCTTAGGTGGAATGGCTTAGTACAGTCGAGCCTCTGTGTCGGTGGGTTCCACGTCGGTGTGTTCCACGCGCGCACACACACGCCACACACATCTTCATGGGGTTCTCATGTTCTCATTTCTAAACCCATGATACTATAAGTGAAAACTTACTCCAACTCATGAAACATTTCAAATTCACAAGTGTTTACGTTTGGGCACAGAAATCTTTACCAACATTGACCTACTCTATAATCATAAAGAAGGTCTTCTAAACAGCAGTTTGAAAGTATGTTAAGTTTTCATATCTACCTGTACATCAGTATTTGAATTTTCAATGTGCTTTTCATTGGAAAGGAAAATTTGATGCTATACAAAGAATAGAAAATAATAAAATCATACATCCTCTATTTATCATACTTGATACAGGGAGGAAGAGTACTTGTTTTGTAAAGACCAACAGGATACACGATGCAAAAAAAATTGCAAAACTATGCATTGCCAACACGACACAGGTGTACACCACACGAGGATATGAAACAAGCCAGCAGTAATGGGTGTGTTGACAGCTATGAATCCACAGTGTGTTTCTCCCAAAGTGCACTGGTGTGTTTGTTATGTGTTACTTTACTTTTTTATTTGTTTTAGAAATCCTCAAGCCCACCCCTAAACACAGTGGCTAAGTACTCGGAATGAAGATGAACCTGCCTGGAAATAGTTGTTGTCAGTGAGTCTCTTAGACTCATATTGATGTTAGGGAACCAATCCCCCCCTTAGACCCATGTCTATCTGGGAAGTACTACGGAGTTCATATCTCATGTAGACCAGACACTGTCTGTATAATAAATGTATAAGAGCATCTTTAATCTTTGCAACAATTCTATAAAGCAGTGTTTCTCTATCTTACCTTATCATATAATCACCAGGACAGGATTCATTAAAAAATATAGATCCCTGGACCACACTCAGGCCTACAGAATTAGTCTCTATGCGGAGCCTGTGAATAAGTAGTTTTTAAAGACACCTCATGAGATTTTTAAGATTAGGTAAGGAGGGAAATGCTGCTGAAGGTAGTATTACACCCATTTTAGCAAGGAGCAAACGGAGACTCAGTTAAGTAACTCGTGCAACAAATTAACTGTGAAGGCATAATTCAGATTGCAATATAACTCCATATTTCTTCCTACCATGTTACCTTGCTGCAGGTCATGAGGTCAAGCAAATTTGTAAGGCTACAATGAAAATTCTATATTATAGACATTCAATTCTGGATTTAAAAGAAAACGTAAAATTGTGTAGTTTCTTCCTCTGTTTTGGTTAGGACAGTTATACTGAACCAACTGCAGAATTATAAAGGGCTTCATAATTATATGCGGAGTATAAAGGGCTCCAACCACTGCTGCCAAAGCACTCTGGAAATGCTTTTTGAACATGGGATAGAAGTGTTCTGTCCTATATATTCCAAATGAGGGGGAAATGGTCAAAAACAAGCAAAAATAAAAAGCCATGTACTGTTTAGATTTCTCTAGGTGCTGAGACCATATGGGAAGGGTTCCTCTTCCCATTCACCCCGTGATCAACAGCAGTAATGGACATGTTACAGTTGAGAAGGTGGTCTATGTTCAAAGTAGAGAATTCCCTGGAATCTCTTTTCTGCTTAATGACATACAGAGAACAGGGTGAAGCAACTAAAGTTGGAGAGGACCCTGCCTTTATTTCACAGAATTATTGTTTCTTAGGATTTAAATGAGGCTTTCTGAATACATTGGGGAGGTTAATGAACCCCTGGCAGAAATCTGTCATTCCTAATTTATAATCCAGGCAGTATTAGTAGAAATTCTCTCAATTTTGAACTTTTATATCAAAAATCAAATGTCTAACAAACTTAGCCTTGAAATGAATATGTATAAAAGGTATTCAAAGGTTTTCCACGGTGTGCACAGCATGAATTGTTTTAGGGAATCAATTTCCAGATCCTCAACTTCCATGGTTCTTTTTCTTAGAATTGTCTGGAATATGCCTGTGTTTACAATAAGTCTTTTGCTATTTTATGTGGGAAAAAAAGCAAAACCGTCACGCATTCCAAATCTTGATATATTGCATTAGCCAGAGGTATAAAATCCACTTTTGGATGAAAAACTAAAATAGAATTTGGAATACTGGTTTTAACAAAGATATTCTTTTTTTTTTAAGTTAATTAATTAATTAATTAATTTTTTATATTTATTTTTGGCTGTGTTGGGTCTTCGTTTCTGTGAGAGGGCTTTCTCTAGTTGCGGCAAGTGGGGGCCACTCTTCATCGTGGTGCGCGGGCCTCTCACTATCACGGCCGGCCTCTCTTGTTGCGGAGCACAGGCTCCAGACGCGCAGGCTCAGTAGTTGTGGCTCACGGGCCTAGTTGCTCCGCAGCATGTGGGATCCTCCCAGACCAGGGCTCGAACCCATGTCCCCTGCATCGGCAGGCAGATTCTCAACCACTGCACCACCAGGGAAGCCCAACAAAGATATTCTTAATGGTTGATCAGGGCATCCTAAATGTACAAAGGCACTTTATTTCCTTCTCTTATCTTGTTCTTGGATTGATCCCTTGATCATTATGTAGTATCCTTCCTTGTCTCTTGTAACAGTCTTTAATTTAGTCTATTTTTTCTGATATGAGTATTGCTACTCCAGATTTCTTTTGATTTCCATTTGCATGGAATACCTTTTTCCATCCCATCACTTTCAGTCTGTATGTGTCCCTAGATCTGAAATGGGTCTCTTGTAGACAGCATATATACAGGTCTTGTTTTTGTATCCACTCAGCCAGTCTCTGTTTTTTGGTTGGAGCATTTAATCCATTTACATTTAAGGTAATTATCAATATGTATGTTCTTACTGCCATTTTTAAAATTGTTTTGGATTGTTTTTGTAGGTCTTTTTTTCTTCCCTTCCTCTTTTGTTCTCTTGTGATTTGATGACTATCTCTAGTGTTGTGTTTGGAGTGCTTGTTCTTTTTTGTGTGTGTATCTGTTGTCAGTTTTTGGTTTGAAGTTCCCATGAGGTTTTGATATAGCAGTCTATATATATACGAGGTTGTTTTAAGTTGCTGGTCTCTTAATTTCAAATCCATTTACCATTTCCTGCATTTGTACTCTCCTCTTCTCATGGTTGCTGGTTTTGATATCATACTTGTGTGTGGATGATTTCCTACTTTTACTGTATGTTTGCCTTTTCTGGTGAGCTTTCCCATTTGTGATTTTCTTGTTTCTAGTTGTGGTCTTTTTTTTCCACCTAGAGAAGTTTCTTTAGCATTTGTTGTAAAGCTGGTTTGGTGGTGCTGAATTCTCTTAGCTTTTGCTTATCTGTGAAGCTTTTGATTTCTTCATTGAATCTGAATGAGAGCCTTACTGGATAGAATATTCTTGGTTGTAGGTTTTTCCTTTTCATCACTTCAAATATCCTTCTCTTATTACTAATTTTTAAAAAGTGAATCTTGGCCCCAGTTGGAAAGTTCTGGATATAGAACATTCAAAATAGCTGTTATGACTTGTGCGTTTTAAAATTTAACTGAATGTCTTCTAAGACTAACTTGTTCAAGGAAGAATATCTATTGGTAAATATGTTGTGATTTATTTTAGGATCAGGATGCATTTAGGATCAGGCTGCGCTGATCAATATTTTATTGAATCATGACAAATTACTGTGAACTTCACCTTATAAAATGTGTAATGTTATATATCATATTAATAAAACAAACTTAAACTTATACGGAAACATTTTACGTGTCAAATGCGATGATACATGTTTTTTTAAAATTAGTTTAGGGGTAATGCAGGCAAAACATTTGTAGATCATAGAACATAGTTGTTAGTCTCTGGATCATAGCTGGTGTTCAATAAATAAAAGCTGAATAAATAATTATTGAATACTGAATGAATACCCAAGCAGCCACCCTAAGAACCTATGGCACAGATCCAGAACACCATGAAATATCTGAAGATTTCCTCTCAAATTTAATATAGCTCAATTCTCCTGGCCTTAGGTTCAGGAATCCTCAAAGATGCATCTAGTAAACCCCTATCCCCTAGAGGTAATTGTGGACAAAGGAAAAGATCAAATTGCATAGCCTTTGGCATGAAGTGTACAACTGCACATTAGCCAGATTGAGTTATATTTCCCTGCACCTCCTGCAGTTGCAATGTTAGGGTTTGAGTTTGAAATGACCACCTTAAAGGATAGCGTATTTTGCATGCTCACTGAAATACAGATCTATCATGTGGAATGTCATGACAAGGGAAATTAATCTTTAAGAACCTAGAGGACACCAGTGTGATCTGGTTTCCCAAATGTAATTGCTAACCCTTTGCTGTGCTCTCTTTAAGACCCCAGACATGTTCCAATCCCCAGCCCTTTGCTGCTACCTCCCTCTATCCACTTGCCTCAAATGTTTTTCATTCCCACAGCTGGGTTGTCCCCCTGCAGGCTTTCTTCTGCCTGCCCAGCTGATGACGTTTTTCTGGCTCCAGAAAACTTCCGAGATTGTTACAAACAGTGCTTACAGGGGACAAAGGATTGTCCCAATTAAAACAACAACAACAACAAAACTAAGACAGTCTTGCAAGAATCCAAATGAGTGGGTAGCCGACATGAACACTTTATGTTGTTTCTCTCTTCTTCATTCCCCCCATCATTAAACAGGAACATGTCATTGTTTTGAAAGCTTGGGAGTTAAACTAAGGTTATAGCTGTGGCCAAAGGTCTATTGAATAGTCAGTGCTGCTGAGATACCTGAAACACTTTTTCTCATTTCATAATCACTTCACTGTTGCACTGGGGGGTTCTAAGGGATGGGCAGTAATTGGAAAATAAGAATAAATTCAGCCCTAAATCTAAGTCTTGATTTAACAGGCCTTTTCTCCCTGCAGTTTTAAGAATAATTGAAAAAAAAAAAAAAGGCTCAATTAGTTTAAATAAGATGCAGTAACATTTTATTTTGTTCACTAGAATATTATTTATCATTATTTGCATGATGGGATTCTGCTTATAACTCTGATTACACTGAGTTTAAGTGGACATAAAACTGTTGTCACAAAAATGGAATGAGAAGATGTTGTTTACAGTCTTGTGTTTTCCGCCAGTATTCTGTTTTTTCCAACAGCTGCAGCAGGACATGCTGTTGGTATTTGGAGGCTTCTAGAAAGAGAAGTGGCCAAGTTTATTTTCCTGATCTCTAAATTCAGCACATAGGTCACCACTCAAACACCTTTTCTATGTGTGCATTAATAGTCATTATTAAATGCTCTCAGTCACGACACCTTACAATGAGGCCTAAAAGCCAGGGCAGGGCTCTGATCCCCAAGTGTTCTGCCGCTGAGCACGTGTGATTTATCTGCAGAAGTTACTTAACCTCTCTTCACTTCATTGTTAAAACTGTAATAAATAAAGGTTCTAGATTAGCAAAAATATCCTTTATACTAAAAAAGAAATGCTTACTTCTGACAGACTTATTTTCAAGCTGTGTCCAGTGTGTTCACTCTTATTTTAGTCCGTGTCATGGTGGTAATGATAACTAGCACTGCTATTTATGGGAACCACTGTATTTTTAGCCTAGAAAGGGGGTTGGGCAAAACTTCTCTGTTTTTTGGCCTGATCATGGACAGCTCTCATGTTTTCTTAATTTATGGCCCATCATCTGCTATTATTAGATATCGCAAATGAACTTATCCCCTAAGTGTGACTAAAGCTAAGTCATGAATGATTCTGCATGAAGGCGAGTATTCCTGGATGCTCAGGCAACCAAATTTCTGATTCAGTTTTGGAACTTTTAGTACAGGATAGGCATGTATAAAGTCTCTCCCTAATTCTTTCACTTGATTTCCAGTCTTCCACACAGACTGTCATTGTTCCTAAACTCAAGTAAATGAAGAACCATAAAAATTAACTATTAATAAATAATTTCCATAGCAGGTTAAGAAAATCAGTCTTATTCATTTATAAAATAAGTACCAGGGAAGCATATTATTATTTTTGTTAAATGGAAACTTAGACTAAGGTACTCAAATGTAAAAATCATCATTAAATGGGACCTTTGGAGGCCAAAGTAAAGGGAAAGTATTTTTCTGTGGGAAAGCTTTTTAATGACACTTTTATTAATGTATATAATTCCCTTCAGTGGTCTGTTAATTGCCACAGGTCACTTCTTCAGGATTCTCCATAACTACTTTAACTATGTGCTTTTTTCCCGTCTCTATCTCTGTCTCTGTCTCTCTCCCAATCTCCCTCCCTCGCCTAATATGATACCATTTCCAGACATGTTAAAAGGGTTAACGTAGGAAAAACCCAATAGCAAGCTGCAGAGCCTCATACTTGAGTTGAAAACTCTTTACTAAAAAATAATGCATTAGGCTGAAAACATGAGAATTGGTATTAATGGGTCAGAATCACATCTTCTCCTGTTCTGTATTCTCTTGCTAATGGTTACACCAAGGGAAACTTTATGGCTGACTAGATCCATCCTGGGGGAACACTGATTTCAGATGTTTCTGAAATATCACTTGCTTTCCCTAAACTTGTTTCAATCAATTTTTCTCATCCATTCTTGATTTTATTCATATATAAAGGCTGTTTTTTGGAGCCAGGAGTTCCATAAGCATACTAGAAGCTGTGTAATATAACCTTTCATTTCAGTTATTAAAATTTATTTTTTTTTGTCATAGCACTCCTTTTAATATTATGTTCTGGGATTCCATTCCAAGGACAAGTTCACATTAACAATAACCTTCAATTTAAAAAAAAATCCTGCATACTTTTTCTGCCTATATCATTTATATTTCAAGCCAATTAAAAGATATATTGGAACATAATAAAAGTAACTGATATTTTTTCTCTCTTCCCTCTAAAAATTGGTGAGAATTTTACTGTGATCCCATTCACAAAGTACTACTGTGCATATTACTTTTTGTAATAGCATCAAATATTTTCCATCTCAAGTATTTTCCATTTCCCACCAACTGAGAACGGGAAGACTATGATGTGCCTTCCACAATTTTCTGCATAAATGAACTGCTACTTTTAGCAAACAACTTGCTTCTACCATACAGGCTATTTTTTAGGAATGGAATCAAGTATTATTCTATATTCAGAATCCCTTGAAGAGTCATTGTTTGAGTTGAATTGCACATGATGTTTTAGGTGGCATGTGTTTACTTCCATTGAAAGAACATGTCCTATTTTTGAGGAAGGAAAAGAAACTTGTGAGACATCAGATGTTTCTTGCAAAACAAATTGGTGAAATAAATGTAAATGAATCAGAAACATGTGAATTGTATTTCAGTTAAAATTAATGGGTTTAAATATGAAGGCAGTAAACCGCTCAGGGGGGAGAGTGTAGCAAGTCGGGAAGTGACATTTGTTTTGTTTTCATCTGTCTTAGACTCTTGAAAATGGCCTAATACTCTGAATTCAACCTCATTCAGAGTCTCTCTTAAGTCTAATGATGGAGTTATAAAATGGGACAATAGTATTCAAATTAATTTTATAGCTTTATCTGGCTCCAGTTATAATGTGGGCGTCAAACATTGCCACTGTGCAATTTTTCAAAAGCACTTTCAGTTTGAAGTTAGAGGTTTTTCTATTTTCTATTCTCTTCTGAGGGTAAACAGTAAATTGTAATGATGCTAAAAGTGTATTTTTTTTCATAGAACAACAATGTAAGGTTTTCAGAGTCACATATCAACTTCGTATTTATTTCCTCTTTCTAAGATGAACAGATCTAAATGGAAAACACAGGGGGCAGAATGCATACACACGTATGCAGGAGAAGGGCACAGGGAGAAAAGGCGACGGAACAGAGTGAGAGAGAACGAGAGAGGGGGGAAGGAATAAGCAATGCATGCAGGGGTGAGGTCATCAAGCCTCACTTCAAAAGTGAAGCGCTCAAACCACACTACTTATTTTAGCGTCACAAAAATTTTATCCCATAGTTTTATAGTCATATCATTTATGCTTGCTTAAAAACAACTACATAGCTTCTTTATATTTTTGTATTTTTCAATTTTAAAAAAATGCATTACTCTGAAAAGCAGGGAATAAAATGAACTACAAAAAAAAAAAAAAAAAGGACTTACAAATAATTTTCCCTATCAACATGCCTCAAAATGTGAGTACTGTAAGTTTGATGTGTGGTGTGATATTTCAGTTTCTCAACTCTCAGTCTCTGAAAACAGGGACATTTTAAGTGTTCCAGTAACTTGCAAGAGACAAGGAGTATATAACTGGAGTGTGTGTTTATATATATATATATATATATTCTTTTTTTTTGAGATAATATATGACACTGCTTAAGTAGCCTTCTGAACATACAACTTGGTAGAGAAATGTAGGAACAGAAGTCCTTTCTGTATAAGTTGAAGGTACAGTAAACCATAGGGCTGTTTTTGCATGTTAAGAGCCTGCTTTCTTGTTTCCTGAGAACATGCTGCTGTATCAGTAATTGGAGTTCAGCGTCTCTGACCACTCAGAGCTCTGCTGCTGCTCACCACTGAGTTTGGAATGAAGATGCTGCTCCTTGATTTCTCTGTGCCACAAGGTTCATTGCTTCCAACTCTTCTTAGAAGCATCTCCCCTCTTTGCTCCTCTATCTGTTCCATAATTGGGCAGGAGATGTGTTTTAGCTGCTACCACAGCCCCTTGTTGCTTTATTTAACCTTCTCCTCATCCTAGTTTAGTGGATAAAAAACGGAGTGGCTAGGCTGTTTCATTTACACCTTAAATAGTGGCAATATAACATTTAGAACTGGTTTTGAGCTCCCAGAGTCACTCTTTAGGGCTCTTCTAATCAACATAAAGTCTAAATCCTAACCCCTAATTTGTGTCAATGAAAATATATGAATAGTGTCAACTTTATCTTCGTCACCATCAACAGTAAATATTTATAAAGTCCTCAATTAAGTAACTGTTACTACGTAGTATCTCTGCTGAGCACATTATTGCAATGGTATATTTCCTTTGAGGAGGGATATATTGTGATTGATTTTCCATCATGATTTGGTGCAGTAACTTGTTGTTACAAGATCTAATCTTTGCTTTTGGTGGTGTTGTTCCACTTCACGACAGGCCTACCCTTGTAGCAGTGATAAGGAATGTGAAGTTGGGAGGTACTGCCACAGTCCCCACCAAGGATCTTCGGCCTGCATGGTGTGTCGGAGGAAAAAGAAGCGCTGCCATAGAGATGGCATGTGTTGTCCTGGCACCCGCTGCAACAATGGTAAAGGTCTCGCTCAGTGTTGACGGGCCTCTTTCCTTTCATGTAGGAGGCCTGGCTACCAAGTTAGGCTGCCTTCCCCTTAGTCAGACTCCTGAAATGTAAGGAGCCTTTCAAAATTGGCAGGAATGGGATCAGGGTTTAGATATGTATAAGATTACCTGGATTCCCTCTCAAATCTTAGTTTTCCTGGGCTCTGATCGTCTCCTATAATTTATAATCTATGCTGATCTAGGATTTGCCGTATTGAAATGCTGCATATAAATAGCTAGATGTTCTATTCCACTGAACACTTAAGCAAATATGTGCAAAGGAACCAAAGAAAGGAACATGCTATGATTTAGCAATACACTTGTGAATCTGTTTTCCATTTCCATACTAGTTTCATACTTTTACTCTTATACTCAAGGTGTCCTCTTTTGAAGGCCCTACCCCGTGGCATGCACAAATGCTGATGGAGTGATTGGTTCCTCCCAAAGGAGACACAGGAGTCTATTCCCTGGCCTTCACCCAATCTCAATGAGCTTAGAGGCAGACAGTTCAGCATTAATGATAAAATGAAGAACCACCAACAACACATGGTAAAACCATTAAATAATTGCAGAAGGTGATCAGAAACATACACTTAGTCATGCAAAACAACATAATCAGGCTCATATACTTATTCCTGGCCTCTGGGCACAGTCCTATTGGAAGTGCCCTGGACAAGAAGAGGTGAAGGCAAGAAGACCTCACACCATTAGAGGCGTTTACAGTGTAGACAAGGATTATACTGTTGACTGAAAAAGGAACCTTGATCTTTTTCTGATCAGATGTCTGATTAGACAATTTTAAGGTATTAAGAGCCAATCATAATTTAATACTTTACTATGTCACTATTCTAAGCACTTCACATGTATTCACAGTAATTTAGTGAAATGAATTCTGTTTTCATCCTTATTTTTGCCCAAGGTCACTTGGTCTTGAGGGTGGCAAGATTCAAATCAAGAAAGCCTGGCTCAGGACCAAACTATTCAATTCTCAGTCTGGACAAGTATGTAAATAAATGAATAGATAGATGATAGATAAATGGCTTCATACCTCACATCAGGAGAATACTTGGTTAAGAATCACACTTTAGAGAACTGAATAAGTCTAACTGATTACCTGACCATCTCCAGGCATCTGTATCCCCGTCACTGAGAGCATCTTAACTGCTCACATCCCAGCTCTGGACGGCACTCGGCACAGAGATGGAAACCACGGTCACTACTCAAACCACGACTTGGGATGGCAGAATCTAGGAAGAACACACACTAAGATGTCACATATAAAAGGTAGGGATATCTGTAGCTCTATGTTTACTTTTTCTTGTTTTATAATGAAGTAAAAGAAAAATATCGATAATTAATTCCATTGGTTTTGTGTGCAATTTGAAAAAAAATATTGGGAAGTTACTTTAATAGCAAGATTTTAACTGAATTTCTTAATTCTTAATTTTGAGGATGCTAGAGGTTTCTTAGAGATCTTAAATTGTTAGAAAATACATATTACAAGACTTGCAGTACCCCCAATTAACCATGCCATTTTCTAAACGGTCCTGCCTTTTTACAGGATGTTTAGAATACATCTTTTATACAAGCATTTCTCTTCCATATTCAAGCATAAAGCATTCCAAAAAATAAATGGGAAAATGTTTGCGGCCATATGATTAAATCACTAAGATTTAGAGTCTTTTTCTCATCTTTGCAGATTCAAAAATTGTATTTCACTTAACAACCAGATAATATACTGTGCATAAACCAATTTACCAAAAATAATTGAGATTACATATGCCCATAAAATGCCCTTCCTTGTGTCAAAATATTTGGGAAGCCTAATCACTAATAGTAAAATTTAAAAGTATGAAATTATTGAACCCAGTTACTAATAGTAAAATTTTGAAAAATAGAAATACCTATATTTTTTTGTTTTGAAATACGTATATTTTTAAAGGAAGTTTTTGCAAGTGTATTCTGTGGAGCACTATTCTTTCAAGACGTTCTGTGAATGAAAGAGCCCTGTGTTCAAGAGTTTTGTAATAAGGTACCTCCCCATTTCTGGGACTTTATAATAAACATTGATATACTGAAGTCCAGCAATGAGGAAAACTGGTTAACTTTTTTAAACATTGTATTTCCCTGGTTTACTTGACCGCAAAACCATTTCCCCACATTTTCACCTTCTGCAGAGCTAGTATCCTAGAGAATATCTGACCTATTAGTCCAACCTGGAATACTAATGGTCAAATCAATAGGGCTAAAGAGACTGACAATTCCTCTTCAGTTATCCCTTGTCTACACTCCCTGAAGGCCTAAGTGCTTTACCCACATCTCCTATTTCTAGTCCACCAAATTCACATGCATTTGTTAGTACGTGAGTATCCTTCTTTTATTCTGACAGATATCTATGTCACAGTACAGTTTCAAATTTATTGCTTTTATCTAATTACATGTGGAGTTTTCTGATGGCAGCCAGTGATGAATCTTACACAGCTCAGCTAGTGAGCTGCATCCACATCACACAGTGGAGCTGGTGACATCTGGGACGACAGCTAACCTTTTAGAACAGGCTTGGCACATTATGGCCTGTGAGCCAAGTCTGTCCTGCCGCCATTTTTGTAAATAATCTTTTATTGTAACACAGACTTGCCCATTCACTTAGGCATTATCTGTGCTGGTTTTTATGATACAACAGCAGGATGAGGAGCTGTGACACAGATCACATGGCCTAAATAGTTTAAAGTATTTACAGTCTGGCAGGTCACAAAGAAGCTTGTTGACTAGTACTTTTTTATAAAGATTACACATCAACCCAGCTGTGACGTGTGGGTGTTCTTTGCTGACTTGATTGTTTTTCTGAATTAAATACCCAGATTTGTGCTCCTACGTCATTTTTATGATGGGTTCTTGGTTGACCCTGGGGCTATCTGCCCTTGCTCTGCTCCACTCTGTATCTCAGCTTTTTATAGACTTCATTTCCTGGGCTCCCCGTCAGATGGCTTCTGACCACATGGGTTTGGCTGTGGTGAGACTGAGAGGTAGAGGAAGGGAAAAGCCAACAGATTCTCTCCGCCTCAGGTAGTGTTTCTGGCAGAGCTGTACCTCGTTGGGGCCTCAGCTCCTGCCAGGTGGGCCTGTTGGAATTCCAGTTCCTGCCCTTGCCCCACTCAGATACCACCGGCTCCTTTGGATCCTCCAGACTAAATGTGGTAGTGGCTTCCTGTTGTGTTGCTTCACCATCCTCTGGGACTTCTTAGCCCTGCCACTCACTACCTGTGTGACCAGTTCTCTGCATTAAATATCTTCTCTTTTGGGGGCTTCCCTGGTGGCACAGTGGTTGAGAATCTGCCTGCCAATGCAGGGGACACGGGTTCGAGCCCTGGTCTGGGAAGATCCCACATGCCGCGGAGCAACTAGGCCCGTGAGCCACAATTACTGAGCCTGCGCGTCTGGAGCCTGTGCTCCGCAACAAGAGAGGCTGCGATAATGAGAGGCCCGCGCACCGTGATGAAGAGTGGCCCCCACTTGCCACAACTGGAGAAAGCCCTCAGACAGAAACGAAGACCCAACACAGCCATAAATAAATAAATAAATAAATAAATAAAATTAAATATCTTCTCTTTTGAATACTCAGAGATTCTGTGTTCCTGGCTAGATTTTAACTGATACATGGTCTTTAGGAGTCCCAGACAATTACAGCCTTCTCCTTGAATCAGAGTTTGTTTACTCTTTCCAAGAAGGTACCAAATTAATTAATTTGGAAGCAATTCTGTTTACTTATTTTCACTCACCTAGTAAACAAAAAAAGAACAGAGAAATATCTAAAAGCACACCCACCATGCCAAAGTAAAGAGAGGATTTTTTTCTAAAGCGTCATGGTAAAATCTTTTGGTCATCCTCTCCGTAGGGCATGAAGGAGACCCCTGTCTACGATCATCAGACTGCACTGAAGGGTTTTGCTGTGCTCGTCACTTCTGGACCAAAATCTGCAAACCGGTGCTCCGTCAGGGAGAAGTCTGTACCAAGCAGCGCAAGAAGGGCTCTCACGGGCTGGAAATCTTCCAGCGGTGTGACTGCGCAAAAGGCCTGTCTTGTAAAGTATGGAAAGATGCCACCTACTCCTCCAAAGCCAGACTCCACGTGTGCCAGAAAATATGACCACCTCTGAGGGAGGAAAAGCATCACTAGCAGACTGTGAATCTGTGTATTTAATACATTATAGCATGGCGATTTCAGAAGGGCTAAAATGAGGAGTGTCACAAGATAGATGATAGATCACAGAAAGAGAAAGAAAATGGAGCAGATTAGAAAGGGTGACAAGTGTGGTACAATCAGTGTGTTTCCACCATGCACCTTGTTTATGTAAATAATGTATACATTTGTGAAAATGCTATGACTCAAAAAAAAAAAAAAAAAGTGAAATTACTGACGAATACCATGTGACTTTCCAGCAGTTTAGGTTGTGCTAGAGGATCAGTTTCCTTCCCATTGGTGATTGATTGATTGCCTATAAAAATAACCTGAAAGCCATATTTCTCTTTAAAGTTATACTTTACTTTAACAACAAAATACTCCCCATATATCCTGGCATACAATAGACTCTAAAACATGAAAAGAGGGGTTGTTAAATAGGAAACGAAAGCGTGGAGCAGAGTTAATTTGCAACACAGAATCACCTTTTAATTTGGAGCACTACTTCTTACCACTCAATTAAAGACCTTCGTAGATAGATAAGAAAAAAAGCAGTCGATATTTTCCAAATAATATCAAAATAATCACAGGTCTTTTGTCTAGTCCTTCAGAAAAAAACAAACTCGTTTTTCCTCAGACTGCTTATTTACATTTTTCAAAACTTTAATTTCACTTATAATTAATAAGAACCAGTATAATAAGACAAAAATAACCCATTCAGATTATAAAGGATCTAAATTGCATCTCTCTTGATTGTATGTGATTCCTACCCATTTTATTCTCTATATTATACACGTTATTTGTGAATAGCACCGAGCAGAATTTTCAGATTGTAAAAGTTTTAAGATGCCCAAAATAAAAGTTACTAGATCACATATTTTAAAGCTTTGGCATTCCCTATTTTTGATAGAATTGGACATTTATTCTTTACATACTCTGCAGTATAGTAGGGTAAAGCTGATAAAAGAGACGAGCTACATGTGTCCTGCACTGAAGCACAGCAAGGAAATAAATAGGGAAAACGTTGTCAAGTGTCCAGGTTTTGGCAACACATAGATCGTATGTCTGAAGCACAAACTCACTTTTCATATTTGAAGCCCAAGGCTGCACAACCTAAATGGAAGTTTTCCATGGGATTTGCTATCACAGTATTTACTACGCAGATGAGTTCAGCGTGAGTTAACTACTTGACCTCAAAATATTTATTTTCTATTTTTGAGGTCCTAAAATAATCTTAATATGAGGAGGTCTCATTAAATGGACTCCAAGACAGGTAGGATAGTAAGCTTCCATTGCCCTCGGTAAGCTTCTTTCTAACTGGCTGGCACCATCTGATTTTTTTCTGCACCAGCCTCTCTCTGCAACAGCTGTTTCTTTGCCAAAGATACAGTTTCTGCTTTCTGCAGTCATTGAGATTAAAAAACTATAAATGGAATAACTTGTAAAATGTACATTTTGCTAATCTATAGAAACCACAGGTTCTAAATTCTTTGAATCCATTTTATTACTTTTTTACGTTACTCAGTTCTAAATATTATGTCTAGAGCATAAAGCAAAAAAGTTATCTTATAGTTGTTACTTTTGACCTTTTCTTCTATAGACCTTAAGTCACTCCTTAATTTTCTTTTACTTAAATCCCAGTTGCAGTCTCACATTCAAGTTCTCCCAGTAGAAACTCAACCTGAGCCTGCATGTCTATTAAGAATTTCAGCTTCCCACATACATTTACAAGTATGATTAAGATTTACATTTTCCCCACATGTCTGTTAAAACTTATTAGCTAATCTATCCAAGAACCAAAGTCTGTACACAAGCAGGTTTCTATAAGCTTGGCAACATGAAAATGGAACATTTTAGTCAAACATTTCTTATATAGCAATCTGGTTTCTGCATTTTTTTTCCTTATGTACATCCCTTCAAAAATTATTATTTGAAGTAATTTATTTACAGGAAATGTTAATGAGATGTATTTTCTTATAGAGATATTTCTTACAGAAAGCTCTGTAGCAGAATATATTTGCAGCTATTGACTTTGTAATTTAGGGGAAATGTATAATAAGATAAAATATATTAAATTTTTCTCCTCCAAAAGTGGAATTCAAACTTCCTTGTGTTTTGCTTATGGGAAAAACTTTTACAGAATCATAGATTCTCTGAGTTCAAGTGGACTGGGTCTGATGTTGCAGTCTTAGTTGAAATCCTTTGGATGACATCACCATGAGATGATCCAAGGCAGTTTTACTATTACTGAAGGTGCTTATTTCCTGGCAGGAAAGCTGTAATTGTTTGTTTGAAAGTTCTTTTTTCATTAAACTAAAGTATTCCAGCTTGTGCTTACCACCCATTTATTCTTACTTTGCCTTCTGGAACATTTTAGAAGACAAACTCTCCACAAACCTCTTTAAAACACTTGAAGTCACCTACCATATTTCCTATAATCTTCTCTCCAGTTTAAAATTTCCCACAATAGAGATGCCAACATGCTTAGGGTATTGGTTCATTCCTCTATGGCACAAAGAAAATACAAAATATCTTTATCCCTATATAGCTATAGACTGGCCCTGCGTGACCTAAAATCTACTTCCTAGGAAGGTCTTTCCTCTGCTTCCTGAATACAAAGAAGTCAGGAGTGTTTCACAAACATTATTCACCAATTATGAGACCAGGAGTGGTTGCAAGAGTCCATGTTGTATTAGAGATGTTAATGGGCTGGAAATGTGGAAAATAAACATTTTGTGACATAGTGGAATGGACTGAGTACAGCTATGGCAGCTTAATGACACTAAAACAGTCCCATAGCTAGAGGTCCTGGTTGAAGACATCTCAAGCACTGGTGAAATAATTCCCCACATTATTCTAATTAGTCACTTAGTATATTATTAAATAGTTATCCATTTCTTCAAATTGAGAACATTTATATTTCCAAGCTACAGTGTATTTTTAGATTGTAATGATCATATCGGTGATATTTTTCTTTTCCACTGAGCTCAGTGAGATGCTCTGAGAAGTGACGAATTGTCCTGATTTCCTTTTTTAGCCAAGAAACAAAATACCCTATCATAGCCTCAGGATTTGAGGAGGGGAAACAATCCATTACACCCTTCTCCTTCCCCAAATTCAGACCATTTGAGAAAAAGGTTAAGAAAGAAAGGCAGATGACAGATTACCCTATGGCTGATAAAGTTAATATTGGAAAGTGTGGCATGTATCTGTGGGCAAGAGGACACCAGAAAGAGACAGATTCTGTGCCCCTTCTCAGGCAATACTAGACAACATCAGTTCTACCTGTTGGAACTGCCCCTGTAAAACCTACAATCTGGATGGGCACAACAGAATGATACACTTTCTTCTGGAAGTTAGTGCCAAAGACGAAGAGTAGAGAAAGGACAGAACTATGCATTTCTCATCCAAGAATCTCATTTTAAATTCTCTAAAACTGTATAATTCATACCACATGAAAGGAGTGAGTGAGGGATGAAGTTGAGACAAAGATTATTATACACTCCACATTAAACTAATATGAAGGATTAGAAAAGAAGACCCTCTCCCCATATTATTCCCCAGATCTTTATATTCTTAATCAATTGTACATAACCCTTTGTCTATGGTGAAGATATGGGTTTTAACCAAAATCTGAGAAGCTATCTACTAGGGTAGTACGTGATAAGGTCATTTCCCCAATGCCAACACTCCTTACTTATGGATCCTCTCAGGACCAGTGGCAAGCAATTGAGATTTTATCCCTAGAAAATTATAAAATGGATGAAAATAGTTCACTAATTCAGTCAACCCTAGGATCACACTACACTCAGGACTGAAAAAAAAAAAAAACAAACAAAAAAACCCAACAACCTCCTCTTTCTTTTTGCCATCAAAATTATGTCCATCATATTATCCAGTACAGTCAATCAGAGGTCCTGTAGTGAGATTACATAACACATACGTATCTGATATTAAAATGTATAAAAGCACTTCCATCATAAAATTCTGACAAAACAGACATGCCACACTTTTGAATATAAATCCTCTTCCATTAAAAACTCCCTGGAAGAAATGAAAGTACAAAATTTAAACCTTCTTGCATGTTAAAAACAAGTTGAAGTCCAGAGAAATTATTCTATATTTGCTATCTTCAATGGACAACATAGAAGAAATGGAAAAATTCATAGAAAGGTACAACCCTCCAAGACTGAACCAGGAAGAAATAGAAAATATGAATAGACCATTCACAAGTACTGAAATTGAAACTGTGATTTAAAAACTTCCAACAAAAGTCCAGGACCAGATGGCTTTACAGGTGAATTCTATCAAACATTTAGAGAAGAGTTAACACCTATCATTCTGAAACTCTTCCAAAATACTGCAGAAGAAGGAACACTCCTAAGCTCATTCTACGAGGCCACCATCACCCTTATACCAAAACCAGACAAAGATATCACAAAAAAAGAAAATTACAGGTCAATATCACTGATGAACAAAGATGTAAAAATACTCAACAAAATACTAGCAAAGTGAATCCAAGAAAACATTAAAAGGATCATCCACCATGATCAATTGGGATTTATCCCAGGGATGCAAGGATTCTTCAACATCCACAAATCAGTGTGATACACCACATTAACAAACTGAATAAAAACCATATGATTGACCTTCAAAACAGTAGACGAGTAAGACGTGGAGATCACCTTCCTCCCCACAAATACATCAAAAATACATCTACATGTGGAACAATTCCTAGAGAACACCTACTGAACATTGGCAGAAGACCTCAGACTTCCCAAAAGGCAAGAAACTCCCCACGTACCTGGGTAGGGCAAAAGAAAAAAGAAAAAACAGAGAAAAGAATAGGGACGGGACCTGCACCTCTGGGAGGCAGCTGTGAAGGAGGAAAAGTTTCCACACACTAGGAAGCCCCTTCACTGGCTGAGACGGGGGGGAGGGGGAGGCGGGGGTGAAGCTTCGGAGCCACAGAGGAGAGCGCAGCAACAGGGGTGCAGAGGGCAAAGCGGAGAGGTTCCCACACAGAGGATCAGTGCCGACCAGCACTCACCAGCCCGAGAGGCTTGTCTGCTTGCCTGCTGGGGCAGGTGGGGGCTGGGAGCTGAGGCTGGGGCTTTGGAGGTCAGATCCCAGGGGGACTAGGGTTGGCAGCGTGAACACAGCCTGAAGGGGGACAATGCGCCACAGCTAACTGGGAGGGAGCCCGGAAAAAGTCTGGAACTGCCTAAGAGTCAAGAGACCATTGTTTCGGAGGGCGCAAGGAGAGGAGATTCAGAATACCGCCTAAACGAGCTTCAGAGATGGGCGTGAGCCACGGCTATCAGCACGGACAGCAGAGACGGGCATGAAATGCTAAGACTGCTGCTGCAGCCACCAAGAAGCCTGTGTGCAAGCACAGGTCACCATCCACACCCCTCAGGGAGCCTGTGCAGCCCACCACTGCCAGGGTCCTGTGATCCAGGGACAACTTCCCCAGGACAACACATAGCATACCTCAGGCTGTTGCAATGTCACGCCAACCTATGCCACCACAGGCTCACCCAGCATTCTGTACCCCTCCCTCACCCCGGCCTGAGTGAGCCAGAACTCCCTAATTGGCCTCTGCTTTAACCCCATCCTGTCTGAGTGGGGAATAGACGCCCTCAGGCGACCTACACGCAGAGACGGGGCCAAATCCAAAACTGAACCCCAGGAGCTGTGAACAAAGAAGAGAAAGGGAAATTTCTCTGTGCAGCCTCAGGAGCAGCGGATTAAATCTCCACAATCAACTTGATGTACCCTGTATCTGTGGAATACCTGAATAGACAATGAATCATCCCAAAATTGAGGCGGTGGACTTCGGGAGCAACTGTAGACTTGGGGTTTGCTGTATGCGACTGACTAGTTTCTGATTTGTATGTTTATCCTAGTATAGTTTTTAGTGCTTGTTATCATTGGTGGATTTGTTTATTGGTTTTCTTGTTCTCCTCTCTTTTCTTTATTACTTTTTAATTTTTTTATTTTAATAATTTTATTTTTCATTTTAATAACCTTATTTATTTTTCTTTCTTTCTTTCTTTCCTCCTTTTCTTCTGAGCCGTGTGGCTGACAGGATCTTGGTGCTCCAGCCAGGTGTCAGTCCTGAGCCTCTGAGGTGGGAGAGCCGAGTTCAGGCATCAGACCACCGGAGACCTCCTGGTCCCACGTAATACCAATAGGCGAGAGCTCTCCCAGAGATCACTGTCTCAATGCCAAGACCCACCTCCACTCAAAGACCAGAAAGCTCCAGTGCTGGACACCCCAGGCCAAACAACTAGCAAGACAAGAACACAACCCCACCCATTAGCAGAGAGGCTGCCTAAAATCATACTAAGTTCACAGACACTCCACAACACACCACTGGATGTGGTCCTGCCCACCAGAAAGACAAGATCCAGCTTCATCCACCAGAACACAGGCACCAGTCCACTCCACCAGGAAGCCTACACAACCCACTGAACCAACCTTACCCACTGGGGGCAGACACCAAAAACAATGGGCACTATGAACCTGCAACCAGTGAAAAGGAGACCCCAAACACAGTAAGTTAAGCAAAATGAGAAGACAGAGAAATACACAGCAGATGAAGGAGCAAAGTAAAAACCCACCAGTTCAAACAAATGAAGAGGAAATAGGCAGTCTACCTGAAAAAGAATTCAGAGTAATGATAGTAAAAAAGATCCAAAATCTTAGAAGTAGAATGGAAAAACTACAAGAAACGTTTAACAAGGACCTAGAAGAACTAAACAGCAAACAAACAATGATGAACGACACAATAAATGAAATTAAAAATTCTCTAGAAGGAATCAATAGCAGATTAACTGAGGCAGAAGGACGGATAAGTGACCCGGAAGATAAAATAGTGGAAATAACTATCACAGAGCAGAATAAAGAAAAAAGAATGAAAAGAATTGAGGACAGTCTCAGAGACCTCTGGGACAACATTAAACGCACCAACATTCGAATTACAGGGGTCCCAGAAGAAGAAGAGAAAAAGAAAGGGACTGAGAAAATATTTGAAGAGATTATAGTTGAAAACTTCCCTAACATGGGGAAGGAAATAGTTAATCAAGTCCAGGAAGTGCAGAGAGTCCCATACAGGATAAATCCAAGGAGAAACACACCAAGACACATATTAATCAAACTATCAAAAATTAAATACGAAGAAAAAATACTAAAAGCAGCAAGGGAAAAGCAACAAATAACATACAAGGGAATCCCCAAAAGGTTAACAGCTGATCTTTCAGCAGAAACTCTGCAAGCCAGAAGGGAATGGCAGGACATATTTAAAGTGATGAAAGGGAAAAAGCTACAACCAAGATTACTCTACCCAGCAATGATCCCATTCAGATTTGATGGAGAAATTAAAACCTTTACAGACAAGCAAAAGCTAAGAGAATTCAGCACTACCAAACCAGCTTTACAACAAATGCTAAAGGAGCTTATCTAGGCAGGAAACACAAGAGAAGGAAAACATCTACAATAACAAACCCAAAACAATTAAGAAAATGGGAAAAGGAACATACATATCGATAATTACCTTAAATGTAAACAGATTAAATGCAAAAGACATAGACTGGCTGAATGGATACAAAAACAAGACCTGTATATATGTTGTCTACAAGAGACCCACTTCAGATCTAGGGACACATATAGTGTGAAATTCAGGGGATGGAAAAAGATATTCTATGCAAATGGAAATCAAAAGAAAGCTGGAGTGGTAATTCTCATGTCAGAAAAAATAGACTTTAAAACAAAGACTATTACAAGAGACAAAGAAGGACACTACATAATGATCAAAGGATCCATCCAAGAAGATATAACAATTGTAAATATTTATGCACCCAACATAGGAACACCACAACACATAAGGCAAATGCTAACAGCCATAAAAGGGGAAATCGACAGTAACACAATCATAGTAGGGGACTTTAACACCCCTCTTTCACCACTGGACAGATCACCCAAAATGAAAATAAATAAGGAAACACAAGCTTTAAATGACACATTAAACAAGATGGACTTAATTGGTATTTATAGGACATTCCATCTAAAAACAACAGAATACACTTTCTGCTCAAGTGCTCATGGAACATTCTCCAGGATAGATCATATCTTGGGTCACAAATCAAGCCTTGGTAATTTTAAGAAAATCGAAATTGTATCAAGTATCTTTTCCGACCACAATGCTATGACTATAGACATCAGTTACAGGAAAACAACTGCAAAAAATACAAACACATAGAGGCTAAACAATACACTACTTAGTAACCAAGAGATCACTATAGAAATCAAGGAGGAAATCAAAAAATACCTAGACAAATGACAATGAAAACACGACGATCCAAAACATATGGGTTGCAGCAAAAGCAGTTGTAAGAGGGAAGTTTATAGCAATACAATCCTACCTCAAGAAAGTCAAGAAACATCTCAAATAAACAACCTAACCTTACACCTAAAGCAATTAGAGGAAGAAGAACAAAAAAATGCAAAGTTAGCAGAAGGAAAGAAATCCTAAAGATCAGATCAGAAATAAATGAAAAAGAAATGGAGGAAATGAGAGCAAAGATCAATAAAACTAAAAGCTGGTTCTTTGAGAAGATAAACAAAATTGATAAACATTAGCCAGACTCATCAAGAAAAAAAGGGAGATGACACAAATCAAAAGAATTAGAAACAAAAAAGGAGAAGTAACAACTGACACTGCAGAAATACAAAGGATCATGAGAGATTACTACAAGCAACTCTATGCCAATAAAATGGACAACCTGGAAGAAATGGACAAATTCTTAGAAAAGCACAACCTTCTGAGACTGAACCAGGAAGAAAGAGAAAATATAAACAGACCAATCACAAGCACTGAAATTGAAACTGTGATTAAAAATCTTCCAACAAACAAAAGCCCAGAACCAGATGGCTTCACAGGTGAAGTCTATCAAACATTTAGAGAAGAACTAGCACCTGTCCTTCTCAAACTCTTCCAAAATATAGCAGAGGGAGGAACACTCCCAAACTCATTCTACGAGGTGACCATCACCCTGATACCAAAACCAGACAAAAATGTCACACAAAAAAGAAAACTATAGGTCAATATCACTGATGAACATAGATGCAAAAATCCTCAACAAAATACTAGCAAACAGAATCCAACAGCACATTACAAGGATCTTACACAATGATCAAGTGGGGTTTATCCCAGGAATGCAAGGGTTCTTCAATATATTCAAATCAATCAAGGTGATACACCATATTAACAAACTGAAGGATAAAAACCATACATAACCTCAACAGATGCAGAAAAGCTTTTGACAAAATTCAATACCCATTTATGATAAAAACTCTCCAGAAAGTAGGCATATAGGGAACTTACCTCAACATAATAAAGGCCATATATGACAAACCCACAGCCAACATCGTTCTCAATGGTGAAAAACTGAAACCATTTCCACTAAGATCAGGAACAAGATAAGGTTGCACACTCTCACCACTATTATTCAATATAGTTTTGCAAGTTTTAGCCACAGCAATCAGAGAACTAAAAGAAATAAAGGAATCCAAATCAGAAAAGAAGTAAAACTGTCACTGTTTGCAGATGACATGATACGATACATAGAGAATCCTAAAGATGCTACCAGAAAACTACTAGAGCTAATCCATGAATTTCGTAAAGTAGCAGGAAACAAAATTAATGCATTCCTATACATTAATGATGAAAAATCTGAAAGAGAAATTAAGGAATCACTCCCAATTACCACTGCAACAAAAAGAATAAAATACCTAGGAATAAACCTACCTAAGGAGACAAAAGACCTGTATTCAGAAAACTATAAGACACTGATGAAAGAAATTAAAGATGATACAAACAGATGAAGAGATATACCATGTTCTTGGATTGGAAGAATCAACATTGTGAAAATGATTATACTACCCAAAGCAATCTACAGATTCAATGCAATCCCTATCAAACTACCACTGGCATTTTTCACAGAACTACAGTGACAAATTTCACAATTTGTATGAAAACACAAAAGACCCTGAATAGCCAAAGCAATCTTGAGAAAGAAAAACGGAGCTGGAGGAATCAGGCTCCCTGACTTCAGACTATACTACAAAGCTACACTAATCAAGGCAGTATGGTACTGGCACAAAAACAGAAATATAGATCAACGGAACAAGATAGAAAGCCCAGAGATAAACCCATGCACATGTGGTCATCTTATCATTGATAAAAGATGCAAGAATATACAATGGAGAAAAGACAGCCTCCTCAATAAGTGGTGCAGGGAAAACTGGACAACTACATGTAAAAGAATGAAATTAGAACACTTCCTAACACCATACTCAAAAATTAATTCATAATGGATTAAAGACCTAAATGCCAGACACTATAAAACTCTTAGAGGAAAACATAGGCAGAACACTCTATGACACAAATCACAGCAAGATTCTTTTTGACCCACCTCCTAGAGAAATGTAAATAAAAACACAAATAAACAAATGGGACCTAATGAAACTTAAAAGCTTTTGCACAGCAAAGGAAACCATAAACAAGACAAAAAGACAACCCTCAGAATGCGGGAAAATACTTGCAAACGAAGCAACGGACAAAGGATTAATCTCCTAAATATACAAGCAGCTCATGCAGCTCAATATCAAAAAAACAAACAACCCAATCCAAAAATGGGCAGAAGACCTAAATAGACATTTCTCCAAAGAAGATATACAGATTGCCAACAAACACATGAAAGGTTGCTCAACATCACTAATCATTAGAGAAATGCAAATCAAAACTACAATGAGGTATCACCTCACACCAGTCAGAATGGCCATCATCAAAAAATCTACAACCAAAAATGCTGGAGAGGGTGTATAGAAAAGGGAACCCTCTTGCACTGTTAGTGGGAATGTAAATTGATACAGCCACTATGGAGAACAGTATGGAGGTTCCTTAAATAACTAAAAATAGAACTACCATATGACCCAGCAATCCCACTACTGGGCATATACCCTGAGAAAACCATATTTCAAAAAGATACATGTACCACAATGTTCATTGCAGCACTATTTACAATAGCCAGGACATGGAAGCAACCTAAGTGTCCATCGACAGATGAATGGATAAAGAAGATGTGGCACATATATACAATGGAATATTACTCAGCCATAAAAAGAAATGAAATTGAGTTGTTTGTAGTGATGGACCTAGAGACTGTCATACAGAGTGAAGTAAGTCAGAAAGAGAAAAACAAATACCGTATGCTAACACATATATATGGAATCTAAAAAAAAAAATGTTCTGAAGAACCTAGGGACAGGACAGGAATAAAGATGCAGACGTAGAGAATAGATTTGAGGACACAGGGAGGTGCAAGGGTAAGCTGGGACGAAGTGAGAGAGTGACACTGACATATACACACTACCAAATGTAAAACAGATAGCTAGTGGGAAGCAGCCGCATAGCACAGGGAGATCAGCCCTGTGCTTTGTGACCTCCTAGCGGGGTGGGATAGGGAGTGTGGGAGGGAGACACAAGAGGGAGGGGATATGGAGAGATATGTATGCATATGGCTGATTCACTTTGTTATAAAGCAGAAACTAACACACCCTTGGAAAGCAATTATACTCCAATAAAGATGTTAAAAAAAAAAAGAAACCATATGATCATCTCAATAGATTCAGAAAAAGCCTCTGACAAAATTCAACACTCATTTATGATAAAAACTTTCCAGAAAGTGGGCAATGCGGACCTTACCTCAATATAATAAAGGCCATATATGAGAAACCCATAGCTAACATCATTCTCAATGGTGAAAAGCTGAAAGCATTCCCTCTAAGATCAGGAACAACGCAAGGATGTCCATTGTCACCACTTTTACTCAACATAGTTTTGGAAGTCCTAGCTATGGCATTCAGAGAAGAAAAAGAAATAAAAGGAATCCAAATTGGAAAAGAAGTGAAACTGTCACTGTTTGCAGATGATATGATACTATACATTTGCTATCTTCCTCTTTTGAATAAGGAGTCAAAGCAAATCAAAATTCAAAATTCTCAAGTTACTAGCTAAAGTATTTCTCCCTCATTCCATATTCTGCTCTGTCTCAGCCAGATAAGTTCTTTATTTTTTTCCACTGTAAATTAACTCACTTTTTAATTAAAAGAATTTTTTTTTACAGTAGGTCCTTGTTGGTTATCTATTTTAAATATAGCAGTGTATACATGGCAATCCCAAACTCCTAATCTATCCCTCTCCGCTACACTTCCCCGCTGGTAACCATATGTTCATTCTCTAAGTCTGTGAGTGCCAGAGAAGTTCCTGATGCCTGGGTGAAGTGGGACTCCTTCAACAGCTATGGCCTGCACAGTGTCTCACTGGAATGAGAGACTTTCACTTCTAATGAAATCCAATAAATCTTTAGGATGCACAAGATTAAGTAAAAACTGTCACCACATTTAGAAAATAAGCCTATCTCTACTTCATAGAGCAGGTATCTCAGGCAATGTGCTATTAACACATCTAGGACATGGTGTTGTCAAAGACCATAGCAAAGATGCTTGGAATCTGAGTGAAGGAAGATGGATGGAGAAAAATCTTTGTTTTTGCTTTGCTGAAAATGTTAACCAATCCAAATTAGTTGTCTGGAACCCATGACCTATATACTTAAAAACTTACTTGGGAAAAATGTCCCACCAAGACATTAGCTACTGCAGTATATTTTACCATCAAGTAGGGTCGGGAGGCAGGGAGAATCCAGCTATGTTCTCCCTCTACTTTTAGAGAGAGTGAGTGGTATTTGAGGCATTGCTGCCTTCAGGTAAAACTGGTCAAGTTTAGAAATTCGCCATGGTGTAAGCCCCATTGTGGCTTCTTTCTTATGCACCCAGCATGTTCAAAGCATCACCAGTGCTTAAGTGAGAATAGGTTTGGTTGGGCCATGTGGCCTCCACAGTATCTTGCAAGCTGACCTTTTTTAGGGGTGACCAGAGTGGCTGCTTCCACTTGGTGTGGAATTATTCCCTCAACCCTGCATTTGTTCTAATTGTAGAAGCACACCAACACATTCCTGAAATTAAAATGCTACAGATACTTCTGAAAATGATTTTAGCGAAGGGTGCCTAGGGGCAGAGAAGACAATCCCAACTTAACATTCTTCCACTCAACACGAACTCACGAAGAGGAACGTCTACCGTGCTGGGCAGCTTTGTAGACACAGTGGGCAGAAACAGAACCAAACCAATGAAGTTCATCCAGTCATTGTTTTCGCCCTCCAGTTATTTTTCAGGACAATAGCTAGGAGGCAGAAAATTGCTAAATAACCATTGTATAAATACTACAGGAGACAGATATGAGCCCTATGAAGAAAACTGAAGCAGCGTAAAGGAACAGAGGGAGACAAGTAGCACTGTTTTAGACTTTGCAGGCAGGAAAGATCTCTTAGAGGAGGCAAATATCAGTAGAAACCTGAATGAAATGAGGGGTGGTCTGAAGAAACAGTGGCACAGGAAGAGCAAGGGCAAACATTTGACAATGGGAAGAAGTTGAGGGGGAGACTGGTATCGAATGGGTAAGGGGGGGAGAGAAAGGAGATGAGGTCAGACAGAGTTGAGTCAGATTATGAAGACCCTTATTGACCATCATAAATACATTTATTTTGAAAGAGATATGAAGTTGGCAAGAGCTTTTGAGCCGGGGAGTAGCATGAGCTGACATGCTTCGAAAGGATCACGTAAGCTGCTGCATGGAGAAGAGACTAGGGCCTCTAGGCAAGAACTGCTGGTGACTTAACTGGTGAGGTAAGGTAGAGGTCCTGGCAGATATCGGACTTAGGATATGCTAGAGGTAGAGGCAACTGGATATGCTGCTGAACTGGATGAGGGTTGTGAGAGAAAGAGTAAACCTCTTTAGCCTCACATGAGGATCAAAAACATAGAGAAATTATTGATGGGAAAACAAAGGTTTAAAAAAACCACCTCTTTCTTGTACAGTGCTGTTGTCGTTAAGAAAGAATTTCCCTCAGTAGAATACTGACAATTCTTTAGAAAACTGCCCTCTGTAAGTTTCTCACCAGCCATCTTGAGAACTTAAGAAAAAATTATATGAAGGAGGGGTTGCATCAACAAAAAGAGAGAACTTGTTGGATGCACTAAAGGAAGCAGTTGCAGACAAATGGAAGAATGAGGGGGCATCAGGAAGATATAGAAAAGGGAATAAACAGGAGCCAGAGACTGAGGAGAGAGAGTATAAAAAAGAGATGCATCGAGAGGCATGCTGGAAATCCTAAAGGGTGCTAATAAGAAGCTCCAATTTGATGCAGATGTCAAAGGGTGCCAAGGAAAAGTTACAGGAAGAGAATAGTTGACTCACAGCAGTAGGTTTACAAAACTATTTTAGCAAAGGGTGTAGCTGAGGCAACACTCCTATTGACACTGGGCCAATGCATTGCATTAAAGGGCAATTTATCAAAGCAAGTCATAGTTCTCTTTGAGTCTTAAGTAGTTGTATAGTATAGGACCTGGGGATTCTAAAGAAATAACAATATGCAAGTAATTGAAGTGCTTTCATGAGAAATACACTTGCCATCATACCTCTCACACATACGTCATGAATACCACAGTGCACGACCTTTTAAAATTTCCTGGGGGTCAACATTTCTTACAGATGTCATGAACTTGTTTTATTTGTTCCACACCTTCCCACTTCACTGCACCTGCTACACCAGTCATCATTCTGTGTTTAATGGCCAGTCAGCCTCCAGGGCCTAGTAACAGATGGAGAACATCAGATCAGCTAGTGCATATAAAATATTCTAAGTCCTACTTAAGCTTTTCAGGCAGACTTTGAAATGGAGATCATTTCATCTTCCATTTCTTTCTCTACCTTGCCTATTGCTCCTGGCAACTGTGTTTTTTGCCTGTTCCAATAGCTATTTATTCTGTGCCCAATTGTATGCCATTACTTAAAGCTTATTTAGATAACAGGAAGACTAAGCAATGTCTATGGAAATTTCATAGAAACATTCAAGCTATTTAACATACGTCCACGTCTTATAACTTTCTAAGACCCAAATATAGTGATGCTGCCTTTTATAATGTCTGAGAGGAATACACAGCAAAACTGTGTATTTTACATTTCAAGGGATCTTGTGTTCTCTGTGGGGAGTAAACGCCCCAATACACTATGGACTTCAGTTTGGGACTGTTAAAAATCAACGTTAGCTAAGGACAAAATTGGGGATGCTGTGCAAACTTTCCTTAAAATAAGAGTGGTAAAAAAAAGACCCTTGAAAACAGTATTTATTTCGTAAATGAGTGTGAAGTCACTCAAAACACTGTTTTAAAGTTACAGACCAGAGTGGGTATCTGTTATTTAACAGGGAAAAACCAGGAAAAAAACCTACTCAGTGTTAAGAGTGGGATAGGCTGAAGAGAGTGACCACATGGAAGAAAGAGACAGGCAGAGGCAATTCAAGAAAATGTTCAGGGAGCAGGAGGTATGTGAACTTTCCTTGGAAAAACTTTTGTTCTGGTAGCCTTGAAATAAGTCAAAGGAGCACCTGAAGAGAAGGACTGACTGGGTGAAAACTGGCTGTTACGGGCAGGGCCTTCACAGAAAAAACAGTGATTTGAAGAGACTATCCAAAAAGAACATTGTGCTAGTCCAACATTCCTTTCTGATGCTTCAGGTCATCTTACTGAGAATCCAGCTATTACCTCATCGTCAATTGGCAAAGAAGAGTGTTCATAAGGATTCTCCCATAGGAGACATACACGATAGTGATGATAATAATCGTTATTATTTACGTAGCACTTCTTACTTTGCTTCAGAAATGTCATCAAATGTGTTACTACGCTTGATTCCCTGCAATATGCTTGCAACTCCGGTCTCTTTTGAATGTTGACTGTGGATCAGGCTCTGGCTCAGTGATGTGTCTCCATCATCACAGTGGTTGTAGTGTGCAATCACTCTACAGCAAAGAGGGGTGGAACCAAGATTTGAGACTCTGACTCTCTGATGCCAGACTCTGCACTCTTATCAATTAGCCTATGCTGCCTCCATTTGGAAATAATGACCCCTTTCAGGATTATGGGGGATTCTGTGGCTTGCCTACTGTCACAGATCTCTTAAGTATCAGCGCTGATGCTAAAGGATGCCTTTCATAACCATTTCTTCACTCCAAGATTTGCTGGGTACTTCCTAAAGCAGTTTCTTTATTTCCCCTGAAATCATAGTAGTCAGTGCTGGAATTTGGGCTAATTGGAGAATATCATCACTTTCTCCCCAGCAGATATTCCTTCCCACTGACTTCCTTTCAGGGGGCAAATCTGTCTAGTATTTTGGACAATGTTACCAAGAACAGCTTATGGCTATGTAACAGTTTATAAAGTTTACAAATAAATGATCTATCACTTGATAGGTGGACAATTGAAAGGTAATTTAAATGTTCAAAATTTCACAATAAGAATGGAAAGCAGGAATGGGATTTTTCAAAGCAGGATTTGGAGAATACATGGCTGAAATTAGCTTTGGTATGACTAACACATTAAAATAGTGATTGAATCTCCATCCCACCTCACCTCACATTCTGCTGTGAAACATAATTCATATCAGAAAATTAATCATCACTTCTTTGAACATCTTGCTATTTTGTAAAAAACTCAGTTTAAGATTCCACTGAGCTTATACTCTGTTCTATTTCCCTTATACCAAAACATTATCTCTATTTAGATAATACACAGAATTATTAAACATGATACAAATGTGTTAATCAGTCTTTGACTGCATATACTCAAAGAAGGTCCAATCATCTGTCAGGGAAATGGAAATACAAACTGAACCAAATGACTTGCCAACGTCACTGGGTTGGGGGCCAGAGGAAGTGAAGGTGGAGATTTGCCCAAACTATGTCCAATATGCTTTGACTTGACACCTGTGCTTTACTTGTGGGCCAAGTTCTTTTATGTATTCTTTTAAAATATTACTACAGTTTTTTGTTTCTTTGCCTAGTGTGGCCCAGAGAATTTAACAGCTTCTGGAAGAATGGTGATTTCTTGTATTATAAACAGTGCTTCACAGATGTCTGCCTTCACTCCCTCCCTCCCTCTCTTCATTCATTCATTCAATCATTCATTACGTTTGGCTCCTTAAATAGGAAAGTAAGGCTGATTGTGAGTTCAGATTTTGTTTTCTTAAAAACCCTGGGTTGGATGAGTAATTTTCACCAGAATATGAAATGCTTACTGTTGAGAAGCATTTCTTTCCTTGAAGAAAAGCAAAAACTTGAAGAATCAGGGTCAGGTAATAAAAGACTGTGTATAATGACCACAATTTGCTAGTCTTAAAAAAAGCCACAACTTCAAAAATATCTTAAGCTGGAAAGCTCTTTATTGCTTATTGGATTGAAATAATTATTAAAGGTTGTAAAGTATTTGAAATCACTTTTTAAAAGAAGTGCCTGACTGTGCTAGATGGTCTTGCTCCTCTTGTGTCCCACAAGATTGACCAACATCAACTGCAGTCAGTGGGCTCCCTAAATCTCTAGCTCCTTTCTGGGTTTGGCCATTGGGAGACACCTGAGGAAGGTCTGGGAATGAGAATAGAAGGCTCATATATCTCCTCTTGGCTCTTGCCCTGACGTGGCGGAGTCTGGTAGTGGCTATATTCCTCAACCAAAAGCCACAGGCAGGGATGAGCATTCTTCTCCTAACTCCTCTCCAGGTTTCAGGAATGACTCCTTCAGGCATAGCGATGTGAACTCATGCTGATCCTAGCCCTGAGCACACTAACATTCCTTGTTGCCTTTTCCTAACACTGCCCACACTATTATAAATAGTACTTCATCAACCTCTACTCAATGATCTGTCTCTGTCTGCCATCTGCTTCCTGCCAGGACCCTGACTGACACCTGACCTAGGTCTAAATGTTAATCTGCTTTTCCTTTTCACTGTTCTCCCTCATAGTCTATGAAAGCCAAGATGTAACATCATAAAGATGGTGAATCATCAAGGCCAGGGCTTCATATGGCTTCCAAGTTTGTTTACTGTTGTCTACTAACCACTTGTATCTAGCACACTGGCTTGTATACTGATTTTAGGAAAATGTGTATTATTTGCTAGCATTTAGAAAACAAAGTTTTTTACATAAAGACCTGGACTTCTAGCACATTATACATAAATTTAATTTTTAAAAAACTTTTTTCAGAATTCTCACTCCATCTACATGTGATACAGCTTGACTTTTTAATTAAACATACCTTTGTAAAATTTTATATTGTGGTATAGTTGATTAACAATGTTGTGTTAGTTTCAGGCGTACAGCAAAGTGATTCAGTTATACATACACATGAATCTATTCCTTTTTAGGTTATTTTCCCATTTAGGTTATTACAAAATACTGAGCAGAGTTCCCTGTGCTATACAGTAGGTCCTTGTTGGTTAGGGTTGTTTCCTTCCTCTTTCACTCTGTTACTCCTTATGTTTCCAGGACAACCCACTGAACCACTAATGTTTTGTGAAGATGTGTCCAGCATTTATTCTTATCTGCTTAGCATCCCATAATCTGATATCTGTGCTCTTTTCAATATGACAGCTAACTTATCTGAAAACCTAATTGCTAATGGTATGTAAAAGGAGTATTCATTACTCATATGCTCATAAAAGGGTAGAGCTATGCCTTTACAAGTAATTTTTTTGTGTAAAAATATTAAAGCAATAGTAGTATAAAATTAAAAGTATATTGTCTCCACCCACCGCCTTCCCCGCCAAAAAAATCTGGACTTCTAGATTCTCATGAAAAACAAAACAAAGCATAAACACCCTGAACTATAGGAAAATGCTGGGCTTGCATTTCTGCCTCGCAGCAATTGATTAGAGCCTAGGGGAGCTGGAGTCTTACTCTTTTCAATTCCCACCGCTCTCACATCTGCGTATCAGTTGCTATTTTTTTAATTGAGCTTGGGACCTTTTCTTGTTGTATATTTAGAAAAAAAATGAAATATCACGCATTTCTCCGCTACAAATACTCCAGTCTCTCATAACCCTCAGAATAGCCTCTAAATCCAACATGGTCTGGCCTCTGCCTATCTTCTTGACCTCGTCTCCCATCTCTCTCCCCTTCTTGCACTCCACTCCAGCCAAGCTTATTTATTTTTTTTCCTATTCCTTGAACTCATCAAGGTTGTTCTCATCAAACCCACCATTCCTTTGGTCCTTTTGCCTATTGTAGTTTCCATAGCCACACTCCCATGTAGAGTTCAAATGGCTTGCTTCCTTAATTCATAGAGGTCCATTCAACGCTATCTCTTCAAAAAGGTCCTCTCTCTAGAACCTGAAGTATCCATTTTGAAAGGAGAATCTAGCACGTATGCACACAACTCTAGTATGTTGTTCCTTCTTCTGGATGCTCTACCTACTTTTTAAAATCTCCAGCACCACCATCTCTCAGGGTCCTCCACCAACAAATCCATAAATTGTAGCAGCAAGTAAACTAATACCGCATGACTTCTGCTTGGTCCAGACTGAATGTTGTTTCAGCCCCGGGATTAAGGGGTAGAAGAGTTATTGTGCAGTATTAAAACCAGATGATGTTATTTTAATTAGAGTAACGGGGGTTCTTAATCAGGAAAAGTGTACTAACAAAGCCAGGATACATCATGACCATTAAAAAAATCGGCAAAGCCATTACTTTAGAATAGCCTTGAAATTTTTCTATAGAAATATCTGTTCCCATTAACATGTACTTGTGAGACTTTTCCAAAATTCCTTCCATATTTTTAAAAATTTGTTGAATGAAGAGACAAAAAGTATAAATGTCTAAAAGTCACATAGAGTTTTGGTGCTTCATTTTTGTGGTTTGGGTGTGCATGTGTGTGTATTTTGTGTGTGCATAAGGTGTGTTTGCTCAGAAATAAATAAAATAAAAGATAAATCCTCCCTTTGGAATCATTAACCACAAAAGATTCCTACGAGAAAAGTGAAATTTAATTTGGGAGGGATGAATGGAATAGTATGGTCCCATAAGTGGTGCAATGTACTTAGCTGTATTCCAGTCATTTTAATAACTCACACCCACTCTTTATCCTTTTCACTTGCCTGTGTTTTAGCACTTCTATGTATATCTCTAGAGACCTAAGCATTCTTTCCATGTTTCTGACACTTGTGCTTATACGCACTGGGGCTGATCCTCTCTCCTCCATTAGATTTTAAATTTATGGTGCACCAAGAACTTTATAACTCCCCACTCCACTTAGTAGCCCCACAGCTGAAGTCTCACCTCTTTCATGAACTCTCCCTCAGACCCTTCTGACCTCTGGTGATCCTTTCCTTCTCCAAATTCATATTGCGTTTTTCATTGCACCACATCGCACAGCACTTTCTGTAATAACATTTATTGAGCACTTGTTATATGACACACACTCCTCTGTATTTTATATGCATTACTAAATTTAATTCTCACAATAACTCTATGTATCAGGAACACTCTTTATGCCAGTTCAACAGACCAGATTAAAATATTTGCTCAAGTCATACAGCCAATAAATGTTATCACCCACCAAGATTTCTGAATTTAGAAACATTCTTTTTAACCATTCTGCTTGATCATGTTACACGATCTTCCACATATAAAATGTCTATTCATAAATGAATTACATCTGATGCATTAGCTGAGTCTCAGCCAAATGTCATACTGTACTCAAACAGTCCCTATAGTACCCAGGTCTATATTATGGGAGGCACTCAATAAATACATGCTAGCAAATTCAGAAGCTGTAGTTGGAAGTAAACAGTCCTAATGAGAGTCTCTACAGTCCTACATCAGCTCACCTAGCTGCATGTAGCCAAGCTTTTTAAATCTATGAGACTTCAGCATTTCTATTTTTGAGATCATCAGAATATTCCAAGGAAATAGATTTATGCTATGTAGTTGAGGTTATTATTTTTAGGATCTAAGAAAGGAAAGCTGAGCTTATAAAACCTTCCATTCATCAACATGACCAGGAACAATATTCCTTTCTGGTGTAGAATGAGTTACAGTATAACTAGAAATACTTTACCTTAATTTATACTCTGGGGAGAAACAAAGATGACGAGAGAGAGGATAAAAAGGAACCACTATTCATTAAGCTTCTCTGTATCTTATTACCCAAATTTACCTTAAAACTGTATTTTAAAGCAATTTGAAGACATTAAAATTCTGTGCTTCTATTGTTGTATTTAGTTGAGAGGGTTCATGGCTTTCATCAGTTCCTCAAGGGAGCTTTGACCAATACCCTCAAAATAAGAGGCCAATAAGATCCACTGCTCTCCTGATGATTACAGTACATCATAAATAACCTGAAAGTTATTCATTTGCTCATGATCAGATAGAATAACTAATATTAAATTTCTGTGAATGACAATTTTCAGGTTTTAATATAAGGAAAGTGAAAAGAAACAAAATTGTTCATATTTTAGAACAGGACTCTTTCACACTCTTAAAAATGACTGAGGCCCCCAAAGTGCTTTTGTTATGTGGAATGTATCTATGAATATTTACCACATTAGGAATTGAAACAAAAAGTTTTAAAATGCAAGCATATACAAGCACACATTCCATTAGCCTTAAAAGTAATGGCAGCATCAGAATGATGGTCATGTGGTCTTTGGAAAAAATTCCACCATGTGATCAAGAGAGAATAAGATAGAAAAGGCAAATAATGTTTTTGTTTTATTATGAAAATAATTTCACTTTGCAGCCCCTGAAGGATCTAAGGGACACTTAGGTGTACTCAGATGACATTTTGAGAACTACTGCTTTAGGGAAACTAAAATCTATAATTGGCACTATTTCCCCATTTCATTTGGGTTTTGGAAAGTGGAGATCCAAATCACTCATCTCTGGGAAATGGAGTGAACTTTATGTAAGTGTCAGCACTATCCTCATTCTAACTGCATCCCTTAGTTTTTCTTTGCCTTACTTTTATCACATATTTATTTCCTCTTACTATACTGTGAACATACTTACAAATCCCCTTAAGTCTTTTCTGGAACAAGACAGTATTTAAAGAAACAAACGAAAAAGCAATAAATGGCCATAAAATGCTAAGATGGGGCACTAGTTTTTTTTTTTTTTTTAAGTAATTATTTTGAAATTACTAAGTGCAGCATCATGATACTATTAGAGAATCTGAAACTTTTAGCAAGTTAAAAAATTGTAAAATGGAATAATTTTAAACTTAGAAGAAGTTTTGGTGTTTTAGTCGTCATCTTTTTAGAGAGGAGGAAAGTGAAGTAATGTTTTCTTTCAGCTTCCTCAACTACTGAATATTTTTTAAAAGACTCCTTTAGTCCTTGAAAATAGAAATTACCTTGATAGAAACAGAAGGTATTTTATCATATTTTTTATTGTTGACGGTGATGAACGTTTGATAATTCTCTTACGTAAATGAGCTGTGATGCCACTGATCTTCTGTGTGCTAAATCTATAACGGCTGATGTTAAATATGCTGGAGAAATGGGGGTCGTGAGTGGGAGCAGGGACAACAGAAGCAACCAGTGTCTGTGGCTGTGTATCGTTCATCATTGACAACAGAATACCATACCTTTCATATGCAACTGGTGGCCTTCCCTCCCTGCCAGTAGCCTATTGTTAAAGATAAATGTTTGAAAACAGGAGATTTCTCCTATGAAACCATAAATCTGTGTTTGTGGTATTGTCTAATCTCTGTTGTGGGAATGGATCTGACATCACCATGTGAAAATTATGATTTCTTTCAACCCAAAACCAGAATGCAGATGATGATGAAGAAAAATTTCCTCTTCGTATTCAGGCAAATGTCACAATTGTGTATAATTCTGTTACCCATGTTGAGAAGCAAATGGACTGAGGGTTTACTATCCCTTAATTACAATTATCTTCCAGGAGAGGTCATGGTTTATGTGCTCACTAAAGCAATTGAGCCCTTACTTCCTCTCTAGCTAATCCTGAGCTGGAGAATGCAAATGTCATCACTGTAATATTACAAGTCATGAAAACAAACCAGAAAAGAGGATTTTCATCCAAAGGTTCAAATCAAGTCCATATTTCCTGGTCCCCAATCACTTCCCCATGTTCTTTCATCAAACATTTCCAGTGTACATCACACCTTGCTGGAAATATCTTTTAAATTCCACTTGTCAGAGTGACATGATGCAAAAGTTGTGCTTTATGGTAGGAAAACAACCTGCCACCTACTTATCTGTGCATCCCTCCTACAATCCCTGAAACACCTTCCAAGACAACAGTATTGCTTTCGTTAACCTCCCTTCTTTTTTTTTTTTTAACATCTGAGCATATGTTGGAAGCAATGACATCATGCAGTAACCTTCCTCTCTCAAAGAGCATGCAACACCTTTCAGGCAAGATGCTCACAGTAAGCATTTACCATGCATCCTAACTCTTCCCTGCACAAGGATAACCATCTCCACATCACCACAAAGACGTTCACTTACAGAATGTCACTCTATGATCTGATGGTGCAGCTGGGAATAGAAGCCAGAAGCCCTGGCTCTCTGTGAAGTGTTCCAACTAGAAAACATTAGGCCTGTTTCTTCGAGGAAGAAAGCTCCCTCTGGGAGCAGGCTGATGATCTGGCTAATGGGAGGATGGCTGGGGCTTCCTCAGCCCCGAGTGAGCGCCCTTTCAGATCCCTGCACAGTGGTTTCAGGCAGGTGTGACCTTTGCTGAGTAACTATTTCTATCAACACAGAGATGATCCTGCTCCATGTTTGATAGTAATATGGAGGCAATTTTCTTATTTCAAAACAGAGAATTAAAGACTGGAGGACTGCCACTCTGTCTGGAAAATCCCAAACACATTCCTTGACCTATAAAACAAATCAAAACAGAATAAAACAAACGAACAAAAACCCCACTGTGAAACTTTATGAACATCAGGCAAAAAAAATTCACTTTTTCTTTTGAGGAATTAATAAATTTTTGTTGCTGTGAGTTGAATTAGGTATCTTGGGTAGCTGCTTTAGGTGGTACTGTTAAAGCTTGAATATTCTGAATTTATTCAGACCTTAGAATCTGAGAGCTTCAGTACATCCCCCACTATGTCTTCTCTGTGCCCCTCAATCTACCAGCAGGGTTTAGCTTAGCATCATTCAGTTAAAATAAAAACATAATTAGTTTTCCACCTGTATTTCCAGCTCAGAACAGGTTCTCAACAAATATTTGTTGACTATAATAATGACAATTCTTGTCAAAACCCATGCCAGTGAAGGATGACTATTTCCCATGCTCATTTTTTTTTTTTGGAAAAAAATGCATCTTTAGAGAGAAGGGGGTAATTCATGTGATACTGAAGAATAATTTGATAATATCTGCTGCAAAAATATTTTGAGATATATCATTACTCATGCAGGCATAGGTGCTGTATATTGAACTGAGTATGTCCTTCAATGTGATTTTACTTTCCCATCCTGCATAGCTATTCTCCATTGACATAACTAGCCAAGGTAATGAAGGGTAATGGGTACCCATTACCCAGCCAGGGCCCTACGTCCAAACTCCAGAACTGCACACTGAAGAGGCCCTCCTTTTGAAGTGCTGCCTCTCCCCTTCTGGGCAGGTCCTAAGCAGATGCCCCGCCCCATGCTCAAACGTCACCCCCACCCGCATAGGTCCCGCCCCACCCTAAACCCGGCCCCTGCCTAAGGTCCACCCCCTGTCTAAACTCCACACCCACAGCCAAGGCTTTTATTTTTTTCTTCTTTTCTTTTTTCCTCTTTTAGATTGAGGTTCTGTTTTACCTTGATTCACAGTTGTTGACTCTTTTATATTTTTATTTTAAAAAATAAAATAAATAAATCTAATAAATATTTATTAAAATAAATTTTTATCTATTAGAGCTAATAAATCTTTATTTTTATAATTTTATTTTATTCTTTATACTTTGTTAGTGATCTCTCCTTTTGGCTTGTTGCCGCCTCCCTTTTTTTTCTTTTTTTCTGTTGTGGTTTTATTTTGCCTTGTTGCAGTTGTTTCAATTACAGTTTTATTTTTCCTAATATGTTTTTTATCTTTCTAATTTTATTATGTTTTTTACCCTTTGATATTGTACTGCTCCTTTTTTTCTTTCTTTCTTCCTTTTTTTTTTTTTTACCATGCCACAAAGCTTGTGGGATCTTGGTTCCCAGGCCGGATGTCGGGGCCAAGCTCCCGTGGTGGGAGCTCTAATTCTGAACCTCTGGACTAACACAGAACCTCAAACCCCAGGGGATATCAGTCAGAGTGAGGCCTCCCAGAGATCCTCATCTCAGCACAAAAACCCAGCTCTACCCAAGTGCCTGCAAACTCCAGTGCTGAACGTCTCAGGCCTAACGACCAGTAACACAGGAATACAGCACCACCCATCAAAAAAAAAAAAAAAAAAAAAAAGAAATTACAAAAAAATTTGTTACAGACGAAGGAGCAAGGTAAAAACCTACAAGACCAAATAAATGAAGATGAAATATGCAACATACCTGAAAAAGAATTCAACGTAATGGTAGTAAGGATGATCCAAAATCTTGGAAACAGAATGGAGAAAACACAAGAAACATTTAACAAGGATCTAGAAGAACTGAAGAGCAAACAAACAGTGATGAACAACACAATTACTGAAATTAAAAATACTCTAGAAGGAATCAATAACAGAATTACTGCAGAAGAAGAACGGGTAAGTGAGCTGGAACATAAAATGGTGGAAATAACTGCCAGGGAGCAGAATAAAGAAAAAGGAATGGGGCTTCCCTGGTGGCGCAGTGGTTGAGAATCTGCCTGCCAATGCAGGGGACACGGGTTCGAGCCCTGGTCTGGGAAGATCCCACATGCCGCGGAGCAACTGGGCCCGTGAGCCACAACTACTGAGCCTGAGCGTCTGGAGCCTCTGCTCCGCAACAAGAGAGGCCGCGATAGTGAGAGGCCCGCGCACTGCGATGAAGAGTGGCCCCCACTCGCCGCAACTGGAGAAAGCCCTCACACAGAAACGAAGACCCAACACAGCCAAAAATAAACATAATAAATAAATAATAAATAAAAAATTTAAAAAAAAAAAAAAAAGAAAAAGGAATGAAAAGAATTGAGGACAGTCTCAGAGGCCTCTGGGACAACATTAAAAGCATCAACATTCAAATAGACATCCCAGAAACAGAAGAGAAAAAGAAAGGGACGGAGAAAATATTTGAAAAGATTATAGTCGAAAACTTCCACAACATGGGAAAGGAAACAGTCAATCAAGTACAAGAAGCACAGAGAGTACAATACAGGATAACCCAAAGAGAAACACGTCAAGACACATATTAATCAAACTATCAAAAATTAAATACAAAGAAAAAATATTGAAATCAGCAAGGGAAAAGCAACAAATAACACACAAGGGACTCCCCATAAGGTTAACAGCTGATCTTTCACCAGAAACTCTGCAAGCCAGAAGGGAGTGGCAGGACATATTTAAAGTGATGAAAGGGAAAAACCTACAACCAAGATTACTCTACCCAGCAAGGATCTCATTCAGATTCGATGGAGAAATTAAAACCTTTACAGATAAGCAAAAGTTAAGAGAATTCAGCACCACCAAACCAGCTTTACAACAAATGCTAAAGGAACTTCTCTAGGCAGGAAACACAAGAGAAAGAAAAGACCTACAATAACAAACCCAAAACAATTAAGAAAATGGGAATAGGAACATACATATCAATAATTACCTTAAATATAAATGGATTAAATGCTCCAACCAAAAGACATTGACTGGCTGAGTGGATACAAAAACAAGACCTGTATATATGTTGTCTATAAGAGACCCACTTCAGACCTAGGGACACATACAGACTGAAAGTGAGGGGATGGAAAAAGATATTCCATGCAAATGGAAATCAAAACAAAGCTGAAGTGGCAATTCTCATATCAGACAAAATACACTTTAAAATAAAGACTATTACAAGAGACAAAGAAGAACACTACATAATGACCAAAGGGTCAGTCCAAGAAGAAGATATAAAAATTGTAAATATTTATGCACCCAACATAGGAGCACCTCAATACATAAGGCAAATACTAACAGCCATAAAAGGGGAAATCGACAGTAACACAATCATATAGGGGGATTTAACACCCCACTTTCACAAATAGATAGATCGTCCAAAATGAAAATAAATAAGGAAACACAAGCTTTAAATGACACATTAAACAAGATGGCCTTAATTAATATTTATAGGACATTCCATCCAAAAACAACAGAATACACTTTCTTCTCAAGTGCTCATGGAACATTCTCCAGGATAGATCATATCTTGGGTCACAAATCAAGCCTTGGTAAATTTAAGAAAATTGAAATTGTATCAGTATCTTTTCTGACCACAATGCTATAAGACTAGTTATCAATTACAGGAAAAAAACTGTATAAAACACAACCACATGGAGGCTAAACAATACACTATTAAATAACCAAGAGATCACTGAAGAAATCAAAGAAGAAATCAAAAAATACCTGGAAACAAATGACAATGAAAACACGACGACCCAAAACCTATTGGATGCAGCAAAAGCAGCTCTAAGAGGGAAGTTTATAGCAATACAAGCCTACCTCAAGAAACAAGAAACATCTCAAATAAACAACCTAACCTTACACCTAAAGCAATTAGAGAAAGAAGAACAAAAAAACCCAAACTTAGCAGAAGGAAAGAAATCCTAAAGATCAGATCAGAAATAAATGAAAATGAAATGAAGGAAACAATAGCAAAGATCAATAAAACTAAAAGCTGGTTCTTTGAGAAGATAAACAAAATTGATAAATCGTTAGACTCATCAAGAAAAAAAAGGGAGAAGACTCAAATCAACAAAATTAGAAATGAAAAAGAACTGACACTGCAGAAATGCAAAGGACCACGAGAGATTACTACAAGCAACTATATGCCAATAAAATGGACAACCTGGAAGAAATGGACAAATTCTTAGAAAAGCACAACCTTCAGAGACTGAACCAGGAAGAAATAGAAATTATAAACAGACCAATCACAAGCACTGAAATTGAAACTGTGATTAAAAATCTTCCAACAAACAAAAGCCCAGGACCAGATGGCTTCACTGGCGAATTCTATCAAACATTTAGAGAAGAGCTAACACCTATCCTTCTCAAACTCTTCCAAAATATAGCAGAGGGAGGAACACTCCCAAACTCATTCTATGAGGCCACCATCACCCTGATACCAAAACCAGACAAAGATGTCACAAAACAAGAAAACTACAAGTGAATATCACTGATGAACACAGATGCAAAATTCCTCAACAAAATACTAGCAAACAGAATCCAACAGCACATTAAAAGGATCATACACCATGATCAAGTGGGGTTTATCCCAGGAATGCAAGGATTCTTCAATATACGTAAATCAATCAATGTGATAACCATATTAACAAATTGAAGGACAAAAACCATATGATAGGATAAGGTGGCTTCTACGCTCTGCACACAAGCTTAGTGAACTTCGTGATGGAGGTGAGCCCAGGTGGACCAGATTGATATCCTTGTTGGTGTTTCTCTAAGATGAGGCTTGGCTTCTGGGAGAAGAAGCAGAACCTGTATAGTACCAAGATCTACGAAAATTTTCTCTGGAGTTTCCACAGAAAAGGCATTTGAACCCAGCCTGAATCATCCCATCAGCTTTCCTGCTTCTCCACCTTACAGACAGCAGATTTCGGGACTTTTCACCTTCCATAACCATGGTTAAGGGCTCAGGAGAACCTGTTTGAGCCAACATTTTCAGCTGGGTCGTTTCATGTTGAGCTTTGCTTTCTACCTCTTGGACCTTTTCTACACATCAGTTCTTGTCCACAGTTCTGTGGACAAGACCCACCTCTCAGCAAATGGGTGGTTAAGGCAATGTTATGGAGGAAGGGACTGGCATGGAACCACAGTGCCTGGATTTCCCCAGCAAAGATCCATTCAACTGGATACCACTCACTGATCCATTCCAAAGGTTCTTTTTAAAAAACGTAAAGTTTTAGGAGGAGACCTTCAAGATGGCGTAGGAATAAGACGTGGAGTTCACCTTCCTCCTCACAAAAACATCAGAAATACACTTAAATGTGGAACAACTCCTACAGAACATCTACTGAACAATGGCAGAAGACCTCAGACTTCCCAAAGGCAAGAAACTCCCCACATACCTAGATAGGGCAAAAGAAAAAACAAAGACAAAAGAATAGGGATGGGATCTGCACCTCTGGGAGGGAGCTGTGAAGGAGGAAAAGTTTCCACACACTAGGAAGGCCTTTCACTGGCGGAGACAGGGGGTGGAGGGTGGGGAAGCTTTGGAGCCACGGAGGAGAGTGTAGCAATAGGGGTGCAGAGGGCAAAGCAGAGAGATTCCCGCACAGAGGATCAGTGCTGACCAGCACTCACCAGACTGAGAAGCTTGTCTGCTCACGCACTGGGGTGGGAGGGGGCTGGGAGGTGAGGCTCAGACTTCGGAGGTCAGACCCCAGGGAGAGGACTGGGGTTGGCTGCATGAACACAGCCTGAAGGGGGCTAGTGCACCACAGCTAGCTGGGAGGGAGTCCAGGAAAAAGTCTGGAACTGCCTAAGAGGCAAGAGACCATTGTTTCAGGGTGCGCAAGAGGAGGGGATTCAGAGCACTGCCTAAATGAGCTCCAGAAACGGGCACGAGCCACAGCTATCAGTGCGGACACCAGAGACGGACATGAAACACTAAGGCTCCTGCTGCAGCCACCAAGAAGCCTGTGTGCTATCCACACATCCCCTCCCAGAAGCCTGTGCAGCTCGCCACTGCCAGGGTCCTGTGATCCAGGGACAACTTCCCCGGGAGAACAGACGGTGCACCTCAGGATGCTGCAATGTTCCAGCAGCCTCTGCCGCTGCAGGCTCACCCCGCATTCCATTCCCCTCCCTGCCCACGGCCTGAGTGAGCCAGACCACCCTAATCAGCTGCTACTTTAACTCCATCCTCTCTGAGAGAAGAACAGACGCCCTCAGGCAACCTACATGCAGAGGTGGGGCCAAATCCAAAGCAGAACCCCAGGAGCTGTGAATAAAGAAGAGAAAGGGAAATCTCTCCCAGCAGCCTCAGGAGCAGTGGATTAAATCTCTACAATTAACTTGATGTACCCTGCATCTGTGGAATACCTGAATAGACAACGAATCATCCCAAATTGAGGCAGTGGACTTTGGGAGCAACTGTAGATTTGGGGTTTGCTTTCTGCATCTAATTTGTTTCTGGTTTTATGTTTATCTTAGTTTAGCATTTAGAGTTTATTATCATCGGTAGATTTATTGATTAGGTTGCTTTCTCCCTTTTCTATATATATATATATATATATATATATATATATATGCTTTTCCTTTTTTTTTTGTGAGTGTGTATGTGTATGCTTCTTTGTGTGATTTTGTCTGTATAGCTTTGCTTTCACCATTTGTCTTAGGGTTCTGTCTGTCCAGTTTTTTGGTTTTTTTATTATACTTTTTAGCCCTTGTTATCATTGGTGGATTTGTTTTTTTGTTTGATTGCTTTTCTTCTTTCTTTCTTTTTTAAATTACTTTTAAATTGTTTTTAATTATTAAAAACTTTTTTATTTTAATAAGTTTAATTTATTTTATATTTTTCTTTCTTTTTTTCTCCCTTTTCTTCTAAGCTGTGTAGCTGACAGGGTCTTGGTGCTCTGGCCGGGTGTCAGGTCTGAGCCTCTTAGGTGGAGGAGCCGAGTCCAGGACACTGGTCCACCAGAGACTTCCTGGCCCCACATAATATCAAACGGCGAAAGGTCTCCCAGAGATCCATCTCAATGCCAAGACGCAGCTCCACTCAATGACCAGCAAACTACAGTGCTGAACACCTTATGCCAAACAACTAGCAAGACAGGAATACAAACCCACCCATTAGCAGAGAGGCTGCCTAAAATCATAATAAGGTCACAGACACTGCAAAACACACCAGCAGATGCAGTCCTGCCCACCAGAAAGACAAGATCCAGCCTCATCCGCCGGAACACAGGCATCTGTCCCCTCCACCAGGAAGCCTACACAACCCACTGAACCAACCTTAGACACTGGGGGCAGACACCAAAAATAACAGGAACTACGAATCTGCAGCCTGTGAAAAGGAGACTCCAAACACAGTAACTTAAGCAAAATGAGAAGACAGAGAAACACACAGGAGACGAAGGAGCAAGGTAAACAACTGAAGAGGAAGTAGGCAGTCTACCTGAAAAAGAATTCAGAGTAATGATAGTAGAGATGATCCAAAATGTTGGAAATAGAATGGAAAAAATACAAGAAACGTTTAACAAGGACCTAGAAGAACTAAAGAGCAAACAAACAATGATGAACAACACAATAAATGAAATTAAAAATTCTCTCGAAGGAATCAACAGCGGAATAACTGAGGCAGAAGAACAGATAAGTGACCTGGAAGATAAAACAGTGGAAATAACTACTGCAGAGCAGAATAAAGAAACAAGAATGAAAAGAATTGAGGACAGTCTTAGAGACCTCTGGGACAACATTAAACGCACTGACATTCGAATTATAGGGGTCCTAGAAGAAGAAGAGAAAAAGAAAGGGACTGAGAAAATATATGAAGAGATTATAGCTGAAAATTTCCCTAATACGGGAAATAAAATAGTCAAACAGGTCCAGGAACTCTCTCCAGGCACCGAGAGTCCCATACAGGATAAATCCAAGGAGAAACATGCCAAGACACATATTAATCAAACTATCAAAAATTAAATACAAAAAATATATTTAAAGCAGCAAGAGAAAAGCAACAAATAACATACAAGGGAATCCCCATAAGGTTAACAGCTGATCTTTCACCAGAAACTCAGCAAGCCAGAAGGGAGTGGCAGGACATATTTAACGTGATGAAAGGGAAAAACCTACAACCAATATTACTCTACCCAGCAAGGATCTCATTCAGATTCGATGGAGAAATTAAAAACTTTACAGATAAGCAAAAGCTAAGAGAATTCAGCACCAGCAAACAAGCTCTACAACAAATTTTAAAGGAACTTCTGTAGGCAGGAAACACAAGAGAAGGAAAAGAGTTACAGTAACAAACCCAAAACAATTAAGAAAATGGTAATGGGAACATACATATGGATAAGTACCTTAAATGTAAATGGATTAAATACTCCAACCAAAAGACAGCGACTGGCTGAGTGGATACAAAAACAAGACCTGTATATATGTTGTCTGCAAGAGACCCACTTCAGACCTAGGGACACATACAGACTGTGAGGGGATGGAAAATGATATTCCTTGCAAATGGAAATCAAAAGAAAGCTGGAGTAGCAATTCTCATATCAGACAAAATACACTTTAAAATAAAAACTATTACAAGAGACAAAGAAGGACCCTACATAACGATCAAGGGATCAATCCAAGAATATATAACAGTTGTAAATATTTATGCACCCAACATAGGAGCACCTCAATACATAAGGCAAATGCTAACAGCCATAAAAGGGGAAATTGACAGTAACACAATCATAGTAGGGGACTTTAATACCCCACTTTCACCAATGGTCAGATCACCCAAAATGAAAATAAATAAGGAAACACAAGCTTTAAATGATACATTAAACAAGATGTTCTTCATTTATATTTATAGGACATTCCATCCAAAAACAGCAGATTACACTTTCTTCTCAGGTGCTCATGGAACATTCTCCAGGACAGATCATATCTTGGGTCACAAATCAAGCCTTGGTAAATTTAAGAAAATTGAAATCGTATCAAGTATCTTTTCCAACCACAACGCTATGAGACTAGATATCAATTACAGGAAAAAAACTGTATAAAATACAAACATATGGAGGCTAAACAATACACTACTAAATAACCAAAAGATCACTGAATAAATCAAAGAGGAAATCAAAAAATACATAGAAACGAATAACAATGAAAACACGATGACCCAAAACCTATGGGATGCAGCAAAAGCAGTTTTAAGAGGGACGTTTATAGCAATAAAATCCTACCTCAAGAAACAAGAAACATCTCAAATAAACAACCTAAACTTACACCTAAAGCAATTAGGAAGAAGAACAAAAAAACCCCAAAGTTAGCAGAAGGAAAGAAATCATAAAGATCACATCAGATCAGAAATAAATGAAAAAGAAATGAAGGAAACAATTGCAAAGATCAATAAAACTAAAAGCTGGTTCTTTGAGAAGCTTAACAAAATTGATAAACCATTAGCCAGACTTATCAAGAAAAACAGGGAGGTGACTCAAATCAACAGACTTAGAAATGAAAAAGAAGTAACAACTGAAACTGCAGAAATGCAAAGGATCATGAGAGACTACTACAATTAACTATATGCAGTAAAGTGAACAACCTGGAAGAAATGGACAAATTCTTAGAAAAGCACAACCTTCTGAGACTGAACGAGGAAGAAGTAGAGAATATAAACAGACCAATCACAAGCACTGAAATTGAAACTGTGATTAAAAATCTTCCACAAACAAAAGCATAGGACCAGATGGCTTCACAGGCGAATTCTATCAAACATTTAGAGAAAAGCTAACACCTATCCTTCTCAAACTCTTCCAACATATAGCAGAGGGAGGGACACTCCCAAACTCATTCTATGAGGCCACCATAACGTTGATACCAAAACCAGACAAAGATGTCACAAAAAAAGAAAACTACAGGCCAATAACACTGATGAACATAGATGAGAAAATCCTCAACAAAATACTAGCAAACAGAATCCAACAGCACATTAAAAGGATCATATACCATAATGAAGTGGGATTTATCCCAGGGATGCAAGGATTCTTCAACATATGCAAATCAATCAGTGTGATACACCATATTAACAAATTGAAGAAGAAAAACCATATGATCATCTGAATGATGCACAAAAAAGTTTTTGACAAAATTCAACACCCATTTATGGTAAAAACCCTCCAGAAAGTAGGCATAGAGGAATTTACCTCAACATAATAAAGGTCATATATGACAAACCCACAGCCAACATCATTGTCAATGGGGAAAAACTGATACCATTTCTCCTAAGATCAGGAACAAGACAAGGTTGCCCACTCTCACCACTACTATTCAACATAGTTTGGGAAGTTTTAGCCACAGCAATCAGAGAAGAAAAAGAAATAAAAGGAATCCAAATTGGAAAAGAAGACGTAAAACTGTCACTGTTTGCAGATGACATGATACGATACATAGAGAATCCTAAAGATGCTACCAGAAAACTACTAGAGCTAATCAGTGAATTTGGTAGAGTAGCAGGATACGAAATTAATGCACAGAAATCTCTTGCATTCCTATACACTAATGATGAAAAATCTGAAATAGAAATTAAGGAAACATTCCCATTTATCACTGCAACAAAAAGAATAGAATACCTAGGAATAAAGCAACCTAAGGAGAAAAAAGACCTGTATTCAGAAAACTATAAGACACTGATGAAAGAAATTAAAGATGATACAAACAGATGGAGAGATATACCATGTTCTTGGATTGGAAGAATCAACATTGTGAAAATGACCATATTATCCAAAGCAATCTACAGATTCAATGCAATCCCTATCAAATTACCAATGGCATTTTTCACATAACTAGAACAAAAAAGTTCACAATTTGTATGGAAACACAAAAGACCCCGAATATCTAAAGCACCTTCAGAAAGAAAAATGGAGCTGGAGGAATCAGGCTTCCTGACTTCAGACTATACTAGAAACCTACCGTAATCCCGTAATCCAGACAGTATGGTGCTGGCATAAAAACAGAAATATAGATCAATGGAACAGGATAGAATGCCCAGAGATAAACCCACGCACATATGGGCACCTAATTTACCACAAAGGAGGCAAGAACATACAATGGAGAAAAGACAGCCTCTTCAATAAGTGGTGCTGGGAAAACTGGGCAGCTACCTGTAAAAAAATGAAATTAGAACACTCCCTAACACCATACACAAAAATTAATTCAAAATGGATTACAGACCTAAATGTAAGGCCAGACACTATAAAATTCTTAGAGGAGAACATAGGCAGAACACTCCATGACACAAATCACAGCAAAATCCTTTTGACCCACCTCCTAGAGAAATGGAAATAAAAACACAAATAAACAAATGGGACCTAATGAAACTTAAAAGCTTTTGCACAGCAGAGGAAACCATAAACAAGGCTAAAAGACAACCCTCAGAATGGGAGAAAACATTTGCAGATGAAGCAACGGACAAAGGATTAATCTCCAAAATATACAAGCAGCTCATGCAGCTCAATATCAAAAAAACAAACAACCCAATCCAAAAATGGGCAGAAGACCTAAATAGACAGTTCTCCAAAGAAGATATACAGATTGCCAACAAACACATGAAAGGTTGCTCAACATCACTAATCATTAAAGAAATGCAAATCAAAACTACAATGAGGTGTCACCTCACACCGGTCAGAATGGCCATCATCAAATAATCTACAAACAATAAATGCTGGAGAGGGTGTGGTGAAAAGGGAACCCTCTTGCACTGCTGGTGGGAATGTATATTGATGTAGCCACTATGGACAACAGTATGGAGTTTCCTTAAAAAACTAAAAATAGAACTACCATATGATCCAGCAATCCTACTACTGGGCATATACCCTGAGAATACCATAATCAAAAAAAGGCATGTACCACAATGTTCATTGCAGCTCTAGTTACAATAGCCAGGACAGGGAAGCATCCTAAGTGTCCATCGACAGATGAATGGATAAAGAAGAGGTGGCACATATATACAATGGAATATTACTTAGCGATAAGCAGAAATGAAATTGAGTTATTTGTAGTGAGGTGGATGCACCTATATTCTGTCATACAGAGTGAAGTAATTCAGAAAGAGAAAAACAAATACCATGTGCTAACACATATATATGGAATCTAAAAAAAAAAAAGGATCTGTAGAACCTAGCGGCAGGACAGGAATAAAGAGATGCAGACATAGATAATGGACTTGAGACACAGGGAGGGGGAAGGGTAAGCTGGGATGAAGTGAGAGAGTGGCATGGACATATATACACTACCAAATGTAAAACAGATAGCTAGTGGGAAGCAGCCACATAGCACAGGGAGATCAGCTTGGTGCTTTGTGTCCACCGAGAAGGGTGGGATAGGGAGGGTGGGAGGGAGACGCAAGAGGGAGGAGATATGGGGATATATGTGTAGCTGATTCACTTTGTTATATAGCAGAAACTAACACAGCATGGTAAAGCAATTATAGTCCAATAAAGATGTTTAAAAAAATATATAATAATTGTAATAGATGCAGAAAAAGGTTTTGACACAATTCAACACCAAGTTATGATAAAAACTTTCCAGAAAGTAGGCATAGAGGGAACCCACCTCAACATAATTAAGGCCATATATGACAAACCCACAGCCAACATTGTTCTCAATGGTGAAAAGCTGAAACCATTTCCACTAAGATTAGGAAAAAGACAAGGTTGCTCACTCTCACCTCTAATATTCAACATAGTTTTGCAAGTTCTAGCCACAGCAATCAGAGAAATAAAAGGAACCCAAATTGGAAAAGAAGAAGTAAAACTGTCACTGTTTGCAGATGACATGATATGATACATAGAGAATCCTAAAGATGCTACCAGAAAACTACTAGAGCTAATCAATGAATTTGGTAGAGTAGCAGGATACAATATTAATGCACAGAAATCTCTTGCATTTCTATACAGTAATGATGAAAAATCTGAAAGAGAAATTAAGGAAACACTCCCATTTACCATTGTAACAGAAAGAATAAAATACCTAGGAATAAAGCTACCTAAGGAGACAAAAGACCTGTATGCAGAAAACTATAAGACACTGATGAAAGTAATTAAAGATGATACAAAGAGATGAAGATATACCATGATAAGCAGGGTGGGAGGGAGATGTAAGAGGGAGGGGATATGGGGATATACGTATGCATATAGCTGATTCACTTTGTTGTACAGCAGAAACTAACACAACACTGTAAAGCAATTATACTCCAATAAAGATGTTAAAAAAAATTATTATAACCATATAGAGACAAACAGACATTTGTCAACCAGTAGCCTGGAATCCAGTATATGGTGACACATAAACTTGTATAAAGAAGTGATAAACACAAGTTAATTACCTGGACAATGGGGAGGGGTCAGAAGGAGACCAAGAAAAAAAAAAAAATCCAAAAACACAAAATAATTTTTAAGTTGGTAACCTTTCACCTGACTCACATTGGTGAGAATCTAATATTGACCAGAGGGAGTGTAATCCTTTCTGATAATGTGATGGTAAAACGTTGTGAGTTCAATGAGTCTGGTGGTCTTGGCACTATTCCCAGGGAACTCCAGTTCCCAGCACATAACTAAAGGACCTCAACTTTGGTCCAACTGGCAGTCTTTGTTCTACTTTAAAAAGACTCAGGGTGGAAATGGGCCATGGGGACACATTTTTTTCCTTCCTACTGACAGGCTTCATCTCTAAATGAGTGGAAGGAACTCTGGTGGTCACCTCTGGAGAAGTAGCGGCCGGGACCCTAGTTTCAGTCTGACCTGTGACTGCAGTGGACTCAGGTTTTGAAGGAGTCCTTCCCAAAGCCTAATGCTATCTTCGGGGAACATAAAGGAACATAAAATTTATCACTTGGAGAGACAGAATAATTTCATGTGCAGCCTTCGTATCAGAGTCCTCAAGGAGAAATGATGAATAAGCTGAGAAATGTTATTCAGCAGAACTATTTCCTTGAGTATGAGGAAGAGTGAGCCACGGTCATCTTTATTAGAAATTATGCACCTGAAGGCTCTCAGACAGAGGGAGAGAACATGCACAACCCACCGTAAAACACTTTTTAAAAATCTTTAGAAAGGATTAGTGCGCTAATACATAGGGGTTTTGCTCTGATTGCCTGATACGGAAATTCCAGCTGCTTATCTTTAAAAGCTAACACTTTGCATTATGAAGTGGCTTTTGCACTGTTTTCCTCTTTCTTTTAATTTGTGGTATTCATCTACAGAGTCCTTACACGGTCCCTATGGTTTCTAAATTACCAAAAGAAGAAACTCTTTCCAAAGTCATTGTAAGTGACTGAGGTGGATGATTTTTGTTCATGGATCAGGCTCCAAAACTACATGAAAAAAAGTGCGAGCTAGGTTATGGGGAAGTGATTCTAGTCTCTGTAATTGTACCATTCCACTGGTGTTCCGATCCAAATGGACTGTCTACAAGAAAATGATGCAAAGCACAGAAGTTCCTTGGAGGGGTTCAATCCCAGTGTGGAAAGGATGCGGGCAATTAGAAAACAAATTATAAAATTAATTTTATATTCGAGAGAAGGAGCCCTGAAACAACACTCAACAAAGGAAAAGAAAAAACAACACACTAAGCAAGCAGGTGCAAGATGAAACAGTTCTTCCTTAGATTTTATCAAAAGGTCAAATAAAATACAACACTGTTTTTCATGCCCTCTGTCTTGAAATATTCTGTTCTCTTTGCCTTCTATAATACTGATCTCCTATCCAGGCTCCCATTCTGATATCCTTCTGCCTGGAAAATTTGATGTTTTTCAGGGACCTGGATCCTCTCTCCTTCATAGTCTGCAGACTCTCCCAGGGATAGACTGTTCTGTTGTTTGACTTTAGATTCCATCTACTTGATCAGGGGTCCCTAACCCCCAGGTCATGGACCGGTACCGGTCCGTGGCCTGTTAGGAACTGGGCCGCACAGCCGGAGGTGAGTGGCAGCGAGCAAGCAAAGCTTTATCTGCCGCTCCCCATGGCTCTCCATCACTCGCATTACCGCCTGAACCATCGCCCCCCGCTGCCCCACTCGCGTTAGGGCCTTAACACCACCACCCCCAACCCTGATGGAAGAATTGTCTTCCACGAAACCAGTCCCTCATGCCAACAAGGTTGGGGACTGCTGTACTTGATAACAACTCCTCATTTGATCAGGTCTTGTTTAGAAGCCAGTGGCAGAAACTCAAATTAAACCAAGTGAATTTCAAAGAAGGGTATTTATTAACTCACACAACTGAAAAATCTAGGCATAGTTATTATTAAGGTGCTCAATGTATTCATTCATTTAACAATTTTTTATTGAAAAATTATTGTAAGCCAAGCACTATTTGAGGATTAGGGATAGAAAAGTGAACTAAATAAACAACACTCTCTGATATCACGTCACTTATAATTAGCAAATAAATAAATAATGCCAGTGTTTTATTAGAAGTTCTACACTGATTTTCGTTGGATCAGTCAAGCCCTGTGACCATTCCAGAACCAGTCATTATGACTATAATAACCCAGGTGTGGGTCATGTCTTCACCCTTGAAGCCTGTGAATGCTATCAGTCTATTTGAATTATATGGATTAAGATTGGAGTAGTGGTGATTTCTCAGAAAGAAATGGAGATTCCATTGCCAGGGAGAATAGGTTTCAGGTGGGCCAAAAAAAAAAAAAGTGTCCATCACAAATCCAAAATCTGTATCTACTACAAAGATCTCTTCTTATGCCTATGTCTTGAAGATAATGTCACTTGGGTATTCCATAGGCACCTCAAGCCTGAGATATAAAAAGCTGTACACATTACCTTTCTACCTCCCTTGCAAATGTTATGACCTCATATGTTTCTTATCACAGTGGATGGTACCACCATCTCTCCATTTGCCCAAGTAAGGAAGCTGGAAGTCATCATTCATTTCTACTTTCCCCTACATTCAATGAATCATAAAGTCCTATACATTTTCTATTCTGAATATCTATTAGTTTGGGGCTACCATCCACAGGATTATTACTGTAGTTCCCTAACTGATTGCTTTGTCTTTATTCTCATCCCTAGTTAATCCACCCTTTATTCTAACTAATTTTTCATGCTGCAGACAGTGATATTTCTACAAGAAAATACAATTGTATGATTTCTTTGATTAATGTCCTATAATCAGTCCCTATTAGAATAATACAGCTTGAAAGGTCCCTGCTTAACTCTCCATTTTCCTGTTTAGTTACTATTTACCACTCAGACAGTGTTCTCAGCATACTAAACACATTCAGTTTCTCTAAGGAACTCACCATTTCCCTCTTATCTTGGGCTGTTGAATATTCTGTTTCTTTTCCCTGGAATATATGTATTTCAAGCTAGATCTCACTTTTTTTAGGAAATATTTTTGACCCATCCTTCCACTGGTCTGGGATGCTACTCTTCTCCTTTAACTTCACTCTAGTTACACATTTTACATGGCATTTTATTGACTATTTAATTACCAGTAATCAATCACTAGAATTTAAATTTCATGAGAGTAATGATTATGTCTGTCTCGGTCACTATTTTCTCTCTCAGTAACTGGTTCATACTAGTCAAATTATCATATGGATCAATCAACAGAACTCTGACCTTAAACCTTTTTGTAAAGAAAATTTTAATCATCACATAATAGGCATAAACTTCATTAAAGTTTTTGTTGTTGTTGTTATTATTGCTGTTCTTTTAGTATCATGGAGTTAACTCTCAGAAAAGTTTGTATAAGAGGCATCACAAAGACTAATCTAAATACCAAAGAAACAGAGAAGAGAATGAGAAAAGAGTTATGACAGTGAGAGCCAATTTTTCAAAAAATGAAGATGGGCCAATTCCCATTTCATTGTTTACAGTTCATCAGTGGAGGTAGCAGAGATGCAATGAGTGTCATGGAAAACTTATTATAGTTATTGTATCTCAGTCAATTGTGGGAGGAGTTGGGAAATGAAGGTCTGGAATGTAGAGTTGGAGGATAAAGGAGGGAGTTGCCAATCAGTTACTCTAGAAGCCAAGTCTATCCAGCTGCTAAAGCAAGTCCCCTCAGTGAGAGCTTGTGGCTAGGTCTATAGAAAGCTCTTCTACAGCTACCTTCTCTGTGGGGTCATGGTCAAGTGCATCTGGTAGTTGTCCTGAAGCCACTGTTGGTCAGTAGGACCTGAAGTAGGGAAGATCTGAACACAGAACAGAGGACAGAGAGGATAAACTGGGCCTGATGGGAATCTCTAAATCTGTCCTTGAAGACATCTGACTGAAAAGAGATCTGTTTCATGTCTGCTTTCTAGATCTTACTCAAATTTCTAACCTGGACCCACACAGGCGAGGAGTTTCTGGGAAACATATTTCCCAGCTTAACAAATTTGACTAGCATCAACTGATGGATGCTAGAGACATGTGTGGCTTTACCTTCCCACCCAATCTGAACCTGGCAAAAAGTAGACATTTAGACATTCTGTGCCCTGTAGAGCAGGGTGACCCTGACTCAGACTTCACACTGAGCATCTGTAAAGAAATGCGCAGAAATGCCAAGAAACCTAAGTAATAATCTAAATAATCTTGAAGATCAAATAAATTCATGGCATATGGGAGAAAGAATGAGATCTAGTCTTAATTATAAGGGTTTTTAAAATAGAAAATATTCTGCCAAGAAATAAAGTATAAAAACGTTTAGACTGGGTTTCAATTATAGTTAGAAAATGTAAATACAATGAGTTAGAAACTTTATCTTATGGACTTGGGATGCAAATTAAATGTCCGATAGAAAGTGCCACATAAGTTAGTATATTTTAATATTAGGTGTCCCTGTTGCTGATGTTGAGGATATACTCTGTAACACTGAATCCTATGGGGCCATCTCTCTTTGAGCTCTTTGCCAATTTCTAATAAGATCTCAGTTTCTTCTCTCACGAACTCTCTCCCATAGCCTCAGAGCTTCTTGCCAGAGGACACTGGGAAAATATTTAACTTCACAATACTCTCTCCACAAAGATGATGCCTTCATCCATGACACAGTCTTTAAAAATCATTAAATAGAATAACACGTCAGCCTGAAACATTTGCATTTGGATGCTGTCCCCAATGTCCTCTTCCAAAACACAGGCAGTATCAAGCAAAGTGGCAAAGAAGCTCATCAAACCAACAACAAAAAGATCATATCAAATATAACTTCTACTGCCCCCCTCTCTAAAGCTACACAAAACCAATTTCTGACAATTTTATCACAGTCATTATGTCCTGGTAGTCAGCCAATAAACCTTCATATATATTGAGGTACAGTCTCAGAACACTCTAACAGATAAATAGCAAACTTTAAATGTAATTCCCATAATGCAATTAAATATGGATTTTCCAAAATCACCTCCCTTTGGCTAGATAGAACTTCATATAAACTACCTTAGAGAGACATCTATCAAGTAGATTCAAAGTTCACCTTTGTCACTTGTTTTCAAAACCACTGCGGGAAGTTTAATGTTTCATTCAAGTTCATTCCCACAACCATTTCCCTTGCATCTCACCCCAGGAGAAGCTCCTTCTTTGCCCATACTGTATTCTTTCAAATTAATGTGCTTTAATACTGCCATTTAATTCCCTTTCAGGGCCCTTCCTACAATTCTGCCTTTGTCTTAGTTGTTAAGATCTTTTTCCTGGGTACATGAGAGTGTAAGAGTCAGAGCAAAAGATTCTGTGGACAAGCCTTCCCTACTACAGATCATTACTCATTTTCTGACGCAACAAGCCTGGAGGCTTAGAACCTCTGTTTTAGTTACAATTAATTTTTAATAGAACTAAAACAACTGTGTTGAGAAATGTCATTGGCACGTGACATTTCCATTAAGTGTGGGCGAGGGATGTTTGCCTTTAACACAGCCGCAGACACTAGAGAAACTCATGATATACAGTTCTTAAAATTAAGTTTAAAGATAGAATGAAATAAATTAACAAGCTAACAAGCAACTTTAATGGAGAATTCTATACTTAACTCAAATTAACCATTTTTAGGAAGTTAAATACTGAAAGTTATTTCCAGATTTTCCATTTTCTTGAATGTTAGTCAAGAAAACAAACTAAGAATGTTCAATGTCAAAAAACTTAGAAAATGTAAACCTTATGAGTCTTATAACTTCATCTTTTTTAAACAATCATAGCTTTTTATCTTTAAAGTAGTTTATTAGCTTTTATTTGATATCAATGTGACTATTTTACAAGAGAATTTGGCTGCCTTAGCTGAGTAGTTGACACTAACCAGGAGAAAATTTAAGATAGAAGTAGTTGCAGACAGCAATGAAGACATCACTCCCTGGAATTCACCTTTTCCCAGGAAACCATCTGCCATATTTGGATAAGTCTCAATGTCAGAAACTGATTTAAGAAGAGGATAAAGAGCATGATGCTTTAACATATTAAGGCATATGAGATGGGAAGCACAAATTCAGATTCCAAAGTTGGAATTAATGCAGATATAATTATTTTTGGAAAGAACAATATCAAACCTTTCTACTAAACAAGGAAAAAAAGTCAATATCCCAGGCAAGTCATCAAAGTGAAACTACTTATATATAAACATCTGAAGCAGACAGGAACTACACTAACTTCCTGAACATATTCCATTGAAATACTTTAACATTATCTGAACTAAAATAAAGGAATAAAAGATGTCATTATGTAATTCAGCACCCAAATTCTATTTAGGGGCTCTATTAAGCAATGCTGATACTATTTTATGAGTTAATCATAAGGTATGATGTTTGAATTTAGAGTTCCAGAAAATCCAACCCTACTTTTAATAGGACACTAAACGTTCATCCACCAGAGGGCAATGGTGCATACTTACAGCTCAGCTCTGACCAGGGAAAGGGGGAGAACCCGTGGGAAGGAAAGTGTGGGGCAGCCAACATGCAAAGCACGATACAGTTAGAATTTATTATAAATATCCCCAAGGTTTGTTACTAATGAGAGATAAGGCATTTCAGATCTTCAAGATTTATTGAGATGTTGGTAGAAAGAGCCAAGAAAGTGGGGGAATCAGCTTCTGAAATGCTTTATCTCAAATCAGTCAGCCAATTTAAGTGGTGGGGATTATGCAGTTCTCTCTCTGTCTCTCTCTCTTATCCTTTTAAACTCTGTTTCTTACTTTTTTCACTTAATACTATTAAAAATCATCTTGTCATATTCTTGTATGCAACAATAAAAACAGTGGTTAACTAATATTTATTGGGTATTCATATTTTTGTCAGGTACTGTCTTAAAGTCTTTACATATACTGTACGTTATGAACTGAACGTTTTATGTTCCTCCGAATTTCATATGTTGAAGTCCTACCCCCCAATTTGATGGTTTTAGGAGGTGGGCCTTTGGGAGGTAATTAGGATTAGATGAGGTTAGGAGGGTGGAGCCCCCATGATGGGACCAGTGCCCTTCTAAGTGTCATGAGAGAACTGGTTTCCTCTCTCTGCTCTCTGCCATGTGAGGACGCAGGGAGAAGTAGCAATCGGTCGGAAGGCCCTCACAGGAACCTGACCATGCTAGCAACCTGATCTCAGACTTCCAGCCTCCAGAACTGTGAGAAATAAACTTCTGTTGTTTATAAGCCACCCAGTCTATAGAACTTTGCTACAGCAGCCCAAAGGGACTAAGATGCTATATTAACTCATTTATTTTCTCAGTAACTCTGTTGTATATGTGTTCCTATTATTTCCATTTAAAGGTGAATAAACTGAGGTTAAGAAATTTTTGCACATCTAGCTTATTGCTCCTCACTGGTGAATCATATTTTAGAGTTTTTCCTCTACTACATGCTTATATATTATGGTACTTAAGAGGCATAGATTGCTTCCACCTCCCCACTACGGCCAACCTTACTGCAGTGAATCCACTCAAATTTTCCTCCTGTCCAGAGCTATAAAATGTATACATATACATATACATATACATATATATATATGTATATATATATATGGTTAAAAGGTACAAATTTCCAGTTGTTCAATAAATAAGTCCTGGGGATGTAACGTACAGCATGGCCACAACAGTTAATGACACTGTATTGTATATATGAAAGTTGCTAAGAGGGTAGATCATAAAATTTCTCATCACAAGAAAAAAATGTAAAAGTCTATGTGGTGATAGATGTTAACTAGACTTATTGTGGTGATCATTTTGCAATATACACAATACAAATATTGACTCTATGTTATACATGTAAAACTAATATAATGTTATATGTTATTTATATTTCAAAGAATTTATGGAAAATTTGGAGATAATTAACATATTTTCTAGGTTAAGGTTCATATCTATAAAGACGTTTTATATTCTCCATGTATTCAGAAGTTTTTACATTCTTTAATAGATTTTATTCATTGATTCATTCATTCATTTACTTATTTTTTAGTGAGGCAAAATTCACATAACATCAAATTTTATGTTAAAGTGCACAATCAATGGCATTTATAATATCCATAATGTTGTGCAACCACCACTTCTATCAGTTTACAGAGCATTTCCAACACCCCAAAATAAAACCTCGTACTCACTAAGCAAGTCAACTCCCCCAATTTTCCCCTTTCCCCAGCCACTGGCAACCACCAGTTTACTTTCTGTCTCTCTGGATTTATCTATTCTGGATATCTCATACAATACATACAATACAATAAATAGATTCATATAATATATGACTCTGTGTTTGGCTTATTTCACTTAGCATAATGTTTTCAAGGTTCATCCATGTTGTAGCATGTATCAGAATTTTATTCCTTTTTAAGGCTGAATAATATTACATGCTAATATATATACCACGTTTTGTTTATCCATTTATCTGTTGAGGTACACTTGGGTTGTTCCTACCTTTTGGCCATGAATAATGCTGCTATGAACATTGGTATGAAAGCTTCTGTAGCAGTTTTATTCTTAATAGACAAAAACTGGCCAGAAATCCAGATGTCTTTCAACAGGTGAATGGCTAAACAAACTCATATACCCGTACCATGGAATACTACTCAGCAATAAAAAAGAATGAACCATTAATACATATAACAGCTTGAAGTTCCAGAGAATTGTGCTGAGAAAAGCCAATCTCAAAAGATTACATATTGACACTATATGATTCCATTTATGGAACATTCTTGAAATGAGAAAATAAGGGGAGGAGAGAAGTAGATGACAACATGACAGATTCCTGTGGAATGGAAATGGAAATGTTCTGTACCTTGACCTGTATCAGTGTAAATATCCTGGTTGTGATATTGTACTATTGTTTTACAAGATTGCTACCATTGGGGGAAATTGGGCAAAGGGTACAGTAAATCCCTCTATGTTATTTATTACAACTGCATGTGAATCTATAGTTTTCACAAAACAAAACATTTAACTAAAGAAAGAAATGAAGAAAGGGAAGGGGAGGGAGGACGGAAGGAAGGAAGTGAGGAAGGTGGGAGAGAATGAAGAAGGAAAGGAATATCACTCAGCTACTCAAATATACAATACAAAATCCACCTGAATTTTTGATCAGGACTTGGTTTAGATTCCAGCCAGACAAGCTTAATATTTTCACAATTCACCCATGTTGTAGCATATATCAATACTTCATTCTTTTTTATGGCTAAATAATATTCCTCTGTATGAATATACTACATTTTGTTTATCCACTTATCTGTTGATGGATGCTTTCTTCCCACCTTTTGGCTATTGCACACAGTGCTGCTATGAATATTCATGCACAGTGATTTGTCTGAATACCTGTTCTCAATTCTTTAACTTTCTACCTTAGAGAAGAATTGCTGGCTCATATCTATGTTTAACTTTTTGATGAACCGCCTAATTGTTTTGCACAATGACTGCTCCATTTTATATCCCACCAGCAATGTATGAGGATTCCCATTTTTCCACATCCTCTCCAGCTCTTATTATTTTCCATTTTCTTTATTTTAGCCATTCTAATGGATGTGAAGTTGTATCTCCTTGCGGCCTTGATTTGTACTTCCATGATGACTAATTATGTTGAGCATCTTTTCATTTGTGCTCCTTTAATAGATTTTTAATGTTTTTCTCTGAGGAGCTTTGTGCATTGTTTGTTATTTTTAATTGTATTATTTTATAACAAAAGTTATATATTTTACAATTTATTTCTCTTATAAATTTAATCCCATTTTAAAATTCTATTTGTTTGATGCTGGAGTCTTAACCACTGGACCACCAGGGAACTCAATGCTGGTAAAGAATTGTGTCATTGATTTTCTAAGTTCAACTTTCATTCAGGTGCACTGTCTTTTATTATTTAAAAATTGTTTACTATTGAATTGTCTATACAGATTTTTTTCTTCCCTCATAATCCTTATACTCTTTCTGCTTGTTTCTCAAATGTTGGGTGTCTTAGTCCATTTGGGCTGCTATAACAAAATACCACAGAATGTGTGGCTTATAAACAGCAGAAATGTATTGCTTACAGTTCTGGAGGCTGGAAGTCTGAGATGAGGGTGCCTCTGTAGTCACATAAGGGCCTTCCTCTGGGTCACAGACTTCTCATTGTATCCCCACATGACGGAAGAAGGCAAGGGTACTCCCTGGGATCTCTTTGATAAGGACCTTAATTTCATTCATGAGGATGACCTAATCACCCCCCAAAGGCCCCCACCCAATACCATCACATTGGGAATTTGGACTTCAACATATTAATTTGGCGGGGAGGGCGGGGGCAGACACATTCAGATCACAGCAGTTGGCAATGATCTTCAATATTATGCTAAAAAGTAGTTGTGATGATGAACATCCATATCATATTCCTGATCTTATGCATCTAAATTCATCTAAATTTCCTCAATTAAGGTTGCTTTCTTTCTGTAGGTTTATGGTATACAGATTTTTATTGTTAAGAAAATTCAATCTAGTCCTTGTTTTATGAGATTTTAAAAACCAAATATAGGTAATTTTAATGTAATTTTATGAAATGCTTTATCTGCATTGTTGTAATACTCAGATAATTATGTGGTAAAAAGAAGGTGGTTTAAAAAAATAATAGTTTATGATGTTGAACCATCCTTAGTTTCCTACTGTATTTTGGACTTAGATAAAATTTACTTAAGATATTACTTCTAGATTTAAAATGAAAATGGTCTATCATGTATTTTTCTTACACTGTTCTTAGCAGGTTTTACAGTAGTATTGTGCTAGTCTCATAAAATTTATTAGTGAACTTGTCCTTTTTTCTATTTCTTGAAATAAAATACATATGGTAGTTATTTCTGTTTATAGAAAGTTCAGCAAAATTCAGATATAAAGATCTGGGTTTTTGGTGGGAGAACAGGGGTAGGAAAGGAGGAAAATGGTGTATCTTTCATTTGTCATTTCAACTTCTTTCAATAATTTAAGTTTTCTATCCTGGGCTCTGGACACTAAATATATCAATTGCATCTCCAGCCATTGTGACAATTATAAATACTCACAGATTTCCAGAGGCCAGCTAGGAATTCACATTGCATCTGACTGAAAACAGTGTATAGATTATCAACTTTATTAGCATATTTATATTATTCAAAGTATTCATATATTATTTTTTTAAAATCTCTGTTATATCTGAGATTACTTTCCCCTTTCCTGGTATACTCTTGCTTTGCATCTTCCTTTTTGTCCCTAAATAAATCCTGCCAAAATTCTGACCTCTCTCGTGATTTATTTAAACGAATTCTGCTTTTATGTTTGTTGTATTCTTGTTTCATTGGCATTGTTCTGTTGCTCTTTTTCAAAAGGAAATTAGTATGACTTCAATATTTCCTGCTTTGTGACTAATCTATACAAGGCTATAACTTCCTTTCCAAATTCTGCTTTAGCTGTATACAATAAATTTTAACTGTAGTGTTCTCATTTTTGTTCAGTTCTTACCATTTTATAATTTCCCTAAAGATTTGCTCTTTAACTCAAGGGTTTTTTTTTCATAGTACATTATGTTGTTTTTTCTAGACATTAGGGATTTTTTAAAAGTTCCTTTAATTATTAATTTCTAATTTTATTGCTTTGTGATCAGAGAACACATTAAGTATAATATTTGCTTTTTTAATATATTGAAGCTTCTATATGGCCTTGAGAAAATTTAATTTTTGACTGCTTCTTGTTTAGTCACATAACAATATTTAATAAATACTCTGTTTCTGGTACTCTTTTAAGCACTTAGGAAAGTTAGTGAATAAAACAGAAAAAATCTCTTTCCTCAAGGAGCTTATATTCTACCAGAAAGAAAAAGATAATTAACACTAGCTAATAGATAAATGGAAAGTTAGAAATAGACAAATACTATGGGAAGAAAAATGGAGAGTTGGGTAAAGCAGATAGGGAATGCCAAGTAGGGTATGATTTCAATTTTAAAAGATAGAATGATCAAGGTTGGCTTTATTGAAAAGGTGGCATTTGAACAGATAGCAAAAGGAGATGAGAGAATTAATCACTAAGATATCTGGAAGAATATCCTTTCAGGGAGAAGGGCCAGCCCATGCAGTGTCCTTTGGTAGCCAGATTCTTCAAGAAATGGGTAGTAATGGAGGCCAAATGATGGAGAGTCTCTTGGACCACTGTAAAAACTCTGGCTTTTATTTGGACAGAGATAGGAGCTTTCAGAAGTTTTTGAACAAAGGAGTGATATGATTCTCACATTTTAAACACTGGCTATTGAGTGAGTTATTGATTATGGGGTCAAGAATGGAAGGAAGGAGAAGAATTAGGAGATGACAGCAATAATCAAGACAATCAGTGCTGAGGAATCACATCATGGATGTTGCAGTGCAGACAGTGAATTATGACTGGATTATGAGTATATTTTTAAGATGGTGCAAACAGGTTTCCTGATACATCAGATGTAGGGAGTGAGAGAAGAAAGGAATATAGGATGTTTCCACATTGTAGGTAAAGTAGGTTTGGGGAATGATAAAATTTCAACAAGATAACTTTGAGATGTGGACTAATAAACTAAATATTCAGGTCAGAAGAAATGTGTGGCCTGGAGATACACATGTGGGAGATTTTGTAAGACTGGATGAGAGCTAAAAAAAATGTGTAATTTTGATTGATGAAAGTAAAGTTCTCTATGTATCTATTAATTAGATCTAATTATTATTTAAATCTTTTATGTCTTTGCTTGCATATGTGTTCATGATTTAGTAGATGACAGTATGGAACCTGAAGCCATAGTGCCAGAGTTTTAATTCGGGCTGAAGCATTTTCTGGCTTTGGGCAAGTCGCTGAACCATTCTGTGCTGCACTTTTCTCATCTATTAAATGTGGATGGCAAGTATTGATAATACCTGTATCTTTTGGTTGTTATGAGGATTAATGTGTCATAATATATAAAGTGCTTAGAACAGCACATGACATATAGTAATCACTTTATATGTGTTTGTTAATATTAGTATCACTAGCATTATTATCATTTTACCATCATAAACATCTTTTTCCTCAGTGACAGATTTCATTTCAAATTCCATTTTGTCTGATGGTATGACTGCTACCACATATTTCTTTATGCTCAGTATATATTTTTACTTTTCCTTTGCTTGCATTTTCCTTTGATTTAAATATGTTATCCTTTTGATAATATATTGCTAAACTTGTTTTCCTTGATTTTGTCAGAGAATCTGCTTTTTATTTCAATTTGTGAGTATGTTTCATTTAGAATTCTTGTAGTATTTGTTACACTAAGATTTATCTGTAGCATTATATTTTCATTTACCATTGTATTTTTGTTTTTTTTTTTCTGGTTTTCTGTTTCCATAGTACATATGGCATTTTTTCTTTCCGCTGGTTTATAAGTCATGTATTTTTTATTTTGCTACTGGTTACTCCTAACTTAGTGAGACCCATTCTTTTTTTTCCTTATCAATGGTTTAAATTTCTCGTGATCTATACCTTCCACCTAAACAAATTAGCTTCTCTCTTTATATTTGTCAACTTCCCCCTTCCAGCCATGTAGGTATTAGCTTTTTCTTTAATAGTCTCTGCTATTTGGATTATCTTTCTTCCTTCTCTTTTTTTTCTTGCGTTTTTTAGAGCATGTATGTGTAGTTAATGCTCACCATTATTTCTCATACATGTCATGTGACCTCCTGGGTTTCTTTCTCTTCTTAGTGGAGACTGCCCTCACAAAGAATTTTCAAAGTGGATTTCTGCATAGTAACATTCAATATAGGAACATTTTTATATTGCCCTCTTCCTTAAAGGATAATAGCTAAATTATAAAATTCTAGATTTGGTATTCTTTTCCTTTAAACATTTTATTTGATTTTTTACTTACTTTGTTTAGTATGCCTCTAGTCAACTGTTGATAAAGCAACTTAATTTTTGCTTTCTTTTGAATAATCTGCTTTCATTCTTTGAAAGTTTTTAGAATGTTCTCCTTTTTATTAAATTTTACTATTATGTATCTATTTGTGCCCCTACCCCAAGGACATAGCCCTTAGTCCCATAGCATGATTCTAACTCCTAGGTTGGACCCTTATTTCGAGGGTATAGTATTTCTGATGTCTCAACTGAAATACAGTTAGTGCATGTGAAGGTTCATAACCACGGAATCTGCAGCCAGCTGTGTAAGGAACTGGCCCCAGCCACCAGCAGGCCGACACTAGATCTTGGAACCCAGGCTATGCAACCACCCATACCAAACCCAGCTCTGCCCATCAGTGAGCCACCTCTAGCCCCAGGACCCGGTGGGTTTCCACAGCAAGCCACACTGCGACCTAGCATTGCCAAACATGACTGGCAGACTCCACACAAAGCAGGACTGGCAATGAACTGAACTAGGGGCCAGCCACCCCTAGCAGACTGCCCACAGTGGTCAGTCCATCACAACAGAAGGACCCATGCAGCTCACATAGGGGGTATCCTAGAGCATATAGGTAGGGTGACAAGAGGGGATGGCTCTGCTTGGATGCACAGGATGTCTCCTACAAAAGGCCACTTCTCCAAGGTCAGGAAACATAATCAGCCCACCAGATACATAGAAATAAAAACAACAAATTAGGCAAAATGAGGTGACAGAGAAACATGTTCCAAATAAAGGAAAAAGATAAACGCCAGAAAAAGAACTAAGTGGAGCAGAGATAGGCAATCTATCTGAGAGAGAGAGAGTTCAAGGTAATGATCATAAAGATGATCAAAGAACCTGGGAGAAGAATGAATGAACAGAGGGAGAAGTTAGAAGCTTTTAACAAAGAGTTAAAAAATATAAAGAAGAACCAAACAGAGATGAAAAATACAATAACAAAACTAAAAAAATACACTAGAAGAAATCAACAGTACATTAAATGATACAGAGGAATGGATCAGCGAGCTGGAAGACAGAGTAGTGGAAATCACTGAGGCTGAACAGAAAAAAGAAAAAATAATAAAAAGAAATGAAGACAGTTTAAGAGACCTCTGAGACAACATCAAGGGTACTAACATTTGCATTATATGGGGTCCCAGGAGGAGAAGAGAGAATGTGGAAGAAGAGTTATTTGAAGATATAATAGCTGAAAAATTCCCTAACCTGCGAAATGAAACATACATCCAAGTCCAGAAAGCACAGAAAGCCCCAAGCAAGATCAACCCAAAGTGGACCACATCAAAATACACTGTAATTAAAATGGCAAAAACTAAAGAAAAAAGCAAAAGAATACACATTCTTTTCAAGTGCACATGGAACATCATCCAGGATAGATCACATGCTAGGCCACAAAACAAGCCTCCATAAATTTAAGAAAACTGAAATCACATCAATGATCTTTTCTGACCACAATGCTATGAGACTAGAAGTCAACAATAAGAAAAACTGCAAAAAACACAAACATGTGGAGGCTAAACAATATGCTACTAAATAACCAATGGATAACTGAAGGAATCAAAGAAGAAATAAAACAATACCTAGAGAAAAATAAAAACAAAAATACAATGATCCAAAATCTATGGGCTGCAGCAAAAGCAGCTCTAAGAAGTAAGTTTATAACGATATCAGCCTACGTCAGTAAACAAGAAAAATATCAAGTAAACAGCCTAAACTTACACCAAAAGCAACTAGAAAAAGATGAACAAACAGAACCCAAAGTTAGTAGGAGGAAAGAAATCATAAAGAACAGAGCAGAAATAAATGAAATAGAAAAAAACAATAGAAAAGGTCAATGAAACTAAGAGCTGGTTTTTGAAAAGATAAACAAATTAATAAACCTTCAGCCAGACTCATCAAGAAAAAAAGAGAGATGGCCCAAATCAATAAAATCAGAAATGAAGAAAGAAAGGTTAAAAACGACACTACAGAAATACAAATGGTCATAAGAGTTTATTACAAACAACTATATGCCAATAAAATGCACAACCTAGAAGAAATGGACAAATTTCTAGAAAAGTATAGTCTGTCACAACTGAACCAGGAAGAAATAGAAAATATGAAGAGGCCAATTGCCAGTAATGAAGAAAACTCCCAACAAACAAAAGTCCAGGACAAGATAAATTTGCAGGTGAATTCTACCAAATATTTAAAGAAGAGTTAACACCTATACTTCTCAAACTTTTCCCAAAAAATGTAGAGAAAGGAGTGCTCCCAAACTCATTTTATGAGGCCAGGATCACCCTGATACCAAAATCAGACAAAGATATCACAAAAAAAGAAAATCATAGGCCAATGTCACTGATGAACATAGATACAAAAATCCTCAATAAAATGTTAGCAAATCAAATCCAAAAATACATTAAAAGGATCAGACACCATGATCAAGTGGGATTTATCCCAGGGATGCAAGAATGGTTCAATATCTGCAAATTAATCAATGTGATATACCACATTAACAAATTTAAGAATAAAAGTAATATGATCAACTCAACAGGTGCAGAAGAAGCTTTTGACAAAATTCAACACCAATTTATGATAAAAACTCTCCACAAAGTGGGTATTGAGGGAACATACTTCAACATAATAAAACCCACATATGAAAAGGCCACAGCTAACATCATACTTAACAGTGCAAAGCTGAAAGTATTTCCTCTAAGATCATGAAAAAGACAAGGATGCTCACTCTCACCACTTTTATGCAACATAGTTTTGGAAGTCCTAGCCACAGCAATGAGATAAGAAAAAGAAATAAAAAGAATCCAAATTGGAAAAGAAGTAGAACTGTCACTGTTTGCTAATGACATGACACTACACATAGAAAATTCTAAAGGCACCACCAAAAAACTACTAGAGTTCTTTAATGAATTTGGTAAAATTGCAGGATACAAAAGTAATATACAAAAATCTGTTGTATTTCCACACACTAACAATAAACTATCAGAAAGAGAAATTAAGGAAACAATCCCATTTACAATGGAATCAAAAAGAATAAAAAACCTAGGAATAAATCCATCTAAGGAGGTAAAAGACCTGCACTTGGAAAACTGTAAGACACTGATGAAAGAAATCAAAGAAGACACATACAGATGGAAAGATATACTGTGTTCATGGATTGAAAAAATTAATATTGTTAGAATGACCATATTACCCAAGGTGATCTACTAATTCAATGCAATCCCTATCAAAATGCCAATGGCATTTTTCACAGAAGCAGAACAAACAATTTAAAAATATTTATGGAAACACAAAAGACCCCAAATAGCCAAAACAATCTTGAGAAAGAAGAACAGAGCTAGAACGGGGAAGTATCACACTCCCTGACTTCAGACTATAGTTCAAAGCTACAGTAGTCAAAACAGTATGGTACTGTAATGGAAACAGACACATTAAAAAAAAAAAAGACACAGAGATCAATGGAACAGGATAGTCCATAAATAAACTCACACACTTATGGCCAGTTAATCTATGACAAAGGAGGCAAGAATACACAATGGGGGAAAAGACAGTCTCTTCAATAAGCAGTGTTGGGAAAACTGGACAGCTACATCTAAAGCAATGAAATTAAAACACTTTCTCACACCATAAACAAAAATAAAGTCAAACATGGGTTAATGATCTACATGTAAGATCAGAAACCATAAAACTCCTAGAAGAAAACAAAGGCAGATTTGACAGAAATCATAGCAATATTTTTTTGGATCTATCTCCTAAGGCAAAGGAAACAAAAGCAAAAACAAACAGATGGGACATAATTAAACTTCAAGGCTTTTGCAGAGCAAAGAAAACCACTGACAAAACGAAAAAACAGCCTACTGAATAGGAGGAAACATTTGGAAATGATATGACTAATAAGGGGTTAATATCCAAAATATACAAACAAACAGCTTATACAACTCAGTATCAAAAAAACAAACAACCTGATTAAAAATTGGACAGGATACCTGAATAGATATTTTTCCAAATAAGATATACAGATGGCCAACAGGCACATGAAAAGAGGCTCAACTTTGCTAATCACCAGAGAAATGCATTGAGATATCACCAGACCTGTCAGAATGACTATCATCAAAAAAGACCACAGTAACAACGTTGGCAAGGATGTGGAGAAAAGGGAACCCTTGCACACTGCTGGTGGGAATGTGTTGATAAATTGGTGCAGCCACTGTGGAAAACGGCATAGAGGTTCCTCAAAAAACTAAAAAATGGAACTACCATATGATCCAGCAATTCCACTCTTGGGTATATATCCAAGGAAAATGAACACACTAATTTGAAAAGATACATGCACCCCAATGTTCACAGCAGCACTATTTACAATAGTCAAGATATGGAAGCAACCTAAGTGTCCATCAACAGATGACTAGGTAAATAAGATATGGTGTATATATGAACAATGGAATACTACTCAGACATAAGAAAGAATGTAATTTTGCCATTTGCAACAACATGGATGGACTTGGAGGGTATTATGCTAGTAAAATAAGTCAGACAAAGACAAATACTGTATGTTATCACTTATATATGGAATCTAAAAAATAAAACAAATGTATGAATATAATGAAACAGAAACAGACTCACAGGGCTTCCCTGGTGGCGCAGTGGTTAAGAATCTGCCTGCCAATGCAGGGGACACGGGTTCGAGCTCTGCTCCGGGAAGATCCCACATGCCACAGAGCAACTAAGCCTGAGCACCACAGCTACTGAGGCCTGCGCTCTAGAGCACGTGAGTCACAGCTACTGAGCCTGCATGCCACAACTACTGAAGCCCATGTGCCTAGAGCCCGTGCTCTGCAACAAGCCAATGCAATGAGAAGCCCATGCACAACGAAGAGTAGCCCCCGCTCGCCGCAACTAGAGAAAGCCGCGCACAGCAATGAAGACCCAACACAGCCAAAAATAAATAAATAAATAAATAAATAAATAAAAGAAACAGACTCACAGATATACAGAACAAAGTAGTGGTTACCAGTAGGGAGAGGGTGGAAGGGAGGGGCAAGATTGGTGTAGGGGATTAAGAGGTACAAACTATGTATAAAATAAATAAGCTACAAGAATATATTGTACAGCACAAGGAATATAGCCAATATTTTATAATAACTTTAAATGGGGTATAATCTACATCAAATTTGTATCACTATGTTGTACACGTGAAACTAATGTTGTAAATTACAATACTGCAATATTTTTAATTTAAAAATTTAAAAATAACAAAATTATAGATGTAGCTTACACTATATTTTTATTGACATTGCTGACACAGATGATTACAAAAGTTAGATTTCTAACTATAGTATATATTTTGTAAAGTCCATATTTCTAATCTGACTTCACTTAGAAAGGTAAGTAGAAATAGGGATGGAGTAATGCTGATGGTGGAGGGAAGATATATAGTATAGGGCCAATAATATTATAAATATAATTTCCAACTTTGAGAATAATATTTCCTTCAAAATATGTGCCAGAAAATTAGTCATCAGTGTTACTTGCAATCACTTCACTAACATAGGGGAAAAGGAACGTAGAAAATATAATGGTAAAGTACCAGAAGTCACTCATCCCTCCTCATTTAAAGAATGCTCCCTGAAACTTCAAACTGGAAATGGTGCATTTATGAAAGAAAAATGGAAGTAAGTCAGTTAAAAAGCTTTTGCTCCTGGATGTTCTCCAGCTTTGCAGTACCATGTGAATTTCACCTAACACAACCATGGTCTAATCCAGCTACAGCTAAAACCCCACACCAGGCAGTGATCAGGGCTCACTTGCATTGTTGGACTCTTCAGTAAGTAAACGGAGGAGCACATGAGGAATGGATGCTTTCACATGTTCTGTAGGGTGAACTTAGACCACAGACCAAAGCACTTATTTCTAAAACCTGTAATCATATTTCTTATTATTAAAGAAGTCTTTAAATTCACTTATTACCATTTTGCCTGGAGATAAACACAATTATGGAGACTAAAAACAAAATTAGGTTTTTTTCCTATGACAGTACAGTGTAGTAGATGATCATGGGACTGGAATCAGACAAACTTGGACTTTAATTGTGGCTTCACCACTTCCTAACTCTGTAATCATGGGTTTGTAACTTGTCTAAAACACATCTTCCTCTGCCAAAATGTGGAGAACAACAATGGCATCTATGGCAAAAGGCTGTTGAAAGGAATAAAGTAAATAATTCAAGTGCATGGCATTTACTGAATAAATGATAAATATTATTTATAATATAACCAAGGAGATGAAATAATACAATTCTATTATTATCCTGAAATAACAGTCTTACTTTTTATAAAAGTTGAACATAACATACATAAAAACTTAAAAAAATTAAAATCAACCCAAAGCTTAAAATTCAAAATTCATACTTTCATAAAACATTAGAGGTATCATAAATAGTCTGGCAATAAAAACTAATTTCAAAATGAAATATTTTCAGGAAGAATTTATCCTTACTGAAAAGTTCCATAAGCTACATTTCAGCAAGTTTCATCATTATAAAGGTAACCATGAATTACACTATATGTATTACAAAGATCTAAGAAAAAGAAGAACACAAAATAAAAGAGTGGTAAGAAAGTGATTATGTCCTAAGATACACAGTTTTATCATTGATTGCATCATCCCTTTGCGGCTTGACCACCCAGATGCAATTTACAGTTAGTACCACTTATTCCAGTAAAAACTTCATTATGCTCCAGCCCTTGCACAGTTTGTTTATTTCCTCCTTTATTATTCTTTTTTTTATTACTTTATTCTTACCATACGTTTACTTCTAGAAAACAGATTTTATTGAACACAATCTGCTCTGAGCATGCAGATTTGAGTTAACTTGAAACCATTTACTGAAAAGGTGGAGAGTCCATATATCACATTTCAACAAACACATCACACTTTGTGGAATAAGAATAGTATATTTTAATTGATCTTGAAGTAAGTTAAGCAAACTCTTCTAGGGAATTTGCTAACTCTATTAAAAGGAATAATTTGAACTTACATTTCAATATACATTATTTTAACAGTTGACACAATACATGCTATAACATAGGTATTATAAAATGTTCATATATGCAACCACTGCTTTATCAATATAAAGCAAAGATAATCACTCTCTGCTCATTTTTGTAATTTAAAATTCAGTTGTTTTCAACTTTTTTTCTATCTGCTCAATAAATGACCAATCTGTATGTCACTGGTTTTAGTCTGCAAACCTTGTTTGTTCTGTCAGTTGGGTATAAAACATTTTACTGAAAAGAATGAAAATTCACTTAAGTGTCCATATTCTCTTTCCTATGAGTTGACTATCATACAGATTAGTCTTCTGAGTGTGATTAAGATGAGATCAGAACTCCCCTTTTTTCTGTCTGGGTGTTCTTTTCTGCCCAAATTTTTGTCCTTCAATGCTGATACTTGGACATTATTTTCTGATCCAGGAGTTACAGGCAAATATTGAAGAGGACTTGGGTTCACAGAATTTCTTGAATCTATGAATTGATATATTTCATCAGTTTTTGTGTGTATTTAGTATTTGTGGATAATTAACCAAGAAACTGGCAACGATGATTTTTCTCTTGTGATCTGGGGCCAGGAGTAAAAGGCAGATTTATTTTCCACCTATACAATTTCCAATTGTTTGTTTATCATTACCATTTTGACCACTTAACAAGAAATTTGCACTGACTTTAGAATATGAGCAATATTTGAAAATGGAGTGGGAATATTCAAGATTAAACACTTTCTCGTATTGTGGAAGTGATAAAAATCTGCCATTTTGGTTAAATTTTATATGTGTATGTGGACATTTATAACATTGAACAGAGACATCATTAAAATTATATCCTGGCTTAGCTTTCAATTTAGTTGTTGTATTTTGATAGGTAAAGGATATATACTGCTTACAAATAAGTCACAGAAAATAAACAGATGTTGGTCAATAATTTATGAGAAAAAGTCAATATCAAATTCATTAAAGTTTCTTTAAAAAGAAACAGAAATTAACTTCTTTGAGTATCTTATATGTGCCTATCACAGTTTATGTGAAAGGGCAAGTCCCGTTATGATTAAATTTCATAATAAACTAAACTTTTAAAAATTTTATAAATGTATTTAAATTGAGCAACCTTATAAGACCTGAAAATATGAAGCACTGTTACACATTCTGACTGATGATATTTATTTGATATCTTATTTAAATAGAATTGGATATATATATATATATAGATATAGATATATATATATATCTATATCTATATATATATATATATATCTTCCTCTTTCTTTTCTCATTCCCCTTCCCGTTCTCCTTCTCCATCCTTAATTTGTCTTTCCTTTCTTCCTTCATCTCTCTGAGTAATTAACTTCAAAGACATAAGGTGAGACTGAACCAGGTAGGTCTCTGCACTGGGCAGACGGAGTGAGTCATGGTGGTCGAGATGGAGGAAGAGGTGCCCAAACAGGGCAAGGAAGGCTTCTGCATAGAAGGGCTGCCAGGTCTGGGTGTTGAAAACCAAGAAGGATAAAAAGAATATCCATGCATTAGAACATCCTGTTGTAGGGTATCAGAATTCAAGCAGGGTGAGTAGGGCACCCCTGCAGAGGGTTGACCTAATGAGGGGTACTAGAGCCTAAATGTGGAGGGGAGGACTGTCCAGAACAGGTGTCAAAGCCCAGACTGTGGGGAAATTATCCACTCAAGGGACAGTCTCACTTCAGAACCTGAAGACAGAGAAGAGGGGATTCAAGCAGGAAGGCCTGGCATGGATTGTTATAACTTGAGTGAGATGAGAAGGTGTCCATGCATAGCAGCTACCTGGCACAGCATGCCAGAAATCAAGCAGGTTGGGAAGAGCATCTATATGGAAGGATGAGCTGACAGGGAGTGTTTGAGTTCAATTAGGGTAAAGCAGGCGTCAACGTGGGGGCAGGAGGTGGGCAGCCTGGCTTGAGGATGCACATTTCAAGTGGAGTAAAGCTAATGCCCATGTTGGCAGGTGGCAGGGGATGGAGGAGTGGGGAAGCAGCAGTATATGAGAACCTAAGTGTGATTAGAAGGGTGTCTGCAAAGAGGAAGGGCATTGTGCCAGAAAGCAGGAGATAATCAAAGAAGGATGGGCACATGTCAAAAGGACACAGAAGCCCTACTGAAGGGGTTCACACTGGTCAAATCTGGGACAATATAAGCATCAAAATAAATAATGACAGTAAAGAATAAGAAACCATAGGTCAATATTGATATAAATAAGTAAGTGAATAAATTGACAATGTGATTAATGTATGAGTTTTCTGCTGCTGTATCACAAATTACCCGTCTTAGTGGCTTTAAACAACACACATTTGTTGTTGCCTAGTTTCTGTAGGTCACAAGTCTTGGCACTGCTTAGCTAGGTTTTTATTCAGGGCCTTGCCAGACTGCAATCCAGCTGTCAGCCAGGGCTGTGGTCTCATCAGAGGCTCAACTAGGGAAACATCTGCTTCCAAACTTCCTCAGGTGGTTGGCAGAATTAATTTCCTCGCAGTTGCAGGACTGAGGGTTTTGATTTTTTGCTGAAAATCACCCTCAGCTCTTAGAGGCCACCTCCAATCCCTTACTATGTGAGCTTCTCTAACACTGCCACTTATTTCATGGCAGCTGTCTTCTTCAAAACCAGCAACAGAGGCTCTAGTCTACTGGAAAACAAAGTCTTAATACAATGTAAAGTAACAACTATGGGAGTGACATTCTATCACCTTTGCCACATTATCTTGATGAGAAAGAAGCAAGTCATAGGACTCACCCATACTCAAGGTGAGGAGATTATACAGGGTATGAATTCAAAAATGAAGGGATCTCGGGGTCTGATTAGGGTTTACCCACCACCACCACTATTGGCCTCTGCCTCCCCATGATTCATTCCCTTCCATAAGCAAATGCATACTTGCATATATCATTAGTGGAATTATAAATCATTAAACATTTTCTATAGGGAAATTTGGCTGTAGGCCCATTTTGCATTATTTCTCTTCAGGGAAACTTATATTAAGGCAACAATTGGAGATAACTGCAAAAATTTAGCTATGATGGATGTTCTCTGTTTTATATAATAGCAAAAAATGGAAAAACTAAACTTTTAAACAGGTTGGAAGAAATGTCTAGTCATTGAATGGAATGCCACAAAGCCTCTGAAAATATCATACAGGCATTTATATTGTCATAGCCAAACATGCAAAATACATTAAGTGAAAAAAAGGAGGTTGCTATTTACTATTTATAGTATAATCTGATTTTTATAAAATGTATGTCACATCCATATTCATAGATAGCAAATTAAGAAATAAATATTCCAGTTTTAGAAATCATTTATTTTTGGTCTGTTTCTATTCTTTTTCCTTATACATAGTTTCTTGTGTTTAATTTTGAGTATTTAAAATTTTAAATTTAAAATTTTAAGAATACTCTAGATAAAAATTGATTCATTAATTCAACCTCTACAATAATATAATAATGATAAATTCACTGAAGGACAACAAATTATAGCTAATGAAAGCTGTAATATTTAAACAGCAAAAAATTAATGCCAACATACTGACATGAATAAAATTTCTAATCAATTACATAATGTGTACTTTATCTTATTGTAAATGTTCAGGAAAAAGGGATATTCCCCAAACATTTATCCAATTTGAGACAACATAGGTAAGAAACATTCATGAAATATATACGCACCAATTTTTCATGTGGATTTTGGCATAAATTTCTTATTTTCTCTACTTCACATAGTCAATTGCTCCTTTTACTTTTTCCTCTCACCTAATTACATCTCTTTCCACTTCTTTCTTTCAATTTATGTAAATTATCTTAGTGGGACAGGAAATCCAGAGCCTGAAATTTCTCTATGAAGTAAAACAACCTCTTTTCCTTTGAAATTTCTATATTTAAAAACCTCTTCTAAATTATTATCAAATTTTCCTTTTTTTTCTTTTCCCATATAACCAAGATTCCTCTCCCTTTTTCATTTCTGTATATTTTAGCCTCTACTCTCTTCTTGCCAAGCCATTTCTGCTTAATATTCCTTTGCCACCTTTACTTTTCCTGTTGGAGTGCTGGCATCAGGGCTGCCCGTTATCCTCAGCAGACTCTCATGCATGATTTAAATTCAGCCCTGGATGCAATCCTTTTGGGGATCAGGGGCCCATATCAATGTGAAGCTGAGGATGACAATAATCATGCAGGTAATAGGCAAAATGCTTGCCCAAATTATATTTTTAATTGTTAATATGTAATACATCATAGCTTGGTTCTTGGTTGAGAGACAAGGACTCTTAAACCAGCTTCACTGAAGCTATCTCTTAAGCTTCCACCTGCCCCAGATAGTACACAATTTATTAGTAGTTTTAGTTAGAGCCCAGAAGAGGGACAAAACAAAATGGATCAATAAATGACATAGCTAAAGATAAAAGTGTCCTTCCTTTAAGTTCTCCCTGAATGAACAAGGAATTCAAGGAGATATTTCAAAGGAATGATATTTAGAACAAAAAGAAAGAGAAAAAAAATTGGAGCATCATTTATTTCTGAGGCCATAGGAAGAATCCTGTTTAGATATGTCATTGGTGACAGACCAATAACATATTGATTATCTTTTTCAATAGACTGAGCATTTTTAAAGTTGACTCCCAATAAGTTATTATCCTGACCCATTGCTTTTATATCCTCTTACTTCTCCACTATCATTCCCTTCTCAGCATTTAGGCAAGAGAATCAGAAACCCACATAAGGCTCTAGTTATGCCCCTAGTCCTTTATAGTTCCTGAGCCATTAACAAGAAGGACCTTCCTTAAGTTTATGCAACTTGCACTCACACAACTCCCTCACTTCTTAATCAATCCTTGCTTCTTCAACTTTGGCCTTTACCCTCATCTGGACTCTGTCCCTCCATTAGTACCTACAATAGGCCCAGACCCAATGGGTTTTATTTTCTTGGCCTGGCTTCAAGATTCAGAGCTTTTCTCACTGCTGGCCCGCCGCTAGCTGATCAAGGGCTCCCTAGTGGACATGGATCTAGATGCCTGTTTAACTTCTGTCCTCAGCATTTCAAAATTATTAGTCAGGATCTGGACTGGAGCCAAAAGAATATGAATATTTTCAGATGCACAGTTACTCCCATACTTTCCTCACCCCCTGCATCTGGAAGACAGATAATGACTCCTCCAGAGCCTTGCTTATCCATACCCCATATTAATTATAGTTATGATCCTAAGTTAATAGATTACTCCTGGCTATTAAGTTTAGGAAAGCTCAAGTGGGTATGGAGACTTCTGGCATGCTCAGTTACCACAAAGTGGCTTTTGGACACATGGAGAGATGAGTGGAATTGAAGACTTGGGCCATGGAGTACTTAAAGCACACCCTGAGTCTTCCCTCGTATCAGTTGAATCTGCCATTTTCATTCCAATAGGATAGGCTCAGGACAGTCTGAATTAACTGTAAGATAAGTGCAGTTCCAAGCCAACTTGTTGTCAGTGTGATCTTCCATGCCTCAAACCCGCTCAGTCCCCAGGCATTTGTGCCTCCAGCTGCACCACTATAAATACAAGGTCCTTGTTTCTGAGGAGCCCAACTGTTAAACTCATCTGCAGGTATGCAGTGCCTGATGGAAGCCCAGTCTCTAGGCAGCCCTTTTCTCTTTAAATTCTCTGGTCTCAAGTTCTTTTTCTCTGGGGAAAGATAACCCTGATCTCACTAACTCCTAATTTCTAGGGATATCAGAACACAAGCTGAATCTGTAAATGGAATAAGGGTAGCCAGCAACAGCTCTTCAGCCAAATTTGGATTGTGAGGCTCTTGACTTCTAATAATGCCCCTGCATTCTCCACCACTCCACAGTATTTGGCTTTTTTCTACTTATACTTCTTGGTCATTCCTTTGATCACTTGATTGCTCTCTTTCTCTCATCTTGTCTTAACTTTTTTATTATCACCTAATTCTACTCTTGCTGTTTTCCTTCTTGACATCTATTTTTTTTCCCTTTCTTTAAAAGACTTTCCCAGAAGACTACTCTTATTTTGTATAAGCATATGGCTTTTGCTGATCTAAAAACAAAAATAGACCACCAGTTATTTCTCCAGCAAAAAATGAGTTTATTCAGGATCAACAAAGAATTGCAATTCAGGGTGTAAACCATGGCAAACCACATGCAAGTCCCCCACAAAAATGGAGAGGAGAACTCTTCTATAGAAGACAAGGAAGTGAGGAGGGCTCTAGTAAACAAAGAGTCCATGGCTTTTCCTTGGCTGAGTCCTTGCTGGGAAAGAAGAGGAGTCTTTCTTCTTCCTGTCAGGCTCTGCTATCATCACAGGGTGTGAGAACTCTCCCTTCTGGTCTCCTGATTCTATTTAATTGAGGTTTCTGTTTATTAATTTTTTACACTTTCATACCTGAAAGTTTCTCCTCTCCTTTTGATTTATACCTCAATAATATTCCATAAACTCAATAAATTGAAGGCTAATTTGTCTTTTCTTAATACTAAATGTTTATCTTAACTAACAAAATGCTTTTCACATTATAGAAAAATTAGTCACATGATTAGTGTATATATTAGGTATACATCTCAAGCCCATGAGGCAAGTCTCTACTTATTTCCCATATTTCCAGAAGAATCAAAAATTAAAACAAAGCAAGAAATGAGAAAAAACAATTACATGGAGGCTAGACAACATTTACTAAAAAGCCAATGGGTCAAAGATGAAATCAAAGAAGAAATTAAAAAATACCTTGAGGCAAATGACAATGAAGACACAACCATACAAAATCTATGGAATGGAGCAAAAGTTCTTAGAGGGAAGTTCACAGCAATACAGGCCTTCTTTAAGAAACAAGAAAAATCTCAAATAAACAACCTAACCCACTACTAAAAGAATTAGAAAAAGAAGAACGAACAAAACCTAAAGTCAGCAGAAGGAAGAAGGTAATAAATATCAGAGAGGAAATAAGTAAAATGGAGATTAAAAAAACTAGAAAAGTCAATAAAACCAACAGCTTGTTCTTTGAAAGGGTAAATGAAATTGACAAACCTCTGGCCAGGCTCATCAAAAAAAAAAAAGAGAAAAGACCCAAATAAACAAAATAAGAAATGAAAGATGAGAAATCATAACTGATACCACAGAAATATAAAAAACTGTAAGAGAATACTATGAACAATTATATGCCAACAAATTTGACAACCTAGAAGATATGAACAACTTTCTAGAAACATACAGCCCACTAAAACTGAATCAAGAAGAAATAACCTGAGCAGACAATCACTAGAAATGAAATAGAATCTGTAATTAAAAAAAAACAAACAAACTTCCTACAAATAAAAGTCCAGGACCAGATGGCTTTCACTGGGGAATTATACCAAACATACAAAGAAGAGCTTATACCGATCTTTCTCAAACTCTTCCAAAAGATTGAAGAAGAAAGAACACTCCCAAAGACATTCTATGAAGCAACCATTACCCTGATACCAAAACCAGACAAAGACACTACCAAAAAAGAAAATTACAGGCCAATATCTTTGATGAATATACAAGCAAAAATTCTTAATAAAATATTAGCAAACCAAATCCAACAACACATAAAAATCGTCACAAACCATGAGCAAGTTGGATTCATCTCTGGGTCACAAGGATGGTTCAACATACACAAATCAATCAATGTGATATACCACATCAACAAAAGAAAGGACAAAAACCACATCATTATCTCAACAGATGCAGAAAACATATTTGATAAAATTCAACATCCATTCATGATAAAAACCCTTATGAAAGTGGGTATAGAGGGAACATATCTCAACATAATAAAAGCTATTTATGACAAACCCACAGCCAACATAATACTCAACAGTGAAAAGCTGAAAGCCTTTCTGCTAAAATCTGGAACAAGACAAGGATGCCCACTCTCACCACTTCTATTCAACATAGTATTAGAAGTTCTAGCCACAGCAATCAGACAAGAACAAGAAATAAAAGGTATTCAAACTGGTAGTGAAGAGGTAAAATTGTCATTATACACAGATGAGATGATACTATATATAAAAAAGCCTAAAGACTCCACACAAAAACTACTAGAACTGATACACGAATTCAGCAAGGTAGCAGGATACAAGGTTAACATACAGAAATCAGTGGCATTTCTTTACACTAACAATGAAATATCAGAAAGGAAATATAAACAAACAATCCCTTTTAAGATCACATCAAAAAAATAAAATATTTAGTAATAAACCTCACCAAGGAGGTGAAAGACTTATATGCTGAGAACTACAAAACATTAATAAAAAGGAAATTAAAGATGACTCAAAGAAATGGAAAGATATCCCATGTTCTTGGATAGGAAGAATTAAAATAGACATGCTACCCAAAAGCAATCTACAAATTTAATGTGATCCCTATCAAATTACTCATGACATTTTTCACAGAACTAGAACAAATAATCCTAAAATTTATGTGGAACCATAAGAGACCCAGATCGCCAAAGCAATGCTGAGGAAAAAGAACAAAGCAAGAGGCATAACTCTCCCAGACTTCAGACAATACTCCAAGTGTACAGTAATCAAAACAGCATGGTACTGGCACAAAAACAGACATGTGGATCAATCAATGGAACAGAATAGAGAGGCCAGAAATAAACCCACACACCTACGGACAATTAATCTGCGACAAAGGAAGCAAGAAGATACAATGGGGAAAAGACGATCTCTTCAGAAAGTGGTATTGGGAAAGTTGGTCAGCCACATGTAAATCACTGAAGTTAGAACACACCATCATACCATATACAAAAATAAACTCAAAAGGGCTTAAAGACTTAAATATAAGACAAGACACCATAAAACTCCTCAAGGAGAACATAGGCAAAACATTCTCTGACATGAAGCATATTAATGTCTTCTTAGGTCAGTCCCCTAAGGCAACAGAAATAAAAGCAAAAATAAATAAATTGGGACCTACTCAATCTTATAAGCTTTTGCATAGCAAAGGAAACCATAAACAAAACAAAGAGACAACCTACGAACTGGGAGGAAATACTTGTAAATGAGGCACCTGACAAGGGCTTAATTTCCAAATTATACAAACAGCTCATACAACTCAACAACAAAAAGACAAACAACCCAATCAAAAAATGGGCAGAAGACCTAAACAGACAGTTCTCCAAAGAAGACATACAGATGGCCAATAGGCACATGAAAAGATGCTCAACATGGCTAATTATTAGAGAAATGCAAATCAAAACTACCATGAGGTACCACCTAACATCAGTCAGAATGGCCATCATTAAAAATTCTACAAACAATAAATGCTGGAGAGGGCATGGAGAAAACGGAACCCTCTTATACTGTTGGTAGGAATATAAACTGGTGAAGCCACTATGGAAAACGGTATGAGGGCTCCTCAAAAAACTAAAAATTGAGTTGCCATACGATCCAGCAGTCCCACTCCTCGGCATATACCCAGACAAAACTATAATTCGAAGATACAGACACCCCTGTGTTCATAGCAGCACCATTTACAACAGCCAAGACATGGAAACAACCTAAATGTCCATCAACAGATGAATGGATAAAGAAGATGTGGTACATATATACAATGGAATATTACTCAGCCATAAAGAAAAATGAAATAATGCCATTTGCAGCAACATGGATGGACCTAGAGATTATCATACTAAGCAAAATAAGTCAGAAAGAGAAAGATAAATACCATATGATATCACTTATATGTGGAATCTAAAATATGACACAAATGAACATATCTACAAAACAGAAACAGACTCACAAGACACAGAGAACAGACTTGTGGTTGCCAGGGGGGTGGGGGCGGAGGCAGGTAGGGGAGGGAAAGATTGGGAGTTTAGGATTATCAGGGGCAAACTATTATATATAGGATGGATAAACAGCAAGGTCCTACTGTACAGCACACGGAACTATATTCAATATCCTCTGACAAACCATAATGGAAAAGAATATGAAAAAGAATATATATACAGACATATATGTATAACTGAATCACTTTGCTGTACAGCAGAAATTAACACAACACTGTAAATCAACTATACTTCAATACAATTTGTAAAAAAATTTTAAACAAAGCAGTCATTGCCTGTAAATACACAGAATTATCTTTAAATATTATATTTAGACTAGGAAAATACTTGCATGAGATGTAGAAAATATCCAGTCTGAGTATAATCATGGCTGAAGTGAAATAAAATCTTTCTTCCTACAATCTGTCATGAGAGAAATGGAACCTTTTATAATCTACATATAAATTATTAAAATTCAAGTAAAAATGAAAATTGGACATGAAATTATTGACTTTATATAAACAAATAATAAAAGCCCATTCTTTTTATTGCAGGTAGTGGAAAAAATGTGGGCTCACAAAGAAAATGAAATTCTCTATTAAGTCTAAATTGTTAATTACGTACCATATGTATGATACATTTGATCACAGAAATTCAATAAAAAATATGCTTGTATAAAATTTTAGAATAAACAGATGAAAAATATTATGTTCTATGTATTTTGCCAAAAAAGAAGAGATTTTAGAGTTCATGTACCATAGAATGAGCAGAATAAATGAACACTAAGAATTAAAGATTAAAGTAGAATAAATTAAATTTTCCTTATGTACCTATAGGTTATAAAGCACTATTCAGATAGTATTAAAAAACAACCCTTACTGGTATGGAACTCACTGTACACAATAAGGAAGACACCATATAATCACATACATATACATGTTAGAAAAAGTATTAATTTTTTGATTCCATATTTGAATTACTTTATGTTTACCAAGATATTTTGTTGAATTTATTTCCTTAAAGCAAAAATGAGTTTTAAAGATGGAGAAAAAAGATACAGTCATTCTCTCTTTAGATGCCTTTTGATCTATGTTACAGGTCCTATAGGAATCTTCCTGAAAAATATTTTGTTAATGTGAATAGAAGGAAAGTCAGCAGTTTATCAGCTGCAAGTAAAAATCAAATAATATGAAGATTTTAGTAAGCACAAATGGGCATCTGAGCTCTTACACAATAAAGCAAAGACACAGGATGTAATATCATGGTAAAATTTAGGAAGTTGAAAAGAATGATTTGGGCCACCAGATGACACCCACATTGTTGAATGAATAAAAAAGGAATGCATAGGGTATGAAAAACATTAAATGGTAGAAAAACATATTAAAATGTTTCAAATTTTTCCAGCAACACATAAGTATTAATTTCATGCTGAAAAAATTTTGGCTATACGGGACTCCTAAATGATATTGAAAAGTAGAAAACAAGATTATTTCTAAATTTTTAAAATATAGTTTACTCAGTCTGTAAGACCATGATTAAGTAAAGACTCCAGGATTTTCTTAGCCTTGATTTTATAATAAAGAAGCAGGAACCTCTGGTGAGTAGCTCCTTCTTAAAAAAAAATTTTGTGACCAGCAGATGATCTCTTTAGTTAGCTTCCACTGCGATGTATCTTTGAGAACAAAGAATCTGTCATTAACAGAGAAGATTTCTAGTCTTGCAAGACTTGGTGTGTGATATTCAGTTAGTATTTGGAGTAAGTCCAATGCCATATTCTTCTGAGGAAACCAGATAGTCACTGTAGCACGTTTAGTTATATAAGTCATGAGAGGAAATGTCTCCCTGTCCCCAACTGACCAACACCATTACTCAAACCAAGAGTATTAACAGCCATCGTATTTTTCTTTATAGACTGATTACTAGAATTTACATGAAAATATTTCACCACTTTCAAAATAACCCTTTCATATATGAAATTACAGCAAATCAATTTAACCATGGAGAAAGAATATGATATGATTTTGTGTTTTAGTTTCAGTAGAAGAATTTATAATGATAACAATTAGCATTTGTATAGGATTTTAAGTTCTTTTAAGTCATGCTTAAATACTTGATTTGTTGTTTTTTTCATTTCACTTATTTAGAAAATATTTGCTAAGCATCTACTCTGTGACAGGAACTTGATTATGCTCTAGAGATAGAACTGCAGTAAGGGAACAAGGCCCTATCCTCGAACACAAGGCATCACAGGATCATCATAAAAACCCATGAGGTAAAGCATAACACCCACTTTACAGATTCAGAAGCTGGACCTCAGAGAGATTGAAGACTGGTTTTTATGTGTGTGTGTGTGTGTGTGTGTGTGTGTGTATTTAACTCAACAAAGTATTTGGGAATAGCTGTTCACAGACATGCAGTGTTTCTGAGGAGTACTTTTGGTGGAGAGCTTCCAAATTATGCTCCTAACCCCCTAGATGACTTTAGGACTCTCTGGCTACCCTACAGGAGTGAAAAAATTGAGCAAGCCCATTCTGTAGCAACCTGAGGGGCTGTTCTTGCTTCCCAACATCCCCAGATAGATCCCTGTTGCTTTTAGGTCACTAAGAACCTCAGGCAGGCCATGTTTGTAGAACCCACATTGCTCTGTTCCCTGGCTGCTTCTTCAGTCTTATTTCCCCATGTATCTTTTCCCATCACAATTCATTAAAAAACATGCTATGGTTAGTGTCACTTTCTGAGAACATCACTGTAGTCATCTTATTTTTTTAAAAGTTTTCATTCTCCTCTAGTTTGTTGACCAAATTTCCTTAGAGATGTAAATTACTTTTGGCATACGTTCTCTGAATTAAACTATTTTTCTTTTTAACGTGAAGTAGTTTGGAGGAATTCCCTTCACATATGCTTTGTGGCTAGATTTTAAGACCTGAGAATTAAATGAATAACAAGGTAGCTTGAGAGTCATTTGGCACGTCAGCATTCTCTGTAAGTTAAGCTTCATACCAAGACTTAGAAGGATTGAGATAATTACTTTAAACTCGATGGCATTTTTAGCTTTTAAAATATCAAGTTCCAGAGTTAAAATGAAATCCTTTTAAGTTTTTTAAGCTGGCCTCTGGTTCCTGGTAATAGATCACAATACCATAGTGAAGTAGAAGTTCAGATCTGGACAGATAGGGCTGAAAAATTCTATGCCTATAATTCTGAAAATTAAGGAATGTTATGCCGTATTTCTTCCAGAAAGGGCTATATAGCATTTCATTCAACTGCTGCACTCTTGGACAAAGGCAGTAGAGAAAAAGAGAGGAAGGAGTCTTAAGAATCTCAATGTCAGAGAACTTCCTAATGACCTCTCCAAAACGACACTTTGAAAGTTTTCTCCTGGAACAAGAGGGCATAGAAGTATATAAAGTCAGTAAATGACAATTCTTCCACTTATAAAAATAAAATAGTAATAATACCTTAGATTATCATTTCCTAATCGGTAACAACAGAAAAGTCCTGAGAAAGCTTTTGGAAAATAAAGTGAAATAAGCAACCACAGTATTTCCCAAATAGCTAAATCTCTTTCTTAATTTTGTAATCCCTGTCCCTGTCAACACTACCCCTCTGCCTCTGCCAAAAAATTCCTGATTATCTCAAGAGGAATAGTAAAAGTCTCCAAATGAAATGGATTTTAACTGAATTTCCAATAGAATATATGCCACAGAGAACACTTGTAGGTGTAGAAAGGAAGTATTTTATTTATATATGCCAGTCCAGTATAAAGAATGGTGACTGCTATAGTGTAGGCAACCAATGCATTATTTTTAAATGAACCAATTGTTAAATAAAGTAGGAGAAGATGAAAAAGATAGGTTCTTAAAACGATCAAAAGGTCAAGTATGTTTGTTTTAACTTTAAAACTGAAATGCATTTCTTTTAGTTTAGCTACTTGCTGGTTTGTAAGGAAATACCACCTCCCTTAGTAAGATAAGATCCACAAATTCAAAGTTGTAATGCAGGAAGCAAATTAACCCCATAAAGATAGCTACTATTTTGAGGCTGGAACTATTTTAGATTTATTCTTACATTTTACACCATTTAGTGTTTATAACTACACTAACATATATTAGTTTTTTTCTTTTTATAAATTTATTTTTGGTTGCGTTGGGTCTTCGTTGTTGCGCACAGGCTTTCTCTAGTTGCAGCGAGTGGGGGCTGCTCTTCGTTGTGGTGTGCGGGCTTCTCATTGTGGTGGCTTCTCTTGTTGCGGAGTGCGGGCTCTAGGCACGTGGGTTTCAGTAGCTGTGGCACACGGGCTCAGTAGTTGTGGCCCATGGGCTCTAAAGCACAGGCTCAGTAGTTGTGGTGCATGGGCTTAGTTGATCTGCGGCATGTGGGATCTTCCTGGACCAGGGCTCGAACCCGTGTCCCCTGCACTGGCAGGCAGATTCCCAACCACTGCGCCACCAGGGAAGCCTCATATATTAGTTTTACCCCCATTTTAGTGACCAAAAAACAGGTTAGGATGATTAAGTGACTTGCCTAAGATAACAGATTCTAAGTGGAAAGACAAGTGCTTAAACCCAAAGCCTGTCTACCTCCAGAATGCATGCTCTTAATCACTGCACTAATAGCTCTTAATGGAAAAAAAATGCATACTAAATAAACAGGTTATTTTCTTAATGACAGTAACTTACATTTTCCATAAAATCTTACAATACTTTCTTTTACACAACAGTTTTGTAGTTTAAGCCTTCTTCAAATTTAGAAGCTAACACTGTTCTGAATCACTTTGGCATGTGATAGTTATGCACATCATCAAAACTAACCGTGGTTGCAACTGTGGATTCCTTTTACACTTTTGCTAATGATCATATAATTTTGAAATCTGAATTATCTTCTTAATTAGTAAAGAAAGCTAAATGGCTTCTCTTTGAAATCAGCCGAAAGCTTTTTGAGCTAGATGCTGAATGCCTGATTAATCAATCATTTGGAGCTGACCTTTGATAATACTTTAGTCCTTTTAGAGCTAGTAATTCTTTTATCTTTAACCAAGCATCTTCTATTTACTCAGAAGCTTTTTATTTCAAAGCTAAATGAGAACGTAAACTTTGTAAAAACATTTTAAAGAATAATCAGAAACCATATTTACCCTTATTTAAGCACCCATCTGTCAAGAAGCAAACATCTTGATTTTTCAAAGTTTAGACAAAGAGGGAAAGTTTTACCTACCCTGTCTATCTGGAGCCTTTTGATTTGTTACAATTTGGGTATGAGGTACTCAGCTCTTCCCCAGATAATACTATAAGACCAAAAGCCTTGTGTTATGGAAAAGTTATGGAATTTCTCCATGCTGTAATGTTGCCACTTGTTAAATAAGAATAACGGTAGTAACTGCTATGGAAGATTGTTATGAGGAGTCAATGAGATGACACATTGGAAGCCCTTAGCACAGTGGCTGGCATAATACAAAAAAGTCAACTGCTTTTATTGTTACTGTTATTATTGCTATTACTAATATTAACAGAATACCACAACCATTAGCATTCCATATAAAAAAATGATGTCTTGATTTTTCAACCCAGTAGTGTCAGCTAACTTGAGATGATGAATCAGCATCTCTTGGTAGATAAGTGACTGCCAGTTTTAACAATATTAATTTTTAAATGGGAAAGAATGAAAGGACAGACTGGGAGAAAATATTTCCAAAACACATATGCAATAAAGAACTTGAATCCAAAATATAAAAAGAACTACTAAAACTCAACAATAAGAAACTGAACAGCCCACCAAAGAAGACATACTATACAGATGACAAATAAGATATGAAAAGATGCTCAACATCATGTGTTATCAGGGAACTGCAAATTAAAACAACGAGACACCACTTTACATCTTTTGGAATGGCCAAAATCAGGGACACTGGTAACACCAAATGCTGACAAGGATGTGGAGCAGTAGGAACTCTCACTCATTGCTGAAGGGAATGCAAAATTATACAGCCCCTCTGGAAGACAGTTTGGTGGTTTCTGTCTAAAACTAAATGTATACTTTCCATATGATCGAGTAACCAAGCTTCTTAGTGTCTACCCAAAGGAATGGGAAACTTATATCCACACAAGAACCTGTACATGGCTATTTACAGAAGCTCTATTCATAACAAAACTTGGGATAGATGAATGGATAAACAAACTGTGGTACATGCATACAATGGAATATTATCCAATGCTAAAAAGAAATAAGCTACCAAGCTATAAAAAGACATGGAAGAACCTAAAATGCATATTTTTGAGTGAAAAAAGCCAGCCTGGAAAGGCTATACATGATTCCTACTATACAACATTTTGGAAAGGGCAAAACTATTGAGACAGTGAAAAGAACAATGGTTGTCAGATATTGGTGGGGGATGAGGAAATGAATAGGTGGAGCAGAGAGGATTTTTAGTGCAGTGAAATGATTCTGTATGATATAGTAACGGTTGATACATGATATTATGCATTTATCAAAATCCATATAACTGTACAAAGAGTGAACCCTATTGAAAACTATGAACTTTAGTTAGTAGTAATATATCAATATTCATTAATTATAGTAAATATACCACACCAATGAAAGATATTAATAATAGAGGAAACTGTGTGTGAGTGGCATGAAAGAAGCTCTCTTTACTTTCTACTTAATTTTTCTGTAAACCTGAAACTGCTCTAAAATATAAATCTATACCTTTTTTAAAAGTAACCAACTGTAGAGATGGTGGGAATGTAAATTGGTACAACTGCTATGGAGAACAGTATGGAGGTTCCTTAAAAAACGAAGAATAGAGCTACCATATGATCCATCAACCCCACTCCTGGGTATATATCTGGAGAAAACCATGGTTCAAAATATACATGCACCTCGATGTTCACTGCAGCACTGTTTATAATAGCCAAGACGTGGAAGCAACCTAAATGTCCATCGGCAGAGGAATGGATAAGATGTGGCACATATATACACTGGAATATTACTCAGCCACTAAAAAGAATGAAATTAAGCCATTTGCCGCAACATGGTTGGACCTGGAGATTATCATACTAGGTGAAGTGAGTCAGACAGAGAAATACAAATATCATATGATATCGCTTATATGCGGAATCTAAAAAAAATGATACAAATGAACTTATTTACAAAACAGAAACACTCACAGACTTAGAGAATGAACTTATGGTTACCAGGGGGTGCGGGTGGGGTGTGGGTGGGGAAGGAATAGATTGGGGGTTTGGGATTGATGTGTACACACTACTATCAATATATTTAAAATAGATAACCAACAAGGACCTACTGTATAGCACAGGGAATTTGGCTCAATCTTCTGTAACAACCTAAATGGGAAAAGGATTTGAAAAAGAATGGATACTTGTATGGGTATAACTGAATCACTTTGCTATACACTTGTAACTAACACATCATTGTTAATCAACTATAATATAAAAAAGAAATTAAAAATAAAAGTAACCAACTATAGAGATGATGAAGCTAATTAAACTTACTTTTGCTGTGTTTAAAAATGCTTTTGTGTATTTGTTTTTATATTTTTATATTTAAGAAATCTGACATATTTGCCTTGTGATTTTGAGTGGAAATATACACAGAACTTTGTTTGCAAACTATTGGTGTAATTAAGAGAAATTAATTTTATTCATTTATATATAATTTGTAATGTTTTTAAACTGTGAGCATGTTAGAATTGTAAACTTATTCTGTCAAATATATATAGAATGCTTAAAATTTTTGACTATATTGAATTTTTGAAATGCAGTTTAATATATACAAGGATTTTAATTAATTAGGTTTATAACTGGATCGGATTTAAGAGTTTAATGTGTTCAACTTGATACAGAACATAAAAATTTTTTTATATAAAATGGTGACTGTTCTTATTTTATGGGATCTATAAATAACATAGCAAGACTTCTAAGTTGAACTTAATGACCCAAGAAAAATGAAGTTTATTATTTAATTGGTATATATTAAGTATTATTTTAAAGCATAATTAATTTTAAATAGCTCTCTATATGCAAAAATGTATCTCTCGGGCATTATAAAAACTTAGATTGTCAGCTGAATTAATAAGATTTAAACAGGCTTTTTAACTCAAAATTTATTAGAGCCTTTAATTTTCTAATGCGAAATTTAAATTTCTAAGAAGTTTTGTAGTATTCAGTATTTACATACTTATTTGTCCATGGAAAACATTTTAACTGGGCATCAGTATTAATATTATGATTTATTTAAAAATGCTGTTTGGAAACATGGAGTTTTAGAAATAAATCTAAACAGGACAAAATCCCTTATTAAGAGAGAAAAATAGGTGAGAAAAATTAATCAAAGGTGCTTTCAAAGAAATACATTTAAAATAAAGTAACCTAAATAGTTAATGGTAAAATAAATATATCAAGTAAACAGAAATAAAAGGTAAAGCAGAGGCTGCAATTTTAATACCAAATTAATTTGGCATTGAAAACACTAAAAATGATATGGTAACCAATATACATTTGATTATATCAAATCATATTAAAGAATATTATTACAAGCACATGATGAAGTTGTTCAAAACCTGATATATATATCAAATCTCCCAATAAATTGATGTTTGATTTTTTAATGCATATTTCTAGAACACTTTCTTTGATCAGCCTCAGTAAGATTGGGAAAGATACTAGAAATCAAAAACCAGAAAATTAGAAACTAATTTTGTTCAGCTGTAACCAGGGATATTCATTACACAGGATGCATGGAAAATTAATGATACAATAAATAAAATTGATTTAATTGCTTCATATATTTTAACTCCTTATAAAGAACACTCCTTCTTCAACTCCCATGGAAACCTTAAAATTGATTATACATTAGGCCAAAAGTATATATTTCAAAATTCCCAGACATAGAAACTATACAAGATACATTCTCCATCCATAGTGAAATAAATTAGGAAATAATAGGAAGAGTTAAAGGAATAACAAACATCCAGAATATCTATCCATTTGGAAATTTAATAGCACTTTCTTAAGTCCTGTGTCATTAAGAAAATAAAAATTGCAATTGCATACTAGTTAGATATTGCAACTGCACTACAAGTTATGGGATACAGCAAAAGAGAAAAGAAAAGGTTGTAGCCTTAAATGCTCTTAGTATTAATCAAGAAAGAATGAAAACAAATTCAATATTCAACTCAAGCAATTAGTAAAAGCACTCCACCCCACAAAAGCCAAGCTTAAGAAACCCATGAGGAAATAATAAAAAAAAAGAGCAGAAACTAAAAGACAAGAAAACAGAAATACAGCAGAATTGCTAATTGTATTTAAAAGCTGGTTCTTTGAAAAGATCCATGACATAAACAAGTCTCTAGACTAGCTAGCAGATGAAAAGACAGAACTACAGGCATAAATAACATCAGGAATGAGAAAGTGTATATGACCACAAATATGAAGGAGTATTGTTTTTAAATATTAAAATATATAACTAAGCTGTAAACTTTGAAATTTAGATTGCCTTTATGTTTCTCTAGAATATATAAATGATCAACATGGAAGAAGGAATAGGCTGCCCAAACCATAAAAGAAATGGAAAATGCTGTCAAGGGACTACCATCATCTGGCCCTGGGTCCAGGGCCCTTATGATTTTAGGAATGAGTTCCACCAAACCAATGAGAAATTGATAATTCCCTTTAGACTTAACTATTTGAGCTCACAAAAGAGGCAGATATATTTTACCTTTAAGAATCTAAGATAAATATCTTTTAATTTATTTTCTGTGGAACATGGAGAGCTCTTTCAGTATTTCATCAGGTATTATTTTTCCATATCATAAAACAATCTCTACTATGTATAAGTGATTATTGCTTCTTTTCCACTTGGTCTAATATTTTCTCAAGGAGTATCAATTTTCATCTCAGGTCTTTTGCAAACGCACATAAGTTTTTCCTATTTGTTACTGGTTAAACTGTATACATTATCAGTATACAGTATACTGTGGATTTTTAATCTGATATTAAGTTAGATCTTCTTGAAATTCTTTCCAATCTCCTACCGTTATTTTCACCCCATCCTATTGCCTTTTCTCTTTTTATCACCACTTAGTGATTTTAGGTTTTCTTCTCTCTTCTGACACAATATTAAAGATTCCGTATAATTTCTTAACATTTTCTTCTGGATTTCACAAGAGATAATTTCCAGAGGTGGCTATTCCTTTGGTTCATTAGGATGATATTTCTTTCCTCATGTTCTGTCATATTTTTCATTGACTCCAATGATGTTTTATTTCTTAACAAATTTTGAAGTGGTGGATCTCTGAGTTAGGTCTGATGCAGAACCCACTTGGGTCCCACTCTCTTTCTGTATTGCATCATGATTAGGAGTCCAGACACTGGATTCAGATTGCCTGGGTTCAAATCAAATTTTACCACTTACTAGTTTTGTGAATTTTACTTTTTTATGCTTCAGTTTCTCATCTGTAAAGTTTGGGTAATACAATGACAATATCTGCCTCATAAGGTTTCTAGGAAAATTAAAAGAGTTAATTTATGCAAAGATTTTAGAACAATATCTGGCATATAGTAAGTACTGTAGAAGTGGTGGCAATTTTGCATTAGTTGAAGGGTGACCTTCTTTTCAGATCAACAAAAGAGCAGGCTAATGTTCATAGTTCTCGATTTAATTTCTATTTTTTTGTCAGAGGGATCAGCCACATAGACATATTATTTTCTCCTCTCCCCACACCTGGTTCTGTGGTACTCTGAATTTTTGAAAAAAGTGAGAAAATAATATTCCCAGCAATCTGGCAACCAACATTCCTCTTATCTCCTTACCATGAGACAATCAAGTTTATATAATGCCACAACAGTTTCTGTCCTTTATGTCCAATTGTTTGCTTGGAGTTGCTATTTCTGTATGAATGTGAAAACAAGACAGAATAGTCTGGAGATAGGGATTATAGACAAGAAGGAACCAGAATTCTGGCCTCCTCAACAAGTAGCACCTAGCTGGTAATGGGAAGGACCCTCTAGGTCATTTATTCAGCTGGGGGCAGGCTGTGTTAGAGAGATAATGTCTTCCCATCTTCCATGGGACTCTAGCGCATAAAGAAATATTCAGATATGCCATGAGATCAGGATGCATTGTTCTTAACCTGGTTCAATCTGTCTGTTAGTGGATATGCTAACCAGGTCCTGGCATTTTCATGTTGGTATTTATTTGGTTTTTGGCAAGAGCACATGAGATCTACTCTCTTAGCAAATTTCCAGTATACAATATAATGTTATTATCTACCATGCTTTACATTAGAGCTCAAGAATTTATGCATCCTACATAACTGCAACTTTGTACCCTTTGACTAACATCTCCCCATTGCCCCCCACCTCCCACTCTTGGTAACCACCATTCTACTCTCTACTTCTACGAATTCAGTTTTAGAGTCTGCATATAAGTAAGACCATACAGATTTTTCTTTCTGGTCTAGCTTATTTCATTTAGCAAATTTATAACTTTTTCTTTGTGATTTTATAGGTATTTTACAGGGAAGTTGAGGGGTGATGCATTGGAGGTTACACAGTAGATAAAATTTTAAACTTTATATATTGTTAATGTAAGGATACACTATATGCAAGGTCTCTAGCTTCATGCCTTTTATATAAAAAGAAACATTTTTTCTCCCTCTACTGCCCTGCCCACCACCATTTCTTTGAAACATGGGATAATTAGATGTTTATCTATGATGTATTCGTTTGACTGAGAAGGAGAAAAGGTCTCCTTTTTTATGTTTATTCCTCAGAATATAATAGTAATGAAATAAATAACTCTGGCTGAAGAATACAGATATGCTATATGCAACTTCATACAATATGAAATACATTAAGAAACCACAAACTAGCATAGTCATGTCTTCTATGTTTAAGACTAGTTAATACTCTTTCTCCAGGGACTTCCCTGGTGGCACAGTGGTTAAGAATCCGCTTGCCAATGCAAGGGACACGGGTTCGAGCCCTAGTCCAGGAAGATCCCACATGCCGCAGAGCAACTGAGCCCATGCTCCACAACTACTGAGCCTGCGCTCTAGAGCCCATGAGCCACAACTCTTGAAGCCCGTGCACCTAGAGCCCATGCCAATGAGAAGCCCGCACACTGCAACAAAGAATAGCCCCCACTTGCCGCAACTAGAGAAAGCCCAAGTGCAGCAATGAAGACCCAACGCAGCCAAAAATAAAAAAAAGAAAAGAAAAAAAAAAGTCTCCAGGAAAACCTCCTTCATAAATATGCAATTTTTGCAATAATTTATTCATGTTTTTTCATTAATCTCCCAGACTTTTGAAATGAGAACTTTCCACTCTACCACATTCCAGTGTTTAGTATAATTTATCTCTTTCTCACATGTGGTTTTCACTTGATTTCAGAATATTTAGCAGACTTTCTCTTGGGAAAGTTAAATTAATTGAAGTCAATTGAAACAAATGATACAGCTTTTGAAAATGTATGACATATGCTATCCTTTTTGGTCAAAAGATCTCTTTAGCCATCCTCTTTTAGCATCTATTTTCTCACTAAATAAAGAGAGGCTAAGGAAACAAAAGAATGTAATTTCTTGGCCACTTTGGTTAATTCATTTAAATTTAAAACCATGTGTAAGAAGGATACCAACATTAAAGCAGGTGCAAGACAATGCAAAATCAGGAGGGAAAGTGATCATCTATGGAATTAATGAATCCCTTTCTCTTTCTTATTGAACTTTGAGCAGTCTTATACTTGGATCTTCCAAATATTTTTCCAACTCCAGTAGTTGGCTCGCTTGCTAATTAAAAAATAATGTTTCTGTGGTTGACTGGTATTCCAATCATGTAGCAGATGACTATTGTGCACAAACAAGTCAGGAGTTCCATGGTATAACAAATATCATGGCTTTTGTCTCTCCTGAACTTGATGCCGCAATCTGATTTTTTTTTTTTAAAGAAAAACACTGAAGATAACTGGTTTTGATAGCCCCTCACACTGACAAAAAAGGTCTTGGTTGCATACGTTGTACAGTTGCATATGTTGTACATATTTTTAAGTAGTTGTGAAGAGTATTTTGTTTATAAAGATTACTGCACATATGGTCAACAACTGGAACTCATACAGAGGCTTCATCAGTGTAAACAATTATTGAAATAATGAAATTGGCTATTTTGGTCCTCTGGGCTGCTTTGTGAATCGGAACAAGCAATTAATCATTTCTACCACTCTCATTAAGAAAAATATACTAAAAATGTGAACTTATAAGCTATGTACATTGTTCCATTAGTCCTCACCATAGCTATTTACTATATGAAAAATAGCATTTAAAATCTCCTATACATAGGCAGTCTCCTATGCTAAGATTGCCTAGGATAATGAATAGATTATTCATGATAGTAGGTTTTCATGATAGTACCAGTTTTTCATGATACTGCATTTATACATATGATCTAATTACCATTCTAATGAACTCAATTGGATAGCCTCATTTTCATATCAGAATTCAGAAATAGTAAGAGAGAAATAAAAATTTGGGACATGCAGCAAGAACATGGCTTCATAAAACACTTTCTTCTTCTCCTGGAATCCATAAAAAATCAACAAGAAAATATAAGAAAACCTGAAAGCTAAATTTTCAACAAAACTAACTACATATATGTGTGTGTGTGTGTGTGTGTGTGTGTGTATATACACACATATACTCCAAAGTATATAGAAAGCCTTATGAAACTGCTGGTATCAGGCAAAAATATGCAACAGGATGTACAGAGAAGAATCTGAGAGAGGTTCAGTATACCCTAAACCTTACCAATAGATGAGGGACACTTCACAGGAAAATGTTGCTATGCAGAGGATGAAAATATTACATTTTCTGACTCAAAATTAAAATGACACAATTTCCTCTAAAAAGAAAGTAAAAATTGGAATAACTCAGGGCAGAGATGTGAAGTCAATAGGATTAGTCAAAATATGAGGAGGTAAGCAGGCAGAACTCAAGAAAAAAGTAGAAGAAAACACAATCATAGTAGAAATAATGATATTCAAAGGAGGGTGAGAAAGAATAGACACAGTTGAAGATACTGTAAGGGCCACAGAGAATGGAAATGAGAACAATGAATTTTAAAAAGAGCTACAAAGGACTAGAGAGGAAATAGTAGACATAGAAGATAAGTAAAGAAGATTGAGAATATACATTGCCTGATTCCCTGAACAAGACACATATCTGAAGGTTCAAATTTGAAAACTTCACTGAAATAAAAAAGAACTTGAATTTACAAACTGAAAAGGCACACTGTGCATCAGAGGAAGCAGACCAAGAGTATAATAATCAAAAACAGTGGGCAACTAAGCAAAAAGGTCACCTAAGAGGGAAAAAAATCAGGCTGTGGAGAAAAATGGAGATTATATTAGAGTAACACACCTACAAAGTAAGGAAGTAAAGAAAGTATGATGCAAGGATTTTATATCCAGCCAAGCAGACTTTCAAGTAAAAATATTACAAACAGTTTTGAAAATACAGGAACGCAGAAAATATTTTTTTCCTGGTTTCTTCTTGAGGAACCTTCTAGAGGGTGAATTTCAGCTAGCCAAGAAATAATTGCAAAAATAAGGTAAAGGACTGATATGAGCACTTAATATATCTAACTGTAGAATTAAGACCCAAGAGATTAGCATGACAGAACAGATCATAAATGTTTTATGCCAACGTGTTGCCCAAAAGATGAAAATAACAAAAACTGAAAGAGACTGGAAGAAAAAGGGGAGAAAAAGGTGGGAGGTTGAAGAAATTTGTTGAATTCCAGGCAATCAAAGAATATCACTGAAAGCCGAAAAAAATATATGTATATATAGTATTCTTCAGAAGATTAAAGTGAAAAATAAGAACAAAACTGATTTTTGGTGTTTGCTTTTATTTTTATGACTGGGATATTGTCAAAGTTGATTTCCTTCTTCTTTATCTGAAAACAGTCTCTTAACTCAGCCTCAAATATTTTCTGCCAATGTCAGAATCTACATTCTTTTTCAAGCTCAGCACATGCCCTAGAAATTATTTTTCTTCTAAATCGACCTAATAGGCCCATTCTAGTATCACAAACTCCATGCAACCTTCTTCCAGTACCCTTACTCTGATTGTACAGAGCATATAGATATTTGTGTCTTATCTCAGTGCCCAACAGCGAATAGCCACCACAGAATTAACACTCAAAAACTGGGTGGGTGGGATGACTCATTTGTGGATATCAATCAGTTATCATTTGTCTTCAGTGTTGGTGGTGCATAGAGGCTATCCAGCTAACACCTTGAAAACTCAGTGGCAGGGTGGATTCAATGCAGGGTGCACATGGATTTGAGCAGAACAAGGTGGAAACTGTAGCAAATGTTTCCAGTGTTTCACATCAAAGTCCCTTGGCCAACCTCAGATTCAGCCACAGATGTGGTTGACAATACCATACAATTAAACATTTCCTCCTCAACAGTGAACAGTGTGCCTTTCTGTTTCTGCCCAAAGATCTTCTCTGAAACTACAGAGGCCACTTAACCTGCCTATAAATGCAGAAAAGGTGAAGTTAATACTTCAGGGGTCACCTTTGACAATGGTAGAAAGGAGCCAGTATATAAATGCTTCAGCATCCCATTATTCAGACAGAAAATTTCTGAAGGCATTCTGATTGCTTCTTAGACAATATAAAGAAATGGAAAAGTGTCCCATGTTCATGGACTGTAAAAGTTAATATTGTTAAAATGTCCATACTGTCCAAAGCAATCTACAGGTTTAATGCAATTCCTATCAAAATTCCCATATTTTTCATAGAACTAGAATGAATAATCCTAAAACTTGTATGGAACCACAAAAGACCCCTAATCACCAAAGCAATCTTGAGAAAAAAAGAATAATGGTGGAGGTATCATGTTCCCTGACTTCACACTATACTACAAAGCTACAGTAATCAAAATAATATGGTACTGGCACAAAAACAGGCACATAAATCAACAGAACAGAAGAGAATATAGAGCCCAGAAATAAAACCAAACACATATGGTCTATTATCTATGAAAAAGGAGGCAAGAATATACAATGGGGAAAAGACAATAAGTGGTGGGAAAACTTGACAGCTACATGCAAAAACAATGAAATTAGAACATTTTTCACACCATATAAAAAAATAAACTCAAAATGGATTAAAGACCTAAATGTAGGACTGGAAACCATAAAACTCTCAGAAGAAAACATAGGTAGTACACTCTTTGACATCTATCTTAGCGATATTGTTTTGGATCTGTCTCCTCAAGCAAGGAAAACAAAAGCAAAAATAAATAAATGAGACCCAGTCAAACTTAAAAGCTTTTGCACAGTGAAGGAAACCATTAACTAAAAGGCAACCTACTGAATAAAAGATAATTGGAAATGATGTCTGATAAGGGGTTAATATCCAAATATATATATAGAACTCATACAACTCAACATCAAAAAAACAAACAAGCTGGTTAAAAAATGGGCAGAAGACCTGAATAGGCATTTTTCCAAAGAAGACATACAGATGGCCAAAAGGCACATGAAAAGATGCTCAATATCAGTAATCATCAGAGAAATGCAAATCAAAACCACACACCTATCAGAATGGCTATCCTCAAAGACAATAAATAATAAGTGTTGGTGAGGATGTGGAGGAAAAAAAGGAACCCTAGTACACTGTTCATGGGAATATAAATTGGTACAGCTACTATGGAAAACAGTACAGAGGTTCCCCAAAAGACTAAAGATAGAACTACCTTATGATCCAAAATTCCACTCCTGGGTATATATTTGAAGAAAATGAAAACACTAATTTGATATGTCATATGCACCCCAATGTTCATAGAGCAGCATTCTTTTTTTTTTTAACATCTTTATTGGAGTATAATTGCTTTACAATGGCGTTAGTTTCTGCTATATAACAAAGTGAATCAGCTATACATATACATATATCCCCATATCGCCTCCCTTTTGTGTCTCCCTCCCATCCTCCCTATCCCACCCCTCTAGGTGGTCACAAAGCACCGAGCTGATCTCCCTGTGCTATGTGGCTGCTTCCCACTAGCTATCTATTTTACATTTGGTAGTGTATATATGTCCATGCCACTCTCTCACTTTGTCCCAGCTTACCTTTCCCCCTCCCCATGTCTTCAAGTCCATTCTCTATGTCTGCATCTTTATTCCTGTCCTGCCCCTAGGTTCTTCAGAACCTTTTTTTTTTAGATTCCAAAATAACAAAGATATGTAAGCAACCTAAGTGTCCATCAACAGATCAATGGATAAAGAAGATGTGGGGCATATATACAATGGAATATTAGTCAGCCATTAAAAAAAATGAAATTTTGCCATTTGCAACAACATAGATTGACTTCGAGGGTATTATGCTTAGTGAAATAAGTCAGACAAAGACAAATACTATGTGTTTTCACTTCTATGTGGAATCTACAAAATAAAACAAATGAATGAATATAACAAAACAGGAACAGACTCACAGATACAGAGAACAAACTAGTCGTTACCAGTGGGGAGAGGGTGGAAGGAGGGAAAAGGGTAGGGGTTTAAGAGGTACAAACTACTAGGTATAAAATAAGATACAAGGATATAATGTACAGCACAACGAATATAGCCAATATTTTATAATAGTTTAAAATAGAGTATAATCTATAAAAATATTGAATCACTATGTTTTACACCTGAAATTAATATAATATTGTAAGTCAACTACAATTAAACATTTTTTAAGATAATGTGTTTTCTTGGTAGCCATAGTTTACATTCAGCTCAATCATTCCTCTTCAGTCACTTTAGAACAGGTGCATAATTCACATAAATCCTGAGGTTTGCACCTCTAAAGAGCTACAAAAACTACAGACTATGTGAATATATTCACAAACATATGATTTAAGTATAATCAAAAAAGCTCTTCAATTTACTTAATTCATGTGATTCCATTAAACCAAGTGTAATTCACAAATGAGAAATTAGTGCAGGGTCTTATTGGCAGCTACTTAGTCTATATGTCTGTTTTGAATAAGAGTACTGGCACTTTTCTGAATAAATCAGCAGTGTTTCCCCTAGTCACACACTCGCACACATACACACATGCTATTCAACTTAAATGTGTTCAGAAGTCTAGAAACACATGTAAGAATGTCCAATCTGATGGGTCAGTAATGGTTTGACTAGTTGGATCTCTTAGAAGGAATTAGTTGTCAAGAGATGTGGACTTAAGAAAGTCACTCAGGAAAAAATTTAATCAAAATTTTCCTAAGTTATTCAAAAGGTGATGTTAAAATAAGCTACATCTCCATTCCCTACTATAAATTCTTCCAACTATCCCACAGATGCTACTATTTAGGGACATCTTAATCTTTTCCCTTTCACGTTATACAGAGAAGCTCATGTTTAAAGATCTCAGGATCATAGCATAATGTCTCCTGAGAAATCATATAATAGAAGTTGGGCATGAAAACATTGTTTTTGGACTTAAATATTTGAAATCTTTCTCCCCATTCATATCAAGTTCCTTATCCAGATTACAAAAAATATATAAATAAAATCATCTATTTCAGGTTTACAACAAAATTATTGGAATCCTCTACTGTCAGGTCAGTGGGACATATTTATAAATGGTAATATCATGTGGCAAACCTTTTCTAAACAATTTATGAGGTCAGATAAGCCATCTTTGGATTACAAGTAAAAACAGAGTGTAGGAGAAAATGCACTTGACAAAATGTTTGGAAAATTATAGTATCTTTCTTTTGTTATAAAATTATATTAAAATATACCTATGAACACATGTATATGACTTATATAAACAGCTTAAGGAGGGCCAATATCCTGTAATGATTGAGGACAGACTCTGGCACTAGGCATCCTAGTTCAAATATAAGTGTGGCAAGTTACATGACTTTTCACATAAACGACCTTTTAACTCTTTGAGCCTAAATTCCTTCATCTGTAAAGTGGGGATAGTACTATTTCCTACATAATGGTGCTGTTATAAAAATTAACTGACTAAGTACAGATAAAGTGCTCAGAATAACACTTAGCACATAGTAAATGCTCAGAAAGTGTTAGGTATTATCATTATGTAAAAAAAAATAATGTGTCAAAACTTGTGTTATCTTCCAAAACCTTTGCTTTTTCTCCCAACAGAGTCCATCCCGTGGAGTACTTCTCTATTAGAAGATAATACATTCTTGTCCCAATTACAACAGGGTTGGCCATATGATTTGCTTCATTCCGCTGAATATGAATGGAAGTGACCTGTGCTACTTCTAAACAAAATCTATAAGAGCCATGGTCTTATCCAACTTTCTCTCTTATTTGTCTGCTGTGAGATTGGCATGCCCCAGAAATGGATCAGGTTTATCAGCTTGAGTCCTGGAGCGAAGAATACATGCAGTTAACCCAAAAAGGATATATAACATGACAAGAAATAATTTTTTTGATAGATTACTAAGATATTTGGATCATTGGTTATCACAGCATAACTTAGGTATACTGATTGATATAGAAATTGGTGCCAGAAATGGGGTTCTAATGAAAAAATACTAAATGTCATTGACCTTGGTGCTGGGCAATAGGTACCAAAGACATTTCTATAGGAGTCTGGAAAGATGAGAGTCAATATTATTCTGCACAAAATATTAGGTAATAGTGTCACCTGTGATAATTTGAAAGACACGTAATGGACTGATTTAGTTTGTGGTTTTAGATAGAGATTAGCAAGCAATATTATTCGTGTGCCACAGTTACACACAAATAGGTGATACAAGAAAGATATGAGCTAAGAAATGAATTGGCCAGTTTTTAAGAATAAAAGAAAACCAGGTATTCCTAATAGTCCAACATTTTCTAGGATACAAAATACAAGTATTTCTCGTTTTTGACAAATGAAATAAAACTGAGAAGGCCTTAAGTAATACAGGCCAATTGAAACTCATACTGGGATACACATCAAGAGTACAGTGTTCACATTTGTAATGGATTGAAGGTTTGTGTCCCCCCCTCCCAAATCATATGTTGAAATATAATCCACAACCAGAAATATTTGGAGGTAGGGCCTTTGGGAGGAAATTAGGTCATGAGGGTGCAGCCCTCATGAGTAGGATTAGTGGCCTTATAAGAAGAGGCGAGAGAGACATCAAACTCTTTTTCCACCACAGGAAGATACAGTGAAAATTCAGCCATCTACAACCTGCAAGAGGGCTCTCAGCAGAACCCTATCATGCTGGCACAATGATCTCAGACTTCCAGCTTCCAGAACTGTGAGAAATAAATTTCTGTTGTGGATAAACCACCAAGTTTATGATATTTCATTACAGCACCCTGAGCTAAGACAACACATATTATTAAAATCTTTGAATCATTAAGTGGCATTGAGTAAACCCTTTCAGTTGGACAAAAAGGCACAAGGTAAAGAAAGTAAAAGTATGGTTCTCTAAGATAAGACTGATAAACTTAAAGGTAATTAAGTACAGAGAGAAATTCTCTCAGAAAAAACTTGTTGGCATGGCTATTGGCACTAGACATAGCAGGAATGAAATAGATAAAAAGCAACTAAGGCTACAAATGACCTAAGTTCTGGATGACAGGTCCCATGATGATAAAATCTATTACAGATATGAAATATCTTGATTACTCATAACTGTCAGTTCAGGTAAAAAAAAAAAAAGCACATATTGATATTTTTATGGCTAAGCAGATAGATGAAATAAAACATCTATCTTGACTCTTACATTCCTCCTTGTCAGAAGGGCTTCCTGGTGAATATGAATGATCTTTTTCAAAAAGAAACGTATCAATTTACATATTAGAATTGATTTTTTTAAGATACTAATATTATTATCACTGAACTGTATTTTAACTCTATATCATTTCACAATGGATGAAATCCTATTTGAAAAGTTCCAATTTCAAACAGCATTGAGGTTAAATTCTGGGGCTCTTGGTACACACAGATTTTTCTGACATAACATCTGAATTATGCTGTATGCCTTTTCCATGGATGCCCGTTCCTTTACAGATATTTTTCATTCTTACAAAAGGAAAAAGGAAAAAACTAATAAGCTGTTCAAGCAAATGTGGGAGGAAAGCTCTTAACCAATCAATGAAAGATCATTTCCCCTAGGCAACTATAAATTATGGTGAAACACATGATTAACCAAGTGAAAGAAGATGTATATTGTGTATCTCAGGATTTTTATAGAAATAACATTTCAAAATTACAAGGAGATATTGTAAAATTGGAAGGAAAGGGCAAGGCAATAATTTTAGACTGTATATTGCTTAATTTCAGTATAATTTGAAAATATCTTTGAAAGGTGTGACGGTTAATTTTACATGTCAACTTGGAGAGTATTCTTGGATGATATTAACATCTAAATTAGTGAACTCTGAGTAAGAAGATTCCCTCAATAATGCAGGTGGGTCTCACCCCTCCAGTTGAAGGCCTGAATAGAAGAAAAAGGCTGGCTTCCCTGAGTAAGAGGTTATTCTCCATCAGACTGCCTTCAGACTTCATCTGCACCATTGGCTCTCCTGGGTCTCAAGCCTGCCCATTCACACTGAAGACTTTGGATTCTACGGGCTCCATAATCATGTGAGCCAATTCCTTATAATAAATGTCCTTCTCGCTCTCTCTCTCTCTCTCACTCAAAATCTGTCTTAGTCTGCTAGGACTGCCATAGCAGTCAATACCACAAACTAGATGGCTTAAACAACAAAAATTTATGTTCTCACAATTCTGGAGCCTCAAAATCTAAGATGAAGGTGCCCACAGGGTTTATTTCTGGTGAGACTTTTCTTCCTGGCTTGCAGACAGCTCCCTTCTCACTGTTTCCTCACTTGGCCTGTTTTCTACATCTGTGCAGAGAGAGTTCTCTGGTATCTCTTCCTCTCTTTATAGGGACATTAGTCTTACTGGATTAGAACCCCACCCTTATGACTTCATGTAACCTTAATTACCTTCTTAAAGAGCATAAAATCACATTGAGGATTAGGCTTCAATCTATGAATTTTAGGAGGACATAATTCAGTCCATAACAATAGACATATGGAAAGAAGTCATGTTTTACTAATTTCTGAGACAGTGACAGAAGAGATTTGAGCCTAAGATGAAACATACTAATTTGGGAAACAAATACTTCATGATCCAACGAGAAGTTTGCTTTTCCAGAAATACTCTGTAATCTCTTTAATATAGATATTCAAAAAGTTGAAATTCAAGAAATTGTGATCTCTTCTATTCAGAACATAACTGAAAAAAAACGTAGATTCATTTTGTCAGGAGATAATTTGCATTTCCTGGGATTCATGAATAGGTATTGCAGAAGTTTGATGCTGCACTCCGTGAGATTATGATGTTTCTCTTATGCTGCTTGAAAACCCAATTACTTATATCTGGAAAGGTAGAAAACTGATATGGAGTAGTAATAAGAGAAGATTATGAAGAAAATGGACATAGCATCTGTGAAGGGAAACTTGATATTTAGAAAAACCTTTCTGAGTAATATCTTGACTGGTTGTAACTGAAATGCTTAACTTTAATATTCTTTTTTTAAAAAAATTAAAAAACTACCTTATTTTTCATCCAAAGAAAATGTCATGACCTTATATAAAAACTGTTTTAACTGAAGGCATTTGTAGAGGTTAGCTAGCCTGAAAATTACAATAAACTATAAATCAACAGGCTCAAACCATAAAATTCACTCATCTCAAATTATTTCTTAGGAGCTACACTACTTAACAATGTTTGTACAATGTTTGAACTTACTCTCTATTGTAATGAGAGTAAGTTCATTATAAATAAAAGAGTAAATACATTTTTAATTTCACCTTTATAATGGGAAATACATGCTTAGCTATCTTACTTGCTACATTTTTCTAAGATGGAAGCTTTAATATTTTATTGTGTGACTGTCACTATCCATAGCAATTAGGCAAGAAAAAGAAATAAAAGGCATCCAAATTGAGAAAGAAGAAGTAAAATTGTCCCAAATGTAATTTGTTTGCAAATTACATGATCTTATATATAGAAAACCCTAAAGATCCACAAAAACTCTTTGAACTACTAAACAAAATCAATGAAGGTGCAAGATACAAAATCAATATATAAAAATCAGTTGCACTAATAACAAACTATTTAAAAGGAAGTTAGGAAAATAGGATCATTTACAATAGCATCAAAAAGAATAAAACACTTAGGATAAACCTAACTAAGCACATGATGTCCTTGTACACTGAAAACTACAAAATATTGTTGAAAGAAATTGAAGAAGACACAAACAAATGGAAAAACATCCCATGTTCATGAATTGGAAGACTTAATATTGTTAAAATGTCCACACTACCCAAAGCGATCTACAGATTCAGTGCAATCCCTACCAAGATTCCAATAGAATTTTTTATAGAAATAGAAAAAAAATTCTAAAATTCATACCAAAGCACTAAAGACCCCAAACAGTGAGACAAATCTTTTAAAAAAAACCAATCTTGAAAAAGAACAAAGAGTCTTCAATACAGGAACTATGTCCCAAGAATTGGGTTCCTTCAACTAACTATTTTACTACCTGAAAGAAATAGATACAGGGGACAGGAACTGTCTTATTTTTATAAGTTATAGACTATTTCTCCTACATATACCAGTGGGGATTTTGCTTGCTTTGCTACCCTACTTTGAAATTAGTGAATTCAATCACTATACCTATTACCGGACACAATGTGGTTTTCTTGAAAAATGTCAGGGGACATTCTAGAATTCCCCCATCTATAATGAACACACAACTGAAATTAAGTTGTTGGGGCTCTTGGAAAATAATTAGACTCCAAGGATACATAGATAATCTAGAACCAATTAGCTGAAAGAGCACTTTAATTGACTTTGATTGTTGATTCATGGTTCAATGGCCACTAATTTTCTGTGATGTTGAAGCTGTATGGCATAGTGAGAGGCAGAGAAATTGTCTGTGCTTTTCTTGCCCTTGTTGCTCCTCATGCTTGAATCCAACACTATCTTATTTGTATCTATTCCCTCTCCTGAAAGTTACCCTCTCTTGCCCCATCCTCAGGAACACTCCACAGAGGCTGCCCGCCTCTTATTTCCTCCTTGTCTCCCTAACTATAGACTCAGGCTCTGAACCACAGGAATCATTACTGTTGCCTTGTGCCTAGATATCATTTTTCCATTTTTATTATTGTAACTTCATTACAGTGTACAGGATTTTAAATTTTGTGTGCAAATTTTCCCCACATCATGCCAGGATTGCATACACAGGAACAGGCATTTGTATAGATTGGAAGGAGATAGGATCAAACTAATTCTTATATTTAACTTCATAAAATGATTAAAACTGAGAGTCTTTAGTCTTGAGTAAATATAGCCTGGGTTAGGAAATAATTACAAAATTAGTATGTGTATGGTACTCTGCAGTTACTAAGAAACGTAACATTTGATGAAACACAATCAAATTAATCAAGCACTTGTTTTTTTTCTGATTATAACAGTAATGCAGGGTTATTTGAAATATATCGCTTTATAGGATAGTAAAGTTAATATTAAAGCTCCAGAACTATATACTACTTTTCCCCAAAGATTTAAAAACATTTATGCTAACTAAATTATGTACAAAAGAAACCAACTAGAGCTAAAAAACGAATTCAGCAAAGTTGCAAGGTACATGATTAACACACCAACACCAGTTGTGTTTCTAAACACAAGCAGTAAATAAGCCAAAAAGGAAATTAGAAAAACAATTCCATTTACAATAGCAACATAAAGAATAAAATAGCTAGAAATAAATTTAATAAGGGAGATGAAAGAGTTGTACATTGAAAACTATAAAACATTGCTAAAACTATGAAGAAATTAAGGAAGACCTCAATAAATGAAAAGATATCCCATGATCTTAGATTGGAAGAATTAATATTATTAAGATGTACCAATACTCCTAAAGTGATCTACTGATTCTATCAAAATTCTAATGGCTTTATTTGCCAAAATGGAAAAGCCATTGCTCAAATTTATGTGGAATGCAGAGGGCAATGAACTGGCAAAATAATCTTGAAAAAAACAATGTCAGAGTGCTCACACTTCCCAATTTCAAAATTTACTACAAAGCTACAGTAATCAAAGCAGTGTGGTACTGGCATAGGATAATGGAATATAATTGAGAGTCTAAAATAAGCCTATATATCTAAGCCCTATAGCTTTTTGACAAGAACCGAGACCATTCAATGGCAGAGAACAGTCTATTCAACAAATGGCCCTGGGACAGACAACTCTATAGCCACATGTAAAAGAATGAAGTTAGATCTCTACCTAACACCACAAAAATAAACTCACAATGAATCAAAGATTAAATATAAGAGCTAAAACAATAAAACTCTTGGAGGAAAACATTGGGGTAAATCTTCATGACCTTTAGTTTGGCAATGGATTCTTAGATATGACACCAAAAGCATGAGCCACAAAAGAAAAAAATAGACAAGTAGGACTTCATCAAGATTTAAAACTTTTGTACATCAAAATACATTATCAAGGAAGTGAAAAGACAACCTATAGAATGGGAGAAAATACTGGCAAATCATATATCTGGTACCCAGAATATATAAGGACTTTTATAACTCAACAACGACAGTACTTAACATTAACAAACATGTCTCCAAAGATATACAAATGGTGAATAAGCACATGAAAATATGCTCAATATCATTATCCATCAGGGAAATGTAAGTCAAAACCCCAATGAGATATCACTTAACACCCACTAAGACAGATAATAACAAATAGTAGTCAGGATGTGGAAAAACTAGAACCCTCATACACTGCTGGTAGGAATGTAAAATGGTGGGGCTGCTGTGGAAAAGCTTGGTGGTTCCTCAAAATGTTAAGCACAGAACTGCCATATGATCCAGCAATTCCCCTCCTACGCATATGACCCAGAGAACTGAAAAAACAGGTACTCAAAACAAATACTAACACACGAATGTTCATACACCACTATTCATAAGAACCAAAAGGCAGAAACAATCCAAATGTCTATCAATAGATGAATGTATACAAAAATTGATATACATGTGAAATGGAACATTTTTCAGCCATAAAAGGAATGAAGTGATGATACATACAATGTGAATGAGTCTTAAAAGAATTATGCTGTGTGAAAGAAGCCAGACACAAAGGTTACATGTTGTATAATTCCATTTACATGAAATATTCAGAATAGGTAAGCCCATAGAAACAAAAAGCAGATTGGAGGTTGGCAGGGACCGGGGAGGGAAGGATGGAGGAGTAACTGCTTAATGGGTATGGGTTTTTATTTTTAGATAATAAAAATATTTTGGAAGTAGACAGAGGTGGTGGTACACCGCGTTGTAAATGTACTAAATGCCACTGAATTGTTCACTTTAAAATGCTTAGTTTTATGATTTGAGAATTTCACCTTAATCAGGAAAAAATGAAAAAAATAATGCATCTGTTCATTGTATAATTTGCACTTCAAAACTCCTAATTTTATCACTTTTCTGGGTTTTAAACTGATGCACCTGTTTCATTTAAACTCAATGTGAGAGGATGAGAAAATGGGTTTAACCATTTATTCTCGATTGTTTTGTGAGTTTTCCTATGGTTTTTAATTGATTTTATTTTAGTAGAAGTTACTTAGAATCAGACATTTTCTGTGGAAAATTAATGTACTTAAATTATACTTTAGGAGTTGAAATAACTTTTAAACTTCATCTTACTTTTTGTTACAATGTTTCTGTAATCTTTAGAAAATCCTATCAGGAAAATACTATATATGATATTTGGAACTTAAAGTATTGCCCACCAGAGGGCTCTCATTTTTCTTCTGTTTTTCTTTTAAAAAAAATGAAAGTCATATTTTAATAGATTATAGCTTATACACCTGTAAGTAAATCAAATGTATATTCTAAGTGTCTGTAGAAGCTCCCTGAATAGTACACTTAAAATAAACTTATTATGATTGAGATGCAAATAAAGCATACTTTATAAACACATACTCATGTTTTCCACATTTCCCTATAAAACTTTCTGTGAAAGGGAATTTATACAGTGAACTATCATGATTTGAACAAGAGGGAAATGAAACAAATGTTCCTTTAAAATTCATAGAGCACAACCTCCAGAATAACTAAGTGTACAGTTAATTTTAGATACTAATCTATACCATGATGGAAGGAACTTTTCTCTCCTCTGTTTGGAAACAGAGTCCTAATCTGAAAATTGATAAACACAATTTATATTTAAAAAATAACTTTATTGCACCTATATTATATATGGGGGATGTGTTGGTGACTAAGATATAGTTGATTTTCTTGAGAAGCTCAGTCCATAATGGGAAACAGGCCTGTGGATAAATAATAATTGTATACTTTAACTGCTATAAAGAAGTGTGACAATCAAAAGACTTTATCTTTAATTCTCAGGGAGAATTGAAGGCTGGGAATGTTGTGTACTTTTAAAAAGTCCCTCAGAAATTCTCATCGCCTCCCTCATTCCACAGCTGAGAACCATTGTGCCAAGTGACACTGTGGAAAGAGAAACTACCCACCTAAGAGAATCAGGGACGTTTCCTAAACCAGAAATTAAAGATACAAGTTTCATCTGGGGAGCTCTCAGAGTAGGTGGAGGTGGCATAAAAGGTAGGAGGGGCAATCCAAGTAGAGGAAAAAGAGTGATCAAAGTCGTGGAGCTAAAAAATTAACAAAATACACAAAAAAACATATGATGTTGTCAGGAATCAGGATATGATCTGGGTGCTTGGGAAACTGATTAGGCCACAGTGAATGATACCAGTGGAGAGTGAGTATGGAAATCACATTTTGAAAAGCCCTGAATGCATGTAAAAGAGCTTGACTTCATCTTGTAGGAAATTTGGAAGCAGAGATTGTTTTTATGCAGGAGAATGACTTGAACAGATCATTAACTTAGTTGGCTAATTTTAATGGATCTGGGGAGCAAATTAAGGGTGTAGAAGAGCAGAAGCAGTAAAATGTGAGACAGAGAATCTAATTAAGAAGCAATTATTAAGCATTGAGTAGATGAGGGCCTTAATTAAGCCTGGACCAATGTGGATGGTGAAAAGGCGAATGAATAAAAGACATTAACATCATTAAAGAAACATTTCAACAAGCTTCAAGCCAAACATGTAACGTTGTCTCTCTGTGACCTTGAGCTTGGCTAGTGCTTTATGGAACTCATCCCAGAACTCCTTGAGAACTGTGTCACCTGGACTTTAATCCAGGTGAGATGGATGTAGAGGCCATCCTCTGAAATACTACTCTATCCTGTCTCACCTTCCAGCAAGAGGCCACGTAGGATAGAAAAGAGTTAGCAGCAGCTGGAGGAAATCTTGACCTCTATCCACCAACTTTTTGGTTTAAAAAAAAAAAAAAAAAAGGTAGATTCTATAGAGTTCTTATGTAAAAGATGATCTGAGCAGGATGTGCCTGTCTGTCTATACTAATTACTGTAAATAAATCTGGAATTTATGCAATTATGGGATATAGCTGACCAGAGAATGGAAATTAGACCTGTAACATCTTTGTTCCTGAATGACTAAACTGATAAAAACTAAGCAGCTCTAAACCTAAGTGGCTGAGCTGACACACACACCACACATTGTTAGTGCTTGTTCGCTACTCCAGTGTGGGAAAAGGGACAATTAGGAAGCAATTTTGATGGCTCAACCCCCTCAGGAAAGGAATACTACATGTATGCCTGCTTCTTGCTTGTTATCTTTTGAATCATTAGTAGTTTGGTCTTGGGCAAGACCTATGATTCATGTGAGTGTGTTTTGACAATTCTACCTTTTGTGGCAACTCACTATGGAAAGAAAAGAGCACGAAGGTGTGTGTCTTGGCGTTGCACACTGCCATTATTTAATCTATTACAGTACAGAATTTAGTGTAATACCAATTTACATACTCCTATACACGTATCTATCTACCATGTCAACAATTCCCAAATTTCTATCTATGAGTCACAGATTCAGATCTTTAGTTTGGTGGAACACAGAATACATATTCGGGGCCAGTGCAAGTTGCATGTAAAAATAAAAACAGCTAATATTATTGGGCAATTACTTTTCGTCTATAATCTTCACTGGGGTTTGTTTACTTCTCATAACAAAATATGAGGTCAGTACCATTATTAATGCTGTTTATAGATGAAGAAACTTAATAAATGTGACCCAATCACTGTGCTCAGCCTGACCAATGTCTCCTTCCCACAGAGCAGTGAGGAGGCTGGCACAATGCATGGAGAGAAGCACTCACCCCTTCCCTTAGAAGTAACGCAGGCATCTCCCTCGGGTTCTATTCTCTGTCGGGTTAAATTCTATGACTGTATTAGTCTGCTAAGTCTGCCATCACACCATACCACAGACTGGATGGCTTAAACAGCAGAAATTTATTTATCCTAATTCTGGAAGCTAGAAGTCCACAGTCAAGGTGCTTTCAGGGTTGGTTTCGGGTGAAGTTCTTTTCCTGGCTTGTAAATTTCTTGCTAGGTCTTCACATGGCCTCTCTGTTTGCTCAGAGAGAGAGAAGGATCTCTGGTAACTCATCCTCTTCTTATAAAGCCACCAGTCCTATTGCATTAGGACCCACTCTTATGACTGCATTTAACCTTAATTATCTCCGTAAAGTCCCCATCTCCAAGTACACTCAAGTTGGGGCTTAGGGCTTCAATATATGAATTTCGGAGGACACAGTGCAGTCCATGACAGTGGTTTCTGTATCCTCCTGTCCATCACGGTTGTTTTTCTAATACTATGTCTTTGCCCACTGGACTCTCACCTTCTAATTCTTTTGAAAACCTTTCTTCTTGCCTTGACTTCAGCCCCATAGGACTCACAGAGGTGATATTAGTTTTCTCCCTTTCCCTGCTTAGAGTGGGTTAATCAGAGACTTGCTTCTAACTGCACTTCCTTCTGGCCTTCAGTCTCTGCCTCTCTAGTAAGTTTTTCATATGGCCATCAGAATTATCCCCCTAAAGATTAACTGAAGTTCTCTCAGTTAGATAGACAACAAAATCAAAATTCTTCAGCGTGGATTTACAATCTTGCCCAGTCTACTTTCCTTGCTTTATCATTCTGTGTTTTAGTCAGGATGTAAATCCCACTCTTAGGGAGTCCATCACTTTACTTCCTGCCATTCAATACTTTCCATGTGCCTCTGCTATGAGATTTAATTCCTTCCATCTTGTATAAGTGCTAGTTGTTTACATCACTCTTATAAAATTAGAAACCTCATTAGGGCAGAGACAGTATTTATTTATCTCTGTATACTTATACTGACAGGTATAGTAGGTCCTCAATAATTAATTTTTGATTTATATGATGACAACAAATATTTATTCAGTTCCTGCTTTATGCTAGGCCCTCTGCTTCAAGACGAAAACTAAAAAATGTTCCTATTATACTTTTTTTTCACTTTTTAAAGAAAATAATCTTTTAGTTTAGGTAACAGGTCATAGGGTATAAACAGATATTTAAAAATCCTGCAATCCTTAGCCAAAGTTTCAAAGAATTCTATGGGTCCTCTTTAGTATCCAATTAGGTACAGCTGAATGAAACTACATCAAAATAGAGTGATTTAAATGAAGTACCTTCCTCACACAAAGTAAGCCCAGAGGTAGGCATGTCAAGAGCTGGGATGCAGGGACTCTGAGGCTGTCAAGGACCAATGTGCCTCCATCTTTGCACCCCACATCCCTTGGATATTGCCCGGCTGCTATGGCACTCCAGCCACCACATATACTTTTCCAGCTGGCAAGTGGAATACGAAACTTCAAGAAGTCCCATAAAGCAATTCCATTTATATCTAACTGGCCAGTGCATAATCATATGACCTGACCCATGTGTAGAGGGAGGGTGAGAAATACAATATTTTAGGTAGGCACATTGCCACCTTGAGTAAAATCAGAAATTCCTATTAAAGGAGAGCGAATGAACGGATATTTGGGTCTTGCTAGAAGAACATGTAAACTTCTTCAACCAAAATAAACCTGTAGATCTGAAATGAAATGGGATTGCAAAATGAGCTTTTAGCTATAACTGACCTGAACTTGAACTGTTTACATTCAATTAAATTATAGCTTAAATAATCACATTATTAAAATGAAAAAAAAAAAACAACTGTTGAATGAAATTCAAAGTTTACTTGGCCAATGGCCCAAATACCTATCTCTCTCCCTCACCACCTACTGACCCCTGTCACCTCCAGACAATATATCCAGCCGCACTCCCATCTGTTTACTTTACGTCCTAAGGACTATTTTCCTGAGAACTCTCCTCCACAACTCTTTTCCTTGGCCTATATTGCCTCTTACCACCCTTGAAGTGTTTACATGTATATTTAAAGTACCTTGCCCAGACAGTTTTGGGGTGATTCATTTGCTGAATAGCAATGGAACTAATTACTCATGTCTTCGGGGAAGGGCCTGAAATAAACCTCCTAGAATACAGCAACGTAGAGGTTGTAGGGGTGGTGGAAAGGAATAAAATAATAGGAGCAGAGCCTTGGCAAATGACTACAAATTCTTGCACTGGCAAGAATGCTGTTTTGAGAGGGAAGGATAAGAGAAGAGTTCCAAGTGGGAAAACCATAACTACAATCATTTCATTTTCATTCTGTGTTCCTTCAGAAACACCAGTGTTATTCTTCCTACAAATGAGGCTGGAAAAAATCTGATAAGTGTACATGTACAGTTTTGTAATATAAATCAATTTCAATGTTTTCCAAGAAAAAAAACAGGTAACAAATAGACAGCATTTTAAAAAGTTAAATTCTCTGTAAATATTTCAGGTATATTTGGGTGATGATTATCCAAGATCCTGTATTCTCTTTATCTCTTAATGTTAGTATCTCCACTAAACATACTCAAATGGAAAATCAAAATATCACCTCCCTCTTATTGATCATTCTGAACTATAAGCAACCAGTTATATTTTCTTAATAGCAGCTCTAGTGCCAAAAAAAAAAGAGAGAGAGAGAAAAGGTTAAAATAATATTTGAGACTCTTTTCTAACCACAGCAGATTTAATTTATGTGTTGATCTCCAATACCTTCCAAAACTACATTAAAGTAGAGCAAATAAATTTTTTAAAGTATAAATCCACAAGAGCATGGAGGATACGAGAGGAAATTCCAGAGAAAAATCACTAAATTTTGGAAGCTGCAAAGCAGACTGATGAATGGTAACAGACTTGGCAGAGTGTGGTAAGGGAAATCTAAATGCCCGCAGAAGGAAATAATAAGAGGAAAGGTTCAAGACTGGAGGGATCTGGTGTCACAGAGGGTAACAATAAAGACAGAGAAGTGACAGAAGATTGGGTTAAAAGGAGAAGTTAGATCCCAGATACCTTTTCACAACCTGTACCCCTATAACCCTCCCTGACTGCAGCAGGAAATTGAGATTTGCTCTTTGGAGAAGTCCACAAAAGAGCCTCTGTGTACAGAGAGGTGAATAACTATACTAACATTCAGGACCACTGGGCCCAGAAACAGCAAGAACACCTGGGGAAATCCTACAGCCTAGTATGAGAAAGTCAACACACAACTCCCTTCTCCTTTTCAGTCCCAAGTTCAGGCAGCAGCCCTCACAGGAGAAATTAATCACAGGAGAAAATGACTGGCTAAAGAGAGAGAACTGACATTTGTGGAACTACTCACAAAACAGACGGACCTAGCTCTACTGCCTTACTTGAGGCAAACCAGTTGACAAAAGTCCTTCTACCCACTGATAGTTTCAAATGAACTTTTTTAAGGCCTCCATCTTAAACATCAAAGTCAGCCAAGATCACCAGGCCTATTAGGAAATCCTCTACATGAAAAAAAAAGAATGGATCAATCTAATGGAGGAAAATGTAAAAATAATACCAAAGGAAAGAGGGACAAAGGAAAATAAAACAAAAATAATATACTCATAGAAAAGGAAAAAAAAGAAGATATTGGTTCCCTGAAAAGACAAAAAAAAAAATCAGACCAGAGAACAAGAAAGAATTCTTAGTAATTAAATATGTGGCAGATTATAGATGTCTACAAATTATTTGCTATTCCCTTCATTGACAGGTGGAGGGGATGGCCTTATTGGGTCAATGAAATGTAGTAGAGGTGATATTTGGGACTTCTGCAGTTAGGTCATAAGGATTGATCCCTACAGCTATCACTGAAGATCTTGGGACATAATCTTTGGGTTCCCACAGTCACCATGTAAGATATCTGACTACCCTTATAGCACCATATTCAAGAGGCTATAAGCAGACACACTGGTCAACATTTGGCTTCCTGTTAAGGCTCCAGACATGTGAGTAAAACTATTTTAGACCATTCAGACCAGCCCACCTAACAGCTGAATACATGTAACCTCCATCAACATCACTTGGAACAACTAAGAGCTGCCTAAATTCTTGGCCCACAAAATCACAAGATATACAGTCACACTTCATTTTATTGTGCTTCACTTTATTGCACTTTGCAGATATTGTATTTTTTTCACACATTGACGGTTTGTGGCAACCTTGTGTCAAGCAAGTCTATTGGCACCCTTTTTCCAATGGCATTTGCTCACTTTGCGTCTGTGTCACATTTTGGTAATTCTCGCAATATTTCAAATTTTTCATTATTATTATATCTGTCATGGTGATCTGTGATTAGTGATCTTCGAAGTTACTATTGTAATCATTTTGGGGTGCCACAAACCATGCCCATATAAGTTGGCAAACATCAATAAATGTGTGTGTTCTGACTGCTCTACCAATCAACTGGCTTCTCCCTGTCTCTCTCCCTATCCTTGAGCCTCATTATTCCCTGAGACACAATAATATTAAAATTAGGCCAATTAATAACTCTACAATGGCCTTCAAGCATTCAAGTGAAAGGAAAAGTTGCACGTCTCTCACTTTAAATCAAAAGCTAGAAATGATTAAGCTTAGTGAAGAAGGCATGTCTAAAGCTAAGACAGGCCAAAATCAAATTCTCTTGCACCAAATGGATAGTCAGGTTATGAATGCAAAGAAAAAGTTCTTGAAGGAAATTTAAAGTGCCACTCCAGTGAACACACAAATGATAAGCAAGCAAAACAGCCTTATTGCTGTTACGGAGAAAGTTGTACTGGTCTGGAACACACCAGCCACAACATTCCCTTAAGCCAAAGCCTAATCCAGAGCAAGGCCCTGACTCTCTTCAGTTCTGCGAAGGCTGAGAACAGTGGGAAAGATGCAGAAGTTTGAAGCTAGCGGCGCTCAGTTCATGAGGTTTAAGGAAAGAAACCATCTCCATAACATAAAAACTAAAGTGAAACAGCAAGTGCTGACGTAAAAGTTGTAGCAAGTTATCCAGAAGACCTAGCTAAGATAATTAATGAAGGTGGTTACACTAAATAACAGATTTCACTGTAGATGAAACAGCCTTCTATTGGAAGAAGATGTCATCTAGGATTTTCATAGCTACAGTGGAAAAGTCAATAGCTGGCTTCAAAGCTTCAAAGGGGTGGCTGACTCTTTTGTTAGGGGCTAATGCAACTGGTGCTTTAAGTTGAAGGCAATGCTCATTTACCATTCTAAAAATCCTATGGCCCCTAATAATGGTGTTAAATTTACTCTGCCTGTGCTCTATAAATAGAACAAAGCCTAAGTGACAGCACATCTGCTTATCACATGGTTTACTGAATATTTTAAGTCCACTGTTGAGAACCTGTGCTCAGAAAAAAAGATTCTTTTCAAAATGTTACTGCTCACTGACAATGCACCTAGACACCCAAGAGTTCTGATGGAGATGTACAATGAGATTAAGATTGTTTTCATGCCTGATAACACAACATCCATTCTGCAGCCTGTGGATCAAGGAGTAAATCTGACTTTCAAGTCTTATTACTTAAAAAATACATTTCACAAGGCTACAGTTGCCATATCCAGTGATTCCTCTGATAGATCTGGGCAAAGTCAATTGAAAACCTTCTGGAAAGGATTCACCATTCTAGATGCCATTAAGAACAGTCATGATTCCTGGGAAGAGGTCAAAACAGCAACATTCACAGGAGTTTGGGAGAAGTTGATTTCAACCCTCATGGATGACTGTGAGGGGTTCAAGACTTCAGTGGAGGAAGTAACTGCAGATGAGGTGGAAATAGCACGAGAACTAGAATTAGAAGAGTCTGAAGATGTGACTAAATTGCAATCTCATGATAAAACTTTAAGGGATGAGGAGTTGCTTTTAATGAATGAACAAAGGAAGTGGTTTCTACAGATGGAAGGAGATGCTGTGAAAATTGTTGAAATAAAAACAAAGGATTTAGAGTATTACACAAACTTAGTTGATAAAGCAATGGCAGAATTTGAGAATAACTCCATAATTTTGAAAGTTCTACTGCACGTAAAATGTTATCAAACAGCACTGCATGCTAGAGAGAAATTGTTTGTGTAAGGAAGAGTGAATCAATGAAGCAAAACTTCACTACTGTCTGATTTTAAGAAATCAGGAAAAAAAAGAAAAAAGAAATACCTGGGGAATGAGAAGTAGCCCCATTATGTTCTTTGGGTGAAAAAGTGACTTGAAAAGCCCATCTTTCTTTTGTACTTCTACTTGTCCCCTAATTGTGTGCTTTCTTTTGAATTTGCATTCCTCGGTGTACAGAGAGGAATTTATATGTTACATTTTTAAACAATGAAACATTACTGAATAAGTGACTTAGAAGGTTAAGTGCTTGGGTTTCAGATGGCTGTGATTTCCACTTTAATGTTTTAATATCACATACGGGTTGCAGAGTCCTTGTTGACCTTGATGATTTTTGTTATTGTCCTTGCTGCAGTTTCCTCTATTGATCCTGTTATCAGTAGGTCTTAACCTTAACCAGAAGCAGCCACCAGCAAAACCAGCATAAACATAAGCTTCACAGCCCAGGCTCTATGTCTTGGGACTTTTGCAAAAGTAGTCATAGTGTAGAAGGTACTGTTAAACCTAAAATCTGGATGACCATTTACACATAACTCTTTAAGACTGTATTCCAAGAAAATTATATTTGTTCCAAGGTAGCTCAAAACTCTTTGAAAATCCCCTTGAGAAAATGGGACACACAATCACATTTTAAATTAATTAACTAATTAATTAATCTATTTTTGGCTGCATTGGGTCTTTGTTGCTGAGTGTGGGCTTTCTCTAGCTGTGGCGAGCGGGGGCTACTCTTCATTGCGGTGCGCTGGCTTCTCATTGTGGTGGCTTCTCTTGTTGCGGAGCATGGGCTCTAGGCACATGGGCTTCAGTAGTTGTGGCACACGGGCTCAGTAGTTGAAGCTCTCAGGCTCTAGAGCACAGGCTCAGTAGTTGTGGCGCATGGGCTTAGATGCTTCACGGCATGTGGGACCAGGGATCGAACCCATGTCCCCTGCCTTGGCAGGTGGATTCTTAACCACTGTGCCACCAGGGAAGTCCCAGCAATAAAGTATTTTTAAATTAAGGAATATGCATTATTTTTTAGACACAATGCTATGGCATATTTAATAGAGTAGACCATAATGTAACCATAACTTTTATATGCATTTGGAAACCAAAAATTTCATGTGACTCATTTTACTGCAATATTCACTTTACTGTGCTGGTCTGGAGCCAAACCTGCAATATCTTCAAGGTATGCCTCTAATGAAACAAGTATTATAAGGTGCTATGTTTGGCGTAGTTTATTACACAGCAGTAGATAACTGCAACAAGGTTGGATGATAAAGTTAAAGAAATTTCCAGGAAATTAGAACAAACAGATAAAGAGATCAAGAGACAATAAATATTATTAATCCAGAGGTCCAATACCCAATAGGAACTCTTTAAGGCAAAAATAAGAGCAAATAGAAGGAAGTAGATTATTATTTAAAACACACGTGCGCGCACACACACACACACACACACACACACACACACACACACACACACAAGGAAGTCTTCCTTGAACTGGAGAAAATGAGTTTCCAGACTGAATAGATTCAATGAGTGTAATAAAAACTTAAAAGAATAAATAGGGACAAAAGAAAATTCTGAAAGTTTCTAGAAGGAAAAAAATAAAGTTGACCTATGAAAGACTGATGCCATCAAATGGCACCAGACATCTACAAAGTGATACTGGAGTCAAGCAGCAATGCTTTCGAAGTTCTTGGGAAAACTAGTTTCCAATCTAGAATTCTATAATCTCTCAAACTACAAATCAAATTTGGTGATAAAAAACATATATTTTCATCTCACAAAATCTTGAAACATTTATACCCCATGGACCTTTTCTCAGGAAGCTAGTGGATATGGCCTATCACCAAAATGAAGGCATAAATTCAAAAACAGCAATATATGGAATCCAGGAATCAAAAACGCAAGTCAAAGACAACTGATTTTGGAAATCTGTGTCTTCTTTTTCTTCCTCAGTCTAATTAAAGGATTAATAATTTTATTGATAGCTGATTTTCTGTAATATTTGTCCATTTTTTACTTAACTGATTTCTGATACTATATTATTTCCTTTCTTTTACTTATACTGGTTTTTAATTTCTTCTTTTTTAGCTTCTTAAATTGGAAGTTTAGATCACTGATATTAAATCATTTATTTTTTCTAATAAAAGTATTTAAAGATATAAATTTTTCTCTAAGCACTGATTTAGCTATACTTCACATATTTTGATACACTTGATATATTGTATTTCCATTTTCAACCAGTTTGAAATATAATTTCCTTTGCAATTTCTTCTTTAATCCATGGATTATTTAGCAAAATATCATTTAATTTCCTAATATTTAATAATTCCAGATATCTTTCTATTATTAATTTCTAACTTAATTCCCTTCTAGTCAGAGAACATACTCTGTAGGTTTAAACTGTTTTCAATTTATTGAAACTTGTCTATGGCTTAGCTGATAGCATATTTGGTGAATGTTCATGTGCAGGTCCCACCCCACCCAACCTGGTAGGCGGCACCAGGTGGCATCAGTGCCCCTCCTAAGTGGCTCCAGGTCCAAGGGACCAGCCCTGCCCACCAGCATGCCTGCAGCAATTGTAGCTCAACCACAACAGGAGGGTACATGCAGCCCACACAGGAGAGACACTGGGTACACATGACTCTGGTAACCAGGAGGGATTTTGCCAGTGGGCCCCAGAGAATACCTTCTACATAAGGCCACTTTGTTAAGACTGGGAGACATAGCTGATATAACTAGTATATAGAAACAAACACAGAGACACAGGCAAAATGAAGAGACAAATACCTTCCAAACAAAAAATAAGACAAAACTCTAGAAAAAGAACTAAATGAAATAGAAATCAGCAATTACCAGATGAAGAGTTTAAAGTAATAGTCAAAAAAATTCTCACCAAACTCAGGAGAATAATGGATGAACACAGTGAGAACTTCAAGAAAGAGATAGAAATTATAAAAAGAATCAATCAGAACTGAAGAATACAACAACTGAAATGAAAAATACACCAGAGGGAATCAACAGGAGATTTGAGGATGCAAAAGAACAAATCAGAGATCTGGAAGACAGGGTAATGGAAATGAATATATCAGAACAGTAAAAAGAGAACAGAAATTTTTAAAATGAGGATAGTTTAAGGGACCTCTGACACATCAAGTTTACATACATTATCATTATAGGGATCTCAGAGGAGAAGAGAGAGAGAGAAAGGGACAGAGAAACCTACTTGAAGAAATACTGGCCAAAAACTTCCCTAAGCTGGCAAAGGAAACAGACATCCAAGTCCAAAAAGCACAGAGAGTCCCAAATTAGATGAACCAAAAGAGACCCACACCAAGACACATTATAATTAAAGTATCCAAAGTTAAAGAGAGATCTTAAAAGCAGCAGGAGGAAAACAGCTAGTTATATACAAAGGAACCCTGTTAGACTATCAGCTAATTATTCAACAGAAATTTTACAGGCCAGAAGGGAACGGCACAACATATTCAGGGTGCTGAGAGGAAAAAAATTACAATTAAGTATTCTCTACCCAATAAGGTTATCATTCAGAATTGAAGGAGAGATTGTTTCCCAGACAAGCGAAAGCTAAAAACGTTCATCACCACTAAACCAGTCTTACAAGAAATGTTAAAGGGACTTCTTTAAATGGAAAAGAAAAGGTCATAACTAGAAATAAGAAAATTATTGAAGAAAAAATTTCACTGGTATATATATATGAGGTTCATATATAACAAGATAGAGTGCATTCTATTAATAAAAGCACTTCATTTTTTACTCCCTCCAATGTTTTATGTTTTTGCCATCATATTTTACACTAAAGAAAATAATGATTACAAGGGAAGAAAGCAAGAAAAGGAGAAAGGAACAGAGAAGAACTATAAAAACAACCAGAAAACAATTAACAAAATAGCAATAAGTACATACCAATTAATAATTACTTTAAATTTAAATGGACAAACTACTTCAGTCAAAAGGCATAGGGTGGCTGAATGGATGAGAAAACAAGACCCATCTATACGCTGCCTACAAGAAATAAACTTAAGAAAGAAATCATATCAAATATCTTTTCAACCACGACAATATGAAACTAGAAAGCAGTTACAGTCATCCCTTGGTATCCACAGGGGATTGGTTCCAGGACTCCCCGTGGATACAGAAATCCATAAATTTTCAAGTCTCTTACAGTCAGCCCTTCATAGCCACAGATTCTACATCCATGGATATGGAAGGCCAACTGTATACTTACTGAAAAGAAATCTGCATATAAGTAGACCCACACAGTTCAAACCTATGTTGTTCAAGGGTCAAATGTACAAGAAGAAAACTGAAAAAAAACACAAACATGTGAAAGCTAATCCACATGCTACTAAACAACCAATGGTCAATGAATAAATCAATGAGGAAATTAAAAAATACCTTAAGACAAATAAAAATGGAAACAGATCTTCCCTGGTGGTGCAGTGGTTGGGAGTCCACCTGCCAGTGCGGGGGACGCAGGTTTGGGCCCTGGTCCAGGAGGATCCTGCATGCCGTGGAGCAGCTGGGCCTGTGCGCTACAACTGCTGAGCCTGCGAGCCACAACTGCTGAGCCCACGCACCGCAGCGAGGAGTGGACCCTGCTCACCACAGCTACAGAAAGCCCACGTGCCGTGGCTACAGAGGGCCCGTGTGCAGCGGCGGGGACCCAATGCAGCCAAAAATAAAATAAAGAAATTAAAAAAAAAAAATGGAAACAACCTTCTAAAATCTATGGGACACAGCAAAAGCTGTTTTAAGAGGGAAGTTTATAGTGATACAAGATTACCCCAGGAAATAAGATCTAAAAATCTCAAATAAATAATCTAACCTTATACCAAAATGCACTAGAAAAAGAATAATGAACAAAGCCCAAAGTCAGGCTCTGAAGGAAATAAATAATAAAGATCAGAGTGTAAACAAATGAAATAGAGTCTAAAAAAAAAAACAATAAAAAAGATCAGTGAAACTAAGAGTTGCTTTTTTGAAAAGAAACAAAATTAATAAAACTTTACCCAGTCTCCTCAAAAAAAAAAAAGGCCCAAGTAAATGAAATCAGAAATGAAAGTGGAAAAGTTACAACTGACACGACAGAACTACAGAGGATCATAAGAGATTACTGTAAACAACTGTACACCAAAAAAATTGGACAACCTAGAAGAAATGGATAAATTACTAGAAACATATAATCTTCCAGTACTGAATGAGGAAGAAGTAGAAAATCTGAACACACTAATCACTAGCATTGAAATTGAATCAGTATTTAAAAACTCCCAACAAACAAGAGTCCTGGTCCAGATGGCTTCAAAGGGGAATTCAACCAAACATTTGAAAAAGAATTTAATACCTAGCCTTCTCAAACTATTCCAAAAAATTGAAAAGGAAGAAATGCTTCCAAACTCCCTCTACGAGGCCAGCATTACCCTGATACTAAAACCAGACACTACAAAGAAAATTACAGGCCAATATCCCTGATGAACACAGATGCAAAAATCCTCAACGAAATATCAGCAAACTGAATTCAACAATACATTAAAAGGATCATACACCATGATCAAGTGGGATTTGTTCCAGGGATGGAAGGATGGTTCAATATCCACTGATCAATCAATGTGATCCATCACATTAACAAAGCAAAGGATAAAAATCATAGGACTATCTCAGTCAATGCAGAAAAAGAATTTGACAAAATTCAATATCCATTTACAATAAAAACTCTTAACAAAGTGGTATAGAGGGAACATACTTCAACATAATATAGGCCATATATGACAAACCCTAAGCCAACATCATACTCAGTGGTGAAAAGCTGAAAGCATTTCTTCTAATATCAGGAACCAGTCAAGGATGTCCACTCTTGCCACTTTTATTCAACATAGAATTTTAAGTCCAAGTGACAGCAATGAAACAAGAAAAAGAAATAAAAGAAATCCAATTGAAAAGGAAGAAGTAAAACTATCACTATTTGTAGATGACATGATACTGTATATAGAAAACCCTAAAGACTCCACCAAAAAATATTAGGACTAATAAATAAATTTAGTAAAGTTGCAGGATACAAGATCAATATATAGAAACCTGTTGCATTTCTATATACTAATACAAACTATCAGAAAGAGAAATTAAGGAAACAATCCCACTTACGATTGCATCAAAAAGAATAAAATAACTAGGAATATGTTTAACCATGGAAGTGAAAGACCTGTACTCTGAAAGTAAGACGCTGATGAAGGAAATTAAAGAGAACACAAATAAATGGAGAGATATACTGGGGCCATGGACTGGAAGAATTAATGTGGTTAAAATATCCATACTACTCAAAGCAATCTACAGATTCAAAACAATCCCCATCAAAATGCCAATGGCATTTTTTACAGAACTGGAACTAGTCATCCTAAAATTTGTATGGAACAACAAGACTCCAAATAGCCTAAGCAATCTTAAAAAAGAACAAGAAGCCTGGAGGTGTCATGCTCCTTGATTTCAAACTATACTATAAAGCCATAGTAATCAAAATGGTATGGTACTGGCACAGAAACAGACACGTACATCAATGAAACAGAATAGACTGCCCAGAAATAAATCCATGCTTATATGATCAATTAATTTATGATAAAGGATCCAAGAATATATAATGGGGAAAAGACATTCTCTTCAGTAAATGCTGTTGGGAAAACTGGTATATTCAAAAGAATCAAACTAGACCATTTTCTTATACCATATACAAAAATAAACTCAAATGCCTTAAAGACTTAAATATAAGACATGAAACCATAAAATGCCTAGAAGAAAACACAGGCAGTACACTTTTTGACACCAGTCTTAGCAATATTTTTTGGATCCATCTCCTCAGGCAAGGGAAACAAAAGCAAAAATACACAAATGAGACTACCTCAAACTAAAAAGCTTTTGCACAGGAAGGAAATGATCAACGAAATGAAAAGCCAATCTACAGAATGGGAGAAGTTATTTGCAAGTAATATGTCTGATAAGGGGTTAATATCCAAAATATGTAAATGACTGATACAACTTAGTCTAAACAAAAAAAAAAAAATACAATTAAAACATAGGCAGAGAACCTGAATAGACATTTTTCCAAAGAAAACATACAAATGGCCAAGAGACACATGAAAATACGCTCAACATCACTAACAATCAGGGAAATGCAAATCAAAACCATGGTGAGATACCATCTCACACCTGTCAGAATGGCTATTATCCAAAAGACAAGAAATAACAAGTGTTGACAAGGATGTAGAGAAAGGGGAACCCTCATACACTGTTGATGGGAATGCAAATTGGTGCAGGTTCTATGGAAAATAGTATGGAGGTTCCTCAAAAAATTAAAACTAGAATTTTTAATTCTATTGATGATGATCCAGTAATTCCATATGATCCAGTAATTCCACTTCTGGGTATTTATCCAAAGACAATGAAAACACTAATTTGAAAAGATATACGCATGCCTATGTTCATTGCAGCATTATTTATGATAGCTAAGATATAGAAGCAACCTAAGTACACATAAATAGATGAATGGATATAAAAAATATGGTGTATATGCATACAATGGAATATATTACTCAGCCATAAAAAAGAATGAAATATTGCTATTTGCAACAACATGGATGGACATAGAGGGTATTATGCTATGTGAAATAAATCAGACAGAGAATGACAAATACTGTATGTTTTCACTTATATGGGGAATCTAAAAAACAAAACAAGAACAAACAAAACAAAACAGAAACAGACTTATAGATACAGAGAACAAACAGATGGTTTCCAGAGGGGAGGGAGGTGGCAGGTTGGGTGAAATAGGTGAAAGGGATTAAGAGGTGCAAACTTCCGTCAAAATAAATAATCACAGGTATGTAATATACAGCATAGGGAATATAGTCAATAATACTGAAATGACTCTGTATGGTGACAGATGGTTACTAGACTTACATGGTGATCAATTAGTAATGTATATAAAAGTCAAATCATTATATTAAACACCTAAATCTAATATTGTATGCCAACTATAATTAAGTAAAAAATATAAAAAGAAAAAAAAGGCTGAGGAACTCTTCCAGATTAAAAGAGACTAAAGAGACATGAAAACAAAATATAATTTATGACCCTAGATTGGATCCTGGACTGGGAAAAAATAGCTATAAAGGATATAACTGGAACAACTAATAAAATTTGAGTATGGACTGTGGATTGGATAACAGTATCATATCAATGTTACATTTCCTGTTTGACTGCTAAACTGATGTAAAGGAATGACCACATTCTTAGGAAATATGCACTGAAGCATTTAGAATAAAACAGCACACTCTCTCCAACTTACTTTTCAATGTTTTTAGAATACACAGAAAATGTGTGTGTGTGTGTGTGTGTGTGTGTGTGTGTGTGTGTAGAGAGAGAGAGAACATAAAACAAATGGGGTAAAATAGGTATAAATTACTATGTATAAAATAAATAAGCTACAAGGATATATTGTACAAAACAGGGAATATAGCCAATATTTTATAACTATAAATGGAATATAACCTTTAAAACTTGCAAATCACTATGTTGTATACCTTAAACTTGTATACCTGAAACATATAATATTGTACATCAACTATACTTCAATAAAAAATAATTGAAAAATGAGGTAAAAATGTAAACAATTGGTAAATCTGTACAAAAGCCTTATTCGAGTAACTTTTCTATAAACAAGAAAGAACAGTAAAATAAAATCTAAAAAAAATTACCATGAAAACTTCTTAAAGAGTTGTATTTGTTAGGATATATGAAGTGGCAAATTGAGAAGAGGTATATAGTTCTACGTTTCTTTTAACTTAAAGTATTCCATGAATTAAAAGAGTCTAAAAGGCACTAAATTAACACTCAATTTACAATAAAAATAAAAGTAGCCATTATTTATTAAGATCTTATTTTGTGCAGGCATTGTACTAGGCATTTGACACACGTGTTTATTTTACATAACAATCCTGTAACATTGAACTATAATAGTACACATTTTACAATGAAGAAACTGAAGTGACAAGAAGCTGCTTAAAATCATACAGTGAGTGAGTAGAAATGTCAAGATTTGAACCCAAGACTACATCACTTTAAAATGTGTGCTGTTCAATGTTGTACAGTACTGATTTCCAAATATAGTGTGCCTGTTTGGAAATTCAGTCCATCAATTCCTTGAAGTTGGTGAGTTGGAGTTTGGGGGTTTTATTTGCCAAGAGTAAGACATATAGTATGTTTGCTTTTCTCTTTAGCAGAGGATTTGCTCAAGCTTGTCTAAAACACTGTGGTCTTTGGCTCACACCATCTTAATAAAACCCAGGTGTATTTAGCCAGATTATATGACACATGTTCAGGTTCATGTTTGATTTCAAATTAAGTATCTATTTGATTTATGGTAAAGAATTTACCTCTCTCTTTCCCATGCGGATTCTAATTCTAATCTTCAATCTGCTCTTCCAATGCTTCTAGCACTTAGAGTTTTGCCATTAAAACCTTTCATTGTTATTTTTTATAATCACTAGAGACTGTTACTTAGCCCAGCACCTGTTGTTATTTCCTTGATTTTTTTCTTTCAGGGAAGAAATGAACTTATATTAATGTGACTAGACTGTATTTTACCAAATTCCTCAGAGAAAAATGTTATTTTTGGTCCCCTAGAAGTATTTGATTATACCAGTTTATAACTTTATAATAATAGGGATCATTTAAGCAGCTTAAAATTTTAAGTAGTTTCAATTTCAATTTTGATACATATAACTGTATGAAATTTACTCTCTACACTTTTCACATTTTGGAGAAAAGGCATAAAGGTGAACACAGTTACACTTTAGAAACAGATAATTTGAATTCTAATATGGTTGATAAATCAGGTTACATAAAATCTAAACATTGGAATTTCAATTTCATCACCAAGATGAACTGAAACCCAAACCTACATGAAAGTTCAAAAACACTTCATGACTAACTTGTTTTATTCATTCTAGTCTTTCTACAGTTCTTGATTAGTCTAACACCAGACTCACTGTTTCCACAATTGTGTAAGACAAGCTTTTGAGCTGACTAAAATTAGGAAGCAGAGAAAAGTCTCAGGCCAAAGGCTGTTTTCCATTGCCTTTGTTTTACTGCAGTTTTATGTACTTGAAAAACCAACAAAGAGAAAATCCTCTTTCATGAGATTTCCAGATTTTTTTTTTAGAGATAAAAGTTCAGTAAAATATGTAAACACTGGAATTGTTACTAAACTCTGAGTTGTCAAGTGTCATCTTGATTCATTACATATGACCTATCAATTTTAGATAAAGAGCCTGCCAGCAGGTAAAATTGTCTCCACCACATAATGTGGTTGAGAACACAGGTTTTGCTGGGACATTGCCAGTGTGCTATATGAGTGAAAGGACGAGGTCCATCTGTATTAAACTTATTTTCTTCCCTTCATTAATGGGAGGGACAGTCATGTCTCAAAATCCTATTGGAAGGTAAGCTGACCGGCCATTAATAGGACCCAGCTTAGTCACTGGTACTTTTAGCTGTGCCACAGCTATATTTTGCTACAATTCTGGACCCAGATGGGACCTTAAAGATACACTAATCCATAATTTTGAATTTATATATAAAAGGCTGAGATTCAGAGAGATTAACTGGCTTGTACACTGGGATTTTGTAGTCAAGCTAGAACACGGAACACCCATTTCCTGATTCAGGACTTATTTTGGCTTTTTGTTTGTTTGTGGACCCAACAAAAGCAACTGCTTTTACAATTTTAACTCACTTTCTTTCTGTGGAAATGTGAGATGCCTGTAGGAATTGCCAAGATCACTCCTTCCGTCCCTCTTCTCAACAGGAATGGTCTTGAAGCACGCAGGGGGGACAAGCACCATATCAACGATGAAATGTGCACACATTACGCACTTAGTATGTTCAGGTGTTGATAATCACTTTGGTATTCTGTCCCAGGAGCTCAATCCTCTCATAGTTAGAATAAGGAGAACGGTCTAAGCAACCAGCCAGCTTACGCATGTGGTAATAGCAAAGGGAGCCTCCACATTTACTCCATCTTGGTGTCCTCTGTGCAGGGATGTTGATCAATGGTACAAGAGAGGTAACTTGAATTTCAGTTAGAGGATTTATTAATTCTACCCACCTGAGCAGAGACAGCAGGTGAAACACTTGGTCTGCAGTTCCCCAGATACAGTATACATTCTAGTGCACAGACCAGAGTCTTTCCTTTCTGCTCACAAAACTGCCCCTCACTTCTCCGTACCTCTTCCTTCAAGACGGAGCTAACTTCTCTGTTAAGTGCTTTACGAATTACCTCATTTAATTTTTATCATAATACTGTGAAGTAGGTATTATTTTATCCATTTTACAGTGGAAAAAACTGAGTATAAAAGAAGTTAAGCAACCTCTCACAGTTCTCTTGCTTGTGCACTGGGAGACCACCAGCCCGAAGCCCTAACGACTGATCAGTACGTCTTATATCTTCAAATGTAATTTTAAAGTAGCAGGAATGGAAATATAATAATAACAGGATTTAATTCCTTTATGGGAAGGATAATTTCTAGGTAATGTATTGACTCTGAAGTGTAAGGAACATAGTGTTTTCAATCTAATACCTAGAAACAAAAATGTGAAAGAAATGAACTAAAATGTTCTACAAAAAGATTAAACTAGCTGTTAACTTCTAATCTAATTAAAGAGTCTATTGGCACCACAAAATAGGCCAACAGGTAGTAATTCATCAAGGATTTCTGTACAGTTAATAATACAATAGAGAAAGCTATGTATTTTTCCAATTCATTTTCATTTTATCCTGAACTAGGCTGTACATAAAGTATTGAGAAACCCTTTAAAACTCAAGTGAGCTATTGGTTTACCCCATTAACTAAAATCCACTTAGTTGAAGGGTGTGTGTGTGTGTGTGTGTGTGTGTGTGTGTGTGTGTGTGTGTATTAGGGAGGAGGTGGAAATAATAATATACATTTTAAGTGTACCAAAAAATGCTTCTTACACAATCATAACCACAATATACATTCAAAATGAGAGGAAGAGAGAGAAAGAAGCTGGAAAGGGCTGTTATGTATATTTTAGATCAAAATTGCTTTAAAAACAAATAATAATATCAGAGCTCTTTTAGTGTAAGAGCAACAAAATATTCATTTTAAAACACAGAATCAATGCTTCATATTTGCTGTAAGAATACCATTACATTAACTACTACGCTGTCCTGCTCTAGCTCACATTAGTGGTTTTGTTTATGACAAAACACAAATGGGGACTGCATAGTTGAAAGCTGCTAAATCCACTACTTCTCTTTAAGTCTTTCTTTTGGCTGATAGTACTAGGTTATTTAAACAGTAACAGTTGCCATAATTTTATTGTTGAGGTCTTTACCCACTATTATTATCCTTTAAAAAGAGGAACTGTAAATGACAAATAAACAATTCAAAGAAGACACAGACAACTTTTATCTGTTCACTGAGAAACTTTACATGCTTCAATTTTCTGTCTACGAGGAGCTACACCTCATCTGGATAGCTTGCAAAATCTTGTTTTAATGAAACACATTTGGAATCTGATTTTAATGGAACACATTTTTACCTTTATGTCATGCTTTCTGAAATAAAATACAGGTTTGCAGCAGCACTACGTGTGGCTCATCGATAAACTGCAGGCAATCTTGGCCGTTATCAACCACCTGCAAGCCTCTCTCGCTCATCAATGCTTTCATTTCCTTTGGCTTATTATAGGCCACTTCACATTTCTCAAGATGAAACAAAGGGGAAAAGACTCCCTTACTTTAAGTTCAGGATTTAATCTTCTAATAATAGTGTTTTGTATCTATGTAATGTTCTTCTCTCAAATGTAACCTACTTGTACAGTAATTAGATCTTCTCACTGCTCCAGCATTATTTTTCAGGCACTAGAACAAAAAATGTTGGAATGTCAGGGTATGTCGGAAAGATCTTGTACAGAGGAGCTTAATCTGAGGGAAGTGTCACAGGGGGTATTTAAGAACCCAGGGAAAGAGATCAGCTGATACTTTAAGAAATCCATGAATGATCCAGCAATAGCAATACAAAAATAAAAGTCTACTGTCTTTTACATAAAGGAATGCTTGTTTAGAAAACTGTAATAAACAAGCACATCCTCTTCATGTGTTAATTCTTGATAAGTAAATTACAGATTACAGTGTTCATATAAGTAATCTTTATATTTTTTGCAGGCTGAGATTGAACAGACATGCCCTTTAAAATCCTCCCCCTTTAAATCTGAATTACAATATACTGAATGAAATGCTAGAATGTAGACCAGATCTCAACTGTGTGTGACAAGAATATCTGAACTGATGCTATTCTGCCTGGTCATCTTTCCAGCTAGTCAATACATCTTTGAACTCTAGTTGATAGTAATTAATTGTGATGGGTCACTTTACCATCAAAGATTATCTCTGACATGACATTGCTACTTGGTGACCAGATCTTGTAACTCACGCACCAGACATTTTATTCCACACTTTTTATAGCATTTTCAGCTATATCAGAGAAAATCCAAAGCATACACAGAAATTAACACCAAAGATTGCTTTTTAAAATGTACATGATTTCCTTAGGTTTTCAAATATTTTTCAGGTAAATTAAATTGAAGATAAAAGGCATCAACTTTATTTAGGAAAGAAAAAAATCAGATGAATATACTCACTTATACTATTCAGCATTCTAATATTCATATGAAATATAGATAAACTTGAAGTTTATGTTGGATTTCTAATAATTTTTCCTCCATTTATTATTGGTCATTCTTCAACTTGCAGGTTAATACTTCTTACATTCTAGTCCCTTCTTTTTCACTCTATGGACATGACTTACAGTTGACCCTTGAACAACATAGGGCTTAGGGGTGAGAACCCCCCAGTAGAAACTCTGAGTATAACTTTACAATCGGACCCCCATATGCACAGTTCCACATCCATGAATTCAACCAACCTCAGATCATTTAGTACTGTAGTACCGTATTTATTGAAAATAATCTGTGTATAAGTGGCTCAGTTCAAACCCATGTTGTTCAAGGGTCAACTGTAGTAATATAACTTTTCATATTGAACAAGTTATGCTAACTTTCCACAGTGAGGACTATCAAAATGAATAACACAAAACCAAATAATTTCTGAACCTACTGCATCTTTTAAAATCTTTATCTTTTATGCAGATGGTTAATGACAACCTATTAGCAATATTCCAATTGTATTCTAGTCTTTTAAATATCCTTTGATGGCTTGGACAAATCATCTCACGCCTTCTGTGAAGTGAAAAAAAAAATAACCAACTCAAAATATTTGAATGCTTGCTGCTGAACATGCTAAATGAGCTAAATAATGGGAAACACATTCACAATATATTTTAATGGTAAGCCTATCCAATTTGTGATTTAAGAGGTCAAACTATTGGTTATTTTTGCATTCTTAGTAATTTAAGGAGAAGCAGACTGGGAAATAGGCACTCACAGGCCTTATAAAACTGCCGCAGTTATTTTGACTAATAGACATTTATGGCCAATGTTCTGCTGGTAGAAAAACACCCTTGTAAGGCTGTAAACTAGTAGGAGAGCTCACAGAACCTTGAAGCATCCAGAGCCACAGCTGTGCAGAAAAAGCCGTGCAAAGGATGAAGCAATCGTCTATGCTAGTGAGTTCATGCAATGTGGACAACCCACTAACAAGTCAAGGCTGAATCGTGTGTGTGTGTGTTTATGTGTGTGTTGGTTACTTAGGTACCTTGGTCACCTAAGTCAATAGAAGAGATTCAATCAGTAGTTTTCTATCCCCTGAACCCTCCCTTTATTCTGCATCTTTCTTGACTGATTAATAGAACTCCCCTTTCTCCCACTTGTATCCTGTGCTCCACTATGGGAAAAGCCTGTGATTAATAAATGTAAAAAACACCCTTACTTTTGCTGTACTAAGTGATTTTTTTCAAATAGTGTGAGCCAATAAAAGAAATTTCTGTTTTGGTAACACTCCCAGAGAAAATTCATGCTAGAAATTATAACTGAAAATAAATAGATTCTTAGGTACAGAAACATTCATGTTTGCCCAAAGGCTTTCATTTGAAGAGTGAAAGACAAGAAGCAGAATATTAACTTTCCAACAATTGACTAAAATTTTTCATTTCCGCCCATACTATTCCCATTCTTAGTTTTTCTGGGGGGAAATGTGATTTGTTAAGACCATATGAACATTTTCAACTTATGCAAATGTTGTAATTGCTTCCATTGCTTCCTTTATTAGGGATTTTTTTCTGCATAGTGTATTACACTCATTTACGAACAGTTAAAGCATTCTTTTCCAACATTTTTTACATAATGTACTCAATAAAATCATTTTAATGCCTGCCTACACTTCAGATATGAGGATAGCTGTGAAAAACGCTTGACAAAGAAAATCTACTGCATTCCTCTCTCTCCCAGAATTTGCCAATTTTATTTTAATAAAGGAAATTCTCTAGGCAACTGTGAAACTGTGCTGTTGATATAAAAATCTTTGTTCATAATTTATTGGAGAATATAAGGAACCAAATGTTTAAAAAATAGAATGAAGAAAAAGAGAGATGAAAGACATCATGTATGAATTTTTGAAATATATACATATCATACAAAAATTTATATAGACAGTTAAACTTTGCATGATATTTTATCAAGTTATGAATAACAATAGTTAAAATGTGATGCTTAATTATTACATGTTCAGCTTTACAAGTATTCACACTTTATCTTCACAATAATCCTATGTGTAGGTACTATTATTATTCCCTGTTGTAGCCGTGGAAACCGAAGCACTAAGAGATTAAGTAGGATTTGCAAGGTCAGGAAGGGGCCATGGGGTCAGTGGTGGATCTCCAGATCCCTCCCTCCTTCTTAACACTGCCTCTAGAGATATACTTCCATCAATATCCCTAGACTCATATTATGAATAGAGTTTTCAATATGTATGGATATTCTGAAGTTTTTAGGCATAAAAACACATTACTAATGAATATAAAGAATTTCCTGTCAGCACATTTTAACCAAGATGTCTGTAGCTAAACTCTCCTTTGCTATACTTCTACTCAGATAAATATCATAGGTATATTTTATCCACTAAATTTTGGCTTTCTCCACTTCATTCTTCTAGTACTGTACTTTAAGGGAAGAAAGTGCTTTTTCAATAAGTCAGAGCTTTGGGTACATACCCAGAGTTGTTTTCAGTATTTTCCCCTTTCTTTTGCTCTTAAGAGAGTCTGTTAATAAGATAAATGCCCATGTGATAGCCCCAAAGGCCTCGGCTCTATAAAATACTGTGGATTATTTGGCAATGATTGTCTTGTATTAACAAGGAATAGAACTGATTTATTAATGAAAATTCAAATGAGTAATTAAGTATAAATTTATGCAAAAAGAATATTTCAAATACTGACATTCAATACTGTAATGCAGCATAAATGTTTTAACACTGTAATGTAGCACAAATGTTTTAACATTGCCTTATGAAGGCTTATTTTGTGCTGTTTTATTTTCTAAAAAAAAATATGACTTTAAATTCTGAATTACTAAAATGACAGTCAGTGATAACATTAGCTGTACTACCTTTGATCAGCCTAAAGGACAGAATGCCAAGGAAGTCTTTTTCTAAATAATTTTCATGCTCTTCTAATATGCATAAAACTTTAGAAATTTATTCAGAGAACTGTATGTAGTATTTGAATTCTGGCAATAAGAAAAAAATAATCATGACTAAGCAGTAACATCATTGTTCCTCAGAGGTTTTAGCTGCAAGAAACAGAAACCTATCATATTGGAGGGAAAGGGAATATTTGACAAGAAGTCAGGTAGATGCTACAGCCTACATGAAAATCAGAAGATCAAGCTAAGCAAACAGGATAAATCCAAAGGAGGCTTTGTAGCAAAAATAATCTAGACAAAAAAGACTTAAGGTGTTGCCACTATTTACAAATCCCACCACTGACCACAGACCTAATAGCCACAAATCAAATCTCAGCTTTCATGTGTCTTTCTGACACTCACTCAAAAATCAATATCATTAAAAAGAGAAACTATCACTGGGATCTGGCTGCCTCCTTGATAGGAAAAGGGTTTCTCCTCTTCTGCTTTGAGGGTGAAAGGCCAAAGGCAGGGGGCGGGGGGTGTCTGGGTAGGGCTATACCTCCCACCACTCACACATTGGAGAATTCCACAACATAGGAAAGACAGGTCCAAGGCTGAGAAACAACCTTTTATAAACAATAAAATCCTGCAAAGGAGTCATTGTAGAAACTATAGCAGATATTTATTCTAGCTCCATGTCACCTTTCCCACAAATGGAATGTTTATATCACAGTTGGGTGGGGAGTTGGGAGGTTGTCCGGTATCAAGGCACTGATGCTATCTCCACTCTCCAAATTCTGAGGAGGGAAAACATTTCATAATGGTTGTAAATAAGACTATCATCAGTGATACACGGAATCAACTTTATAAAAAGTAATAATTTATTTGCTCTATAATGGTGTAATAATTCCAATTTTCCACCAAAATAGAAAATTAAAAACAAAAATTGCTATAAATATGGCATAACTCATCTGGTGATTATATTCCAATTTTCTCTTCTCTAGCAAAGTGGGGCTCTGCTGTCCCACCTCTCTCACTCAGAATTCTGTGATTTTGAGTTCAGCCCAACATCCTACTCAGGTAGAGTGATGAGCGTGGAGTTGCTGGACCACGTCTGGCTAATCAAACCACTGCATTAACCTAAGCACAATAATTGTTTTAAGAAAGAGCGTGTGATCACCAAAGAACAATAGCACATCTGTCATCCTGACAGCTTCTTTCCCAGAGTTCCTGTATTGGAATCCTTCTTTCTTGAAAAGGTCAATGTATTCAGTCACACACAGTCTCTTTGAAAAAATTAAGTATGTGATTCAGATATTCCCTGAATTATCTCAGCAGGAGACAACTACGGATATGAGATTTTTTTAGAAAAGATATCAAAGATAATCTTGAAAGACTTGTCTCTTGTCTAATGGAGTGAATCTCCATGACATACCTTGTAGATCCACAAGTTTCATACAGTATCAACAGAAACTCTACCAGCTTGAACTGAAATGTACTGATAGAGTACAGAATGAAAGAAGGCTGTCAGACTACCAAAATTCTACAAGTTGTACATAGTCTGATAAAAATCAGCTACAAACACGCACTGCATTTCATGAATAAGGAAATGAGGACTCAGAGGGTCATCTGAGCTTGCAACCACACCACTCCTAGAAATGTTCACCTGGCTGGATTTTGAAGTTGCTTGGGACAGGGAATTTATTTTCTCCTCCCAGTTTTTCCCTTTCTGAATCAGAATGTCTATAACTAATATCCTATGCATGTCCCAACATTGTATTTTTGGAGCAAAACTTATTTCTTGAATTTCACAAGTTTAAAGATGGAAAGAGGTGTGACCCAGGATGAATTATATCCAGAGGATCTCTCATACCAATTGAGATGAGATTTTGAATTTTTGAACTAATGAGACACAGATGCAATTTTGGACTTGATTTGATGATCTAATTAGTTGAGACTTTTGGGAAATTTAGAATGGGGTAAACGTATTTATATGTGAATCTTTGAGGGATGGGGGCACACTGTGGTAGTAAAAATAAAGGCACCACAAAGACGTACCTGTCCTAATCCTTAGAAACTGTGAATACACTAGGTTACATGACAAAGGGGATTGCAAATGGAATTAAGGTGACAAAACAGCTGGATTTGAGAGGGAGATGTTAACATACATTATATGGGTGGGCCTTTCAGAAACAGGAAGGCAGAAGAGAAAAAACCCTGGCAATGACAGCATGAGGACTCAGCCTAATGGAACTGGCTTTGAAGATGGAGAAGAGGGAATGAGCCAAAGAGAGTAGGCCTCCTTTAGAAGGTGGAAAAGGCAAGGAAACAGATCTTCTCCTAAAGCCTCCATAAAGGAATCTCCCTGCCGACACCTTGATCTTAACCCAGTGAGATCCATGTTGGTCTTAAGACCTATGGAACTATAAGACAATATATTTGTGCTGTTTAAGCCACTAAATTTGTGGTAATTTTTCATAGCAACAATATAAAAATGATACAAATACATTTATACATGTTCTTAGTAAGGAAAATGATATTAGATATACTGACATCTGCCAAAAAAAATTAAATTTATTGATCCTATAGAGCTTTCTGGCAAGTTCTTTTGTCATATTAACATTTTTAAAAATAGATCTTTATTGGAGTATAACTGCTTCACAATACTGTGTTAGTTTCTGTTGCACAACAAAGAGAATCAACCATATGCATAAACATGTCCCCATGTGCTCTCCCTCTTGAGTCTCCCTCCCATCCTCCCGATCCCACCGCTCTAGGTCATCACAAAGCACCGAGCCAATCTCTCTGTGCTATGCGGCTTCACCCCAGCTTCACCTTCCCAACCCATGCCCTCAAGTCTATTTTCTTTGTCTACCGCTTTATTGTTGCACGGCAACTAGGTTCATCAGTACCATTTTTTTTTTTTAGATTCCATATATATGCATTAGCATATGGTATTTGTTTTTCTCTTTCTGACTTACTTCACTCTGTATGACAGACTCTAGGTCCATCTATTTCACTACAAATAACTCAATTTCCTTTCTTTTTATGGCTGAGTAATATTCCATTGTATATATGTGCCACGTCTTCTCTATCCACTCATCTGTCGATGGACATTTAGCTTGGTTCCATGTTCTGGCTATTGTAAATAGTGCTGCAGTGAACACTGTGGTACATGTCACTTTTTGAATTATGGTTTTCTCAGGGTATACGCCCAGTAGTGGGATTGCTGGGTCACATGGTAGTTCTGATTTTAGTTTTTTAAGGAACCTACATACTGTTTTCCATAGTGGTTATATCAATTTACATTCCCACCAACACTGCAGGAGGCTTCCCTTTTCACCACACCCTTTCCAGCATTTATCATTTCTAGACATTTTGATAATGGCCATTCTGACTGGCGTGAGGTGATACCTCATTGTAGTTCTGATTTGCATTTCTCTAATGATTAGTGATGTTGAGCATCTTTTCATGTGCCTCTTGGCCACCTGTATGTCTTCCTTGGTGAAATGTCTATTTAGGTCTTCTTCCCATTTTTTAACTGGATTGTTAGTTTTTTTGATATTGAGCTCCATGAGCTGTTTGTATATTTTAGATATTAATTCTTGGTCTGTTGTTTCAGTTGCAAATGTTTTCTCCCATTCTGAGGGTTGTCATTTTATCTTGTTTATGGTTTCCTTTGCTGGGCAAAAGCTTTTAAGTTTCACTAAGTCCCATTTGTTTATTTTTGTTTTTATTTCCGTTACTCTAGGAGGTGGATCAAAAAAGATCTTGCTGTGGTTTATGTCATAGTGTTCTGCCTATGTTTTCCTCTAAGAGTTATAGAGTGTCTGGTCTTACATTTAAGTCTTTAATCCATTGGGAGTTTATTTTTGTGTATGCTGTTAGGGAGTGTTCTAATTTCATTCTTTTACAGGTAGCTGTCGAGTTTTCCCAGCACCACTTATTGAAGAGGCTGTCTTTTCTCCATTGTATGTTCTTGCCTCCTTTGTCATAAATTAGGTGCTCATATGTGCGTGGGCTTATCTCTGGGCAATCTATCTTGTACCACTGATCTATATTTCTGTTTCAGTGCTATTTCCATACGGCCTTGATTACTGTAGCTTTGTGGTATACTTTGAAGTTGGGGAGCCTGAATTCTCCAGCTCCGTTTTTCTTTCTCAAGATTGCTTTGGCTATTCGGGGTCTTTTGTGTTTCCATGCAAATTGTAAAATTTTTTGTTCTAATTCTGTGAAGAATGCCATTGGTAGTTTGATAGGTATTGCACTGAAGCTGTAGATTGCTTTGGGTAGTATAGTCATTTTTACAATATTGATTCTCCCAATCCAAGAACATGGTATATTTCTCCATCTTTTTATGTCATCTTTGATTTCTTTCATCAGTGTTTTATAGTTTTCTGAGCACAAGTCTTTTGCCTCCTTAGGCAGGTTTATTCCTAGGTATTTCATTCTTTTTGTTACAGTGGTAAATGGGAGTGTTTCCTTAATTTCTCTTTCTGCTTTTTCATTGTTGGTGTGTAGGAATGTCAGAGATTTCTGTGCATTAATTTTGTATCCTGCAACATTACCAAATTCATTGATTAGTTCTAGCAGTTTTCTGGTGGAATCTTTAGGATTTTCTAAGTATAGTATCATGTCATCGGCAAACACTGACAGTTTTACTTCTTCTTTTCCGATTTGGATTCCTTTTATTTCTTTTAGTTCTCTGATTACTGTGGCTAGGACTTCCAAAACTATGTCAAATAAGAGTGGCAAATATTTTAATGTTAATGGTATATTGATGATATTAATGTAAATATCGCATATTTCTATTTTGTAACTTTTCTTTCAAAATTACAACTGTAACATTTTATTTTGCAACTGACTTTATCATAGTTACTAAGAGTCTACTTTATTAAATTAATCTAATTTTTATTGACTATTAGTTTATCACTCTTTTTCTAATTCTATTTGTGATGTTTGAGAATGTCTATTTCTTTTTCTGTGACCAACATGACAGAGAATATCTGTTTCTTTTAAATGGTTAGGAAGAGCTAGTATCACACCCATCCCCCCACTTGCCCACTCAATATTTATTTAATAGCTACACTTAATTCTAGCATCTAAAATCATGAGGGAGTCTGAAAGAACCTGATTTTTATTTAATCCTTCACAGGTGATGTTCTGAGTATTTATAAATCTTCATCACTGCAAATAAGAACTTCAATAACATAAGTGTCTATGTTGATAGTTTATTATCCAATTTTTCTGGAATGCAGTAAATTATTTTAGTTTTAAGATTTATATTTTCTTTTTACTTTTCAGGAGACATTTTTGATTAATTTTTTTTTGTTTATTTCTTCAGTAATGTCACTTTGCTACAAATACTTTCCTCTATCATCACTTTTTTCTTTTGTCTTATCCCTCTGTATTTATAAAGTTTTCTTAACTTGAGTAAGTTATAAGCAGTTACAATTTGACTTCCTATCACTTATAAAACAATTTTCCTTAGTCTACCAAATCAGAAAAATCATAAATCAGAAAAAAAGGAAAATCCTGGAATGAGATGTCCACAGGTGACTCTGAATATCTCCAATATATTCTTGGGAATCCAGAAGCCCAAGCACATGTGCAAAGATAAATTCGTGCCCAGGGTTGTGTGTATGCCCAGAAAAAAGTCTGAGAAGATCCTAAGGTCTCACCTCTGGCTGACCTTGAGGCTCTGTATAAGGAATAAGTGAAGGCTAAGGAAGAGTGGTAAAGTGAATCCTGGAGCATTAAAGGAATACCCCAATATGCACGGAGAGATCCTCAGCAAAAGCTGGGAGGTGTTTTAGTTCTGGGCATTCAAGGATGCCTCTGTAGAGTCATACACTAATCATTGAGTAGACACTTCAGTGGCTACACACAATAACTACACAGATTTTACTTAAGTAGTTCAGGCAAGTGACTAAACAAATGAACAGCAACAATAATAACAACAATAACAAATTCTGGGTGTGTGTACAGGATGTGATTTCAGAGTTATCATATAATATTATTTTAAATGTCCATTTTGAAATAAAAATTGAAGATACAGTCAAAGAAACAAAAAAATATGCCCCATATGCAGGAAAAAAGTCAACAGAAACTGTCCTTGAGGAAACCCAGATATAATACTTACTAGACAAAGACTTTAAAGCAGTTATTTTAAATGTGCTCAAAGAGCTAAAGAAAATCACGTGTAAGAAAGGAAGGAAACTGTGAAAATGATGTCTCACCAAATAGAGAATATCAAAAAAGAACCAAAAGGAAATTCTGGAATTGAAAATTACAATTTCAAAAAAATTATTCAAATGAAAATTTCACTAAAGGGGCTCAACAGGAGATTTGAGAGGGCAGAAGAAAGAATTAGCAAACTTGAAGACAGAGCAATTGACATAACTCCATTAGAGAAATAGAAAGAAAAGGAATGAAGAAAAATGAACAGTGTCTCAAATATCTGTGGGACACCATTCAGCATATCAAAAAAAGCATAAAGGGAGTCACAGAGGAAAGAATAAATAAACACGGGCAAAAAATTTTTGAAAACGTAACAGTTAAAAACTGTAATTTGATGAAAGTCATTCATCTATACATTTAAGAAGCTCCATAAACTCCAAGTTTATACTGACATCATAATCAAACTATCAAAGACAAAGAAAATCTTGAAATCAGGAAAAGAGAAATACTTCATCATGTACTAGAGATCTCATTAAGATTTCTGATTTCTCATAAGAAATAATAGATAACAGAAGGCAGTGGTATGGCATAATCAAAAAGAATGACAGGAAAAAAGTAAACTGTCCATCAGGAATTTTATGCCCAGTGCAATAATTCTTCAAAAATGACAGAAAAAGTAAGAAATTCCCAGCTAAACAAAAACTGGAAAAACTCAACACTAACTGTCCTACCCTACAAGAAATATTAAAGGAAATTATTCATGCTAAAATAAAAGGACACTAAGAATAACTTGAATACAAATGAAAGAATAAAAGAGCACTAATAAAGGTAACTAAACATGTGAATATAAAGAGAGTATAATTTTTATTGTAACTTTTCCCCTCCTATGTGATTTAAAAAACAACTGCATAAAACAATGATTAGAAACCTGTGTCAAGTTGCTGGGAGAGCCTCTCCCAGAAGCATGGAGTGACACTTTGTCTTCAGGAACAGGTTTGTTGTTGTTGTGGATGTTGTTGTTGTTTTTGGCGGTGGCTTGCGGGATCTTCATTCCCTGACCATGGATCAATCAAAGGCGCGCACTCGGCAGTGAAAGCTTGGCGTTCTAGCCACTGAGGCGCTATGGAATGCCCAGGCAAACATATTTGAAAAGAGGATTATCTTCTCTTGAAGGACTCAAACTAGACTCATTACTGCCATGTGGCTGACAGGGTCTTGGTGCTCTGGCCAGCTGTCAGGCCTGAGGCACTGAGGTGGTAGAGCTGAGTTCAGGACATTGGACCATCAGAGACATCCCAGCCCCACATAATATCAATCGGCAAGAGCTCTCCCAGAGATCTCTGTCTCAACGCTAAGGCCCAGCTCCACTCAAAGACCAGCAAGCTCCAGTGCTGGACACCGCAGGCCAAACAACTAGCAAGACAAGAACACAACCCCAAACATTAGCAGAGAGGCTGCCTAAAATCATAATAAGTTCACAGACACCACAAAACACACCACTGAACGTGGTCCTGCTCGTCAGAAAAACAAGATCCAGCTTCACCCACCAGAGCACAGGCACCAGTCCCCTCCACCAGGAAGCTTACACAATGCACTGAACCAATCTTAGCCACTGGGGACAGACACCAAAAACAACAGGAACTACAAATCTGCAGCCTGTGAAAAGGAGACCCCAAACACAGTAAGTTAAGCAAAATGAGAAGACAGAGAAACATACAGCAGATGAAGGAGCAAGGCAAAACCCCACCAGACCAAACAAATGAAGAGGAAGTAGGCAGACAACCTGAAAAAGAGTTCAGAGTAATGGTAGTAAGGATGATCCAAAATCCTGGAAATAGAATGGAGAAACTACAAGAAACATTTAACACGGACCGAGAAGAACGAAAGAGCAAACAAACAATGATGAATAACACAATAAATGAAATTAAAAATTCTCTGCAAGGAATCAATAGCAGAATAACTGAGGGAGAAGAACGGATAAGTGACCTGAAAGATAAAATAGTGGAAATAACTACCGAAGAGCAGAATAAACAAAAAAGAATAAAAAGAATTCAGGACATTCTCAGAGACCTCTGGGACAACATTAAACACACCAACATTCGAATTATAGGGGTCCCAGAAGAAGAAGACAAAGACAAAGGGACTGAATAATATTTGAACAGATTATAGTTGAAAACTTCCCTAATATGGAAAAGGAAATAGTCAATCAAGTCCAGGAAGCACAGAGAGTCCCATACAGGATAAATCGAAGGAGAAACACGCCAAGACACATATTAACAAAACTATCAAAAATTAACTACAAAGAAAAAATATTAAAAGCAGCAAAGGAAAAGCAACAAATAACAAAAAAGGGAATCCCCATAAGGTTAACAGCTGATCTTTCAGCAGAAACTCTGCAAGCCAGATGAAAGTGCAACACATGTTTAAAGTGATGAAAGGGAAAATCCTACAACCAAGATTACTCTACCCAGCAACTATCTCATTCAGATTCGATGGAGAAACTAAAACCTTTACAGACAAGCAAAAGCTAAGAGAATTCACCACCACCAAACCAGCTTTACAACAAATGTTAAAGGAACTTCTCTATGCAGGAAACACAAGGGAAGGAAAAGAGCTACAATAACAAACACAAAACAATTAAGAAAATGGTCATAGAAACATACATATCAATAATTACCTTAAGTGTAAAAGGATTAAATGCTCCAACCAAGACACAGACTGGCTGAATGGAAATAAAAACAAGACCTGTATATATGTTGTCTACAAGAGACCCACTTCAGACCTAGGGACACATACAGACTGAAAGTGAGGGGATGGAAAAAGTTATTCCAGGCAAATGGAAATCAAAAGAAAGCTGGAGTAGCATTACTCGTATCAGATAAAATAGACTTTAAAATAAAGACTGTTACAAGCGATAAGGAAGGACAGTACATAATGATCATAGGATCAATCCAAGAAGAAGATATAACAATTGTAAATATTTACGCACCCAACATAGGAGCACCTCAGGGCATAAGGCAAAGGCTAACAGCCATAAAAGGGGAAAATGACAGCAACACAATCAAAGTAGGGGATTTTAACACCCTAGTTTCACCAATGGACATATCAACCAAACTGTAAATAAATAAGGAAACACAAGCTTTAAATGACTCATTAAACAAGATGGACTTAATTGATATTTATAGGACATTCCATCCAAAAACAACAGAATACACTTTCTTCTCAAGTGCTCATGGAACATTCTCCAGGATACATCATATCTTGGGTCACAAGTCAAGCCTTGGTAAACTGAAGAAAATTTAAATCGTACCAAGTATCTTCTCTGACTGCAACACTATGAGACTAGATATCAGTTACAGGAAAAAAACTATAAAAAATACAAACACATGGAGGCTAAACAATACACTACTAAATAACCAAGAGATCACTGAAGAAATTTAAGAGGAAATCAAAAAATACCTAGAAACAAATGACAGTGAAAACACAACCCAAAACCTATGGGATGCAGCAAAAGCAGTTCTAAGAGCGAAGGTTATACCACTACAATCCTACCTCAATAAAAGAAAAATCTCAAATGAACAACCTAACCTTACACCGAAAGCAATTAGAGAAAGAAGAATAAAAAAAAAAAACCCAAAGTTAGCAGAAGGAAAGAAATCATAAACATCAGATCAAAAATAAATAGAAAAGAAATGAAGGAAACGATAGCAAAGATCAATAAAACTAAAAGTTGGTTCTTTGAGAAGATAAACACAATTGATAAACCATCAGCAAGACTCATCAAAAAAAAAAGGGAGAAGACTCAAATCAACAGAATTAGAAATGAAAAAGGAGAAGTAACAACTAACACTGTAGAAATACAAAGGATCATGAGAGATTACTATATTATACTCATCGGCAAGCAAGTATATGCCAATAAAATGGACAACCTGGAAGAAATGGACAGATTCTTAGAAAAGCACAACATTCCGAGACTGAACCAGGAAGAAACAGAAAATATAAATAGACCAATCACAAGCACTGAAATTGAAACTGTGATTAAAAATCTTCGAACCAAAAAAAAAAAAAATCTTCAAACAAACAAAAGCCCAGGGCCAGATGGCTTCACAGGTGAATTCTATCAAACATTTAAAGAAGAGCTAACACCTATCCTTCTCAAACTCTTACAAAATATAGCAGAGTGAGGAACACTCCCAAATTCATTCTACAACGCAACTATCACCCAGATACCAAAACCACACAAAGATGTCACAAAAAAACATTACTACAGGCCAATATCACTGACGAACATACATGCAAAAATCCTCATCAAAATACTAGCAAACAGAATCCAACAGCACATTAAAAGGATCATACACCATGATCAAGTGGGGTTTATCTCAGGAATGCAAGAATTCTTCAATATATGCAAAGCAAACAATGTGATAAACCATATTAACAAACTGAAGGAGAAAAATCATATAATAAACTCAATAAATGCAGAAAAAGCTTTTGACAAAATTCAACACTAATTTATGATAAAAACTCTCCAGAAAGTAGGCATAGAGGGAACTTACCTCAACATAAAAAAGGCCATATATGACAAACCCACAGTCAACATCATTCTCAGTGGTGAAAAACTGAAACTATTTCCACTAAGATCAGGAACTAGACAAGGTTGTCCACTCTCACCACTACTTTTCAACAGTTTTGCAAGTTTTAGCCACAGCAATCTGAGAAATAAAAGGAACTCAAATCAGAATACAAAAATTAAAACTGTCACTGTTTGCAGGAGACATGATATGATACACAGAGAATCCTAAAGATGCTACCAGAAAACTAATAGAGCTAATCAATGAATTTGGTAGCGCCGCAGGATACAAAATTAATGCACAGAAATCTCTTGTGTTCCTAAACAATAATGATGGAAAGCATGAAAGAGAAATTCCGGAAACACTCCCATTTACCACTGCAAAAAAAAAAAGAATAAAATACCTAGGAATAAACCTACCTAAGGAGACAAAAGACTCGTATGCAGAAAACTATAAGACACTGATGAAAGAAATTACAAAACATACAAATAGATGGAGAGATATACCATGTTCTTGAACTGAAGAATCAACATTGTGAAAATGACTATACTACCCAAAGAAATCTACAGATTCAATGCAATCCCTACCAAACTACCAATGGCATTTTTCACAGAACTACAGCAAAAATTTCCAATTTGTATGGAAACACAAAACATCCCGAATAGCCAGAGCTATCTTGAGAAAGAAAAACGGAGCAGTAGGAATCAGCCTTCCTGAATTCAGACTATACTACAAAGCTACAGTAATCAAGAGAGTATGGTACTGGCACAAAAACAGAAATATAGATCAATGGAACAGGAAAGAAAGCCCAGAGGTAAACCCACGCACATATGGTCACCTTATAAAGGAGGCAAGAATATACAATGGAGAAAAGACAGCATCTTCAGTAAGTGGTGCTGGGAAAACTCGACAGCTACCTGTAAAAGAATGAAATTAGAACACTCCCTAACAGCATACACAAAAATAAACTCAAAATGGATTAAAGACATAAATGTAAGGCCAGACATTATAAAACTCTTAGAGGAAAATATACGCAGAACAATCTATGACATAAATCACAGCGAGATCCTTTTTGACCAACCTCCTAAAGAAATGGAAATAAAAGCACAAATAAACAAATGGGACCTAATGAAACGTAAAAGCTTTTGCACAGCAAAGGAAACCATAAACAAGATGAAAAGACAACCCTCAGAATGGGAGAAAATATTTGCAAATGAAGCAACTGACAAAGGATTAATCTCCAAAATATACAAGCAGCTCAATATCAAAGAAACAAACAACCCAATGCAAAAATGGGCAGAAGACCTAAACAGACATTTCTCCAAAGAAGATATACAGATTGCCAAAAACACGTGAAAGAATGCTCAACATCACTAATCCTTAGAGAAATGCAAATCAAAACTACAATGAGGTATCACCTCACACTAGTCAGAATGGCCATCATCAAAAAATGTAAAACAATAAATGCTGGAGAGGACGTGGAGAAAAGGAAACCCTCTTGCACTGCCAGTGGGAATGTAAATTGATACAGACACTATGGAGAAGAGTATGGAGGTTCCTAAAAAACTAAAAATAGAAATACCATATAACCAAGAAACCTCACTACTGGGTATATACCCTGAGGAAACCATAATTCAAAAACAGACATGTTGGGCTTCCCTCGTGGTGCAGTGGTTGAGAATCTGCCTGCCAATGCAGGGGACACGGGTTCGTGCCCCGGTCTGGGAAGATCCCACATGCCGCGGAGCAACTAGGCCCGTGAGCCACAACTACTGAGCCTGTGTGTCTGGAGCCTGTGCTCCGCAACGGGAGAGGCCGCAACAGTGAGAGGTCCGTGCACCGCAATAAAGAGTGGCCCCCGCTCGCCGCAACTGGAGAAAGCCCTCGCACAGAAACGAAGACCCAACACAGCCAAAATAAATAAATACATACATACATTTATAAAGAAAAAGCTTTAAAAAAAAAAAAACACACATGTAACACAATATTCATTGCAGCACTATATACAGTAGCCAGGACATGCAAGCAACCTAAGTGTCCATCAACTGATGAATAAATAAAGAATATGTGGCACATATATACAATGGAATATTACTCAGCCATAAAAAGGAACGAAATTGAGTTATTTGTAGCGAGGTGGATGGAACTAGAGTCTGTCATACAGAGTGAAGTAAGTCAGAAAGAGAAAATCAAATAGCATATGGTAACACATATATATGGAATCTAAAAAAAAAAAAATGGGTCTGAAGAACCCAGAGGCAGGACAGGAATAAAGATGCAGACACAGAGAGGGGACTTAAGGACATAGGGAGGGGGAAGGGTATGCTGGGACGAAGTGAGAGGGTGGCATTGACATATATGCACTCAAATTTAAAACAGATAGCTAGTGGGAAGGCGCCACATAGCACAGGGAGATCAGCTTGGTGCTTTGTGACCACCTAGAGGTGTGGGATAGGGAGGGTGGGAGGGAGACACAAGAGGGAGGGGATATGGGGATATATGCATAAGTATAGCTGATTCACTTTGTTATACAGCAGCAACTAACACAACAATGTAAAGCAATTATATTCCATTAAAGATGTTAAAAATAATAATAAAATAAAAAATTTTTAAAAAAAGAAAGAAATGGGAGAGAAGAGGTCAATTTCCCATGCAGAAGAATTTAAAATACTTTATGTAGATACTTTTGCCCCCATGGAGTTAGAGCATAACTCTTAAAAATGGGTTGTGCATCAGACATAGAAAACAAATTTATGGTTACCAAAGGGGAAAAGGGTCGAGGGAAGGACAAATCAGGAGTATGGGATTAACAGATACAAACTACTATATATAAAATATACAAGCAACAAGTATTTTAATGTACAGCACAGAGAATTATATTCAAAATCCTGTAACAACATATTATGGAATATTATCTGAAAAAGTATATAACTGAATCACTTTGTTGTACACCTGAAACTAACATAATACTGTAAATCTACTATGCTTCAATAAAAAAATGTTAATGGGCTGTGCATAATGATTTCCTTTCAAAAGTATAATATGAAAACGGTGAGCATTCCCTAATATAGGAAAGGAAATAGTCAATCAAGTCCAGGAAACACAGAGAGTCTCATATAGGATAAATCAAAGGAAAAAACATGCCAAGACACATATTAATCAAACTATCAAAAATTAAATACAAAGAAAAAATATTAAAAGCAGGAAGGGAAAAACAACAAATAATATAAAAGGGAATCGCCATAATGTTAACAGCTGATCTTTCAGCAGAAACTCTGCAAGCCAGACGGGAGTGCAAGACATATTTAAAGTGATGAAAGGGAAAATCCTACAACCAAGATTACTCTACCCAGCAAGGATCTCACTGAGATTCGACAGAGAAATTAAAACCTTTACAGACAAGCAAAAGCTAACAGAATTCACCACCACCAAACCAGCTTTACAACAAATGCTAAAGGAACTTCTCTAGGCAGGAAACACAAGAGAAGGAAAAGACCTACAATGACAAACCCAAAACAATTAAGAAAATGGTAATAGGAACATACATATCGATAACTACCTTAAATGTACATGGATTAAATGCTCCAACCAAAAGACACAGACTGGCTGAATGGAAACAAAAACAAGACCCGTATATATGTTGTCTACAAGAGACCCACTTCAGACCTAGGGACACATACAGACTGAAAGTGAGGGGATGGAAAAAGATATTCCATGCAAATGGAAATCAAAAGAAAGCTGGAGTAGCAATTCGCATATCAGACAAAATAGACTTTAAAATGAGACTATTACAAGAGACAAAGAAGGACACTACATAATGATCAAGGGATCAATCCAAGAAGAAGATATAACAATTGTAAATATTTATGCACCAAACACAGGAGTACCACAATACATAAGGCAAATGCTAACAGCCATAAAAGGGGAAACTGACAGTAACACAATCATAGCAGCAGACTTTAAAACCCCACTTTCACCAATGGACAGTTTACCCGAAATGAAAATAAGTAAGGAAACACAAGCTTTAAATGACACATTAAACAAAATGGATTTAAATGATATTTATAGGACATTCCATCCAAAACAACAGAATACACTTTCTTCTCAAGTGCTCATGGAACATTCTCCAGGATAGATCATATCTTGGGTCACAGAACAAGCCTTGGTAAGTTTAAGAAAATTTAAATCATATCAAGTATCTTTTCCAACCACAATGCTATGAGACTAGACATGAATTACAGGAAAAAATCTGTAAAAAATACAAACACATGGAGGCTAAACAATATGCTACTTAATAACCAAGATATCACTGAAGAAATCAAAGAGGAAATCAGAAAATACCTAGAAACACATAACAATGAAAACACGATGACCCAAAACCTATGGGATGCAGCAAAAGCAGTTCTAAGAGGGAAGTTTATGGCAATACAATCCTACCTCAAGAAACAAGAAACATCTCAAATAAACAACCTAACCTTACACCTAAAGCAATTACAGAAAGAAGAACAAAAAACCCCAAAGTTAGCAGAAGGAAAGAAATCCCAAAGATCAGACCAGAAATAAATGAAAAAGAAATGGAAGAAATGAGAGCAAAGATCAATAAAACTAAAAGCTGGTTCTTTGAGAAGATAAACAAAATTGATAAACCATAAGCCAGACTCATCAAGAAAAAAAGGGAGAAGACACAAATCAACAGAATTAGAAATGAAAAAGAAGTAACAACTGACACTGCAGAAATACAAAGGATCATGAGAGATTACTACAAGCAACTATATGCCAATAAAACGGACAACCTGGAAGAAATGGACAAATTCTTAGAAAAGCACAGCCTTCCGAGACTGAACCAGGATGAAATAGAAAATATAAACAGACCAATCACAAGCACTGAAATTGAGACTGTGATTAAAAATCTTCTAACAAAAAAAGCCCAGGACCAGATGGCTTCACAGGCAAATCCTATCAAACATTTAGAGAAGAGCTAACAACTATCCTTCTCAAACTCTTCCAAAATATAGCAGAGAGAGGAAGACTCCCAAACTCATTCTATGAGGCCACGATCACCCTGATACCAAAACCAGACAAAGATGTCACAAAGAAAGAAAACTACAGGCCAATATCACTGATGACCATACATGCAAAAATCCTCAACAAAATACTAGCAAACAGAATCCAACAGCACATTAAAAGGATCATACACCATGATCAAGTGGGGTTTATTCCAGGAATGCAAGGATTCTTCAATATACGCAAATCAATCAATGTGATACATCATATTAACAAATTGAAGGAGAAAAACCATATGATCATCTCAATAGATGGAGAGAAAGCTTTCAACAAAATTCAACACCCATTTATGATAAAAGCCCTGCAGAAAGTAAGCATAGAGGGTACTTTCCTCAACATAATAAAGGCCATATATGACAAACCCACAGCCAACATTGTCCTCAATGGTGAAAAACTGAAACCATTTCCACTAAGATCAGGAACAAGACAAGGTTGCCCACTCTCACCACTATTATTCAACATAGTTTTGGAAGTGTTAGCCACAGCAATCAGAGAAGAAAAAGAAATAAAAGGAATCCAAATTGGAAAAGAAGAAGTAAAGCTGTCACTGTTTGCAGATGACATGATACTATACATAGAGATTCCTAAAGATGCTACCAGAAAACTACTAGAACTAATCAATGAATTTGGTAAAGTAGCAGGATACAAAATTAATGCACAGAAATCTCTTGCATTCCTATACACTAATGATGAAAAATCTGAAAGTGAAATTAAGAAAACACTCCCGTTTACCACTGCAACAAAAAGAATAAAATATCTAGGAATAAACCTACCTAAGGAGACAAAAGACCTGTATGCAGAAAATTGTAAGACACTGATGAAAGAAATTAAAGATGATACAAATAGATGGGGAGATATACCATGTTCTTGGATTGGAAGAATCAACATTGTGAAAATGACTCTACTACCCAAAGCAATCTACAGATTCAATGCAATCCCTATCAAACTACCACTGGCATTTTTCACAGAACTAGAACAAAAAATTTCACAATTTGTATGGAAACACAAAAGACCCTGAATAGCCAAAGCAATCTTGAGAAAGAAAAATGGAGCTGGAGGAATCAGGCTCCCTGACTTCAGACTATATTACAAAGCTACAGTAATCAAGACAATTTGATACTGGCACAAAAACAGAAACACAGATCAATGGAACAGGATAGAAAGCCCAGAGATAAACCCACGCACATATGGTCACCTTATCTTTGATAAAGGAGGCAAGCATGTACAGTGGAGAAAAGACAGCCTCTTCATAAGTGGTGCAGGGAAAACTGGACCGGTACATGTAAAAGTATGAAATTAGAACACTCCCTAACACCATACACAAAAATAAACTCAAAATGGATTAAAGACCTAAATGTAAGGCCAGACACTATTAAACTCTTAGAGGAAAACATAGGCAGAACACGCTATGACATAAATCACAGCAAGATCCTTTTTGACCCAACTCCTAGAGAAATGGAAATAAAAACAAAAATAAACAAATGGGACCTAATGAAACTTAAAAGCTTTTGCACAGCAACAGAAACCATAAACAAGACCAAAAGACAACCCTCAGAATGGGAGAAAATATTTGCAAATGAAGCAACTGACAAAGGATTAATCTCCAAGATTTACAAGCAGCTCATGCAGCTCAATAACAAAAAAACAAACAACCCAATCCAAAAATGGGCAGAAGACCTAAATAGACATTTCTCCAAAGAAGATACACAGATTGCCAACAAACACATGAAAGAATGCTCAACATCATTAATCATTAGAGAAATGCAAATCAAAACTACAATGAGGTATCACCTCACACCGGTCAGAATGGCCATCATCAAAAAATCTACAAACAACAAATGCTGGAGAGGTTGTGGAGAAAAGTGAACCCTCCTGCACTGTTGTTGGGAATGTAAATTGATACAGCCATTATGGAGCACAGTATGGAGGTTTCTTAAAAAACTAAACTATAGAACTACCATATGACCTAGTAATCTCACTCCTGGGCATATACCCTGGGAAAACCATAATTCAAAAAGCGTCATGTACCACAATGTTCACTGCAGCTCTATGTACAGTAGCGAGGACATGGAAGCAACCTAACTGCCCATCGACAGATGAATGGATAAAGAAGATGTGGCACATATATACAATGGAATATTACTCAGCCATAAAAAGAAACAAAATTGAGTTATTTGTAGTGAGGTGGATGGACCTAGAGTCTATCATACAGAGTGAAGTAAGTCAGAAAAAGAAAAATAAGTACCGTATGCTAACACATATATATGAAATCAAAAAGATACAAATAAAAAAGGTTCTAAAGAACCTAGGAGCAGGACAGGAATAAAGACACAGATGTAGAAAATGGACTTGAGGACACGGGGAGAGGAAAGGGTAAGCTGGGACAAAGTGAGAGAGTGGTATGGACATATATGTACTACCAAATGTAAAACAGATAGCTAGTGGGAAGCAGCCACATAGCACAGGGAGATCAGCTTGGTGCTTTGTGACCACCTAGAGGGGTGGGATAGGGAGGGTGGGAGGGAGGTGCAAGAGGGAGGGGATATGGGATATATGTACACACATAGCTGATTCACTTTGTTATAAAGCAGAAACTAACACACCATTGTAAAATCAATTATACTCCAATAAAGATATTAAAAAAAAAGAAAAAGAAAAAGGTGAGAGTAACTTTTCAGTAGAGAAACCTGATAAGCACTACCTCGGTCAGGTGACCAAGATTAAATCATTAGTGATAAGTCATGTTGATGCATGTACCCCAATTTGATGTGGTAAGAATGTCACTTCACCTATGTGGTTTTCTGCCCAAAAACCTATAAAACCAATCTCACTAACCTTGAGAAAAAATTTAGGGAAACCCTGAGAGACATTCTACAAAATACTGGAGCAGAACTCCGAAACACTATTAAGTTCACCAAAAATGAGGAAAATCTGTGAAACTGTCACAGACCAGAAGAGACTAAGGAGATACGATGACTAAATGTCATGTAGTATCCTAGCTGAACTTCTGGAATAGAAAAAGTCATTAAGGAAAAGCTAGTGAAATTTGAAGAAACAGCGAAGTCTAGTTAATTCTAATGTACCAGTGTTGGTTGCTAGTTGTCTCACATATACCATAATAATACATAATGTTAACAAAGGGAGAAAATTGGTGTAGGGTGTAAAAGAACTGCACATACTATCTTTACAACTTTTCTATACATCTAAAACTATTCTTTTAGAAGTTTTATTTATTTATAAAATTTATTTTGAAAACAATTCATTTGAAAAATGTAAAGCTTACAATTTAGCAAAGATTTTTACCAACTATGGAAGACACTAGCTTGGCTCAACCAGCATCCACTTCCTATAAATTTCTCTCTTACATCCTCTACTACTTGTTTACCGAGATTCCTTAGTATTCATGGGTGGCCATGTGTTAACATTCATTGTACAGTGAGATTTACAAGTGTTCTGTATGTATCCTTTCTCCCTTATGTTTTTTCCTCCCTGGAATTTGGAAATGATGACTGGTGCTGCAACAGGCATGTGTTGACCAGGAGAAAAATGTCCTAATGTCATTAAGCCCTCTTACCAATTAAAACTTGGTTTAAAATGAAGAAAATAATACTATCATGTTTAAGCCACTGTTGTCAGGTCATGAGTTGCAGCAATGAATTCCTGAACCACTTCCACTGCTGTTATCTCTTATTTATCTCTACTATCTTTAATACTTTAGCCATGTTACCTTTTTATTTGTCCATATTCAAACTGCCAAAGTCATGATAAATTCTATTTTCTCTAATCAAAGGACTAGTTTTGGATACCCTAAAAGCAGTAGGTGGTAGAAAGATGTGAGAGTATAAATATTATGGAAGCTTTAGCCTCAGCTAAGACTCCAGATTCTACTGGGACTATCAAATTAACTATGTTCAGCAGGAAAAGGGGCCCACCCATGAAACTGTGATTCTCCTAAATAAACATTAGACATGTTTATGCATACTATGTTTTAATTAACTTCAGATGCATTATGTGTAAAACTGTCACAGTAAAAAATATATCATAGCCATGGATATTTTTAACTATGTGAACTTCTTACCAGTCATGATCAGTTATGGTCCAGCTCCCTAAGTCTTAATCAAGAATTTAGAAAGTGTGTAATAATTCTTGTTTCACAATTTGAAGTGATAACTTTTAGTTTTATGATTCTAGAAGATCAAACCCTATTTGTAAATACTGTATGATGGTTAAATAAATACACAAAAGTGAAAGACTTTCATTCAAAATAAAATAACATCTATGTGCTAATGTAGCTATGGGAATATTTGTATATTTTATAGCCTACATACAACTGTATTACAGTAACAGTATATTGCTGAATATTAAATTATTATATTCATTTTAAATGACTGAAAAATAAAGACAATTAAAGAAAAAAGATATAAAGTCTGTATGTGCATTTGTTTTGTGAATTGTGTATGTGTGTACACATGTGAAAACTGAATGTATCCATTTTCCTGACAACCAATGGTGACTCAGTAAACAGTTTCATGTAAAACCCTCCATTCTATTTTCTTTTCATTTGCTCCTTTCTTCCCCTCTTTTTTTCAGATTTATTTTCCTTCTTTTGGTTTACTTTCAGTATATTCATAGTAAATATGGCAATAAGTTATGAAGAACGGATTTATAATTCTTGAAATAAAACCATTAAACCGTTTATTTATCTCTGAAAATCTCTGAGCGAATTCTCTTCCTGGCACAAGGGAAGTAAAATCAAACAGTGAAAAGAGAACAAATAATTCTGAAAATACCAAGTACAATAATTATTTCACTGTAAGATAATAGAGCTTTAGATATCTGACAACTTCTTGGATGAATTCCAGTAGCCAATAACAAACTGCAGAACTTTAAACACACAGCATTTAGGCAATTTCTCTGATGCCCTTTGCTTGTTAAACCAAAAAGGAAGTTAATATTTTGAAGGAACTAATCTTTAATCTCAACTCTCTAATCCAACACAAAGATACTTTAATATCCACAAAAAAGGCACATGCTTAGGCAGCGGAAATGTTTCTTGTTTAGGGGTTTTTTTCTATTTATTTTTATTGACTTCAACTTGGCATCACAGAATATGCTTTTGAAATTTCTCAATGAAAAATATGATTTGAAAGTCAAAACAATAAAGCTTCTAGAAGAACATCTTCATGAGACTTTGGAGTTGTTAAAAAATTTAAGAGGACATAAAAAGGGATTAACCATAAAGATTTTTCATAAATACAAGTATATTAAATTAAGCAAGTTTTATTTGCTTAAAAATATCATTAAAAGAGAAAAACTGGTCACCTACAGATTGGGAGAAGTTTATCTGCAATGTATATTACCAGCTAACATCTTGTATCAAGAACAGAAATAAAGAAAGTCAAACAACTCAATAGAAAAATGAAAACTAATCTTGAAAGGGCATTTCACCAAAATAAAAAGGCTATCAAATGAGTAAAAAACATCTGAAAACAAGCACAGTTTTTTAATCTGAGAAATGCATATTAACTATTATGAAGTACAATCACACACATACACACACAACAGTGGTTAAAATTAAAAAGAGATAAAATACTAAGTTTTGGCAAGGATACTGAACAACAGGATATCATGCACTTTTTGTGAGTGTAAATTAATACAATCACTTTGAAAAAACTGTTGGCATCATCCACTAAAACTTAACCAAAATTTACGCTATGACCAAAATTCCACTCCTAAGTAGTAATATGAACAGCCTTTGACACCAACTATTCCTACAAATAAATTTATATTTTGAAATGATTTTTGTAGCCTAGACCTTGTATGTACTGACCTATCTAATGACAAAAAATATAGTTATATATTTTATTATATATCCAAAAATAAAGCCTACAATAAAATGCTAAAACAATCATAACTGAACCTTAACAATATCACAACACAAAACACCAGAAAATGCATATATATGTTCAGCCCAAACGTGCAAAATGTTCACAGTAGCATTACTTGTAATAGCCTAAAACTGGAAATAACACAAATGTCCATCAAGAGCAGAATGGCTATGAAAATGAACAAACTAATGTCACATATAAATGCTACATGTATTAATATAAATAAATCTCATTAGTGAAAGAAGCTAGATTCAAAATAATACATAATGTATTCTGATTTCATTTTTATGAAGTTCCAACTCAGGTAAAACTAATCGATGGTATCAGAAGTTAGAATACTGGTTAGCTTTGGGATGAAGAACGGGAGTAGTTTACAGGGATAAGTATGAAGGGGTCTGCCTGGCTTCTGATAATGTTCTATTTTTTTTTTAACTTAAGTGGTAATTCTATGTCTTTTTTCACTTTGTGATAATTCATAAGCTATTCACTTATGAAACTCCACTTTTCTGTATGTCATACTGCAATAAAAAAATCAATTAAAAATAAAGTTGTAATGCCCTAATTGGTTTCCAGTTTCAAAGCATTGACACAGACGTTTATTTTACCTCATACTTGATATAAGTATGCAAGTTATATACATGTTTTTAAAATTAAGACTGAGCTATTTTACAATTTACTTATTATCAAGTGTTAAACTTTTTTTAAACAAAAAGAATTCAGATTTTTAAATTCTCTTTTTGTGTGTGTTTGTGTGTGTGAGAGAGTGAAAGAGGCAGAGAGATGCACAGAGTGAGACAGAGAGGAAGAGAAAAGACAGAGTTCTCCTTCTAATTGTGTGGCAATTTGAAATTATCTCCGGGGTCAGATTTTTCAAAGGCTTTTGCCCCAGTTATCAAAGCTAAGTTAGTTTTCAGAGACAAATGGCTTAATTTCAACAATTGTTGGAAAAACGTAGAATTTAATGCCATTAGTGAAATTTTTCAGAATGAAATGCTGTGATAAGATTAAATTTGATCACTGATAACTCACTTTAAACAATTAATATGAAATTTATACATCTTAAGGAAACAAAAGATACAACTCAACTTGACAAATGTAGGAATTATTGAAAAAAACATAAGTAGGAGAGTCATGGAACTCAATCTCACTTAGTCCAAGCCTTTCACTACACAAAAGAAGAAACTGACCTAAGGCAGTATAAATTAATACCCAATGCCATCTTATTAATGGTAGATTGGGGATTCCAATGCTCCTGACATCTAGAGCACCATTTGCTCCTATTCCTCACTGGGCCTCTAAATATGCCTGTATCGTAATACACCTGTGTTTAGAACACATTTAGAAGTAAATTCCAATGAACCTCTATTTCAGTTCACATAGAGTTTCAACACCCTCACCCCCCAACCCCACTGCCCCAGCAAACACACACAAACACACACACACACACACACACACACACACACACAAACACACATGCTGTGGTACTCTGAACCTAATCCAAGATTATATTTCTCTATATGACAAATCACCACGTTAGCTACACGCTGTGTTCAAAACAAATGAGTGAATGAATAAAGTGTCAACTCACTCTAAAGTAAGCTTCAAAGGCATCTGGTCATGGTGACTGGCAATAAATGTCCTTGAAACATAACTGTCATGAGAATATCTACCCAGTTTCCAAAACCAATAAATGTAGGTTGTTTATATCTCTTTAAATTTTGTTTTAAAAAGATAAAATGTTAAGATGCATTGCGTTTACCAGAGATTACTGAACATTTTTTCAAATATAAAGTATTGCTTCCTCGGTTTTAGTGATTTCTCTCTATGGCAAAAATAAATTCTATTGTAGGCTTAGACACAATTTCAATCAAGTCATTATTACTTTCATGCCATGTAGATGGCTCACACTTATTTAAAACCTTCAAAAATAATGTTTATTTTAGTGTTGAATCCTTTCATTCAACAAATATTTTTGGTTAACTATGATGTACAAATTAGTATGCCATTTTTTTTTAATGAACATTGCAATTACTCCTCCCACAGTTCTCAACCACTTTACAAGATTCACAATTCCTCTAGCTGGTGGTATATAACGTCTGACAAGACCAGTCAACCATTATTAGGTAGCTAAGATTATTCCATTATTCCATTATGTCATCTAAATGATGGAATTCTCTAATATTTTGGTTTATTCACCTTTTTATAGCACTTCTCCAGGTAGATAGCAGTGGTGTACAAAATATACCTATCCTATCAAACAACTTCAAATTCAGTTATAATAAACTTTCATATTAAATGACTACTGTGTCCAAGGCAATGTCACATATCCACATTGGTAAGCAAATTTTTCCTATATACATTTTTATTCTCTTATTCAGCATACATGGGCCTTGTAAAACTTTTGTATTTATGATCCATGTTAAATATTTTTTTTGAAGTGTTGCAGTGGTCATGATTGTTTTCCTTCTTCTCTTTTTAACCCTTCAGAAATATTAAGAATGTGAAGTTAGTTTCTCTAAAGTATTTGGAACATATTTTGTTTCTAACAGCAATAAGTTTTGGCTCTTGAAAGTATTCTGTTGACTTTTTCCATATCTGAAATGAAAATGCTGAACTCAAAATGCATTGAAAAAATACTGCAGTTAAATTCACTATAGGCAACATATTAAATCTATGGAATCCATTATGCCCCAGGTGACTCAATATTAATGGTATTATACCAGAAACCAAGACTATTTCCAACTGTAGAGTAGGACAACTTTCAGTAGTGTTTCTTCAGCTGAATACTTATCTTATGAATTAATAAAGGGCTCATTCCTAAGTACCAGTCATATGCTCTACATATACTGCCTTGGAAAATTAAGAAAGTCTTGCTCACATCCTTGATTTTTTTCTAACTCCACCATTTAATTATTCTAAATTATATGTCAAGGTACAGATTTGCAAAATACAAGCACTTGAAGATCACTTCTTAAATGGTCAGAAACTTTGTGGTGTGATGATTATATTTATCATAATTTATCCTTGTGAGCATACACAGACAGATGCATTAGCATCAAGATGCTGGTTTCCAGAGTACAGCAAGTTTTTCAACTTTGGTATTTATGTACAATTTTCTAGATACAACAGTTACCCAAATTTGAAAATGTGACACATCACTTATTTATCATTGACAAATGTGTTCTTGTTACTCATGTTTCATAATAGGTTTTAAACCACTGAAGAAAATACCAAATGAAGAATTTTCTTATATTGAAAATAGTTGCAGCAGACTCAAAATTAAATATTTCAAAGATTCATGGAAAGTTCCAGAAGACAGGCTAATGGCTAGAATGGTACAGAATTTATAGCATTCCTATATCAGAGTTTTATCCTAAAACTCTGATATAGGAGTTATGTATTTTCACTTTCTAAATTTGACTTGCATGAGAATAGTCCATAACAATATTTCTCTGGTCATTTCAATATATGCATTATAAAGCTATTCAAAAGATATTTCAAAAAAAAAGGTATTTCATACTTAAATCTATATTCTAATTAAAAGAATTATAAAAACAAAGAGAAAAATAATCATGGATAATATAACAGAAAGACTATGGGAAGAGGTGATAAATTACATAAGAACTGTTAAAAAAACAAAATTCAACTAAGTGAATTTGCAGATCTAATTGCTTTATTAAGCAATTTATCAATCTGGCAGCACTTCATCTAGCAAATAGAGAGATACACTGAGGAGTTGTACAACTGGAAGATTTTCATAGGCGGGTGGAGGGTGCGACAAGGAAATTATTATTAAAAAGAAAAGAATTGTTTCAGGCCAGGTCATCTTTTTTTGGGGGGAAGGGAACTGCAAAGGTCTTATTACGCAGATTACTTCACTAGTACTAATCAGGAAATTTCAGGTTTATACTTCACTAGTGCTAATCAGGAAATTTCAGGTTGTCTGTTTCAAGGTCACATTCCTGGGAGAGGATAAAACTGCAATTAGGTCTTGGTTTGCTGTCCTGGGGGTAAATGACTCCATTTGGGGCCTGTTGTTTTTGTTAGCTTGTTTGTTTTAAACAATTCTTTCCTCTCTGCCTAACTTAGAGATCTGATAAAAAAAATTAAGGCATTAGTGCCACTCTCTGCTACCACTCCGTAGTTCTTACGTCTTTCACTGACCCCAGATCACCACTTCAGATTCACAATTTTTAAGTTCATCATTCTCTTTGCTCCTTCTCTGACGCTCCAGTCTTAGGGAGATCATTTGCTTGGTATTTAGTGGCTGCAAACATGCATTTAAAGCTTTTGAGAGAATACGACACACCAGGGAGATTATAAGCAGGATAATTCCCAATATTTGGAATGTGCTTCAGAGCCATGGTCCCCAAGACCCAAACCAATCAAAGAAAGACCCCATTGAAGGAATCACCTTTTTAAGCCAAGTGGCTTGCTCAGTGATCTTACATAACTGAGTTTCAACTTCTGTAAAAGCGCCAATTCAGGTAGAGCAGATGGCGATGGCCACAACAGACACCTCTTTGTTCAGCTAAAAAATAATCAGAGGTCATCTTTTATCAAGAACAACCTTGGCCAGAGACTCTAAGAATGGCCTTTGTTAGGCAGCTGTTGTCTTAACAACAAAATCTACAAAGTCTCCAAGAGTTAAGGAGATATTTTCTATTGAAACAGGAGGGAAGGGGGCATGGCACAACTTTTAAAAGAATGACAGAGCCTTTGGATACAATATAAACTGGCTAGAACCAACTAGGTCCAAGATGGCAGAAGATTCGACTTCCAGTAGACCTTGAGCCTCATTATACACTCACTATAATACATTAGCATGCTAAATGACACACCCACCAGTGCCATGACAGTTCTGAGGCCAATCATCAAAGGTCAAAAAGTGGGTGGTGGCCCAAATCCTGGAAATCTCCGCCCCCTTCCCCAAAATAGTTGGAATAATCCTCCCGCTCATTACCTATGAATTACCTATGAAATTCATAGGTAATTTCAGCCTATGAAATTACCCAGCTGATAAAAACTAATCACCCTGTATTTCGGGGCCTCTCACCTTCTGAGATGGCCCACACTCTGTCTGTGGAGTGTGTCTCTCCCATGGCTACACTCACTTTTTGAGACGAATCACATTTTGTCTGTGGAATGTGTATCACTCTAAATAAATCCACTTCTTAACTATCATTTTGTCTCTCACTGAATTCTTTCTGCACTGAGACATAAAGAACCTGAGCTTCAGTATGTCCTGAGACCAGGTGTGTGATTTCAATTAAAATTTGCTGGTGGTCCAGTGGTTAAGAATCCGCCTTCCAACGCAGGGGACATGGGTTTGATCCCTGGTCCGGGAACTAAGTTCCCACATGCCACGGGGCAACTAAGCCCATGTGGCACAACTACAGAGCCCATGCATTCTGGAGCCCACATGCTCTGGAGCCCACGCGCCACAACTAGAGAGAAGCCCACACGCCAAAACGAAGATCCCGTGTGCCGCAACTAAGACCCAATGCAGCCAAAAATAAAATAAATATTTAAAAATAAATAAATAAATAAAGACAATGGGTTCAAGTCCCAATCTGGGTTCTAGCTTGGTTCGAGTCCTGGCCCATCAGTTCAAGTCACAATCTGAGTTGTGAGGTTTCACTATTATATTCTCATCTGTATTTACTCCTAACCAGGGAATGCATCTATTCACAGGGACTGCTGCTGCGTTTACCCATTCATTCAAGGCAGAGGTCTTATTATGCAGACTACCTCACAAGTGCTGATCAGGGAATTTCAGATTGTCTGTTTAAAGGTCACATTCCTGGGAGAGGTTGAAACTGCAATTCTGCAAATAAGTCTTGGTTTTCTGCCCTGTGGGTAAATGACTCTACTTGGGCCATTTATTTCTTTTTCTCTCTTTTTTTTTTTTTTTTTTAACAGATCTAACAAATTGATAAAACTCTTTAAGCCTCAATTTCCTTATTTATAAAATAACCAATACTAACACCTGCTGTGGTCTCCTCACAGGGTTATTACTCTGAAGACAAATGCGTCCATAAAATATGAAAGCACTTGATAAACTGTTAAGTGCATTAAATCTAAGACTGGAAGACATCTGTCCAATTACATGAGAAAGCATTCAGCCCATAAAGGAATAAATAACTAGTGTGACATCTTCCTTGGCAGTGAAATTTCTCCCCTAGGACTCTCTCTAGTGGCTCAATTTCAGAACACTGAGCAGAACTCTATGGGAAAACACAGAACCAAATGTGACCTGTTTCAAGGGTGGTGAGAGGCTGCATGAGAAACTTTTAGAGGAAAGCCTATACTGGTGCCCTGGAGAAAGCAACGCCATGATCCAAGAAAGACACCAGACTCCCACATGCTCAAACAAACTGGGATTGCAGAAGAAATGGTCACGGCCAGATTATCACAGGGTTATTGAGGAGAATATACATCTCGCTCCTAAATCTGCTTTCTCTCCTAGGTTGTGCCTATTAGCGCTAATATCTTCTCTCCTCAGCTCTTTTTTTCCTCCTTCTTCCTCATTTACTCTAAGTGCAGACAGCTTAGCAAAACTGCAGATATTAGCCAAAAAAGTTACTTCATTTTGGATCCAGGGTTATAGTTTTTAAATTAATATTTACTTTGGCCCACATTTCACTTTTGTTTGTATTTTTCTCTGACAATCTAAATACTACTTGAAAAGAGTCATTTACGAGACAGCATCTGAGCTGGCCTCCAAGAATAACAGGAACGAAACCTGACATGAGCAATAATCAGGCCATGTGAAGGACTCTAGGACAGCCTCTCGGAGTTAATTCCTAAGAGCTTCTTTACAAAACGTATTGATACAGATGGATATTGAAAGCTGAAGAGTTTTTATTTCCCTTTCTTTGTTAAATGTGATCTTTTTGATAGATGGATCTACATGGGGAACTTTACAAGAAATTCGGAAAGAGAGTTGGAATCTTCAAGATATTTACCTACAGAGTTTTATGCCTGACATCACTAATAAAAAATATGAATTTATTATAAAGTATTCAGAAGAAAGTGACAGAGTTCTGGGAGTTTCAGAACAATAGTTTTTTGCATAGTACCCACTAAAGAGTGCTGCCTTTAGAGGTAAAAGAGCACATTCTGGAGAGTCTTCATAACAGATAAATCTAATTTTCAAAGCACTCTCAAGCCTGTCTATCAAGCAAATGTGTAAAAAGAGATCATAATCTCAATACATCTATAGTATTAAAATTATTAAATTGCTTTTTGCTTTAATTTTCTATAAAAGAGAAAAAATATTTTTCTTGCTGCAATCACGGCCAATTTCATCTCTATTTGTTTAGAGAAACAGTTAAATTGGACCACAGAGGTACAAAATCCATGAATTAAGTATTTTTGAATCCTCAATTAAGCCTTCTGATTATATCCTATTATGCAGTTCTAGGCATTCTTCTAAGCTACCACTTCTCAGCTCCTCCTTTCTGACCATAACTTCTTCTATCCTGACTTCCTTCCCAACTTTCAATGACTGCTTATCACCCAGCCAGTTGAAGTCTCCAGATTTAACCTTAGAGTCAGCCTTTTCTACCTGGATTCATAGGTAAGGCCCTCCACAGCAGCCCACCACTCCACAGAGTTTGGGATCATTCCCATGGGCAGTTTTCTCCATCTCTGTGTATAAATTTGTAAGAGAAACACACACACACACACACACACACAAATACCAGCTGTAAGTTGAAAAATGTCTGCAGTTAACTTAATGTATTGTACCAATGTTAATGTCTTAATTTTGAAAAGGTATACCAGGGTTCTGTAAAATATAACATTAGGAAAAGCTGAGGGAAGGGCATATAAGAATAGTTTGTACTATCTTTGCAACTCTTCTGCAAGTGTAACATTATTTCAAATTAAAAGTTTAAAAAATGTACCAGATATTGCCATTTAACAAATATCTACATTTTCCCAAATTTCATATATATTTTTCTACCAATCTGCTTAATTTCTATCATCTCTATGTTATTTATTCTTTACTCAAGAAATTTATTCTTTTTTTCATAGATTATTTTGTTCATAATTCATTCTAATCCTTAAGAATGTTTCTTTTCAAACACTCTGTTTACATTTTTACTCATAGGACTTACTGTCCCCAACGTGTAGCATAGGAGTTATAATATCAGGAATGAAAATTATTTTTGTCTTTCTCTACCTTAACTTCTATTTACCTTTCCTTAAAAGGAAACCTTTACCTCATTCCACTTACCCAGAGACCCTATTCTCTTATTCTGAGAATTTACATTCCATTATCCCTTCCTTTTCTAATTAATTTTTCCAACATCAAGTTCTTTAATTGAAACTTTATACAGAATAATATATTTCTGAGAACTTTTTTCCTAATCTCCCTATTGAGTTTAATAATTATGTATTTCCTAGTCTAGATCTGCACTGTCTAATAAGGTAGGCATAGCTGCATATAACAACTGAGCACTTGAAATGCGGCTAGTCCAATAGAGAGGTACTGTAAATATAAAATAGATATATTTCAGACACTCAATATGTAAAACAACATAAGATATCTTAATTTTTATATTGATTACATTTTGAAATAATATGGATATATTAAATAAAGTATGTTATTAAATTTAATTTCACCTGTTTCTTTTTACATTTCTAATGTGGCTACAAGAATATTTAAAATTACAAATATTGCTTGCATTATATTTTTGTGGGATGGGACTTCTCTAGATATTTATTTTCCTCCTTCATTTCCTAACCACATTAAACAGGATTAACCACCTTCTTTCTATCCTTACTGATCTTAGTATGAATGCTCTAAAGCCTCTTGGTCCCTTCTCTACTTCTTATTTTCTTCTTCTTCTCCTTTGTCAGCCTCTGACTCTCTTCTCTCAACATCCAACAGTCAGGATCAACTGCCTTGGACCTTCTGCTCTTCAATTTATACATCTACTTCCTCAAAGAGGCCATTTTTTTCTAAGCTGTTTTGTTTTGCTTTGCTCTTAATTTTTCAGCTATTCGTAGGTAAAGATACCCAAAATCTCTGCTGGAATTTCAGCTTATATCTCATAGGATAACCTCATCTCTCTGGGAATTTCCTTAGGCCATTTCCACTAGTGAACTCTATATGGAAACCAAAACTTCAAATACCTAATTCCGAATGTGTCAACCTTCCTGACAAGTACTAAAGTCACCACTTGCTGTTACCCAGGTCTTCCTATGGGTTATCTTCCTAAATTATTTTTTCCCTGCCTTCCACCAGAGGCCAGTCTTGAATTCCTAGCACCTGTCAGAGTCCACAGCTTGTTGTGCAGAGCATTTGTAGAGAGGAGGATGCTCCCTCAGTGTTCTTTAAATGCACTGATCTAATCCAAATGGATGGAGGTTTTTCTCGGTGGTGGTGGTGGGGGTGATGGCTAAGGAAAAAGATTTTCCTTTTCTTCTTTTCCTTACCTGATGAGAATACTATTATCTTCTTAAAGGCTTATGCATCCAGATTCTTTCCCATCTAATTTAACACACTACCAGAAAGTGAATTTACATACTCATTTTTCTGACCAGGCTGTCTCTTCATAGTTGTCTAAGAGTTATTTTGCATCCAAGACGTGCTGTATATAGAATTTAAGGTTCTACTCTATATTTCACATGTATGCAATTTAATTTTCATTGTAATGTTTACGACTTCATTTTTGTTCTGGCTATAGCCATAATCTGTTTCTGACATTATTCCTTCTTCTTTTTCCCTAGTTGCTTCCCCACACTTTTAGTCACCTAATTGATATTAAGAATTGCACAAGGTACAAGATTTTACCCTTTTTGTTAATATTTCATGGATACTGGCAGAAAATGCTGGACTGCTACGTCAGAGATAAAGAATTTTTATTACTCAGAGCTTCATTTTCGTTTATGTTATTCTCCATGTCTCACAAGTCCCACAGAGAAGGATGATGCTGGTGGCCCCAAATGATGCATGTGTGCTCACTGGGTTGCATTATAGGAGAAGAACTTTGGGTTTGAGGATTTACTGTTTTTACTGTGAGCAAAAGCAAGCCTGCTCTTTGTCCAAAGAAAGGTGTTACCTCATCCTTCAAGGATGTTTGCTGCAAAGACAACTCTGAGAGATAACCCAGATAAAGAACAGTCAGGGCCTTGCATTTTTGAGATACTCAGAAAGAATGTGCAAGAATGCTCAGTGACCATGGCAGATGCTTCTCCCAACAGGCAACCACATGTTACTGGATCCCCTATAAGCCTACCATTATACTAGCTATGGGCGATGAGAGCTATAAACCCAATACAGCCTGCTTTTTAAAACAAACAACACTTTCAAGGAGGTAAGACAAGCATTCATGATACAGTTCAAAAGAAGTAATCAACATTTAAGTTGTGAGGTAAAAATAATACTGGCATAAAATATTTAGGGATAACAAATGGGATCTTAAAGTATTTATTTCTTTCCTATATTTGACACCTGACCTGAGTAGCTCAGAATTATCTCTTTATTTAAAAAAAAAAATCTATTTTTACAAAGTGAAATACATGCATGTAGCTACCTTACAGATCAAGAAATTGAACAATAAATGTACCCAAGAAAACCCCTGATCCTTCTTGATGAGAACTGAGATCTTTACGCTATTGAATCTGCCAATCCATATTGGCATATCTCTCAATTTATTCAGGTTTCATTTCTCTCACTAATGTTTTATGGGCTTCTGTTTAGAGGTCTTACCCATGCTTGTATTCCTTTTTTGTTTTCTTTTGTTTTACATTTTTTTGAAGCTATGCCATCAGGTAAACTCAAACTTAGAATTACTACACCCTCTGGTGGACTGGCCTTCTATCATTAACAAATGTTACTCTTTCTTATGCCATATTCCTTAGAAGCAGAGCATAAAATGAGGATTCTTGTGCAAGTGATCTATTGAGAGTGCTTTCTGGAGGAATGTGCAAGGAAGAGAGATGCAGAATTGCAAAGCAAGAAGGGCCAAGCAAAGATTTAGGTTCAGCTGCAGTCTAACCTCAGCCAGATCCCCCAGGCACTCTGGAGAACAAGGAATACCTAAACCTGTCTGCCTTAGGAAGCTTGGGCTTTTATACCCCTATATCTGTGATTTATTGGCTATATTTGTTAAGAAGGTAGATCTCATGTTATGTGTTTCTTACCATAATAATAAAAAAAAAAATATTGGCTGTGGGTCACTCCCAGGGGACAGTATAACCCTCCAGCATCTCTGGGTGATGTGGTTCTGCTATTTCTGCAGAAAAGGGTGTAGCTGTGAGCTAGTAGCAGCCAACACTCACAGGAGCCATAGCTCTGGAGAGGGATGCATTGGGCACTGAAAGTATACAGGATAAGCTTTCAGTCTATCAGCTCTCTCTTCACTGTGTACTCTATGCCATTAAATCCATCCACTGAGTTCCTATTGTCAGTATAGGTATTTTTCAGTTATAGAATTTTAATTGTTTTCTTACATTCTAGTTCTTCTGTGTAATAGCATCTTTTCATCTACTTTCTTGAAAATAATAATCCCTTTTTTAAAGTCTGTATCTGATAACTCCAGTATGAGTTAACTATGGGTATCTTCCTATTCTCTCTTTTCCTTTTCATTCTATTTTGAGGCTTGTTGGTAATTTTTTATTGACAATAAAACATTTTGTATGAGAACTAGTTGAGGTACTGGGTGATGTTATCTCCCCAGTAGTGAATTCACTCTCTTCACTGGAAGGCATACAGAAAAGGGACACATCACCCCAGCCCAACCATATGCCAAGCTGATTGGAGTTGGGCTATATTCCTAGTAAGACTCAGTCTACTTTTGCTGTACCTCCTAGGACATAGCTCTCTAGGTTTGCAAATGAGAGCCTCGAGTGCTCCTTCCCCTTGAATTGTCCTAAATTAGAAATTCTGCCTTTCCATGGTAACAATATAACAAAAAAAACCTCAGTTTTGCCTTTCAGCTACTTTCTGCTTTACTTTTAGCCTCCCTTTCTATGGAGCTTGAACCCTCTTGCACTGTTGGTGGGAATGTAAATTGATACAGCCACTATGGGGAACAATATGGAGGTCCCTTAAAAAACTAAAAATAGAATTACCATATGACCCAGCAATCCCACTACTGGGCATATCCCCAGAGAAAACCATAATTCAAAAAGACACATGCACCCCAATGTTCATTGCAGCACTATTTACAATAGCCAGGTCATGGAAGCAACCTAAATGCCCATCAACAGATGAATGGATAAAGAAGTTGTGGTACATATATTCAATGGAATATTACTCAGCCATAAAAAGGAACGAAATTGAGTCATTTGTTGAGACGTGGATGGATCTAGAGACTGTCATACAGAGTGAAGTAAGTCAGAAAGAGAAAAACAAATATCATATATTAATGCATGTATGTGGAACCTAGAAAAATGGTACAGATGAGCCAGTTTGCAGGGCAGAAGTTGAGACACAGATGTAGAGAACGGACATATGGACACCAAGGGGGGAAAGCTGTGGTGGGGTGGGGATGGTGGTGTGCTGAATTGGGCGATTGGGATTGACATGTATACACTGATATGTATAAAATTGATGACTAATAAGAACCTGCAGTATTAAAAAAACAAACAAAACAACTAATACTAAACTTTCATTGGGTTATTTGTATAGAAATATGTTAATATAAATGTTTCAGGCATTACATGAAATTTCTAAAAATCTTATATGTTCTGATATAATGTTATAAGTCATAATCCTAGTTATTACTTTAAAATGTATATCTCAGAAAGAACTAATTTTCTTGTCAACTGCATTATTATGAACTTTCATCAAATCTTTAACTGTGGTCATTTTTAAGTCTTTTGTCATTTACAGACAGTTCTGGGTGTACTCTGATGCTTTTGCAAATATGTTCCTATAAAAGGGTTTCATCTTCAAGAAATTCAAGGAAAAGACGCTGACAAGTACAGGTTTCTGGTAACTGACTGTACTGCTGAACTGAATGAATAAGCATTTTCAGCACTCTAATGAAAAACTGATGAACTCATAAAAGTGCTAACAAAAGATCAAGATGAAAAAAAAAATTAATTACATGGGACTGAGTGAACTGATGAGGATGAGTATAGTTTTTGTGACTTTCTGTTTGAATTAAAAAAAAAAAATCCCACAAGGACTCAGAGGCAAAGAATATACAAATCAATTTTCACTGCAAAGTAAAGGAGCTGTTACAGTGGATTACTGGACTGAATGTCAATATTATGACATAGTATGAGTGTGTTTCATGTTTGGTAATTGCAATCATTGTTGCTTTTGTTGTGGTCATCCATGTACAATGCTTGGTGTCAGTCTATTTATCTCTTGTAAAAATAAAATACAGTGTGTGTGTGTGAAAAAAAAAAAAACCAAACAAAAAAAAATTAGCAAATGTCTTGAGGGAGAAACTAGTGTTGAGTGTTGGGCTCACTCCAGACCCCTAGTCCCTCAAGCTTTGGCTGCCTTGGCAGCCTCATTCCAGTTTTGGTCTCTGCAGGACCATGAAATTGCTGAAAACTCTGCTGGTTTTTCTGCCTCTAAGCAGCCATCTTCTGCCCAGTTTCTTGGTCTCTACTGTTTTTTCAGTTGACAAATGACCTGAAAGAGAAAATGTACACAGAATCTCCAGAAAGTAGGTGTCCTAATTTTTGCCTGCCTAAGCCATTTGATGTCTCAAAAAATGACATGCATATCATACATGTATGTATATATGGCATTATATATAATCTATCTAATCTGTATCCGATTTTTCTACTGATTTTGGATGGAGCAGTTGGTCTGCTACAAGCTACAGTCATAGTTAAGGCAGTGGTCATCTTAATAAGTGTTTTCAAACTTCAATCTTAAGAATAGTTTTTGCCATTCATTAAGCAACTAGTTGTACTGAGCATCAACCTTGTTGAAAACTCTGAACCAGGTGCTGGTAAAATAAGGAAATCAGTAAGATAAAATCTATGCTCTCAGTAGGCTCTTTTCTGGGCTCATTTAGCAGCCTCAATATATACAGTTTTCTGAAAAATTTTCACGATTTCCACCTTAGTGACAATACTCTTCCCACCCATCTCACCATCTCAAAATTATTCCATGGCTATTCTTTTATATTAGTTAATATAGGAAATGGAACTAATGTTTATGGAGTGCTAGATGCTTTCTATGTTCTTTCACTGTTAATCTTTATTGATGTTACGATTTTTGTCCCTATTAAATAACTGAGTATATGGAGATTAAAAGAAAGAGTACATGAAGGTCACACAAGATAACTAAAGTGAAGAAATATGTAAACTTAGGTCCATCTGACTCCAACACTTCTATCTTTCTGCTGCTAAGCATTTTCTCTATATGGCATCTGCCTTGGGTAAATGCAACTACAATCTCTCAAAAAGCACATAGCCCACTAGAAATCATGTGAACTAGAAAAGATGCTTTATTATTTAATTTTGATATTTACTTCTTCTGTAACTAATAGTTATCAGATTTGCTGCCTGATTCTACCATTTCATCTATTCTGTAGCCAAATCAGCCTTTATTTCATCTCTAGGATTTTAAGACATATATGTTGCATTAATGAATAACCGTAAAATATTTCCTTATTTTACCATGCCCCTTGAATTATAAATGCCTTGAGAGTAGAGACTGAACTCACATTACATCAAATATAAAACCTGGGTCAAATAAGCCCTCAAAAACTAATCAGTGATATAGACTCATCAAATAATACTTGTCTTCCTCAATAGAAAATTTATATTCTATATTATTCTTTTGCCATGTAATGGAGAGCATGTGTATGAAGACTTTAAGTAGCAATTCTCCCCAATAACTTCTTTCTGGTATATCAGTTGGCTTGTGTGGCTGTTTCTAGAAGCAAACAGGTGGATAAAATCATTTCTCCAGACACTTTTCAGACTTCCTCAGCAATCTATGCTCTAATGTCACTCACATTAGCACCTGTAACAGTTCCTGGTTAACAGAGAGTTAACACACGTCCCTCACACCTGGTTCCTGTCCAGGCTGTAAGAGCAATTACAGGTCCCTAGCCAAAGATAACAACTAAAGTTGGACAGACTCCATTCCTCCAATGCTGAAATGAAATACGTCTTTTCATCCATGATAGTCCCTGATACTATCCCTATCCTCTTCTCATTGGAAATGTCAAAGCCACGAGCAGAGTATTAGGAAATACAATGGATGTACTATCTGATTCTACAGCATATTTACAACATAACGATGTCAGTGTTCTCAGAAATACTTACAATCTTAGGAAAACAATATTAGGTGGCCTGGTTACAAATGAGTTTCAAAGTGTCTCTTGTATCTTTATTAACCAGGAAGATGAATTATTTTGTGTGATATATAGATATAAGAAAGAGACAGTAAAAGCTGTATTTCCTATGACAAAGAAATACTGTTCTTAAGAAATTACTGTAAACTTTTGGGGGTGTGATATTGGTATTATTATGTTTGGGAAAAAAGTCTTAATCTATTAGATTTATGTAATGAAGCATTTACACATGAATAATGTGATTCTAGTATATGCTTTAATATAATTGAGACCAAAAACAACACAAAAATGGCAGGCAGTTTATGATTGTTAAAGCTAAGAGAGGGTAAGTGGTTGTCCATTGTGCTACTTTCTCTACATTTGTATATATTTTAAATATTCCAAAATAGAAAGTATAAAAATGTTTTCTCCTCCCATGATGAAAACAGTTAGTTTCATAACTAAAAGTCAGTATTGAGATACATAAACTGAAGGGTTTCCTAATTTTTTCCTAAATAGCAGTGATTAGCTTGCGTATTTTTTATTAACCTAATTATTAGTTGAAATCATAACACACTATCTTTAAGAATTCTTTAGAGTCTCAAAGCTAGATGGAAAGAATGGAATAATTTGAGATTGGTTCAAGATGGTGGAGTAGAAAGACATGTGCTCACTCCTTCTTGTGAAAGCACCAGAATCACAACTAACTGCTGAATAATCATCGACAGGAAGACACTGGAACTCACCAAAAAAGCTACCTCACATCTGAAGACAAAGGAGAAGCCACAATGAGATGGCAGGAGGGTGGCAATCACAATAAAATCAAATCCCATAACTGCTGGGTGGGTGACTCACAAACAGGAGAACAATTATACCACAGAACTCCACCCACTGGAGTGAAGGTTCTGAGCCTCAGGTCAGGCTTCCAAACCTGGGGGTCCGGCAAGGGGAGGAGGAATTCCCAGAGAATCAGACTTTGAAGGCTAGCAGGATTTGATTGCAGGACTTTGACAGGACTGGTGGAAACAGAGACCCCACTCTTGGAGGCACACACAAAGCAGGGTGCACATCAGGACCGAGGGGAAGGAGCAGTGACCCCAGGGGAGACTGAACCAGACCTACCTGCTAGTGTTAGAGGGTCTCCTGCAGAGGCGGGGGTGGTTCTGTCTCACCATGGGGACAAGGACACTGGCAGCAGAAGTTCTGGAAAATACTCCTTGGCATGAGTGCTCCAGAGTCTGACATTAGCCCCACCAACGAGCCTGTAGGCTCCACTGCTGGGTCACCTCAGGCCAAACAACCAACAGAGAGGGAACGCAGCCCCACCCATCAGCAGACAAGTGGATTAAAGTTTTACTGAGCTCCGCCCATGAGAGCAACACCCAGCTCTACCCACCACCAGGCACTCCTATCAGAAAGCTTGCACAAGCCTCTCAGATAGCCTCATCTACCAGAGGGCAGACAGCAGAAGCATGAAGAACCACAATCCTGCAGCCTGTGGAGCAAAAACCACATTCACAAAAAGACAGACAAAATGAAAAGGCAGAGGGCTACGTACCAGATGAAGGAACAAGATAAAACCCCAGAAAAACAACTAAATGAAGTGGAGATAGGCAACCTTCCAAAAGAAGAATTCAGAATAACGATAGTGAAGATGATCCAGGACCTCAGAAAAAGAATGGAGGCAAAGATCAAGAAGATGCAAGAAATGCTGAACAAAGACCTAGAAGAAGTAAATAAAACCACCCAGAAAAATTAAAGAACAAACAAACAGAGATGAACAATACAATAACTGAAATGAAAAATACACTAGAAGGAATCAACAGCAGAATAACTGAGGCAGAAGAATGGATAAGTGACCTGGAAGACAGAATGGTGGAATTCACTGCTGCGGAACAGAATAAAGAAAAAAGAATGAAAAGAAATGAAGACAGCCTAAGAGACCTCTGGGACAACATTAAATACACCAACATTCACATTATAGGGGTTCCAGAAGGAGAAGAGAGAGAGAAAGGACCCGAGAAAATATTTGAAGAGATAACAGTCAAAAACTTCCCTAACATGGGAAAGGAAACAGCCACCCAAGTCCAGGAAGTGCAGAGTCCCATACAGGATAAATCCAAGGAGAAACACGCCGAGACACACAGCAATCAAATTGACAAAAATTAAAGAGAAGAAAAAGTATTAAAAGCAACAAGGGAAAAATGACAGCATACAAGGAAACTCCCATAAGGTTAACAGCTGATTTCTCAGCAGAAACTCTACAAGCCAGAAGGGAGTGGCATGATATACTTAAAGTGATGAAAGGGAAGAACCTACAACCAAGATTACTCTACCTGGCAAGGATCTCATTCAGATTCGATGGAGAAATCAAAAGCTTTAGAGACAAGCAAAAGCTAAGAGAATTCACCACCACCAAACCAGCTCTAAAACAAATGCTAAAGGAAGTTCTCTGAGTGGGAAACAAAAGAGAAGAAAAGGACCTACAAAAACAAACCTAAAACAACTAAGGAAATGGTAACAGGAAATACATATCGATAATTACCTTAAATGTGAATGGATTAAATGCTCCAACCAAAAGACACAGGCTCGCTGAATGGATACACAAACAAGACATACATATATGCTATCTACAAGAGACCCACTTCAGACCTAGGGACACATACAGACTGAAAGTAAGGGGATGGAAAAAGATGTTCCATGCAAATGGAAATCAAAAAAAAAAACTAGAATAGCAATACTCATATCAGATATAATAGACTTTAAAATAAAGAATGTTACAAGAGACAAGGAAGGACACTACATAATGATCAAGAGATCAATCCAAGAAAAAGATATAACAATTAAAAATATATATGCACCCAACATAGGAGCACCTCAATACATAAGGCAAACGCTAACAGCTATAAAAGAGCAAATCGACCTCAACACAATAATAGTGGGGAACTTTAACACCTCACTTACACCAATGGACAGACCATCCAGACAGAAAATTAAGAAGGACCCAGAAGCTTTAAATGACACAATAGACCAGATAGATTTAGTTGATATTTATAGGACAGTCCATCCAAAAACAGCAGATTACACTTTCTTCTCAAGTGCACACAGAACATTCTCCAGGATATATCACATCTTGGGTCACAAATCAAGCCTTGGTAAATTTAAGAAAACTGAAATCATATCAAGCATCTTTTCTGACCACAACGTTATGAGATTAGAAATCAGTTACAGGGAGAAAAACATAAAAAACACAAACACATGGAGGCTGAACAATATGTTACCAAATAACCAAGAGATCACTGAAGAAATCAAAGAGGAAATCAAAAATTACCTAGAGAAAAATGACAATGAAAACACAACAATCCAAAACCTATGGGATGCAGCAAAAGTGGTTCTAAGAGGGAAGTTCATAGTAATACAATAGTACCTCAAGAAACAAGAAAAATCTCCAATAAACAATCTAACCTTATGCCTAAAGAAAATAGAGAAAGAAGAACAAACAAAACCCAAAGTTAGTAGAAGGAAAGAAATCATAAAGATCAGAGCAGAAATAAATGAAATAGAAACAAAGAAAACAATAGCAAAGATCAATAAAACTAAAAGCTAGTTCTTTGAGAAGATAAACAAAATTGAGAAACCTTTAGCCAGACTCATCAAGAAAAAGAGGGAGAGGACTCAAATCAATAAAATTAGAAATGAAAAAGGAGAAGTTACAATGGACACCGCAGAAATACAAAGCATCATAAGAGACTACTACAAGCAACTCTATGCCAATAAAATGGACAACCTGGAAAAAATGGACAAATTCTTAGAAATGTATAACCTTCCACAATGAACCAGGAAGACATACAAAATATGAACAGACCACTCACAAGTAATGAAATTGAAACTGTTTTAAAAAGTCTTCCAACAGGGGCTTCCCTGGTGGTGCAGTGGTTAAGAATCCACCTGACAATGCAGGGGACATGGGTTCGAGCCCTGGTCTGGGAAGATCCCACATGCCACGGAGCAACTAAGCCCATGTACCATAACTACTGAGCCTGCACTCTACAGCCCATGAGCCACAACTACTGAAGCCTGCATGCCTAGAGCCCATGCTCCACAAGAGAAGCCACCGCAATGAGAAGCCCATGCACCTCAACAAAGAGTAGCCCCTGCTCACCGCAAATAGAGAAAGCCCACGTGCAGCAACCAAGACCCAATGCAACCAACAATAAATAAAGTAAATAAATTTTTTAAAAAAATCTTCCAACAAACAAAAGTCCAGGACCAGATGGCTTCACAGGTGAATTCAATCAAACATTTAGAGGAGAGCTAACGCCATCCTTATCAAACTCTTCCAAAAACCTGCAGAGGAAGGAACACTCCCAAACTCATTCTATGAGGCCACCATCACCCTGATACCAAAACCAGACAAAGATACTATAAAAAGAGAAAATTACAGACCAATATCACTGATGAATATAGATGCAAAAATCCTTAACAAAAGACTAGCAAACAGAATCCAACAGCACATTAAGAGGATCATACACCATGATCAAGTGGAATTTATCCCAGGGATGCAAGGATTCTTCAATATATGCAAATCAGTCAATGTGATATACCATACTAACAACTTGAAGAATAAAAACCATATGATTATCTCAATAGATGCAGAAAAAGCTTCTGACAAAATTCAACAACAATTTATGATAAAAACTCTCCAGAAAGTGGGCATAGAGGGAACCTACCTCAACATAATGAAGGCCATATACAACAAGCTCACAGCAAACACCATTCTCAATGGTGAAAAACTGAAACCATTTCCTCTAAGATCAGGAACAGGTCAAGGATGTCCACTCTGGCCACTCTCAACATAGTTTTGGAAGTTATAGCCATGGCAGTCAGAGAAGAAAAAGAAATAAAAGGAATCCAAATTGGAAAAGAAGAAGTAAAACTGTCACTGCAGATGACATTGTACTATACACAGAAAATCCTAAAGACGCCACCAGAAAACCACTAGAGCTAATCAATGAATTTGGTAAAGTTGCAGGATACAAAATTAATGCACAGAAATCTCTTGCATGCCTATACGCTAACAACAAAAGATGAGAAAGCGAAATTAAGGAAACAATCCAATTCACCATTGCAACAAAAAGAATAAGATACCTAGGAATAAGCCTATCTAAGGAGGTAAAAGACCTGTACTCAGAAAACTATAAGACACTGATGAAAGAAATCAAAGATGACACAAAAAGATGGAGAGATATACCATGTTCTTGGATTGGAAGAATCAATACTGTGAAAATGACTATACTACCCAAAGCAAACTACAGATTCAATGCAATCCCTATCAAACTACCAATGGCATTTTTTACAGAACTAAAACAAAAAATCTTAAATTTGTATGGTGACACAAAAGACCTCCAATAGCTAAAGCAGTCTTGAGGGAAAAAGTGGAGCTGGAGGAATCAGACTCCCGGACTTCAGAGTATACTACAAAGCTACAGCAATTAAGACAATATGGTACTGGCACAAAAACAGAAGTACAGATCAATGGAACAAGATAGAAAGCCCAGAGATAACCCATGCACCTATGGTCAACTAATCTATGACAAAGGAGGCAAGGAGATACAATGGAGAAAAGACAGTCTCTTCAATAAGTGGTGCTGGGAAAACTGGACAGCCACACGTAAAAGAATGAAATTAGAACACTCCCTAACACCATACACAAAAATAAACTCAAAATGGATTAAAGACCTAAATGTAAGACCAGACACTATATAACTCTTAAAGGAAAACATAGGAAGAACACTCTGACACAGATCACAGCAAGATCTTTTTTGATCCACCTCTTAGAGTAATCGAAATGAAAACAAAAATAAACAAATGGCACCTAATCAAACTTACAAGCTTTTGCACAGCAATGGAAACCATAAACAAGATGAAAAGACAACCCTCACAATGGGAGAAAATATTTGCAAACGAATCAATGGACAAAGGATTAATCTCCAAAATATATAAACAGCTCACGCAGGTCCATAGTAAAAAAACAAACAATCCAATCCAAAAATGGGCAGAAGACCTAAATAGACATTTCTCCAAAGAAGACATACAGATGGCCGAGAGGCACATGAAAAGCTGCTCAACATCACTAATTATTACAGAAATGAAAATTCAAACTACAATGAGGTCTCACCTCACACTGGTTAGAACAGGCATCATCAGAAAATCTACAAACAACAAATGCTGGAGAGGGTGTGGAAAAGTGAACCCTCTTGCACTGTTGGTGGGAATGTAAATTGATACAGCCACTATTTCCTTAAAAAAACTAAAAATAGAATTACCATATGACCCAGCAATCCCACTACTGGGCATATACCCAGAGAAAACCATAATTCAAAAAGACACATTCACCCAAATGTTCATTGCAGCACTATTTACAATAGCCAGGTCATGGAAGCAACCTAAATGCCCACTGACAGACGAATAGATAAAGTAGATGTGGTACATATATACAATGGAATATTACTCAGCCATATAAAGGAACGAAATTGGGTCATTTGTAGAAACATGGATGTATCTAGAGACTGTCATACAGAATGAAGCAAGTCAGAAAGAGAAAGACAAATATTGTCTATTAATGCATACATGTGGAATCTAGAGAAATGGTACAGATGAACTGGTTTGCAAGGCAGAAATAGAGACACAGATGTAAAGAACAAACATATGGACACCAAGGGGGGACAGCGGGGGCGATGGGGGGTGTGATGAATTGGGAGATTGGGATTGACGTATATACACTAATATGTACAAAAAAGATAACTAATAAGAACCTGCTTTATAAAAAAGTTAAAAATTTAAAAAATAAAGTATACAATTCAATAGTTTTGAGTAAAAAAAAAAAAGAAAGAAAGAATGGAATAATTTAACTAGTTTCCTCTGCAACATTTTATTACATGAAAGGAGCACCTCCCACCCCCACATTATTTCTTTCTGAAGGCTTCTGTCATCAGAGGTCTCCTCCAAACCACTGCTAGTTCCCATTCCCTGCCCCTCAATCTTTGTCTTCATTCTTTGTGTCTTCTTTGTCATGTCAGGATCCACCTTAGCAACTGATCTATCCTCTACAAACATAAACTCTCAACAGCATTTATCTGAATCAGTCACTCAACAAGAAATACAAAAGTGGCTTGCTTCTCCTAAATAGATATTTCTTGCTGCATGATGTCTATCTGCTACTTTGTACTGACCTCAATGCTTGACTGGCCTTTGGTTTCCTATATTGCTCTCCTCTCTGCTAACAACTATTGATTTCAGTCTTCTGCTTATGCTTCAACTCTAGACAAACTGCATGGCTCAAGACCCCTTTCCAGCTAAGATTTCCAGTTTCCTAGCATTTAGCTCTACCAGCCCATTCTGGCATTTGTCCTTAAGCAAATGTTGCCAGTTTAGTACTCTTGGTCCCGACTCATCTCTGTGATTGCACAGCTCTCCCAATATTATGTTTTCAGACAGAGGTGTTGGAGTTTTGGGGACTGCAATTCACCAACCTTTGTGGAGAACATTCAGTTTCACGTGGGTTTTTCATATAAAATGATCACACACCATACACACACCCCACATACATGCAAATACACACAATTTTCTATTTTGTGTCATTTGATAACAGTGAAATTACACCATACATTGACACAAGACACCTTCATGGTATGTTAAGTCTTCTGGGTCTCAAATGTATATCACTACCAAGTCAATTAAGACAAATTCTTAACATTTTCAGTTTTTCCAAAATATGTCCAGGAACAACTCATTTCATATCAGCCTCCTCTAAGACTACAGCCAATAAAAGGAAAAGGTTCAAAAATAGAGTATTTCTTGTAAAAATAAAACAAATTTATACAGTAGATAATTCCTTTAAAAAGGCTTATATGTCCTAATAAACTATTTAAAACACAGTATAGTACATGGTGTTTGTTAAAAATAGAGGATGTTTACATGTTGCAAATAAATCCATTTTTTGAGTTTATATTTTATGTAAACTCTTAAAATTATAAACTTTCAAAATTAAAAACTTTTCAGTGAAAGAAGTATAAGGAAATAGACAATAAAGAGCATAAAATAAGACAACAAAAGTAAAATAAAATATATTGAATTATGGCAATTATAAGTTGATTAAACATCATCTATTAAAATATTTCAAATAGATCAAAGCACAAAAACAAAGTATTACATCTATTTTCAAAAGTGATAGTGGCTCAAAATTTTCCCACATGTAGGAGATACTTGTCAGTTTTGGTTGTCCAGCATCCAACTCCCCTTTCAAACACAACCACAGTTTCCTTCCTTACTCCCCAGTAAATAATCTAAACTTGTACAGTTGAGTACTATCTTCTGGGATTTAAATACTAAAATCATTATGCAAGGATAGGAGGAAAATATGCACCTCATTCAATTCAGTGGCAGAGCCCTGTTGGTGCTGCTACAGATCTACTCCTGGAGTTTGTGCTTCTTGCCCTCTCAAGAATTCTTGGTTTCAACCCATTTTCCAACCTCGTTCTCGTGTTTTCCAACAATTCTATGAATTCCCTTATGTCTTCAACAAATTCACTGACTGCTGAAGTTCGCCAACATCAGTTTTATTTGTTTGTAAAGAAAGATTCCAATTAATGCAAATATTGATACAAGAAAGAGAACCGATAATAGAGACTTAGAGAACTGTAGGGTATTTGAAACTGCACTGTTGAGAAGGTGAAGACAAATAATGTCATACTTGTATACACATATACGTATATTTATATACAAATAAAGATAGACATGCACACACGTGTACATTGTATTCCAGGATAGAAACTTTGAAGGCCTATGAGAAAATAACCAATTCAAAGTATTCACTTAGTATCACCTAGAACAATGTCTCCCTGGCACCCTAAAACATTTTGAAGAGCATGAGGAGTTAGAGCACGCTATGGTAGGGGGGCTGATTTCCATGAAACTGCAAAAGAATGCCAAGCTTAAAACCCCACATTACTACCTTAAAGAATGAACTGACGACCATGAAATAGTAGGAATTCAACTGATTCTGTAGTCTAGTAATACACAACTTAATTCTTTGTGTGCCTTTTGTTCGCGGCCATAAGACAATAATCACAAAGATGGGATTCTGGCCACTTAAAAGGGGAAATATGAAGGGAAGGAATGACTCACCCATCTGTCCTTGTCCTCTCCTATGAAGCACCCTCCACTGACTGCCACTGCCTAAGGAAGTTCTTGTCATTCTTTGGAAGTTGCCCTTCCTTCCTGGCTTAAAAAAACCATTATTTCCTTGCCTGAGGAAGCTCCCTTAATAAGAGGTAGTTAATAAATCCTCTCATGCCTTAGCCCATTGTTATTAGACCAGTAACCAGAACCAGACTCCAGAATGCCCCAGGGTATCATATGTAGTACTAAACTTGTATAGAAAAGACTAACAAACCAAAAAAAATGGCAAGAATTTGCTGATTTTTTACTGTCAAAAGCTGTTTTTCCAAACTTTCAGGGTACATGACTAAGGAAGGCAAAGTTAAATTCAGATTGGTCTGAATTTGTCAAAATCAATGTACTTACCAGAAAATATATTTACAATGTGCCACCTGAAACTCCTACTATGTTCCTAAATTTTACTAGTAAGTTTAATGAACCTAAACCAAACACTGACACTCTAAAGGATTTTGACATGCCAAAAATCCTCAGGCATAATATAGACAAAATTCAAAGGCTTTGAGAAATTGGAAAAATAAAGTTTTGCTGCTACCATTCATGAATATGTCCTTGTTTTGTCTTTGGAAAACTGCTCAGAGACTGAGGCTGTCTTCGCCAATAACTTACTTAACACAGTTCACTGTGGGAATTATAATTTGTAATAATAATACATCACAAGCCAACAGCATACGGGATCATGTCTCTTAATAAGCCAATAAAGTATGTTATTACATACTCCAAACCAATGAGAGATTAATTACACTATTGTTCCAGGCAGAGGGGAGGTGAAAGAAATAAAGTCGAATTTAGCTGAGGTGTACATTTCTATGAGCTGGCTTTTGGAAGAGTCAGCTTAGCCAACCAAAAGCTGATGTCCAGCTGCCAGTGCAAATCAAAAGTCTCTTGTTACTAGAACACAATGTTAGTGGAATAATGGTGCCGGTGTTGGCAGGCAAGGTGGTCTGCTTTGAAGGTCATCACGCCAGGGACTGTTACACAGCTTTGCCACTATCTATGAGGAGCAGCCTTGCCAAAGCAGGAACAGATGTCCCTTCTCTTCCAGAGACTTCTGCAAGGTTTAACACTACTGCCGACCAAGCGTAGCCTGACCACACGGGAGCAAGTCTCTCAAGATCTTCAAAGAGCTATTCAGATCTGCAAAGAGTAGCCTTTCCCAGACCAAACACTCTCGGTAAAAGTCCTCACAAATTCTTGGTATTTAAAGCTTAAATATCCATGACATCACAGCTGGTCCTCCATACGTTCATACTGACAAGCACAGCAATTTTACTGACATCATCCTGACACAGCCCCCCCCACACAATGTCACCCTTAGATAAGAACAACTTCACTTAAGCCACGAACAAGTAGAGCAAAACAACTTCACATAGTAATAAACAAGTGGATGTGAAGCCATAACAAACCAATAGACAACACTCCTCATTTTCTCCCTAACTTCATCCTTTAAGAGAGGTAAAAAGAAACTCCCTTTACTAAAATGTTGTGATATATATTGGTATAGCAGGCATCAGTATCTATAAGTCACACTGACTGTTCCCCCTAAGCTCATAATCATTATGAAAGACACTATAGTGAAAACAGCCTCCGCAATCTCAGTGGGAATGAAAAAAAACCCTGTAGAGGTGGAGTCTAGGGCATTACACCAGAAGGAAAGTATCTGAGATGACTATAATAACTAGCAGTAATCCAAATAGTTTCATCTGCATAAATCTCTGGTGATGGTTAATTAACCACAAAGTCCTGGAGAAGGAATTATATATGCAAAATATGAAGGTTTTACCTGATTTACATGACAAAAAATACAAGTAAACAATTTAATTTGAAAAAAAGAAAGAGAAAAATTCAATCTGAGAAAAAGGACTGATATTAACTACCACAAAGAGGAAGGTAAAAATAACAAAAAAGTGGTAAGTTGGCACTGATCCTTTTTTGGCCATGGGAAAATCTGTGAACATTGGCAACCAAACGAACTTAGGTTTCAATAATTTTAAGAGACAATTTACAGAAGAGAAACTCTGAATGCCCAATAAATACATGCCTAGATGATCAATCTCACTTGTAATTAAGAAAGTGCAAGGTAAAACAAAACTGAGATGGTTTGGTACATATCAGAGAAGTCTGACAATATTAAGGTTTGTACTTTGTTTTATGTTGTAAGTTTATACAACCATATTAAAGAACTATCAATATTATCTATTAAAGCTAAAGGTAGATTTTTCCCTAATAGCTAGAAATTCTACTTCTAGGTACATAAAGAATTATATGTTGCAAAAGACATATACAAGAATGTTCATTGTAATATGGACTGTATAGCCAAAAAAAATTTTTAATTATCTAAATGTCCATCAAAAGGGTAAAGATAAATTATGGTATATTCATACAATGGAATAATAAATAGTAGTTGAAATACATTAGATAGAGCTACTTCTTTTTTTTTTTTTTTAACATCTTTATTGGAGTATAATTGCCTTACAATGGTGTGTTAGTTTCTGCTTTATAACAAAGTGAATCAGTTATACATATACATATGTTCCCATATCTCTTCCCTCTTGCATCTCCCTCCCTCCCACCCTCCCTATCCCACCTCTCTAGGTGGTCACAAAACACAGAGCTGATCTCCCTGTGCTATGCAGTTGCTTCCCACTAGCTATCTATTTTACATTTGGTAGTGTAGAGCTACTTCTATCCAGATAAAATATCAAAAATATAATATGGAACAAGAGAAACATGTTAGCTAAGGATACTTAAGGTATGATCCCTTTCAGATGAGATTTAAAAACACATAAAAGAATCTATCTAGTGTTTATCAAAGATAAACTTATAGGAAAATATGTGTAAATGTAGTCTCTTAGATACTAAAACTTCTAAACTAAAAGTCTCAGAAAATAGGTACAAATTTTCATGAATCTGTCAAAAGGTTTAACAATGAGAAGGACCACCCCCACTTCTAAATCTCTGGTTTTGAAATACACGGCTGTAAAAAAAAAAATAGCACTGTATATCTGTATATATTTGTTACTAACATAAATATATACAAATACATATGTAAATATATATAAATATATGTGTGTATGTATATGTATACATATATGCATATATATTGCATTTGGGGCCCCAATCATGGAACTGAGTCATTGCTATGCCATTTTTTAGTACTATAAAACCAGGTGCTTTTAGGTATAGAAGTATCTAATAAAATTAGAACATCCCACGTTGTGTTACTACAGCATATCAGGTATTTTTTACTACACCTATCAGGTATTTTTTAAGTCCACATAAGCGAACACTTACAGAGGTATAATAACTAGGGACAGTAAATCCAAGTCTAGAATGATTATTCCAGCAAGGATAAATTTACATGTTTCCTCCACAATAAAAGTGGAGAACAATCAACCTGAAAACACAGAATTGACAGGTGACCTCAAGATATGATATCCTCAAGTATCACCACAAAAATGAATGCTTCCTCAAAGCCTTCCTTGTCGTCTATGTCAGGTTAGTGTTCCTGCATCAACTAGTAGCTTCCATATTATAGTATTTATCACATTTTATTATAACCATATTAAGGGTCTATTGTTACCATTAGACCAAACTCCAATAAGGAAAAGAGTTTTATGTATCTTGTTTACCGTTGAACTCTCAACTCCAAGACAATGGCTAGCAGGTAGCAACAGCTCAGAAATACTGTGAAATGGATGGTTATTCAAGAATTGACAGATATCAATTAAATATTCTAGTTCATGTGAAAATGTAAGGCATGTAAACACTTCATTTCCAATGAGCAAAGGAAGGCTTCTTGTATAATAATAATAGGTGACATTATAGAGTGCTTACTATTCACCAGACACTGTTTTAAGTCTCATTTAACACTCACTCACCCAAGGATCTCATATTATCTTTGTCCTCAGAAAGGTTAAGTACACCTTAGCTTCTGAAGCACATTTGGTCCACAGACATATTTTGGGGGTCCACTCACTACACTTCAAAATTTTTGGAATGCATGAAGATGGACAAAATGGCAGAAGTTCATAATACATCGCACCACCACCACCTATTGAATTTCACTTGCCAGCTTCAGTGGGTTTTTTTGTCACCTGCCTGGTCCCTGAAAGCATTTAAATTAGTTACCCATGCCATAAACAGTAAATGTAATTATTACTTCTTTCTATTCACATGGTAATAATTTTCCAGCTTTCTGCCAGTGGGTGAGTAACTACATATAGTGTTCCCCAGTGGATTAGGACCAGAGGAGCTATCCAATTTTCTGTGTGTCCCTGAGGGGGCCAATTAAATAGTTTTAAATACGGGGGCAGGGAGTTCCAGAGGTCAGCCTGAATTGGGTGTGATAAAATTTCAGACATTTGTAAGCATGTCAAATAGATTAGTAGAGTAAAACAGCTGAAGATTTTGCTTGGAAGCTGGTAAACCTTACAGAAATAAGATATTCCTAAAGGAAAGTGAAGTTAATACTCACCAAACTGGTCTAAGAACAATAGTTCGCCATAAACGCAATGGGATAATTTTGAGTTTAGTAAGTTTTTTCCAGCAAGCTTCTGGTGACTGAGTGCAGAAAAGGAAATTACGGCAGATGTTATATCACAGTCAAAGGCAAAACCTCAGATTTTATTAATACCTGATATAGCTCATGCCATGGAAGCCAAGCAATGACCCATTCAAATCTTTATTGAAAAGAGAAAGTTTAACAACTCCAATAATTATATAATTTCTCAAGTTTCCTTCAAATTCTTCCACCTTCCAGCAAAACCTAATAAATTTACCCACTTAGCATACCCAACCTCAGATTAGGGTGGTGGAAAGACAGGAGTAAAACAACTTATCTGGAAAAATAACATTTTGCTTTACCCTGAAATCTCTCCTCTGGTTTTCTCCTGTGAGCTCATGTCACCTTTAATTTTTGACACACACCAAAGAATCTGTTACTAGACCTCTTGGACTTAGGTTTCTGCATATGTCAAGTGTGATCAGGTTAGTCAGCTAAGACCCAGGATTATCTAGACCACAGACCATCTTGAGAAAAGGTGAAAGGTCAGGAGGTTATCAGGGGGTGACTCCATTAACTAGATAAAATTTAGTCTCGGGAGCCACACATCACCCAACTCTGGAGCAGTTGAGACTCTGGACACTAGGATACTCCCTCAATACCTTTAAAGGCATCCTAACACCTATATCTGCCTGAAAGTCCTAGGCACATTTCAAGTCACAAATCAAATGCGCCTCTCTCAATAAGACCTTCATAAATGCAATTCATCACAATTTGTCTTTCTTTCTCTACTCTTTCAAGACTTCAATTTTACCCCTATTACAGCATTCACTGCCATACCTGTTGTACTAATTGTATCTCCTCAACCAGACTGTAGCTTCTGGGAGAAAAATATGAGTTCTGTATCAAGTTTCATACTGAATGAAATTGACTTCATAAAGCCATGAGGCTCTTGAGTTTGGACAGGTACAGCATTTCCTACTGTTTCAGTCTGTTCTAGTTAAAAAGTTCTTCATTATAATCTGAGCCTGAGCCTAAACTAACCTCAACGTTAGAATCTGATAGCTGGCCAATGAAGAATAAGAAAACGATCTAAGTGTTCAGTTTTCCTTATTGCCTATATCTTGAAGCAGGTCCCACTATTATCATCACTTCCATTTAATAATGGAGGTGGTTAATAAAGTGCACTGAGATAAACTGTTCATATGGGAGAGGGTTTCAAACTGGGGAGCATAATCCTCAAATTAGGAAACAAGGGAAATTGCCTCACATAAAATGCCATCACACTCAGGAAGTATATTTCATAGGAAGGAAGTTATTAAAGAGCATAGGTGAGCTCAACTAACACCTACATTTATATTTAGAACCAATCAAGAAAAGTAAATAAACACAAATGAGAATTCTCTTAAATTGGAAGGTTCCAATATTCTAATAACTTAGAAAAAGACACTAGCTAAAAACTCTGGAATCTTTTCATTCCGAAACAGATATTCAATTTTCCCCTTGTTTATAAATTTTCAAAGTTGGAGTAGATTTACATAATGGATATGTTTTCCAAAAGAACATTTTATGAGATAAATCCATTTCTTGTTTCTAAAGATAAAACTGCATAAGCAAAGGAAAGAAAATCATGAATTCTAAGTGCTATAAAATTACAAAATGTCATTTTAAAAATGATAATGATGCCTAATTAACAAAAAAGGAGCTCATTCTGAAAATAACAAGCCTTCTACCCTAACAAGGAAGTCAAATACCTAATACTTTAAACTTGGATATCTGACACGATTCAATTCACGATTATAACGGAGAAGAGGCAACCTGGATAATGAACATGGTAACAAGCTTAATACTGTTGTTGAAATGTTATTTTTAGTTACAAGATCTCTATGTACTTATTACTTCAAGTTAAGTCTCTGCACCATACATTTATGGGTAGTAATTTTTTAAAAACTATATAGATGTAAGATGTTTAAAATCTTGAAAAATAAGGCAGCATATTTCACTAAAGTCCTTCTCCACCACCCACTCCCTCGACAAAAAAACCTCGCTTCCAGAAATGCATCTGCTAACACCTGCTAGTTTAATTTTGGTTTATCATCACTACTGAAATGTTAGCAAACGTTAAACATAAGTACCCATCCCTTTCAAATCACAAAAGTGTCAACTCTCCTCTAAATAAATCATACAACTATTCTATTGGTTTTAATGACCAGATCAGATGTACACTGCTTCCTCAATCATCTGATAGCACAAGAAACATCTGTTCCCTTTTCCAGAGAAGAATTGTTTTTTTCCTTTTCATTTTTTCTGAAGCTCATGGGCGCCCAATCACATTAAGCAGCAGAAACAGAACAGAATCTTTCTATGCTTATTTGAATCAATCAGCTGGAGGTCAATTATACAGCAGTAAAACTGACCAAGACCCAGGAGCACAGGTTGAAATTCAGCTAATAAGTTAAACCTACATCATCACTGCAATTGTCCTATGATCGTTTTGCTGGATCTTATATCATTTTATTGTAAATAACTTTTCATGTTCTAAGATGCACCTTCTCTACACAGTGGCTTTACAGTTATTTCAACTATCTCCTATTAATTTTTTATGATAATAGAACTGTACTATTCTATTTAGTCTCCATTTTGAATCCCTGACTAGCATTCAGGGAATTCTTAAATTATATTGCAATTTTATTTTTTAACTTATTATCCTTTTCAACACTATTTAGAGTTAAGATTACCATTAAATGTATGTTATTAGTCACGATGTATTATTTTACATTACATTGTTCCAGTGCTAAGAGTGTTTTAAACTGCTCTTAGTATAGATCCCAGAACTCTGACCTAACTTCCCCATTGAGCTACAGACCCATACATTAACTGCCTTCTGGAGAGATCTACTTAAATATCCCAAAGATAGTTGAAACTCAACATGTACAAACCACAATTTTTTGATTTTGCTTCAACTGTGATCTCTTCCCTTCTGCTGGAATCCTCAGAGTCCCCAAATAAGAAATGTGATGAGCATCCTTGACTTTTAATTTTCCTGTAATTTCTGTAGCCAATTAGATATCAAGTTTTGCGAACTACAATTTATAAATCTCTCTCAAACTTATCCTTTTATCTCTATTCCTACTAATAATACTGTGGTTTGGTTTCCCATTATTTCTCTTCTAGATATGAATTCAAAACACACCTTCATCAAACTATGACCATGACTTATCTTAATCCATCTGAACCTAAGTTTCCTTATCTGTCAAATAAGAAATATTAGATTCTAATTACTGTTTTGTTTTGATTATGAAACGTAATAAGAAATATAGGTTAAGCACGTGGACAGTCTCTAGCTTATAATAAGTACTCATTAAAGCTGCATTTACAGTTATAAAATAAATAAGTCACAGGGATGTAATGTACAGCATAGGGAATACAGTCAATAATATTGCAATAACTTTTTATGGTGACAGGTGGCTACTAAACTAATCATGGTGATCAATTCATAATGTATACAAATATTGAATCACTATGTTGTACACCTGAAACTAATAAAATATTGTGTGTCAACTATACTTAAATTTTAAAAATTAAAAAACAAAAAATAAAAGAAACCAGAAAAGTGGGCATAAAAGCCATATTTGCAATAGATTTTATTGATTTACTAAGAAAAACAAAAACAAAAACAGTACTTAAGAGTCTATGTTTGGAGGATCAGCCAAGATGACACAGCAGAAAGACACTGAGCTCACCTCGTCTCATGAGCAAACCAAAACCACAACTACCTTTAGAACAATCATCTATGAAAAACACTGAAACCTAGCAGAAATGATCTTCTACAACTAAAGTCATAAAGAAGGAACTACATTGGGACAGGTAGAAAGGCATGGATTCACAATACAATCAAGTCCCATAGGCTCAGGTGGGCAACCCACAAAATGGAGAATTATATTGCAGAAGTCCTCCCACAGGAGTGAGAATTCTGAGCCCCACGTCAGGCTCACCAGCCCAGGGGTCCTGCACCAGGAAGACGAGCCCCCAGAACACTTGGCTTTGAAGGCCAGTGGGGCTTACTTTTGGGAGTCCCAACAGACTGAGAGAAATATAGGCTTCACTCTTAAAGTGCGCACACAAAATCTCATGTGCACCAGGACAAAAGCAGTAATTTGATAGCAGTCTGGGCCAGACTAACCTGCTGGTCTTGGAGAGTCTCCCGGAGAGGTAGGGGGCGGCTGTGGCTCATCCTGGGGACACAGACACTGGCAGCAGCCATATTTGGGAGCTCATGCTACTGTATGAACACTGGTACTGGAGGCTGCCATCTTGGTTCATTAATGCCAAGACCTGGCCCCACCCAACAGCCTGCAGGCTCCAGTGCTGGGACACCTCAGGCCAAACAACTAACTGGGTGGCGACATAGCCCGACCCATCAGAAGACAGGCTGCCTAAAGACATCCTGAGCCCACAGTCACCTCTAGACATGCCTCTACATACAGCCCTGCCCACCAGAAGGCCAAGACCTAGCTCCACCCACCAGTGGGCAGGCACTAGCCCTGCTCTCCAGGAAGCCTGCATTAGCCTCTAGAACAGCCTCCCCCACCAGGGGGCAGACACCAGATGCAAGAAAACCACAGTCTCTCAGTCTGCAATCCAGCCCACAAACAGCAGGACAGACTCTCACCTGGGATGAGCTAGGCCCCAGCCCTGCCCACTAGCAGGCCAACACAAGCTTTGGGAAAACACAGACACCATACCCAACTGTGTCAGGAACACAGTTCCTGAGCTCTGGGATCCCTGGGCCCTGTAACTAGACTCCAGAACCTGGCTCTGCCTGCAAGTAGTCCAGCACTAAGCCCAGGACCTGGCTTCACCCATCAGTAGGGGAACAACAGCCCCAGAATTTTCTGAACTCTGACTCCACCAACCAGTGAGCAAGCACTAGCATCGAAGCCCCCTGGAGTTCTGCAGTCAGCAGCCTCCTGAACACATCCAGCTAACCAACAGCCAGCCAGCCAGCAAAAGGCAGAGCCTAGCAACCAACCAGGCTAAGGGCCAACCAAGCCTACCAGACCACCCACATAGTCAGCCTGCTACAACAGAAGGACCCACACAGCCCTCTTAGGGGGAATCTCTAAAGCATATAGTTTGGGTGAGGAACGAGGAGTACGCTGCAGGGATCCAAAGGACTTCTTCTACAGAGGGCAACTTCTCCAAGGTTGATAAATATAACTAACCTAACACATACACAAAAATACCAATGGCAACTTAGACAAAATGAGGCAGCAGAGGAACATGTTCCAGATGAAGGAACAAGATAAAACCCCAGAAGAACTAAGTGAAGTGGAGATAGGGAATCTACCCGAGAAAGAGTTCAGAGTAATGATTGTAAAGATGATCAATGAACTCAGGAAAAGAATGGATGCACAGAACAGAAATCAGAATTTTTCGGCAAAGAGTTAGAAAATAAAAAGAACAACCAAGTAGAGATGAGAAATACAATAAATGAAATGAAAAATACACTAGAAGAAATCAACAGTAGACTAAATGATACAGAAGAATGGCTCAGTGAGCTGGAAGACAGAGTAGTGGAAATCACTGCCACTGAAAAGAAAAAATAAAAAAGAATGAAAAGAAATGAGGACAGTTTAAGATACTTCTGAGACAACATCAAGTGCACTAATATTCACATTATAGTGGTCCCAGAAGGAGAAGAGAGAGCAAAAGGGCCTGAGAACATATTTGAAAATGTAATAACTGAAAACTGCCCTAACCTGAGAAAGGAAAGAGTCACTTAAGTCCAGGAAGCACAGGGAATTCCATACATGATGAACCCAAAGAGGAACACACCAAGACACATTGTAATTCAAATGACAAAAATTAAAGATAAAGAGAGAATATTAAAATCAACAAGGGAAAAGCAACAAATAACATATAAAGGAATTCCCATAAGACTATCAGCTATTTTTCAGCAAAAACTCAGCAGGCTACAAGGGAGTGGCACGATATATGCAAAGTGATAAAAGGGAAAACCTACAATCAAGAATACTCTACAGAGCAAGGCTCTCCTTCAGATTTAATGGAGAGATAAAAAGCTTTATAGACAAGGAAAATCTAAAAGACTTCAGCACCACCAAACGAGCTGTACAACAAATGCTAAAGAAACTTCTCTAGAAGAAATAAATATAAGGTCATAACTAGGAAAATGAAAAAGCACACCGTTAAAGTAAAATATACAGTAAAGGTAGGAAATCATCCATACACAAAGCTGGTAGGGAAGTTAAAAGACAAAAGTAGTTAAATCATTTATCACTACAATAAGCAGTTAAGGGATACACAAAACAGTGAGATGTAAAATATATCAAAAACAGTAATTGTGAGGGGGGAGAGTACAAATGCAGGGTATTTAAAATGCATTTGAAACTAGGAGACGAGCAACTTAAAACAATCACACATACACACAAACTATACAAAAACCTCATGGTAACCACAAACCAAAAATCTATAATAGATATACACATAAAAAAGAAAATAACACTAAAGATAGTCATCAAATCACAAGAGAAGAGAAGAAAAAAGAAGAAAAAAAAAGACCTATAAAACCAAATCCCAAACAACAAAATGGCAACAAGAACATACATATTGATAATTACCTTAAATATAAATGGACTAAATGCTCTAATCAAAAGACAGAGAGAGTGGCTGAATGGACACAGAAACAAGACCTGCATATATGCTGCCTACAAGAGACTCACCTCAGATGTAGAGACACACAGAATAAAAGTGAGGGGATGGAAAAGGTATTCCATGCAAACAGAAATCAAAAGAAAGTCAGAGTAGCAATACTTATATCAGACAAAAGAGACTTTAAAATAAAGACTTATACAAGAGACAAAATAGGACACTACATAATGATCAAGGGATCGACCCAATAAGAAGATATATAACAATTGTAAACATATATGAACCCAACATAGGAGCACCTCAACATAGAAGGCAAATAGTTATGGACATAAAAGAAAAAATTGACAGGAATGCAATAATAGTAGGGGACTTTAACACCCCACTTAGCATCAATGGACAGATCATCCAGACAGAAAATCAATAAGGAAACACTGGATGTAAATGACACATTAGAGCAAGTGGACTAACTGATATATATAGAGCATTCCATCTGAAAGCAGCACAATATACATTCTTCTCAAGTGCATGTGGAACATTCTCCAGAATAAATCACATGCTAGGCCCAATAACAAGCCTTGGTAAATTTAAGAAAATTGAAATCATATCAAGCATCTTTTCCAATGACAATGCTATGAGAATAGAAATCAACTACAAGAAATAAACTGTAAAAAACACAGACACATGGAGGCTAAACAATATGCTACTAAACAACCAATGGATCGCTGAAAAAAATCAAAGAGGAAATCAAAAAATTCCTAGAGACAAATAAAAATGAAAACACAAGAATCCAAAACCTTTGGGATACAGCAAAGGCAGTTTTAAGAGGCAAGTTTATAACAATACAAGCTTACCTGAGGAAATAAGAAAAATTTCTAACAACCTAAACTTACACGTAAAGGAACTAAAGAAAGAAGAACAAACAAAACCCAAAGTTAGTAGAAGGAAAGAAATCATAAAGATCAGAGCAGAAATAAATGAAATAGAGACTGAAAAAAACAAAAGCAAAGATGAATGAAATTAAAAGCTGGTTCTTTGAAAAGATAAACAAAATTGATAAACATTTAGCCAGACTCATCAAGAAAAAAAGGGAGACAGCCCAAATTAATAAAATCAGAAACGAAAAAGGAGAAGTTACAATCGACACCACAGAAATACAAAGGATCATAAGAGATTACTATGAACAACTTTTGGCCAATAAAATGGACAACCTAAAAGAAATGAACAAATTCTTAGAAAGGTACCATCTCCTAAGACTGAACCAGGAAAAAATAGAAAATATGAAGAGAACAATTACCAGTAATGAAATTGAATCAGTAATTTAAAAACTCCCAACAAACCAAAGTCCAGACCAGATGACTTCACAGGTGAATTCTACCAAACATTTACAGAAGAGTTAACACCTATCTTTCTCAAACTGTTCCAAAAAATTGCAGAGGAAGGAATACTTCCAAACTCATTTTATGAGGCCAGCATCACCCTGATACCAAAACCAGACAAATATATCACAAAAAAATGAAAATTACAGGCCAATATATCATTGATGAACAGAGTTGCAAAAATACAAAACAAAATATTAGCAAACTGAATCCAACAATACATTAAAAGGATCATACATCATGATCAAGTGGAATTTATCCCAGGGATGCAAGAATGGTTCAATATCTGCAAATTAATCAATGTGATACACTACATTAACAAACTGAAGAATAAAAACCATACGATCACTTCAATAGGTGCAGAAAAAGCTTTTGACAGAATTCAGTATCCATTTATGATTAAAAACTCGCCAGAAAGTGGGCACAGAGACAACCTACCTCAACATAATAAAGGCCATACATGACAAACCCACAGATAACATCATTCTCAACGGTGAAAAGCTGAAAGCATTTCCTCTAAGATCGGGAACAAGACAAGGATGTACACTCTCACCACTTTTAGTCAACATAGTTTTGGAAGTCCTTGCCACAGCAATCAGAGAAGAAAAGAAATAAAAAGAGTCCAAACTGGAAAGGAAGAAGTAACACTGTCACTGTTTGCAGACAACATGACACTGTACATAGAAAATCCTGAAGACACTACCAGAAAACTACTAGAGCTCATCAATGTATTCAGTAAAGCCGAAGGATACAAAATCAATATACAGAAATCTGTTGCATTTCTATACACTGACAATGAACTATCAGAAAGAGAAATTAAGGAAACAATCCCATTTACTATAGCATCAAAAAGAAAAAAAATACCTAAGAATAAACCTACCTAAGGAGGTAAAAGACCTGTACTCTGAAAACTATAATACACTGATGATAGAAATCAAAGATGACACCAACAAATGGAAAGATATACCATGTTCCTGGATTGGAAGAATTAATATTGTTAAAATGACCATACCACCCAAGGCAATCTACAGATTCAACGCAATCCCTATCAAATTATCAATGGCATTTTTTCACAGAACTAGAATAAATAATTTTAAAATACATATGGAAACATAACAGACTCCAAAAGCCAAAACAATCTTGAGAAAGAAGAACAGAGCTGGAGGAATCACACTCCCTGACTTCAGACTATACTACAAAACCACAGTAATTAAAACAGTATGGTGGGACTTCCCTGGTGGCGCAGTAGTTAAGACTCCACACTCCCAACGTGGGGGGGCTGGGTTCAATCCCTGGTCAGGGAACTAGATCCCACATGCATGCCACAACTAAGGAGCCCATATGCCACAACCAAGGAGCTGGCGAGCTGCAACTAAGGAGCCTGCAAGCCGCAACTGAGAAGCCCGCCAGCCGCAACTAAGACCTGGTGAAATGAAATGAAATGAAATAAATATTTTAAAAAAACAAAAAACTGTATGGTACTGGCACAAAACATACACATTGATCAATGCAACAGAATAGAGAGCCCAGAATGAAACCCATGCACTTATGGTCTATTAATCTGTGAAAAAGGAGGGAAGAAGAATATACAGTGGAGAAAAGACAGTTTCTTCAATAAGTGGTGCTGTGAAACTGGACAGCTACATGTAAAAGAATGAAATTAGAACATTCTCTAACACCATATACAAAAATAAACTCAAAAAGGATTAAAGATGTAAATGCAAGACCAGATACTATAAAACTCTTAGAGGAAAACATAGGCAGAACACTCTTTGAAATAAATTGCAGCAATATTTTTTTGGATTTATCTCCTAAAGCAAAGGAAACAAAAGCAAAAAAAACAAATGGAACCCAATTAAACTAATTAAAAGCCAACCTACTGAATGGAAGAAGATATTTGCAAATGATATGACTAATAAGTGGTTAATAGCCAACATATATAAACAGCTCATACAACTCAACATCAAAAAAAAAAACCCAATTAAAAAAGAAGAACTGAGTAGACATTTTTCCAAAGAGGAAATGCAGATGGCCAACAGGCACATGCAAAGATGCTCACATCACTAATCATCAGAGAAATGCAAATCAAAACCACAATGAGATATCACCTCACAGCTATCAGAATGGTTATCATCAAAAAGAACACAAATAACAAATGTTGGTGAGGATGTGGAGAAAAGGGAACTCTCCTAAACTGTTGCTGGGAGTTCAAATTGGTGGAGCCACTTTTGAGAACAATATGGAGATTTCTCAAAAACCCCAAAATAGTGCTACCATATAACCCAGCAATTCCACTCCTCGGGTATATTTCTGAAAAAAACAGGAACACTGATTCATTATAGCAGCGTTATTTACAGTCACAAGGTATGGAAGCAACCTAAGTGTTCATCTATAGATGAATGGATATATATATATATATGTATCTCTCTCTCACATATATGTGTATGCATATATATATATATATATATGTGCATACACATTGGACTACTACTCAGCCATAAAAAATAATGAAATTTTGCCATTTGCAGCAACATGGATGGACTTGAAGGGCATTATGCTAAGTGAAATAAGTCAGATAGAAGAGAAAGACAAATACTACATGATATAACTTGTATGTGGAATCTAAAAATATATATATATAATAATCTAGTGCATAAAACAAAAAAGAAGCAGACTCACAGATACAGAGAACTAGTGGTTACACATGGGGAGAAGAAAGGGGGAGGGGCAATATAGGAGTAGAGGATTAAAAAAAAGAGTTATTATGGGATTATATGAAATCATGTGTGTGAAACTTCTGAAAATTGTAAAGCAATATAGATTTTAAAATTCTTTCATTCAATAAAATAAGTTTAAAAAGTTAATTTTTTACAAAAGATTCAAGCATCTAGTAAAGCACTGAACAGGACATAGTCCCTGTAGCTTGCAGAACAGAGGAGACAGGCAAGAAATTAGATAATTTCAATATCGTTTTGCAAGTGCTTCAGTAGGCATGGGCACATAGGAATATATAGGCAGGACATCTGACCAGGTCTTCAAAAATCTTGAAGGTTGATGGTTAAGATATAAACTGAGGAATTAAAAGAGAGGGAAGAACTTTCAGGAGATAGAAATGACATGTGGCAACCAGTGAATGAGAAAGAAATTTATTTGTGCATCTTCAAATTTAGGAGAGTTGAAGCCCAGGGGTCATAAGAAGGAGTGGCAAAACTATTGTTGTTGATACGACTATATACCTGGAAAACCCAGAAGAATAAAGGAAGACATTTAGACAATACAAGTATAAAATAAGATAAATACTTTAAAAATACATGCATACACATGTGTACGCACACACCCATACACATACACACATGGTTTCCCTGTATTCTTCAAACAATTAGATAATATAAAAGTAAAATATCCCATTTATAATAAGAAAAAATGTAGAATTACTACAGAAATCCAACGACTATACAAAAAAATGGATTTATAATAATAATAATTATAATGAATTCTTATCTACCTGAGGATATTTAAGACACCTTAAAAGACTGAATGAGATTCTATGCTCATGAAAGGGGAACCTCAGTGTTATGAACATGACAACTCTGTCTACATTCAACTTTAAATCTGATGTATAATAATCAAAATCCAATGAGCATTTTGTATATTTGATTTAATGCTGGAAAAATGTTTCTAGAATTCTTGTGAAGAAATAACTTTGGATAAGAATAGCCAGGGAATTTCTGAAAAAGTTAAGAAGAAATATTTGCCCAGCCAACTATGAAAACTACTTTAAAGACAGAGCAACAAATAGAATAAATATTCAAGAGACCAAATATATTGTATTTCTATATTACTTATAATATATATATAATTTTTGTTTATAGTAAATTTGGACTGTAAAATCAGTAGGAAATATTTAGTATATAATGTGGATACTTCTATTTAGTTTGCAAAATTAAATTAAACTAAAATAAAGTTATATTCTACCTCACATCTTAAATAAAAGTAATTCCAGAAGGAAGAAAGCATACATGCATTTCTTTTTATATTTGGGTGGGATAGGTACTTCTAAGAATGGCACCAAAGACAGAAAGCATAAAAAAAAGATTGATAAATTTGATTGCATAGAAACCTTCTTAAAAAAAAGAAAGGCAAACAAAGTAAGGTTGTGCTTTTTGCCACCAGTTCTGGTGATGTATATTTGTGACTGTTTCCTTGCACTGCACAGAGTACTTGGTAAGGATATCTGGCATGCCTTAACACTGAAGGAAATCATGTCCTTCAGTTCTGGAAATTTTTCTTTAATTATGTCTTCAATTATGTTCTCCTCTTCCATTTCTTCTGTCCTTCCTTTTCAAATTCCTATGATTTTAATGTTGGATTCTCTGTATTAGTCCTCAAATTTTCTTTACTTTCTTATTTTCTATCCAGTTACCTTTTTCCTCTACTTTCCTGGGAAGTACCTCAATTTTGTCTTCCATCTCTTCATGAATTTTACAATTTTGCCATTATATTTATAATTTCCATGAAAATTTCTTTGTTTTTTAACTATTGTTTGTTGTTTTTCAGCATCTTATTATTATTTAACATATGCAATATACTCACTTTCTACCTTCATTGTGTGTTTCCTCCAAGTTACTTTTGCTTTAGCCTCTGTTTCCTTAAATATCTGATGTTCTTTTGTTATTTATTCATATCTATATATGGGACCTGAAAAAGCTATATGCATGAAAGTGACTCATCAACTGTTGGCTGTAAAATAACCTACTGGGTCATTTCAATAAGAAAGCACTGACATCTTTATATCTCAGATCATTTCTATTGTGCTGTTCAGAATCCCAGAGGACACACCATAAATCTACTTCCTAGAATGAATAAGCCTGCTACCTAGCATTCTGTGAAAAAGATACAGGAAGAAGACTGGGGAATCTCAATATTTATAACAAACTTTCACTTAAACCCTCTTTTCACTACAGTGCCCACTCCCAGCTGGGACTAGGTTCCCCAACAAAAAGAATAAACCTCTGGTTTTCTCTGGGGAGAAGCAGTCTCTTTGTTGCACAAAGTAGAGGAGGAAATCAGAGGGTCTAACTCATTCTTAATCTGACTTCCAAATAATTCACCATATTTACCTCCACGTCAAAGGTAACTGGTACTGCCACTCTCTGAGTCTTTGGGATTCTGTAGTGTAAGCTGGGATGCTTTGGGCTTTCTCCATAGCAATCTTAAGATTTAACTTGCTCAAGTCTAAATCAGTTACCGCTCATGCATCTGCCTTTTAACTTCCAAAATATTTTTTCCTAATTATTCTAATTTTTGCAATTTTTCATCACTTAATATTTTAGGGTCTCAAAGAGAAGTAGAACCAAATGAAAACTTAATGAGTGGTTCAACATACCATCTTAAACAAGGCAGACCTAATGGTGAACACTTGAAAGACTTTAGTACTATATGATTAGTCATGTGGTTCAGAGCAAAATGAATCAACCAATAGAGATAAACTGTCCAGCCGCAAAGGGCAAAGGACAAGTCAGGAATACAGAAAGCTTTCCTTCATTATGTAACAATGGAAGGATTATATTAGTGTTAAATAGATGCCTAACTCCATACAGAAATCCTATTACCAGAGACAGAAAAGCTAAGAATTCTATTAACTGACTATTCTTAGGGGCCATGTTTATAAAATTGATCAATTAGATTCATTATGAAAGATCAGAAGAATGGCAAAAAAAATTACTTAACTATTTAAATAATATGGTAGATGATTATTAGAAAATGCTGTAGATCAGTCCTTCTCAAAATTTAATGTGCATATGAATCACAAGAGGATCTTTTTAAAATGCCAATTCTCATTCAGTACATCTTAGTGGGACCTGAAGACATTTTTTAACAAGTTCTTGGGTAATTCTGATGCTACTAGTCTACAGGCCACACTTTGAATAGCAACATGGACACCGGATTTTTAAAAGCCCCTTAGATGATTCTAACATGAAAAAAGTTGGAAAGTCGTTAGTCTAATTCGTTTCCTTCAAATTGGCAGTATCAATAAAGCAGGGTATAACTTCATCAAACTAACTTTGTTATAGGTAAGTTGAGTCATTTAAAAAAGCAAAATTCTTCAACTATTCTTATTCCTCTTTGACTTCCTCTCTTTAAAAAAATCATTAATTCAGACAGAAAACATTTATTGAGTGCCCATTCAATGTTAGGTACTGCCCTCAGAGAAACAAAGAAAAATAAGACTTATCAACTGAAAAGACAAGCAAGCAAATAAATTGCCATAGAAGTCCTATATTCAACAAAATGCTACTAAATTGCAGAGGTACCCCTGATTTCGTCAGGAAAGAAAGGCTTACTCTTAAGAAATAATGCCCTAAGAAAATCATGCAGAAATTCACACTGACTCCTTATCTCACTTAATCCTGCTCATTCCTTCCACCCAGGGCACATTCCTCCGGATGTGCTATCCCTCCCTATAGGGTTGAGCTGAACAATACATCTTTCTGCCACATATCATGTACACCATCCTCTGAACAAAAGAAACTTCTGTGGTTCCTAAAGAAGGTACAGACATTAGCTGAAAAAATAACTGCTATCATATAATCCACTTTACTATTCTTTGAGCCAAGCAGAGGTGAGATTAGTCACATTACCTACATGTCTTCAAACAACTCTTTAAAGCTATTAAAGACAATATTGGCCTGTAATTTTCTTTCTTTTTTTTTTTTTTTGTGGTATCTTTGTCTGGTTTTGATATCAGGGTGATGGTGGCCTTGTAGAATGCGTTTGGGAGTGTTCCTCCCTCTGCAATTGTTTGGAAGAGTTTGAGAAGGATAGGTGTTAGCTCTTTCCTAATGTTTGACAGAATTCACCTGTGAAGCCATCTGGTCCTGGACTTTTGTTTGTTGGAAGATTTTTAATCACAGTTTGAATTTCATTACTTGTAATTGGTCTGTTCATATTTCCTATTTCTTCCTGATTCAGTCTTGGAAGGTTGTACCTTTCTAAGAATTGGTCCATTTCTTCCAGGTTGTCCATTTTATTGGCATACAGTTGCTTGTAGTAGTCTCTTAGGATCCTTTGAATTTCTGCAGTGTTAGTTGTAACTTCTGCTTTTTCATTTCTAATTGTATATGATACAGATGAACTTATTTGCAAAGCAGAAATAGAGACACAGATGTAGAGAACAAACGTACGGATACCAAGGGGGAAATGGGGGGGGATGAACTGGGAGATTGGGATTGACACATATACACTACTATGTATAAAATAGATAACTAATGAGAACCTACTGTATACCACAGGGAACTCTACTCAATGCTCTGTGGTGACCTAAATGGGAAGGAAATCCAAAAAAGAGGGGATATATATGTATATGTATAGCTGATTCACTCTGCTGTACAGCAGAAACTAACACAACATTGTAAAGCAACTATACTCCAATTAAAATTAATAAAGAAAAAAGAAATAAGAGAAATGAAAAACTAAGAAGGCATACCTAAAAACCACTGTAATAGTTTTTTCTGATTATAAAAGTGATATATGTTTACAGTAGAAAATTTGGAAAATAAAATTGACCCACTAGGTCATCAAAAAAAAAAAAAAAAAAATACTGAGCTGGGTTGTGGGCACCAAGCGGTGAGCAAGATAAACATTACACCTTTGTCAGTGTCGGGGATCTCAAGGGTCCCTTTGTCTAACATTCTGTGAATGGGTGAGCTATCCTGTTGTTCAAAAGGAGCACCCGAATTTCTGAAAATTGAACACCTGGAGAAATCTACCTGGCAGACCCAATGTAAGTTGACTCAAATTTGTCTGTGGGACTGTCTCTAATATCTTTTAATAAACATCTCCACATTAAAAAAAAAAAAAAAAGACAATATAGAAAAGAAACATATAAGTACCTAGTAGGGGTGTGGTCCATTCTGGGATACCTGATCACCTGGTATCATCTTGATACTCGATTCAAGGGTGGAGGGAGAAAGATTCTAGGGCCAGTGCCTGTTGGTAATAGGTACTACTTTCTGTATTACCCCTTTTAGAGAACAGCTTTGATCTCCTTTTGATTTTAGATTACCCAAAGTAGAGGAAGATACAGAATCAGTTCTGTAGACAGCATTACATAAAAGCCCACTAAAATAATAACCATGGGATATGCACATCAATCCATCCTTCTTGTCCAGATCCGAGAGTATGGGTTGGCCAGAATACCAAGATTTGTGCATACCACTCCATTCACGGGGAAAAACTATGAAACTACCAAGAATCATGCTGAAATTCAAAGGGAAAACAAACATTTCTGTGAAAATGTTTCCCTATAAGAAATTCAAGAGTATTTTAGAAAATGCCCTGAACTATGCAAAAAACTTTCTTCATTTGAAAAAGAATATATGTCTCTTGTGTGTATACACTATATGGTACAGAGTAAAATAGAATTTTTAAATTCCCTATTAATCATATTATCCAGATATACCATACCCTTTCTCCATCACACTCTGCTATTTTGTTCCACTTTGTCTTTAATTCCTCTTTGCTGTTTTGTTTTCTCTTTTATATAATATGAAAACTATTACCTTTATTTTTTTGCTTTTAGCATAAGCAGCATTTTTGAACGAACGTATTATTGTTTTTCCTCTAACTTTTGTAACCATTTTTTATTGTGGTAAAATATATAACATAAAATTCATCATTTTAACCATTTTTATGTGCACAATTCTGCGGCATTAAGTACATTCGCGGTCTGTGCAACCATCACTGCCGTTTGTCTCTAGAGCTTTTGCATCAACCCCAATTGAAATTTTGTACCCAGTAAACGCTAACTCCCACTTTTCCCTTCCCTCCAGCCTCTGTAAACCATCATTTTACTTTTTATCTCTATGAATTTGACCACTCTAGGAACTCCATATAAATGGAATCATATAGTATTTGTCTTTTTGTGGCTGGTTTATTTTACTTAGCATAATGTCCTCAAGGTTCATACATGTTGCAATGTGTGTGAAAACTTCCTTTCTTTTTAAGGATGATTATTATTTCATTGTATGTATATACCACACTATGTTTATCCATTCATCTAGTGACGGCACTTGGGCTGCTTCCACCTACTGCGTACTGTGAATAATGCTGCTATGAACACGGGTGTACAAATATCTGTTTTTGAGTCCCTGCTTTCACTTCTTTAGGGTATGTACCCAGAAGCAGAATTTCAGGATATGGCACTTCTATGCTTAACTTTTTGAGGAACCATCATACTGTTTTCCACAGCTGCTATACCATTTTACATTCCCACCAGTAATACACAAGTGTTCCAATTTCTCCAAATTCTCACCAACACTTATTTCCTGGTTTTTTGATAACAGTCATTCTAATAGGTATGAAGTAGTATCTCATCATGATTTTGACTTGCATATCCCCAATGAATTGGTGATGTTGAGCACCTATTCATGTTCATATTGGCCATCTGTATATCTTCATTGTAAATTGTCTATCCAAATTCTTTACTCATTTTTTAATCCAGTTGTTTCTATTGCTGTTAAGTTATAGTTCTTTTTATATTCTGGATATTAATCCCATATCAGATATATGACTAGCAAATATTTTCTCCCATTCTGTGGGTTGCCTTTTCACTATGCTGACTGTGCCCTTTGATGCACAGAAGTTTTTTGTTTCGATGAAGTCCAACTTACCTATTTCTTTCTTTTGTTGCCTATGTTTCTGGTGTCACATCTAAGAAATGACTGTCAAACCCAGTGCCATGAAGCTTTTGCCCTGTTTTCTTCCAAGAGTTTTACAGTTTACCTCATGTTGAGGTCTTTGATCATTTTGAGTTAATTTACATATTTATATTTACTTATATTTATATTTATACTATGTAATATTTATTTATGCACCTATTTTATATCAAGCCACATAAAATAACAATATTCTTACATGTGGAAATTGTACAGGGGTCCCATCTGTGATTACAAATGCATTATATTTTTAAATTAATATGAAATTAAATTTTAAAATAAGTAACCACTAGGAAATTTTTTAAAGACTCTTACATAACTCTTGCATCAATGAGAAAATGGCAAAAAACAATATGATCATTTTATAATACAAAACACAAAGAAATAGAAAGCCTGAGTAGAATTATAATCAGGACAGAAGCTAAAGTTTTTTCAAAGAACTTTGTCCATAAAATGTATCCACCTCAAAAGTTTTACAAATGAGTTCTCAAATTCTCAAGGAACAGATAAGTCTCATATATAAAATGTTTGAAAAATAGTTATTATTATTATAATGCCAAAAACTAGCAAGGTATTTTTTTAAAAATGAAGCAAGCCAATCTCACTGAATGAATGCAAGTGCTAAATTCTAAATAACAGTTCAGCAAATTGAATCCAGCAGTCTCTCATAAAATAATATAATACGTAGCCAATTTTATTTCAGAAATACAAGATGTACTGCATCCCTCATTCTCAGCAGTTGATCTTGTCTCTTACTTCACTCAGAAGACAAAGCTCACGCAGTGTAAAACTATGAACTTTCCTCTTTTAATATTCAGCATCTTTGCAATGTTAACCCTCCATCTGGCCTTTTAATTCCATTAGTACTTTTCCCATCATGTTATTCCCACTTCAATTTCCCACATCATCAGTGAGTCCTCTCCACTGACTCATTCCTTTACTTCTGCATCAGCAAGCTATGAGCAATAATTCTTCTCTTCACAGAATTAGTTTTCTACTCTACTCCCTTACCATATACTTATTCTGTAACCATCTGCAACTTATATTCTGTCGCACCTTTCTCCCACTTCCCTTAACATCTCCATCGACTTACTTGTACAAACAAGTAAATTCTTCTCATATTCTGCAGTCACTGACGGATCTACAAAATTAATGCTGTTGACCACCCTCCTTTGCCTGTAGTGACACACTCTTTCTTAAGTTTCCTTCTACCTCTCAGAATGCTCTTCTCATGCTTCTTTTCAAGTTCCTCTTCTCCAGTCATCCATATGAATGTGTCTGTCACTGGTCCTCTTTTCACTCATTCCTCTTTTCCTAATGGACTGATTCGTTCTTTTGACTTCAAAAAACACTACCATATTACGTTGCTATATTATTAAATAAGTTATGGAAAGTACCAAGAATATGGCCTGAGGACAAAGCAATTTCCATACATCTGTCTGCTCCATTCCTCTTATTCTTATACAATTCTTCCTTCTCTTTCTACTTTTGCTTTTCAAGTCCTTTTCTATTTTGACTCCTAGATCCAAAATTTCAGTTTTAGCTAATAGTAAAATTTTCTTAGTTAATTGGAGTGGATTCTTAGAAAAATGATTAAGTATTCAAGGCTCTTGCTACAGCTACACTAGTAGATGCTAAGGACTCCACATTTACTCATTACCGTCCCCTTGAACTCTTCCAATCAAATCCCTGCTCATCCACTGATGTTTAAACTTCTATGATATTACACAGTCTGCCAAGCCTGCCCCTTCTTGTGGAAACTTAATGGAAAATAAAAAACTTCCAAATAATCTCCTACATTAGAATGAACAGTTAATTAGACAATCTAAAAACTACCGAGGTAGGTTATGTGATTTTGACAGCATCCACAGGTCACGTTCTAGAATTGGGATAAAATATAACTACCAAATGAATATATAAAATTATACACAAAATCCTGAATCAGATTATATATTTAATCTGAAAATTACACAAGCTTTTCCCAGAATCTCATGGATTGGTAAACAAATTTTATTATGTGGAATTTTTTTCTTTCCTGCAAAAAAAAAACCTGATAATCTTTATTTATGAAAAATTGTACACTTATGGGCCAACACGTTATTTTATTGAACACTTTGAAAAGCCTTAACATAATATGGGAAAAACAGTTTTTCTTCTCTTCAAGTTTATGACCGATATAATACTGGATAAAGTCCAAAATGATTCTAAAGAAAATGAAGTTTGAGTTATCAGACTCCTTGAGTTGAGAACAAGGGGATGACTTACCTTTGAATCCGTTTGCCTAGAGGTCAAAAATCCAAACCCTGACACCTGCCCCACTGCAGGCTATTATTATGCAATGTCTATTCATGCAGTCTATTCATCTAGACTGCAAGCTGACATCCCACCCAAAACTTGGAAAACTGTACGCCCAACAGATGTGTAGTATGTTTTGCCCACTAGTCCTAGAAAAATTGTTTCCCATAACGCATTTTGTATACTGTGGCGATTTCAGTGCCAGAATTGGTGGTGGCTCATTAAAATCTGTGGAAAAATCTAAAAAGTATATATTAGCCCAGCAGGCCTTTCCCTGGAATGAATATCTCAGAATAAGCACATAAATTTGGTTTGTGGTTGCTCAAATTCCTATTCTTATACCAAATACACTGTCTCCATAGAACCAGATAAAATAACCCCTATGGAATTTAAATGGTTCAAACAAGTAGCGGTGCCAGTACTACACAGAACACGAAACTTTTCTCCACATTGACAAATGTTATTAATAACGTTATAGTTAACAAAAGAATGAAAACAACAACTACTAACTAGTTTTGACACTTGGCATCCCAGAGTCATTCCTACTCTCCTCCACCTACTTTGGAAGTTGCTAAATGTTTGCCAATTGAAACTTTTAGAAAATATAACCATTTTATTAAGTAAGATACACTAGAAATAGGTGAGATTGCAGAGAAAGCCATTTTCCTAAACTCTCATATCTGCCTGATGTCAAAGACCTGACAATTGTGCCCTCCACATTACGTCCTTGTTTCCATTTGCTCTGCTGACATTCTAAAGAAGATCCTTACTGACTTGTTTACAGAATATTGCACTAATCCTGTTTTTTCTTTTCATTCTTTCTCCCACCAATCTCTACCTCACTCAATACTGTCACTGGAGTCATTTTACTACATGTTTATTTGGTAACATCACTTCCTTGCAAAATACTTAGCGTCTGTCTGCTGCCCAAGAATAAAGTTTAAATTCTTTAATCTAACCTTCGGTCCTCCAAAGTAAACCTCTAAAGTTTCATTATTTCTAGAACTTATCTACTCACTTTACAAAATAGGCTTTCAGGGGCTTCCCTGGTGGCGCAGTGGTTGAGAATCTGCCTGCCAATGCAGGGGACATGGGTTCGAGCCCTGGTCTGGGAAGATCCCACATGCCGCGGAGCAACTAGGCCCGTGAGCCACAATTACTGAGCCTGCGCGTCTGGAGCCTGTGCTCCGCAACAAGAGAGGCCACGACAGTGAGAGGCCCGCGCACCGCGATGAAGAGTGGACCCCGCTCTCCACAACTAGAGAAAGCCCTCGCACAGAAATGAAGACCCAACACAGCCATAAATAAAGTAATTAATTAATTTTTTTAAAAAAAGGCTTTCAGGTGAACAAATGCACCCCCTTTTTTCTTTTTCTCTTTTCATTAACTTAAAAAGTTTTCCCTTTCTTCTCTACCTAGCTAAGGCCTATCTTTTAAGAATCAGCTTAAATCCATTTACCTAAATAAAACTTTCTCTAGAGTATGGTGATGTTTCCCTCAGCTGAAATAGAGCAATTATAGGCTGTATAATTTATTGAGAGTTTTTCATGGTGTCTTAACTCTCCTATTTTTCTCTTGAAATGTTATTTAAATTTTGAATTAGTATTTCACTTTTAAGATTTTTTTGTGTGTGGTGATTTTCCCAGCTAGATTGCAAGGAATTTGGGGGCAGGGTTTTATGCTTCTTGTGTTCCCTCTAGCAATGAGCACATATAAAATCTGTGCCCCCAGCAACTGCTAACTTAGTTGAAAATAAAATTTACCATCCCCCTGGTTCAGGAGATTAGTTAAGAGCTAAAGATAGACAGACACACACACACACACACACACACACACACACTCCTCTAGACACATACAAATCTAAAAGCATATGCATCAGAGATTATTTTTATCATGTACAATTTCAAGCATATACAAAACTATACGATGGGATAATGAATCCCCAATAACTTGTCGTCCAGCTTCAACAATTATCAATGTACAGCCGGTCTTACATCTCTTTCTTTCCTTCATTGTTTAAAACCAAATCCCAGGCATAATATCAATATCAGAAATATTTCTCAAACACATTACCTATAAGATACATAATCAAGAACTAAGTCAGTTACTGGACTGGCTTTCATCAGAGCCAAGTAGGAAAGTTGCATGAAGGTAAACCAAATCACCATTTGATAGGCCAAACAGTGGTAGACACAGCTACATAAACTACTTCCTAGGTCTCAAAGAAGCTGTCCAGACACTCCAGCTGCCTTCTCTATAGGATAAACATCTATATAGCCACGTCTATGAATGGATGAACAATTGACTTCCTCTTGAATTACAGTTCATTTACTTAAATGTATCTATGTCCCAGAAGTTAAAATATCATTATTTTAAAAGATGATTATCTTTAAAACCTTTCAACTTTCTTCATTCTCATTTCTCTGTTCTGCAAAATGCATTATGAAGGTTCTCTAAATAGCAGTGATTTATACCAGTCATGCTAGTAGGCAGGAACTCAGGCTCAGGAGCTGGTCAAATGCAATTAGCTTGAGAATGTCAGACCTAAGATTTGCTAAAGTATTATATCAACAACAAAGAAAGCTGCACAGAGATTTGTAGTAATGAAATCCATAGACATGATTGCATTTCTTGTGCTGTTTTGAGATGTCTGTACCAGGAAGTGTACATTATTAAGTATAAATTCAAGATACAAATCAGAATTTATGGACTACAGATATGAAAAGTGGTTTTAAAAAAGAATTTAGGGCAAGACAATGAATTCTGAGATCTTGTAGAAAAGATGGCTATATAAAGAAGGAAAGAAAATACTAAATTAGGTGACAAATCAAAGCAGGTGACCATGCATTTTTGATGTTTAAATAATTTTTTTATTCTTTTTGTCAAGTCTCAGAATATTCCCTATTTGCCATTAATATCTGACTTTCAGATAGTCAAATTTCACAAGTTTTTATGTGCATCTCTGCGTACAATCCTTTTATTATCAAAATAATACCACTGCAAGGAAAAAATATTCCAAGATCCAATAGACTGACCAAGTGATTTTTTTATTTGTTTAAATGTCATGGCGGTAAGGAGTTTACAATGGAGTTCCGGCAACCACATTCAAATTCCAGCTCTGCCACTAAATTGTGTGGCCTTGGAAAAGTCATTTAAACTTCCTGAGTCTCAATTTCCATTTCCATTAAATGATCCTCAAATTCGTCTGGGGAGCAGGGCCTTTGGAGGTTGTAGGACTCTTGCATATTATCAAGAATATATATACAGTATACTAGATATTATACTTATTTCCATTACATATACTTAGAACAGTTTTACTTCTAGGGGGGAAAAAAAAAGACTTTGCTATATAAATGCAGGTCTTGACATCCTAAAAAATATTTAAAAACATTTTTTTAAGAAATTATAATTCTAAAATTTTCCTCTGTCCATTCAGAATTTGGGCATTCATTTTGTTACAGCTCAAAAACAAGAGCATTAAGTGACTTTTTCCTACAACTTAATGATTTTCCTTGTATCATAAAGCTAATAAGTGGCAGAGTAAGGATTCAAATCCAGGCTGTGGGGCTCTAAGGCACCTTGACCATTACACTGTTCTTTAAGAGTCTCTGAACTAGATGGTCCCTTTTAGCATTAATATTTCAAGAACCCATTATTAGTTATTCCTAGAAATATTTACTGATAGTGTGCCAAGCATGGTACTAGGAGAGGTAGGACTACAAAGAGGAATCTGATGCCTTTCCTACCGGCTAGGGAGGTGACAGTATGGGAAGTGGAAAACAGTGTATATAGAATGAGAGCAACAAGGAGCTATAATGTTCCAGATGGATGAGGTGCACTCCTATGGGGCACTGAGGAAGGCATGATTAATGAGGGGGTGCGTGCTAGAAAAGATGATTCTTTGGAGAATGCAAGCAATTCCCAGCTGCTAGATAACAGTGGGATTAGAGAACAGAAACAGGCTTTGCGAGGGGGTAGGGGCGGCAATAAATGAGTTCAGTTTTGGAAATGTCGCTGGAGGCAACCACACATGAAACTATGGGACTCAACTATGGGATCAGAGACTCAAGCTATACTGGGGTACAGATTAAGTGGTCAATACAGTATTTTAGATGGCGGTTGAAATAAAGAGACATCATTCACTCAGGTGCTGTGGACACGGAAAAAAGGGATATGGTCTAAGGCAGAATCCTTGGAAGATAAGCACTTAAGAAATGGGCTTCAGAAAATAAACCACAAGGAGATCAAGACAGAGAAGAGAGAAAAAGGTGACCCAGGAGAGAGCCATGGATGCCAAGGGAAAAGAGTTCGTCACAAAGAAGGTAGTAACAAAGGTTAGATGCCACAAAGAAGTCAAATAAATTCAGAGACAAAAAAATTATAATTTGGTAATCCGGGGTCTTGCTAGAGGACTCATCACCCAGCTTCATCAATTATCAATGCATGCCAATCTTACTTCTCCTTTTCCTCCCCTACCTGTATTATTCAGATGCAGATTTCAGATTTCAACATCAAAAATGTTTTTAGTATACATTATCAATCAGATACTTACTTGGGTAATGAATATTCAGAGCACATGTGTGAGGCATCCTGATGGTAGGAGATACAACACAAGTGGGAAAGCAAGGCACTAGCTTCTCTAAGAGCACACTCTCCTTATGAGGAAAGGCAAGAGGCAGGAGAGAGAAGGCAGAAGCAAGGGGAGGATGTGGAGTCAGAGCAACAGGAGACTGGGACTTGTTTTGCCCTCTTGACAATTTTAACCTAGGAAATACAAGAGCTTGCTGATGAATCACTGGAAAGAGCTGGGGGGAAGGGGAGGGGGAGAGACTGAAAATAAAGAGATGGACTGATGCTGGGTCTAAAAGAGACTAAAAGGTACCAGCTCAAAAGCAGTTGTGGGACTGGGTATGAGCAGGAAAAGGAACTCCATTCTTCTGAGACTGGAGAAAAGGAAGTGATAGTAAAGGCTAATGTCACTTTATCTGTTCTTTGGAAGACCAAAATGAATAAATCCATCATTGACAGACTCGATTTTCAACAGGAGAAATAATAAATCAACATTTTAAGAGAGATAAGAATAGGGCTTGAAAGAGTTGCTACGGGGAAATGGACTAAGGCCCTGCACAGAGGCACGTAAAGGAGTCGTTCACTTGGGGAGGCCGAGGGCCCAGCTGACGGGGCACAGTGAACACTATTATGATTATTTCACTGCAGGTACCTAAGCACAACTGCGGTTCTCTCTGGCCTAGTCTACATAACATGCTACTCTATAAGACTAAACTGCTGTAGCAGGCTGGCTGGCTGTCAAGCAGGAAACATTTTTCTCGCTAGAGAAATCTCTGTTCTCAAAGTATGTCTTTCCTGCCTATACACTACTCCCGGTTCGGGGAGGTTGAGATTCTCCCCAGTATTTCCGGACTGGATGAGATATGGAGCAATGGTGACCAAGAGGGGCCCATGCTAATGTTTTGCTTGAGTGTTTTAAAACTTGAGAAATTAAACATAAAAATCTGGATTTTCCTCTTTTGTTATAAAAGTCCAGAGAGTGCTTGGTTTGTGTAAAGAATGGGTTGTAGGAGAATTAGGACCGGTTCACATTCCCTTGTTCACCACAAGCCTCACTACACCTTTCCTTGTAATGTTGATGCACATGTTTATATTTCCCTCTGCTAGAGAAGAATATTTATTAAGAATAATATTAATCTAATGTTAGGATTTCACCTATACTACAAAATACACACAAGACCATAGAAATAATCTAAGACCATAGAAATATCTTTAAAAGAATTTTAGGCCATTTATTGATGAGCAGGTGAAGGCAATTTTGGAGCTGAAAGGCCGTTCTGAGCTCCTCCTCCACTTATTAATGAAACCATCCATCCCTATTCAGCCGGTGAGTCCAAGGATATTATGAAGTTGTGAGCTGTGCTTGATGGGAGAAATCTCACCTGGACTATTGCAATAGCCTCTCAACCAAGCTCCTTGCTCAAACCCTCCTCTTAAGATCTTTCCTCCACACGGCAATATTACTCACATATGTTGTTTTACAGATGTGGAGAGCACAGCCCAAAGAAGTCAAATAACTTACCTAATTCTGCTGGATCTGAGACCAGAATGGAGGCCCTCCTATTTCTTCCAGTACTCTTCATGTTCCATCTTGTCTTTTTAAATGCTGCTTAATTCCTGAAAACAGAAAATGTGATTTTTTTTCTTGCTAAACTTGTTTACTAAAATTAAGTGCTCCTTGCATTTCACTGTATAGGAATTAAACCTCTGCAGCTGTATCCCCACACCCAAACACATACACACACCATCTCATTCGGCAGCAAACACACAATCATAGTTTCCTTCCCATGAGACATATTATGCATGAATATAGGGTAATTAGTCTTTAAAAAGATATTTCTACTTCATGAACAGGAGAGCTAAATTTAGCACAAATCACAAAATGTTTTGAAACAAAATAGTCTTCCACCAACATTTCTTATGTCTTTCAGATACTGTTGCAATTAGGTTACTTAGCAAATCTGTATCTTATTTGGAAAAAGTGTTTAAGGGTACTGTGTAAACTTGGCCAGAACCAGTTCTAAAAACTTTTTATTCCTCTCATCTTCTGGAATCTAACACATTTCACAATGGCCCATAGATATGTGCATTCTAATTTTAAAGTATAATGGAACTGGCAAGATGAAAGCCTTGTATTAAACAACTATTCATTAACAACAGCTATACTCTACTTTGGATTACTAGGGAATGAACTGCATGATATTCCACTGTAAATAAATTCTGAGTGGCATTTATGAAAGTATAAGAATGTGATATTTAAAATAAATAAGTAATAGGATTCTAATTTAGATTGTATGATAAAAATTTACTGTAATTTCCTGAAAGTTTTGCTGATAACCATAGCAGTCAAGTAAGATACAATAATCTAGAAAGCAGTAGATACAGTCACCTTCTGACTGAGACAATGGAGGACAGGAGTCTGTTATTTATTTAATAAGTAAACACTCAATTGCACCTACTCTGTGCCAATGTTCAAAAGCTTTACAAATATTCTATAATTGAATCCTCACAACCACCAGTGAGGGGTATGCACTATTATTACCCTCATTTTCCAAGCTGTAGAGACTAAGTAGCCCGCCCCACCATATACCTGACAAGTACCTCTCTCAGTTCAGCAAATAATATCATATTTGACTCTTTGAACATATTCAGGTGACACAGGGGAAAAACAATTTTTGAATGAGAAAACAGGGCAAAGAGAAGAGAAGCAGATTTGTAAACAAGAGACTCAAATGAAGACAGTAGCAAAATGCAGGGCTATTAAAAATAGGGGTGATGTTCTGAATAAAGACCTGAAGCTGGAAGTGAACTTAAGAGTTAGTTCAGCCTCTCAGTTTTCAGATCAGATACTGTGGCCAAGAAAGATTAAGTGTTATGTTCAAACGTCCACAACTGATTAACGTCAGAGTTGGAGCACTCTCCAACTCTGACAGACACTCTCACTGGCACCATCTCTGAGCCAGGTCTGCACTGAGCACTTAGGGTAGAATCTAAACTAAGGATCCTCACCTATCAGGAAGTCACCATTAAGAGAAAGAGACCAACTGACACACAAATAATAACTGTAGTGTGAGGTGAGTACTAGTAGACCTCTGGACAAAGAGAAAGGATTAACAGTACTTGGGAAAGACAGGGAATATTCTATAGGATGAGTAATCGACTGATAAGGAAAAATGTAAAGGACAGGAAAGATTTTGCCAACCAGAGAAGAGAGAAGGCCATTAAAGGCAAAGGACTTAGCCCATAAGACAGACTTGAGTTCTGAAGCAGTGTGGCATGCCCCATGAACAACAGGTACATTAAGTGTATTCATTCAAATACGTTTTACTCAACCAACTTTTGTTGAGAGCCTACTATGTGCCAGGTAATGGCAGCTCAAAGATGACTGAAAAAAATGTTGTTGTCTTCAAGTCACAGGGAATTCCCAGTCTAATCTGGGAAGCCAATTAGACTTAAGTGTAAGCAAATCAGACGAAGTACTAAGTGAGAAGTCTTAGCTTAGTCTGGGGCTTCACATCTAAAGAAGTATTTCTGTCTGGAGAGGACATGTTGGTAAGAAAAGGCTTTGAGATGACTCAACACTTGGTCTGAATCTTGAAAAATGGATAGGTGTTTTGTAGGAGTGTAAGGCAATGAAAATCTAACATAAATAATATCTTGCTGCTTATGTCAGAGGCTGTCTAACTTGATAAGAAGGCAATGTTGGTCATTACCTTGTAACTGGATCCTCATGGCATCTGGATGCAAATCAATTAGATAGATGCTGAAGAGAAATAAATAACTCTAAATATATAAACCTCAAGCATAGCCTGTTGTCTCAAAAACAGCTCTAAATGACAACAGATCACATGAGGTTGCAAATTCCTTTTAAAGCACTTTCCAGTTGAAGGAATCGCAAAATAAAGTGACCATGGCTCTGGAAAATAAATAGAAATCCCTTTCTATTTTATTCTTTTACTTTACAATGTTGGAAAAGCTCAAACAAGCAGTATAGTTTCCTAAACCACACAGGCAGCTCTGTGCTGATGCCCAGACACTTGGAGCAGGGCCTTTGCCTTCATCTCTTTGGGTGGCAACTGAGAAATGGTCCATGGAAAATAAGAGGAACAGATGTGGAAATACACCAAACTGTGACCCTTAGTTTTGCAGGTTGAAGAAACCAGATCACCCCAGACCCTTGCTGCACACATGGGGAAGAGGTCAGTGGTGGGAGTGAGTAGGGACAGTGTCACAGTTTGCATAGGTTAATATGCTGGCTCAAAAGCGAGCAGGTTGGTGACTGGATCTGCAGTCAGGGATCAGTCAGCTTCTGATGGGAACAGAGTGCAGCAAAGGACACTCCTTAGCAATGTGCGTACCACCTGTTAATAGGGCCTAACCAATCCTAGACATCTCCAAGTTCGCCTTAAAAACCCAAATGATCTGTCAAACACCACGCATGTCTGAACATAATGAGCCAGGCTGCACCAATAAATGTCCTGGGATCACAAGCATTTTTGAACCGAACATCACAGGGTAAGGAACAGAATATCAAGAATACATAAGCCATAAAAAATGAAAATGAACAGAAGGAATAAACATTTTGAAACTCACTTCATCAAGCTAATCAACCCGGGCCTAAAACCAGCAATTCCTCTGAAGCCTCTTTAAGAAGCCCACAAATCACCCCTGCTGACACAGCACAGCTGGCACGCCTCTGCTGGATGGGATCCTATAGACATCAGTTGCTCAAAGAAAATTTTTCAAAGGGGCAAGTCCAGTGGACAAAAAGCTAGACTCATCCTTTATAGCAGATCCACATTTTAAAGGGAAAACAATGAGAGTGACAGGGTCTCATATAAATGAAACTCTAGTGCTTTTATTGACCCCATGGGCTTTTCATAAGTGGTCTATCTTTTCAGTGCAGTGTAACATCACCAAAGTGACTGTTTACTTTATTTATTTGTGCTAGATATAGTTACAGATAGTAAGTGATAGATCATATCTGTAAGGCACATGAGGTCAGAAATAAACAATAGCCCTTTATCCTAAAGTTAGGTACAATATTCTATGGACCATAAGTAATTAAATTTGTTGAAAGTGAATAGATCATTTTAAGTTCTTGAGGATCTTTGCTTCAGATAGTTTTCTTTTTTTTTAGGACAGTGGATTTAAAGCAATTAAAGATTTTTTCCAAAACACTGTAGCATAAATCTATTTGAAACATAACAGCTAAGAGAGAAAGAGAGGGGGAGGGGGAGGGAGAGAGTGAGAGAACGGGTTTTGAGGGGAAGAAAAATGCTAATTCTAATTAACTGGGAATGGTTTGCATCTATATATAACTCATTAGCTGTATTGCATTAACAGATGACTGGTTTTCATTTGCTCAGTGATAAAAGATTTCCAGCCCCCAGAGTAAAAAACCCACATGAGATGTTATATCTTCCCATGTGAATAATTACTCAGTGGTCAAGAAAAGACAGAGGCTTTGTCCACAAGTGGCTACCAGATTGAAACAGAATCAAGAGTTCCAGTAGACTCTGGTCTGATTTCCAGCAGAACACATTTTTGTCCTTCATTCATTCTTCATTATTTCAAAAGGTTTTGAGTGAGTAGTGAACAAAAAAGACAAAAAATCCCTTTCCTTATATTTGGAGACTGGAGATAACCAACAAAATATATAGTATGTTCCATGTTATATATGTTACACGTTAATAAATGTTAAGGAGAATAATAAAGCAGGAACTAGGGGTAGGAAACGTGAGAGCAGGTTGCAGTTTTAGATCAGGAGAGCAGGGAATACCTTGTTTAGAGAGTGTCATCTGAGTCAAGATCTGCAAGAGGTAAGGGAGTGAACTAGGTGGATAGCTAGGAAAATAGAATTCCAGGAAAGGGAACAGCAAGGGCCAAAGGCTCTGAGGGTGGAATACGTGGTGTGTTTAGTAACACTACGGAGGGCAGTGTGGATGACTGGAGTGAGAAGAGGTGTGGCGTGGAAAAGGAAACTAGAGCGTTCTCAGGGATCTAAGTTATGGAGTGCCTGTCCATTAACAGGACTTTTCTTTTCACTTTGATTGAGGTGGGGATCCCTTGAAAGATTTTAAGTAAAATAGTAACATAATATGGTTTACGCTTTATAACAGGATCTTTCAAGAAGACTGTTAGCCGTGCCATGGATGGTTACAACAATCAATTCCAAAAATGTTTGAATTTTTAAAATCTTCAGAGTTAACCTAAAATGAACTCCAAATTCCTCATTTTACAGTGATGAGATTAAAATATAGTGATGATGAGCGACTTTCCCAAGGTTATGCCAGTAGTTGGTGACTGAGCCAAAATTTTTCAAGCTGGAGTAGACTGGAAATAGAACTGATGAGTTCTGTAGTTTGAAACAGAGAAATGCACTGATTTATTTGGAAAGAGCCCATATGCAGAGGGCTAACTGACAAGATCTAATCACAATTTAGGTTTCTACTTGATCTGGTAATTTAATGTAATCATAGCCTAAGTCTTCATTCATTATTCATATCCCAGTGAGAATGATGTCATTTAGCTTTCCCCATATTCTAGATGTTCTTAACACTTTTAGAAAAACTGGGAACTGAGGAATAGGTTTAACCATGTAGTAGAAAGGACTAATTTGTCTATAGACTGGATAAAGTAGACATGACTCTAGGTTCGGTAAAAATCACCCTTGGCTAAAGAGAAAAGTATTTAGTAGGACTAAGAGCCTGTCTTAGAGAGCTGTTTCAATGAATAACCTTTGAGCACACAGACCATGACCACCTTTAGGTTATTTACATGGCTATGCACCTGAATATAACCCCTTCTGGTTCTTCAAAAGTTAGATCTAGGACAGACAGTTTCCATATGGAACATGGTCCTCTTTAGCCCAAAGTACGGAGTTCCTTTGGGGCACTGTTTGGTTGATTTCTACAACAAGAAGCTACATGTTCTTCAAAGATGGCATCCTTTCCTCATAGGTGGAGCTGTCATCCTCCTGCAGCCTAAGTACTGAGGCTGAGCCTTTGTACTGAGTACAAAGATCAAAATTCGATTTGGACAAATTCCCATCTGGTGGGAATCTGAGTACCTTTCATAATACAAAAAAAAAAAAAAATGTACAGTTTTAAAACTTAAAGCACTCAAGGACCAAGTGTTACTAAAAATAAGCCTAAGAAAAATTTAAAAGCCCATACAAATTCTAAGTTAGACAAGCACTGTCAAAACCCCAGGGGTATGTCAGTCTTTTGAACACTGCCACCATAACCACATCAAGGCATGCAGTAAAGGGTTCCAATGAATCAGATTATGAAATAGACAACTGAGCATCCACACATTCTTTTGTCTCACAGTTTAAAAAGAAGAGAAATAAAAGTGGCTAGTATTCTCACGTCTTATTAATAAGACTAATTTATCAAAACAGAGCCTATCAGAGGTAATACTGGGACAACTCAATTGATGGAAAACATGATTAAGGAATGCAGGATGGGTTATAGAAAGAAAAGGCTAGAGAAAGGAGGACCCCCAGGAGGCTACTGTCATCTAGATGCGATGCTGTGTGGAAGGTGTGAAGGGACTGATTCCAAAGTCAACATAACTACAAAGGAAAGACTGGCCTCTGCAGAGATTTCAACTGAAAAACTGATTAAAACATGGTGATTAGCTAAATCAATAGAGAGATAAATTTTTAAAAACTCTAGAACTTCACATACAGATGGCCAAAAAGCACATGAAAAGATGCTCAACATTGCTAATTATTAGAGAAATGAAAATCAAAACTACAATGAGGTATCACCTCACACTGGTCAGAATGGGCATCATCAAAAAGTCTACAAACAATAAATGCTGGAGAGGGTGTGGGGAAAACAGAACCCTCCTGCACTGCTGGTAGGAATGTACACTGGTACAGCCACTATGGAGAATAATATGGAGGTTCCTTAAAAAACTAAAAATAGAGCTACCATATGTTCCAGCAATCCCACTCCTGGGCATATATCCGGAGAAAACCATAATTCTAAAAGATACATGCACCCCAATGTCCACTGCAGCACTATTTACAACAGCCAAGACATGGAAGCACCCTAAATGTCCATCAACAGAGGAATGGATAAAGGAGATGTGGTACATACATACAGAGGAATATTACTCAGCCATAAAAAAGAATGAAATAACGCCATTTGTAGCAACATGGATGGACCTAGAGATTATCATACTAAGTGAAGTAATTCAGACAAAGAAAGACAAATATCATATGATATCACTTATATGTGGAATCTAAAAAAGTGATACAAATGAACTTATTTACAAAACAGAAATAGACTCACAGACTTAGAAAACAAATTTATGGTTACCAAAGGGGAAAGGTGGTGGGGAGGGGATAAATTAGGATGTTGGGATTAACATATACACACTGCTATATATAAAATAGATCATCAACAGGACCTACTGTATAGCACAGGGGACTCTACTCAATATTCTGTAATAACCTATATGGGAACAGAATCTGAAAAACACCTGAAACTAACACAACACTGTAAATCAACTATACTCAAATATAAAATTAAATTTTTTTAAAAGTGAAAAAAAAAACCTCTAGGACTTCAAATCTAGCATGTTAGAGTAGAATCACTGACAGATGTAGGCAGTTAAAAAAGGAATTTGGATTAAAGAGATGAGAGTAAAAATAGAAGCTGCCATTCATTGACCATTTCCCATGTTCTAAGCACAGCACATTCATTATCTCATTTAATCTCTCAACAACTCTATGAGAATTGGTTTATTCATGTACTTATTCATTCATAAACAGTTATCAAGTGCCTACTGTAGACCAGGCATTGTCCTATGTAAACATTATTATTTATATTTTTATACCTAAGGAAAGTGAAATTCAGACAGGTAAGGCAACTTGTCCAAGGTACCCTAGCCAGAGCTGGAATGCAAACCAAGATTTGATGGATTCCAGTTTCCTGTTATGAGTTTTAGTTTTGGATTTGTTGAATTCAAAAGATGACAACTGACAATAAATTAATAAATAAATAGGCCAGTTGTGAGAAGACAAGGTAAAAAATAGGACTGGAGAGCCACAAAGCTAGTGGCAGTAACTGATTAAGGAAGGACCAGGACCCTAGGGATCTGTGTGTGTTTGGGGGGGGGCATAAAAGGGAGAGGCAGTCTTATTACCCAAGCACCTTTGAGAGCACTGACCTTGGATAATAGTATGGAGGGTCTAAAGTTATAAATCCAGGTGCAACTGCTGCTGGAGTTTCTGGTCTCTAAGATAAGAAAGGACGTTGTAGAAGTGAGATGGCCCCTTATCACCTCTGAAATTCAAAACAGAAACTGACAGTCTCCACAATATTCAAGATATTAGTGGCACATTAAGTTACTCAGTTCTCACAGACTAGATAAGCCTGTGTTATTTATATTTTAAATTAGTACCATTCAGGGTTGAATTGTGTCCTCCCCAAAAGGTATATTGATGTCCTATACCCCAGCAGCTCTGATTGTGACCTTATTTGAAAATAAGGTCATTGCAGATGTAATTAGTTAAGATGAGGTCACATTGGAGTAGGGTGGGCCCTTCTTTCTTACAAGAAGAAGAGATGCAGAGCCACACCAGGAGATGTCATGTGATGACAGAGGCAGAGACTGAAGTGATGCACCTATAAGCCAAGGAACTCCAAGGACTGCCTGCAACACCGAAAGCAAAGAAAAAGGCATGGAGCAGACTCTTCCCCAGAGTACCCAGGAGGAGCCAACCTTACAAACACCTTGATTCAGACTTCTAGCCTCCAGAACTGTGAGAGAATCAACTTCTGTTGTTTTAAGACGCCCAGTTTTATGATACTTTGACAGTAGCCCTAGGAAACTAAAACTAAAAGTGCTTATCAAACCAAACATTTAAATCATGCTTATGATGTCCAGGAACTGTTCTAAGTACTACACAATATTAATTCATTTAAGCACCATAACAACCTAAAATGCTAAGTACTATTACCTCCATTTTACTAATGAAGAAACAGAGCCATAGTGAGTTTAGATAACTTGCCAAAGGGAGACCTGGGATCAGAGCCCAGACCCGCCCCAGAGTCTCTGGACCTAACCACCATGCTCTTCTGTGTGCCATTCTCCCAAGACTTCCTATTGACCCTGCTTTTCAGGATGCCATCGCTGGTACTCAGTCTCATTCCCAAAGCACTGGTAATCTTGAATGACAGAATCTCCAAACGATGACAAGAAGGCTCATTTATGTACTGGTATAGCATTTTAGCAAATGTTTCTCACAGGTAGTTTCACACTTAATCCTTGAAACACTCTGTGGTTGGCCTAATTATTGTCCTTATTTTACAAGTGAGGAAACTTAGGCTCCAAGAGGTTAAGAGCTTAGCCCTACCTCCATAACTGGGCCTGGAAGTGTTGGACATTAAGTGGAGGTCCTGTGACTACAAAACATCCACTCTTTCTTCTACACAGCCCTTCCTCTGTGAAACCATCTGTGACTCCGTCCTCACTCCCACTCCTACCCGCCCACCCCCAAAGAATTGACTGCTTCTTTCTTTATGTTCTCATCATATTCTGCAAAGCCACAAATTTATACTACCTTCCCTGCTGCCTGGGAAAATGAGCAAGGGGACCAAACTTATTAATTATTTTGTACCTAATACCTAGCACAGAGCAAAGAGTAAGCATAAAATAGGTATTTGCTGAAGGAAGGAATGAATAAACAATCAATGGCACTGAAATGCAAAATATTCCTTCATCTTTCAATGAAAAAACAAGGTGCATGAGAGTGACTACCTGATAATAACTTTCTGTAGTACTTCCACAACAGACAGTGAAGAAAGCTTTGAAATAAACATGTTCACCACGTGTAGTATAGAAAAATGCATTACTGTGGTTTCTACAAAAAAACAGGCATCAGTAGACCTTAAATTAAATATTATACATTCAGCCTCTCCTCCTCGCCCATCTAGTCTCATTCCCTAGAAGTCCAGGTCCTTGGGAGAACTCTTTGTATTTGCTGATCATAGAATCTTTTGTTCTGTGGAGCTTGTTAATAAAGATGGGACACAGTGATTTGAATGACAATTACATAGTGATGGTAAATGTGTGTGTATGTGTGTATACTGCAAAACAGTTTTGCAGGATGAACAGAAGTTACACTAACCTTTTGACTTTGGTTAACTGCTCACAACATTGTTATAAAATAAAACAGAATAAAGCAAAGCATGTGATTAACTGTATCGAAGACTGATGAGAGATTTCACCAATCTGCCCAGAAGGTGGTTTATGTATCGGAGGAGAACTGGACAGCATCCCTTTTGGTGGTTGCCAATTCTCTTCTGGAGTCATCTTTTTGCTTCATTATTAAGAAAGACAGGATACTCCCTTCCTCAAGGGGCCAAAAAACAGACCCACTCCACAAGAAGCCAGGATCAGTGTGCCTTAACAAGGAAGCTGAACTAGGTTTGCCTCAGGGCAGCACACTCCCACAAGTCCCATAAACTTTCCAGGAGTCCACCAGATTAGCCAAAAGAAACAATACACTGAAGTTGAAGGAAAAGAAAGAAGAAAAAATAAAAAGAATCCACATGCAACTAAACTATCTTTCCATGTAATCCCCAGCTGCCTCAAACTGGCAGTTCTATGACAGCAAGAGTTAAGAACATAAGAGCTATCAGAAACTTCTTTTCCTTATGTGGGAACCTTGCATGTGAAGGTCCAGACCAAGTCATAGAACAATATGGAAAACACATGTATGTGTTGTTGATGGACTATGAGGATACAGTCAACCTCTTGTCAGCTTTGTCAACAGCCTAGATGACAGCTGTTTGACTTTCAATTCTTGTTTGCTTTCTCATCTCCTTTGTCAACTTATTCCATATGCAGCCCACAGGCAAGGAAGGAAACTTGAAGTCTACATTGTAGGGCAGGCACTCATTGCAGTAAATGAAACTATTTCCATTTCCTAAGAGCTACTAGAGAAAACCATTTTAAAATGCACACAATTTAACTGTGTGACCTTGGGCAAGTCACTTAACCTCTCTGTGCTTCAGTCTCTCTATCTTGTAAAATGGGAGTAACACCTACCTCACAGAGTTGTTGTGGGGATTAATTAGATATAATGTCTATAAAGCATCTAAGGTTCTTGAAGAAGTCACTATATAAATACAAAACAGTATCTATTAAAGTTGGTTTATTTGTGAAAAAAAAATGCACACACAGAGACAGACACACACTGGCAATATAGTGTGAAAATACAATGAGCCTGAATTGACAGGAGTCATTCTGTTAAATGATGATTTATTGATAGTAAAATTGGAGATCAAGGAGTTGAGCTAAGGAACAAAATGGAACAAATGTTCCACAGGAAGAGCAAGGTGGCTTGATGTTTTCTTTGAAAAATGTGGTTCTCAGAACAGCAAATCATACTAAATCTACATTTTAAAATGTTCTTCCTCTAAGTATTTTTATAAATATTCAAGTGGATAGACAGTTGTAAGTTTATCAATATATAGTGTGTACACATCATCCCATTTGTGCAAATTAATCAAGCATGTTTGGTAATTAAAAATAATTATATAAATTATTTTAAAAAAAGAATTTGAATAACTCTACCCTCCACTTTATTCGGTAATTCAGTGAGCTCATGCTCTGCACTAAACGTGAATCTCTATGCTCTCTGTCGTGCAAAGGTTTTGCCACAATAGGCCATAACAGGGCCCAGAACACAAGCTAACCATTGCATCTGGTGCTCAAATGGAGAAAAAGTCATCTGTTCCAACACTTAAGAGTCTGCCTGTGTTGGATTTAATGAGAAATAATACATCAGAACAAGCATGTATACATAAAACCAGGCATGTTGAATAAACTAAAAAGCCCAAGGGATTTTTACGTATAATTTTGGCAATAGGTAATTTTTAACTTCAATATTTATGGTATTATCTAATCCAGCATAAAATGTAATCGCATTATATAATTTTGTAAATATGTACCTATTATTTTAGACTGTCCATACCATTCCTCTCCTATACACATAAAATTGAGGACTAACTGCAATCAATAGTTAATAGAAATATCTAGAAGTCAATAAAACTCTTATTACTTCCTCCTCCCATAACATGTAAACCACCAATGAAGTTATTACTTTTTAGATGAGACCACATCAATAGACGTTATTTGACAGAAAATATTATGTCTATGTGTTAGAATATCTGACATTTAAATAAATAACGATGTCACAAAAATAATGATGTCTCAGAAGAATAAACAAAGACCAAAAGGAAATGGAGGAGAATGGAGCAGTTTATAATACAACTGGGAAACTGTTTTGAATTTAAGGGATGACGACAAAAAAAGTGCTATTTTTTGCACGATGATGAAGCTAAGGGCAGGAGCCCTTACATAACCATGATAAATTACTTAATTTTAGCTCTTTAAATATTACAAGCCATATATATATATAATTTATATATATTTATCTATATATATAATTTAATTCTTTCACTCACTCTCCATCATAGACATGACAAATATTATCATAGACAGAAATTAAATAAACCTATACAAAGTAATACGGCTAGTTCATGAACTCATGTCTTCTTACTCCAAGTCTAGACCTCTTCCCATTATGAACACGGTTGCATTCCCTATAAATAAATAGTAAATACCAGCTAAAGAGTTTTGGAGAACACAGGAGTGAAATCTAAGGTAAGTTAAGGGTGAATACTGAAATAAAAGTGAAAAGTCATCTATAGAACTCTCGAGCAGAGTGGGTAAGAAAAAGAATAAAATCATTTATATATTTAATAAAAGTTTTGATTTATCTTGTTACATGAGTAATTGTTGGTATTGTATTTATCTGTAGCACTTTATTGCCTTCATTTATATGTACATCCAGTCAGTTACTAATCATCATCAAGCACGTACCAGACAATGGCTGGGCACCTGGAAAGCAAAGCAGTAAGCGTGGATCCCAATCCTTGCCCCAGAGGAGTTCATGATGTCCTAAACTGAATGTAAGGGAACATAATAAGGTCATCATCACAAGAAAAATGAGGACTTCTTTGCCAAATGAGGATGGTCAAGCAGATGGTAAAGACAGAGCAAATGCCAAAATATGTAGACGTTTTGCCAGGGTTTGGCTTTCCTAAGTTGAAATTGGAAGAACACAAAGATATACAAATAGTGGAAAATAGCAACCATCATCAATTGCTTAAAGACAGAATTCCAAATAAATATGGCTGTGGATATCTGAGTCACGCTAATACTTTGTTATTCCTTCAGACTGATATACTTTAAGTAGTTAACATTTATTTAGACAAGATACAGAATACTGTATGAGAAAAGAACAGAAATGGAGCCCCCTCGTGGCTGTCCCCAGCTTCTCCTCTAAGGTCTTAAACAGTCAAATTCTGTTCCCAGCTGCACATCCTACTATACTAGGAAAATAGTAGCCCTAGAGTTAATTGTCACCCTCCTTTAGACTGGCAGCTTAGGGACAATATATCTCATGTCTCAAATGGCTTATGAAAGTAGTACTTTCAACCAGATTTCTACTAGAAATGATTTAGAAACATAATTTGATGTATCTTTTTATATATTCCATAATATTTTAGCAAACTAATGATGGTTTAGCCTCCCTTACAGTTCAGGACCCATATAAGTATCCACCTACCCTACTTCTTAATCCAATAATATTCCTGTAACTACGCCACACAGGTGCAAAATGGACTTCAAAGCTCTTCAAGAGCATGTTTTCAAATTTGAGATGGACAATAACGTCTCCCATAAAAGGCAGATGTTCCCTTAACCCTACTTTAATCTTGTCAGGAATTTGAAGAAAAGCTAATATTTCTCCTCTTTTGCCGATTTCAACCAGTAAACAATGGGTGTGTGAGCAGGCTTCACAGGGTTTACATTGGAATTATTTACTTGAACATAAAGTTCTGTAGGCAAATTGAAAAGAGGACAATAAGTAAGAAAATAACCTTGAAATAATAGAACTAAAACATTTTCAGTAGATCATCAAGTCCTCCAAAGCAGAGGAATTATTCCCCCAAAACACAGTTGCTTGGGCTACTATAAAAATTACCTAAAGAAAGATGCATTTCGGCTTCCTAAGGACTATTACCCTTCTGTGTTCCTAACCCTGTACGTAGAAATTGCTCCCTTACTAGTAACATGAGTCTTATTTTTTGTATACTTAAACTTATGAATAAATACACTATTTAAAATCTTCAGTGGCAGTCCTTCTCCAGATCAGGATGATATGTGCCACAATGATCTCATCACAACGTGGGACAGAAAACGGCTATTGAGGTCATCCTAGCAACAACAACCTCTGTTGAAGCAGAAGCACATATTATCTGATAAAATAAGGCAACTCAGCTATTCTTTCAGCTCAGCATGCCTTTTCATCTGCTGTTGTCATCATAAAATTCCCAAGTGTTGGGTTTCCAGTCACAGATGCCTCTTTCAGATGAAGCAGGCTCATGCAATTGTCTGCTCTAGAAGAAGCCGCTACCAATCATGCACTCCTTCATACTGAGCTCGAAGTCATTCTGAATATGATTCTCTGTCCTCCTCTGGAGTACAGGCGTGGTCCATGAAGAACATTACCCAAATATGATTTATTTCCATACAAGACTTATTTCCACATAAGATTTATTTAACTATTTATTTGGGAAGAATTATTTCCCAAATATGATTTTGGAAAACCAACTCAAGACATCTAATTAGACTGAGTTGAAGATGAATAAAATACTGGAGATTATGGCTCTAAATGTTTGCTTTCAAAGTGAACAAACTCATTAAAAGAACTTGCATTTTGCAGAAATTTTGTAAAACATATGAGAAGCAGAATATTAAGAAAAATACACATTTGTGTGAAAACAATTATTCAATCTGGTTATCAAAATCATACTTCCAGTAGAGAAGATTAAAAAGGAAAGTGTCAAAATAAAATTTATGACACCACTTTTTGTATATATCCTAAATTGGATCAAATGTAAAGTGGAAAATTATGCAGAAAACTTAAAATCAATAATATAATGAAAGGCAGTGTGCTGCCCTAAATACATAGTAATTTAAAGCTGGAAAGAACTTCAGAAATAATCTAAGCATGCTGCTCGTTTTTTCAAAAAGAAACTGAAGCCCAGCGCAATTAAAATTTTGCCTACGGTTATACAACTAGTTAAGGAGAGAACCAAGACAAGGTTCTCACGCCTCTCAGTGTAGTACTTTCTTCCCACTTTCACTTAAAATAAATGACAGCAGAAGATAAGCCTTTAACTTTAAATAGGATAAGGATTGTGTGTACCTAGGGACCAGTTCTTCTCTGATAGTTTCCTATGTGCCTCTGTCCCAGCTCAGCTCAGCCAAACATGAGGAAGAAGAAACAGATTACAGAAGTAAAGGAGGGTCGTCTCCTTCTGCAGAATTGTGCCTGTAAACTCAAGGAAGGAGAGCAGTAGCAACCATCTTAGATGGCAGCAGTGACACGGGGGAATGGCGGGGCGGTGGCGCAAAACAGGTGTTGTCTTTCTTTAAGTACAATAGTAATTCAACTTAATTGATTCAAATTGTATGTATTAAATGCTTGGTAACTGCAGCACTACTCTCTCTCTTAAAAAGAAGAGTAAAGAAAAGCTTTATATATTAAGACAAAAGGAAAGTACCATAAGCAAACAAAGCATGACTATGACTGAGCTGCACTCTAGCAAACTGAAAATCATGCATTGAAGCCAAGCATGGAAAATGGGCAGAGATAGCTACAGGAAGGCCATTTGCATATTTTTAAGGCTGCCTGCTATATTTCAGGAGTTGTCACCTGGAATGCAAGGCAGCCAAATTATGTCAAAAAATTCCCCATGGAGAGCAGCAGTGAACTCTTCCTAGCTCAACAGCCTCCTTGAGCCCCACTGTGAGGTTATATGTACAAGTGCAGCTGCAGCTGAGAAAGACCAATCAGAGGACGGTACAGATGGCTCTCCCTATGGAGTTGTATCTTTTAGACCATACTTTACCTGCAGGCCATACTGTACACAAGGAGAAGAAGGAAGAGGGAAGAGTTGCATCCATGCAGCCCACAGTGCCAACACTGTACTGGCCTGTATAAAGTAGAGGAATATATCTTCCAACATTGTGTTTTATATCTTACACAAAAAGGAAGAAAGATGGTGCTGTTCATGATCAGCAAAACCATGGGACTCATCAAAGGAACCAGAGGCAGAATCTTATCAAAAGTACTGTAGGCACAATAAAATCACAGCAAAAAAAAATTAAATTAAAATAAAGATTCAATCAACAGTTCAGACACATTTGTTTTTAAACTTGCAGATGCTGAACTTTATATTGTGGCTCATGACACCGGCATCAACCAGAACATTATCACTTTTGTTATTACTGTTGCATTTTTTAAATTTTAAAGTGCTTGAAAATTCTAAAACTAATTGTAGGCCATGTGCTAAATATTTTATAGAAAATCTGCAATATTTTTTCCCATCCTTTTGCGTGCCATATAGCCATTCTTGTGAATTTCCCCAAGATATTTTTGCTTCTTAGTATGCCTTGATATTTCAACTACTGGCAAAGATGCAATAAGAATCAGACTGCACTGTCAGTTTGTGGTATGTTAAGACTGAGGGTAATAGTGAACTATTTTAGTTTTTGTTTTTTCCTACCTAGAGTTTTCCTTTTGGGAACCACTCCCCTCTCATCTGGTACACATACCAATCACATTGTCCTACCTCCCCTACCAGTGGGGTAGGTATGATATCCCAGTGGGCCTGCCAGAACATCACATCTCATTTAGACAGTAATTATGCCAGAAGTGGGCACAAGACCTAACAGAGTTAGTCAAAATCCTTTTGAAGTTTTTATATGAACAGCAACAGGAAAAAATATCCCTTTCTTATCTTCAAGGACCTTGAGCATAAAGAACCCTGTTAGCCTAGAGCTTACAGGGCCATCTTTGCTACAGCACGTCACAGGGCTGTATTCCTTCTGAAAGCTCTAAGAGACAATCCATTCTGTGTGCTCTACTCAAATCCAGAGACTTAAACGTAAATCTCATTTTAAAATATCTTCAAAGAAACACTAAGAATAATGTTTGACCAAATATCTGGATACCACTGCCAGACAAACTGATACACAAAATTAACCATCACAAATGGAAAGGAGGAAATTGGCACATTAACTTTAATAGGAAGTAAGGACAAGAAAGAGTCGTTTTTAAGATGGGAGAACTCAAAGCATATTTACATTCTGAAAGGATATATCAAGTAGAGGTAAAAAATAATTTGTTTGAGAGAGAGAGACAATATTTAATATCCTCGAGTAGATAAAAAGGATGGAATCTGATGCACAAGGAAAAGAACTGACCTTCACAAGGATCATGGACAGTTCTTTTTGGTATCAGGAGGGAAAGCAGAGACATTGCGGAGTGGGTATGATGCATGCACGTAAGTTTTTATGGTGATGGAAATCTGTGGAAATTCCCTTTCAATTACTCTAATTTTCTTAGTAAAATAAGAAGTTAGGTAATCAGCTGAGAGAAAGGATAAAGGAGAGGATTTGGAGGTTTGAGGAAAGAGAAGGAAGTATAACCCAGAAAAGAGAGAAAAATGAATGACTTAGACAATATAGTAGGAGTGCTTGGTGGTATCCCACTTTCAAATAGTGGTCATGAATTTAAAGTGATACCAATTGGTATACAGTTTTGTGGGTTTTTTTCTAGCAGAATTTAGCAGGACGGGCATAGGCATAGAAAACAGAGACAGATTTAACCAGAGCAGTGGCTTAGCCAACTAAGCATGACAAAGGAGGACAGGGCAAAAGAATGGAAGGTGTATGCAAGGAACTGATTTGATTGCCCACAGAATCTGAGTTGTATAATGACATACAATGATGTAAGTGAAGATAAGACAAGGTGAGGGATCAATTGAATGAAAATTTCCATGTGATAGCAAAGTTGTTGAACTCAGTTTACTAGAAGGAATGAGCTAGGAATATAGGAGGAAGCAGTGTGAGAGTGAGATCAATGAAATCAAGGTTATGAATTGATTAAAGCTACTGGTAATTACAAGGTGAAGAGCATGGCAATAAGACGGTGCCTGTGGTAAGGTACAAGACAAAAGTCATTGAAAGAAAAGACTTTAAGGAAGTGGGGCAGAGGGGGGAGTCAAGAGGCCGGAATGTGATGCTGATATCACCAAGAATTCTGACAACGTTAATGCCCTCCAAAGTTCACCAGGAACATACTTGTATTTAAACAAGTCAGAGTTCTCACTCATTGCAGCAAGAGAGAATACAAACCATGGGGAATCATGGAATATCTCAGTAAAAGGGTGTCAGCAAAGACCAATGATAGTATTTGGACTTTGGTGGAGGGATTGAGAAAGGATCTAAGGAAGCTGGTGTCACTCCATACTGGATGGTGTCAGAAACTGGGAATAATTCTGTAACTGAGTACCTCAATAAATCTTTCTGGGGAGGGCAAACTAAAGCAAGGCTAAAGCTATAACTGGTAAAAAGGTAGCAACTACTCCTTTTGGCTAAGAGAGAAAGATACTTGGTATTTTAAACAAAGTTATGAAGTAGTCTTATTGTCTCTCTTTTTATCATAGTCTCAGAGGGTGAGGTTGATCTTCTGGGAGACTGTTTATTATCCAACAAAAAAGTAACACGGCAGATGGTAACTAGACTTATTGTGGTGATCATTTCATAATGCATAAAAATGCTGAATCACTATGTTGTACATCTGAAACTAATATAATATTGTATGTTAATTATAATTCAATAAAAAAGTAACATAGACTAGCTTCCAGTTGTCAGGGGATGTTCTTTGCTTGGTTTAAAAATTACTTTCTCAACAAGAACAATGTTAAGAGAGTGTCGGTAAAATCTTTAAGGAATAAGAGGAAGGGACCTGGGAGTGTAAATGACTGCAAACAGGTATAGGGGAGGTAGAATCTGATAACATGAGACACAAAGATGTATGTTTTTTTGTTTCTTTAAATAGGAGGTTGGGAGGATTGACTGGAAGCAGCAACAAGAAGTAAGGATGGTACTTCTTCCATCTCTAGGCCCAATAATAAGAAGGAAACCAGTCACGATGTAAGAGGGCTACAGAAGAAGCAATGTCATCAAGGGGACACTTGGTTTTAGTTATAGCAGAAGATAAAGAGAATATTCACAGAAGAAAATAAGGATATGTGCACAATGCAAAGGTTTCAGAAGATGGAGTAGGACGTAGGGTTAGAAAATGGGATGTACACAACCACGTGAGGGATGACCTGGTCCTACAGCAGATAACGGTTGTAAAGCTGTGAGTGTTAAGGGGAAGGAGGGAGGGATGGAGAAATTTACCAGAATTACTCAAAACTCTGGGCTCTCACTTGAATCATGGCATCGGAGGCCTGGAGTTCTACACTGGGGCAATCTTCATCATTGCACAAGTACTATCAAAACTCTTGCTAAGGACTGACCTACAAAGGGATACTCTTACCCTGAAAATGTAGACTCTCCTTCAAACTAGAAAGTGTTATTTGTTGCTAGTTCACTGAAATGTTTTTATTACTTGAGTTTATTTTAATGATTCATAAAAGCCAAGGAAGTTGCTCAGTTAATCCGATGTATTATATTACATTTATTTTTGGAAAACTCTCTGGATGGCTCTTAGAATTTTCTTCTTATTCTTTACTGAGTAATTACATAATTGTAGACTTCATTTGCTTGTTCTTTGGGTATCTTAGTATTTGCTTCAATTATGCAGTCATTTAACTTAGCTGTTCAGTCATTAAAATAGGTATTACTTGACTACCATGGGCAAAACACTATGCTGAGGACCCTGTTTACTTATTCCATTTATTTAGCCATGAATTTTGATGTATTACTAGGAAGTAGAATAGCACTGTGTTTAAGAATGGGGGCCCCGAGTCAAATTGTGTGGACCTGAACCCCAGTTACACTGCTGATAATTAGGTGACCTTGTATAAGCACTCTTAGTTTCAATCTTTGCATCTGTAAAATGGAGTTAATAATAGTACCTAGCTCATAGGTTGTGAGATGATTAAATAAGATAATATATGTAAAGTATTCAGCACAGTAACGTCTTGGCTTCTAGATAATATACCTCACTGTATTACTTGCCATGGTTATTGTAGTTATTGTTGTTGATTTCATCATTATTATTTTATCATGGTATAGTGAGAAAAGTCCTTGATCTGTATTTGTATGGCAGCTGGGAAAGCTATTTAATGTCTCTGAGATTTCTTTATCTGTAAAATGTATACCATAGCACTAATTTCAACAGGACCATGAGAAGATTAAATATGATGGTAAATATGCAAATGGCTAACATAAAGTAGGCATATCATAAGTGTTAATTTCCTTCCTTCTCATCTGCCACTATCAATGTGAAACCTAGATATATTTCCAAAGATAGCACTCTCCTTTACTGGTTGCTTAGTCTTCAGAGCACAGTACCTAGTACAGACAAGTATCTGATGAAGCTTTTATGCATCCAAGAGACAAGTATCACTGAGCAGAGAGGAATAGAGGGTCACTTCCTTTTGAAATAAGGACTTCTATAAGCACCAATCTTCCTTTAGTGTTAAAAATGTCTCCTAGTACATAGAAGCAGAGAAGTATGACCCACGGTAAGTACTGGAGTTTTACATAAAGTAATCTGGTTTGCCCTGCTAGAGGCAGAAGAGAATGAATATTTTTCTGAGAGAGAGTGCAAAATTTCCAAAGCATCACTGAATGACTTCAGCCTGAAACTACATAACTTTCCATCCATTTATTCTCTTACGTCAACCAGTTGAGCAACTTTCTCCCAATTTCCAACCAGCCCTGTGACATTACCTTCCCTGAATGGCACTCTCAGATTCAAGGAAGTATCATGATTCCCTGTGTCATTCAAGTAAAATCAAAATAGATGAGAGACTTCTAAGTGCTCACATTCTAAGTCATGACATTCAAGAAAATAATCATGTCTAAAAACATTGCCTGAATGACTAATGTGGCAGGGTACTGTGCTGGCTACTGGGCACACAGCAATGAATAGGTTATAGACAAGGGGGTAGTGGTGATAAAGGAGATGAACTAATCAAGATACAATTAGAAGCAAATACTATATCAAACCTGTATGTGAGGATATGAAGGAGAAGAAAGATTCTAGGATAATTTCTAGATTTCTGGCTTGGATGACAGGGTAGGTAGTGATATGATTCACTGACAGGAAACAAAATGAACAGACGTTTCGTTTTTGTTCTTTTTTTTCCTTTGAAGGAGACAAAAATGGAGAGATAATATATTTGCTTTGGTATTACTGAATATACAACTCTAGAACTCAGGGGAAAAGACTGGAGCTGTAATTACTGAGCTAAGTCAACATATACACAGGAGATAGAGCAATGGGAATAGATGAGAGCAGCCAGCCGGGGAGACTGTGTCCCTCCCTGCTTCTTCCTTGCCACCCACAGTTATGTAAAGTGGTAACATTAAGACAGAGAGTCATCTTCAAACATTTCTCCCTGTCCATAGTACTTCACGCTCATTAATGTAACCTGTACGGTTGCCAAGAATAAAATGGTCTTTTGAGCACTCTCTTATCCCATCTCTGTGCATTATTTCTCTCATTTTTCTCTAGTTAATGAATGGGAGTATCATTCAATACTACATACCACGTACTTGATAAGTAGTATTTTAAGGCCTAAATTGATTGACTTCTGACACGGGAAGATATTTCCTCAACACTTCTGAAGAGTCTTCCTTAGCACATCCAAAATTCCCAACAGTGGTAGATCAGTGGACCAATCCAGCAGAAAGTCAAACTAAGAAGGAACTAGGTCAAAAGTTTAGTACTATTCCTTCTGGGCAGAAGGATTATGAGTGATATTTTCCCCTGGATTTTTTCTACGTTTCTCTATTAAAAAAAAAACACTCATAATAAATATGCATTGCTTTAATAATCAGGAAAAAAATTTTTAATGAAGTCAGTCTGGCAAAATCTTCCAGATCAGCCAGAGACTCTGGCATAGTCAATTGAAAAGAGGTTTCATGAAAATCACAGTGGGATATGCTCAGCACAGAATTACTGGATGGATGAAGAAGACTAAAGCAGGGAACGTCATCAACTAGCAAGTACTCTCAAGGTCCTGTTTTTGTTTTATGAAAAATGGTCCAGACCTCCCAGAAGAGCCTGTAACAAACATAACGTTCAAAATAGGAATTATTCATCTAATGATTTCTGCAGGCAGCAAAAATGAGTCTATCATCTCAGAAGTAATTTTCTGGAAGGCAAGTTAAATTTATGACATTATGTCACTTTCATAAGCCAGGAACTTTGAATCTATCTAGAAGAGACAAGCTAAGGACCACTTTGCATCCAGAAGAAACTAAAGGGCAGTGCCAATGTCCTTCCAAATAGAAAGAGCTCTTTATTTTTGTTTTTAAGCACATATAGTCACATTACATTATGGAAATGGAATGGTTTGATGATAGTTGTTTAGACCAGTCTGTCATGCATTACCTATGGTGCAAGGCAAAAGCAAAAAGAGCTACTATTTCTATGGGCTTTCTCAGAATTATAAGAATAAAAATCATTGCCCTTTTGTTCAAGCTTTTTTCTTTCTTTTGAGACACAGCAAAACATCAATTTTCAAGTTAAAATGAAGTGTGACACTTCAATGAAAAGAAAGCTATGGAAGCCAAATACTGAACTTATAGTGCACAGTGGAGTAAGCAGCCTACAGATGGAAGGAAAATAATAAACTTTTTTGCCTATATTTGCCAAAATGAAAAGAAAATCAAAGCCATCAAGCACTTATATACCATGTCTAGCATTTAATACAGTATTTGCACATAGCAATAAAATAAGTAAAAATATAATTTGGTGTACCTCTAAGGATTATGTAAAACAGTGCATTTCCATCCCCTCATTAGAAGGCCTAATCCACCAGCATCTGCCATCACATAAACCAGGATGTGGCTTTGTTTGGACCACCAACAAGCTCTAACAAGTGTCTTCCGCTCCTGGGAAGATTCTATTCAAATATCAGATATGGTTGGTGAAAACTAGCTATTATAAAGAAAAGTGGGTTGATTTTTCTCTATGAAGAGATCCATCATAAATGCTAAAATGTATCTTGATTCTTTTCATGTATGGGGAATGAACTATAATTAAAGAAGCATTCCTTTCCTCAAACACATTTCTTCACACTTCTTCAGCTGCATTATGAGAACAGTATGGCACTGTCCTCAGAAATCTCTGTGGACCCACCATGTCCAGTCTTACATTTTTGTCCTTACTTGTTTATTTAGCCACAAATTTATCCAGAGGCCTATGTGCTACTTCGTTCTCTTTCCAAGATGTACTTACAAGCTTATTTGGAATAATTTCAAACTCTGATAAGGGCAGTTAAATTTAAGTGGAAAAGTTTGGAGAAGCCTGGAAGAGGAAATCATGAAAGAAGATTAGAAGCTATTTTCAGGAAGAGGTTGCTTGAAAAAAGTTGAATAGAGATACTCACATTGTGTGTACTAAATGCCACTGAATTGTGTGTTTTAACAGCTAAAATGGTAAATTTTATGTTATGTGGATTTTACAACAGCAAAAACGGCCCAAGTAAAAGGAAAAAAAAGTATTTTACCACAGACTCATAGCACTTCAGAATTATAAATAACTTTAAATGTTGTCTAGGCAAATTTTCTTAAGCTGCTGGCAGCAACCATTGTGTAAGTCATGAAGTCAATTTACATGAGACCAGCATTTTTTAACAAAATAATAGAAGAGAGAACGTCTGAGTGTGTGTCACATATAGTAAGGGCAAGTATAGTTTAATGAAACCATGCTTCAGTTCTGTATGCATGCGTGTGTTTATGTACTGAGTTGTGATGTGAAATATATTTCTCACCACATGTTATAGTTTAAAAAGTTAGAGGTATCTAGGCTGGGCCAATTTTTCATCTTAAGCAATATACCCTCCTCGAAACTTCTGACCCTTACATTAAAAAGGCAAAGGTAGAAGATTCTAAATTTAACAGTGGTAAATACGCAAATGATAGTAGACCTAACTAATAAAATCAGATATAGTCAAATACCAAGATCATAGGCATGTCCAATTTTGAAACAACTCAAGCATAAAACCGTAGTACTGATGTTGACTAGTAAATAGCCTTTGTGATCTGTCATTTACAAAAATGACTCAGGATGTGACCCTGAAAACTGCAGGACGAGTCACTTCCATGCCAAGGAACACAGCAGGATACAAATGAAGTAATAAGCCTTTTGAACATTTAAGAAAGCAAAACCTTATAGGGAAAAGGCAATTGGCATTCTGCAGAAACTATTTCCAATTAAACTGTAAGTATGTGACAAATATGGAGTTTAAGAAAGTAAAAATGGGGGCTTCCCTGGTGGCGCAGTGGTTGAGAATCTGCCTGCCAATGCAGGGGACACGGGTTTGAGCCCTGGTCTGGGAAGATCCCACGTGCCGCGGAGCAACTGGGCCCGTGAGCCACAATTACTGAGCCTGCGCGTCTGGAGCCTGTGCTCCGCCACAAGAGAGGCCGCGATAGTGAGAGGCCCGCGCACCGCGATGAAGAGTGGCCCCTGCTTGCCGCAACTAGAGAAAGCCCTCGCACAGAAACGAAGACCCAACACAGCCAAAACTAAAAAAAAAAAAAAAAAAAAAAAAAAAGAAAGTAAAAACGTAGTACGACAATATAAAGCCACTAGAAGTGATTTTCTTATTTATATGCAATCCTAACAAAAACTATACGGTAAATTTCTGTCTCTATAGAACTGGAAAACAAAACTATTTGCCCTAGTGAAATAACTAGAAGGAAAATACGAATAGGATAATATATGTACTTCTTTGCATAGAGAATTGTAGTGAATTTCTTCTAACAATCTTAGGTAAAATTTTAAAAGATAATAAACAAAAAAGAAGGAGAAAGAAAAGTCACTGATAATTTCCATATTTACACATGGTACTTCTTTTAGATAATGAAATAGCCACTGAGTAGCTCATGTGAGTACGGGAATGCATCGAGCAGCCACAGACGACACTGAGAGTGGCCAAGGTGATAAATTTCAGGGAAAATGGCTAAATTCTACTTTAAATGATTATAGGATCTAACTTCTTAGCTATGTTCCCTGTGAAAAAATACAGTAAATAATTTCACTTATTTCCCTGAAATAATCTATAGGAAAAGTCTTGCAGACAAAATAATTCACAAATGGTTGGAAATCATCAGCTCAGATACTGTAAAACTAACAAAAAGCATTCTACCTTTGTGCAAAATCATGGTGAATATAAATCTAGACTAATGTATTGCAGTTCTGGCCACAGGGATCTAAGAGGTATATAATGGAGTTTGAGAAAACCTAAGGAGTTAGACTTTTTAAAACTAATTAAAATTTGATATAATCTTAACAAATATTTTTTAAAAATGGATCAAGTATGGTAAGTGTTATCTTCATCTCCAGTACCACCAAATATTGAGTAAGGGTGAGCCTATCCAGCGAAAATCAAAGTTATCTTAACCTCAAATTCCTAGTGGTTTGTTATACTAAACGAGGACATCTCAGTCGACAATGAGGTCTTTGTTCTGCAAAATCCACCTTTTTACAGATAAGATGTATCAACACACATGGCCCTTCTTCCTGATCTTCTGAGACCCACTAGGCACTCCTGGCAGAGAAAACAGGGACCTTATTCCTGGTCTAAGTCACTCATCAATGAGTGTCAGATGTTTTCCTGGAAGATATGACAAAGGAGAAAATGCAACACATCCTAAAATGGTATTTACCCTACACACAGTGGGGTACCAATAAGAACTTCCTGACAATCTTGACTTAAAATTTTCTGCTTCCAGAAATGCTAAAAATAAAAACCCAAAACCAAAGACACTTACGCAAGGTAACCTCTTCTCATGTACCGAAAATAATTTCTAGGCAGCACTCATAAATATTCCACAACTTCTCTCAAAGGAGGTTTTACCATGGCTTAAGAAGCTCTGCAATAAATACATTCAGACAAACTGTATTTGAAAGCAGCTGAGAAGTCACCATTTCCCCTGCTCTGAAAAGAACTTGGGGGAAAAGGGAAACACTATCACCTTCTGAAAACTAAACTGATAAAATATTTTTAAATGACAAAACTGGCTACCTAAAGAAGTAACCAAAGTGACATAGTGAGTAATTGAGGGATCTAGATAACTCAAAATTCCAATTCATGTAATTTAGAGATGCAAAGTTGAAGTGTGATCATAACTGGAAAAGGTGAAATCTAAACTATTACCCTCACTCTAAAGAACAAATATAATTTATATAATCTAATTTAAATCTAGTTTATGGAAAAACTATTTTATAAGAGAATAATAACCAACATGGAGTCTATTTAAAAGGAAAAAGACCAAATTATGTTGAATGTTTTTCTAGGAAAATCTAACTGGTAAGATATTTGCAACTGGCTATGATGGATAAACAGTCCCCCGACTTACCCTCCAGCTATAAACAAGCTATAAAACTGAACAAAATACATGAAAGGAAAAAAACCCTTGTTCTCATTAGAGGACAGCACAGGACTGAGATACTGAAATGATCAAGTTAATTTATAAGTCACTTAATTGCTTGCTAGAGCAAAGCCCAACACTCTTCAAAGAAAGATTAAGAAGATCTGGACACTTAATAATGCAACATTAATAATGTCCAGTGTCTAAATATGCTAAGAAGCAGGCAAATGTGACCTGTAAGCCAAGAGAAATTTCAGTCAATAAAAACAGACTCAAAAATTACAGAGAACTTTAAAAACAAAGCTATTACAAATATGCTCTCCATGTTCAAGGATTAAAGGAAAACACAGTGATAAGAGAAACAAAAGATATAAAAACAAATAAAATGGAAATTTCAGAGATGAAAAATATAATCTGAAATGACAGTTTCACTGGATGAGGTTAAAAGCAGATTAGACACTGCGGAAGAAAATTTCAGTGAACTTGAAGTCATAGCAACAAAAAACAATCAAAACAGAAGCAAAAATAAAAATAAAAAATTGAACAGAGACACACTGACTGGTTGAACAAAGAAATATATATGGTCAAAATGTTTCAAATTTAATGAAAACTATAAACCTAAAGATTCAAGACACTCAAAAAACCCCAAAAAGGATAAACATAAAGGAAACCCAAATAGGATATATCATAATCGTACTACCAGAAACCAGTTATAAGGGAAAAAAAATTAAAGCAGCTAGGACAAAAAGAGATACAATTCATACAAACAAAGATAACAATGATCAAAGAATTTTTGTCAGCAACTCTTCAAGCTAGAAAATAGTGAAACTACATCTTTAAATGCATGCCAGTTGGAGAGAAAAAAGTAAAACAGTCTTTACTCTCAGACAACATGATTAACTATGTAGAAAATCCTAAAGAATCTACAAAATACTATTAGAGCTAATAAGTGAGTTTAGAAAGATAGCAAGATACATGGTCAATATGTAAAAATCAATTGGATTTCTGCTATTTATCAACAATTAGAAAATAAAATTTTCTAAATTCTATTTTTCAGAAAATAATTAAATAAAGTAAATTTAACAAAATAGGTGCAAGACCTGTCAATTAAAAACTACCTAGTACTGATAATAGAATTTAAAGATTTTTTAAAATATGGATTGAAAGAACTATTATTTTTACGATGGAAAATCTTTTCTAATTGATCTATAGATTCAATGCAATTCCAATCAAAATCCTATCAGACTTTTCAGAGAAATTGATAAACTGATTCTAAAATGTATATGGAAAGCCAAAGGACAATTCTGAAAAAAAGTTGCAGGACTAGTACTACTACCAGCTTTTGAAACTTATTATGAGAGCACAGTAATAAGACAATGCAATATTCATAGACCTATCAATGAAACAGACTAGAGAGTCCAGAAGTAGACACATTCTTGGAAGGTCAATTGACTTTATACAAAAGTGACAAGGTAATTCAATGGGGCAAAGGATAGATTTTATGACAGTGCTAGAACTTGATATCAATGTGCAAAAAAATAAACCTCAGGATTTCTCTCACATCATCAACAAAAGTACCTTGAAGCATATTATTGACCTAAAAATGAAATCTACAACTACAAAGCTCTTAGAAGAAAACGCAGGAGAAAATCTTCAAGGTAGGCAAAATTTCCAGAAATAGGTCAACATAAAATACCAATCAGAAAGTAAAAAATGATAAATTGGAGCAACTGTAATTTTAAAATTCTGCTCTTCCAAAGAAACAAATAAGAAAATTAAAGTCACAAAGTAGGAAAAAATATTTGCAATTCATATATCTGATATAGAACTTCTATCCAGAATATATAAACAACTTGTAAAACTCAATAAAAAATTAAGCAACAAATTAAAAATGGGCAAAGGATTGGAACAGAAACTTCACAAATGACGATATACAAATGACAAACAGGCATATGAAAAGATACCATCATCATGCTCATAAGGGAAATGCCAATTGAAAACTACAATAAGACTAAAATTTAGAAGATTGTTAATAGAAAATGTTGATGAGAATGTGGAGCAACTGGAACTTTCATAAATTGCTGGCAGGATTGTAAAATGACACAAATTCCAACTGCATCCTTAAATATTTCCCCAAGAGCAATGTAAACATACAGCCACACAAAGACACTGCACATGAAGGTTCAGGTGAGTTCACAATAGACAAAACCTGGAAATAATACAAGTGTCTACGAACTTGTGAATGGTGAATGGATTCAGAAAGTGTGGTAAAATCCAACAGTCACAGGCCCTCTGTGAGGGTGTCAGTGGCAGCCAGGGTCTCCCTAGGTCTGTCCATGCTATTCTCAGGGTTCTGCACACACACAAACTGTTCTCCCTCATTCAAAAATCCTTTCATATTCTGATAGCTTTAGCTGTGAAAAATATGACAAGACATCCAGGTTCTTGCTATATCCTTCTCTTGGTCTTGTCAGGTCCCCCACACAATGGAATACTACTCAGCAATGAGAAGGAGCAATCTACTGATATGCCCAACACCAATGACACTCAAAATCAACGTGCTAAGTGAAAGCAGCTGAACCCAAAAGAATACATACTTTATCATTCCATTTATATAAAAGTCTAGGAAAGGCAAACCTAATCTATAGTGACAGGAAGGACGCATATCGGTGGTTGTCTAGGCCAGGAGGGGACTGGGGTATTACCGATGTAGAAGCCCTAAGGAACTTTTGATGATGATGGAAATTTTCTGTGTCTGGATTATGGTACACATGTGTCAAACTCATCAAACTGTACCCAGATCTATACATATGTCAAACTTACCAAACTGTTCACTTAATACAGAGATATTTTATTGAATATAAACTATACCCCTATAAAATTGACTTAAAATGTTTATTAAGAGACCAGGTCTGTATACTGAATGAATGCTTATCTAAAACATCTGAAGAACAGGGGTCGGTTAAGCGAAGTACTTTATCAGGGGCTGTAGTATGTATTATCCCTATTCCTTTATATCCAATGAATTAGAAGGCAATAAGATAAATTTTACACTGTAGCTGTTTTAACTGAAAGTTTTTCCATAATCCAAAAACTGTTTTTCAATATTGTAGTGCCTTAGGATCATTTTATGAAGAGGGATTATTAATACTGTGTTATAGAAAATTAAGGCATAGATAACTGGGTTAAATCCGTTCTGAAAGTAAAAGTAAGCTGAAATAAAGCTATAATGTAGCTATGTAGTCAAATATTACATTTGTGTATATATACATATACATGCTATTTATGAGAGCTCACAGGTTACATTACAAATAAATTGGAATTTTGGAATTTACTGACGCTGCAATTAATATGGAAATAGTTAAATAATTTTTTTGAAAAGATGAACTATGAGTTGATATTATTTTATTTAGGCCACCCAATTCTCAGATCAAATAATATGCTCTTTCTGAAAATATTTGATTGACACACGACTTCTCAAAGAAAGCAAATTATAAAATTTTACATCTAAACATGTTAAAGAAAATAAAAAACAACCCAGCATTTTTCGCATGTAAAGCACATCTTATCTCTGTCCACTCATTGGCTTTATTTTCTATCTTACAATTTTTTGCTTCATGATTATCTGTTGTATTCACTCTAGAAGATAAAACGCAGAGAGATATAGAGAGGAATTTTTCAAACTGCTGACTTAATTCCTTATCTTTAACCCAGATCTATACTTTAAAAGCAGAATTATTTTACATATACTGAGAATATACAGTGTGGCAGACACTGAGAGGGGTATAAAGATAAGGCAGGATTCACAATAACAAAGAGTCCCATAGAAGATACATATTTAAAGTGAACAGATTCTGCTGGTGTTCTTTGGAATGCTATCTCCAAAAATTTTAATACTGGCAATAAACTACTTGAAAAGCTTACAATAACTCAACTATATTCTCTTTCCTCTGTGACTTCATTCAAATCCAATAAGCATGTACCCATGTGAAAACAACTAAAATTATCTGTGGAAATGGTACAAATCACTTCATAATAAATGAAAAACAAAAAGATTTTGTTTTAAATTATCTTCTGGAGCAACTCATCCATGAGTACAGGTATCTTGTTTTATAGATTTTGTTAAACATTTAGTTTACATGACCACTCCATAAATATCAGGGTTATACCACATGCTTTTCTATCCACCGTGAGTGGGAATATATTAGATGAATTAGATCTTTGCTTCCTTTGTTGCATATCATCTCCTATTTTTGTATAAACCACCTGTGAGTGACCTTTCAATAACAATAAAAACAACAAAGTAATAAGAGTAATAAAGCAAAAACAAAGCAACATTTTAGCAGTCAAGGAAAGAAAGAAACAATTCATTCTAGCTTCAAGACAGTATGATTACATAATAAAAACATGATCTAACATCCGCACATTTCAGAACATTTCATATGGGGCTTGTTTCCTCCTTGGGAAAAAAAGTTGTCTCTGAAACACTCTTTCGTTCATACTCATATCTCTCCACCCCCTTGCTTCTTATGCCCAGCACACCACCCTTTTCTTTCTATCATGGGAATGTCTTTTACCACATCGCCTTAGTTCAAAATATAATAGTCATAATGGTTCACTACAAGTTAAAAGGAAAAGAGAACAATCTATTTTACAAATATTTTTCCAGAATAATTTCTCTTGAAACATAGGTTTCTTTTGGTAGCCTTAAATTGTAATAGCTAACATTTATCAAAAGTTTCTATGTACTGGGCATTTTTCTAATATCTTAACATATAATAAATTTTAAAAGTTTCACAACAATCCTAGGAGGGAAGAATTATTAAAACTTCATCTACAAATGAGGAAAACTGAGGCACAGAGAAGCTAAGTGACTTATTCAAGGTAAGTAGGTCAGGATTTGAACACTGGCATTCTGACTCAAGTCAGTGTGCTTGATCAATATGCTTTTAACAGTAAGGAAACCAGAGAATATGAGCTGTTACAGGAAAATGGACCATCTCATATGCGTATCAGTCGGGATTCTCCAGAGAAACAGAACCTACAGGATATATACAGATATGTGTAAAGAGGAGATCTATTATAGGAATTGGCTCATGCCATTATGGAGGCTAAGATAGCCCATGATCTGCCGAGCTCATAATGTAAGTCCTGGTCCAAGTCTGAATGCCCGAGAACCTGGAGCTCCAATACTGCAGAACAGGAGAAGACGGATGCTCCAGCTCAAGAAGAGAGAGAATTTGCCCTTCCTCTCCTTTTTTGTTCTATTGAGGCCACTGAATGAATTGAATGATGTCTACCCCATTGGTAAGGGCAGGTCTTCTTTACTCAGTCTACTGATTCAGATGCTAATCTCTTCCCTAAACACCCTCACAGACACACGCAGAAATAATGTTTTACCAGATACCTAGGTATCCCGCAGGCCAACATAGCTGATACATAAAGTTAATCATCACAGTATCCTAAGCGAAATATTTTTGTTAATTTGTTTGTTTTGGCAAGGAGCAGAAACCCATCCAAACCACTTCATGTTAAGAGTTCATTCAAGGCTACAACAGGCTATCTCAGAGACATAAGAACAGAAGTTTAGCGTGCTACTCTCTCACTTCATCCCAGCTTCCCCTTCCCCCACTGTGTCCTCAAGTCCATTCTCTACATCTGCGAAATGAGAGAGTAGCTTTGACATATATACACTACCAAATGTAAAATAGATAGCTAGTGGGAAGCTGCTGCATAGCACAGGGAGATCAGCTCGGTGCTTTGTGACCACCTAGAGGGGTGGGATAAGGGAGGGTGGGAGGGAGACGCAAGAGGGAGGGGATATGGGGATATGTGTATACATATAGCTGATTCACGTTGTTGTACAGCAGGAACTAACACAACAGTGTAAAGCAATTAAACTCCAATAAAGATGAAAAAATAATAAAAATAAAAAATGTTTAGCATGAACTGACGTCGAAAAACTATTAGAAACAAAAGCTCCTTTCTTTGACTTTCAGAACTCTTATGGTCGGTTCGTTGGTGACTCCTTACTGCATATGGCGCTCACATTTGTAAATGTACAAGAAGGCCTTCTGGGCTTCCCTGGTGGCACAGTGGTTGGGGGTCTGCCTGCCAGTGCAGGGGACGCGGGTTCGAGCCCTGGTCTGGGAGGATCCCACGTGCCGCGGAGCATCTAGGTCCGTGGGCCACGATTACTGAGCCTGCGCGTCTGGAGCCTGTGCTCCACAACAGGAGAGGCCGCAATGGTGGGAGGCCCGCACACCGCGATGAAGAGTGGCCCCCACTTGCCACTATTAGAGGGAGCCCTCGCGCAGAAACGAAGACCCAACACAGACAAAAATAATAAATTAATTAATTAATTAAAAAAAAAAAAAAAAGAAGGCCTTCTTCAATCTGGCAGAGACCATTTTCCAACCTGATCATCTAGCACACCTGTCCCATTCCCACCACTACATTATTCACCATTCCTTAGCACACCTCGCTCTCTCCTATCTCCATGACTTTCCTCACACTTTCCTCTGCTCAATTTTAGTTTCCTCTTATCTCTGTTGGTTGAAGAGCTACCTATACTTAGGAATCCACACACACACAAAAAAACTCCTCCTCTGAAAAGTTTATCCCAATCTCCCTAGTTAGGGTTAATCTTCTCTTCCCTATCCTCTTATGTTACAGTCTTTCTCTTTATAATGATAATCAATCTGCCAGAGAAAAAAAAAACCAAAAATGTAATAGAAGCTTTCTGCAAACAGGACTCTAAAGTTCAAGGAAAGGACCCCATCCCCAAATTCCCAACACAAATTGAAGGCCCTAGATAACCCTCCTTGTTAGAAAAACCAGATAATAAGTACTCTCCTCATATAGCTTTCAATTGTTTATTATCATTTTAGCTGAAACGGTAATACACAAGTATCTAACTACGAGTACTAGTTTAGCCAAAACAAGGAGAAGCAGACAACACAAGTTGGTAGACACTGATAATGTTGAATTATATTCCCAGTATTCTGTGGGTTATCAGACATTTAGAAAGTTAAAACAGGAAGACGAGAAAGAGCAGTGATACCTGCATCTCAGATCTCAACTTATCACCTCCATTTGGGCACTGCCTTGTGTCAGCTACCTTAAAGGCAGTCAAATTAGAGCAAACTCCTATGGCTCCCTTTAGGAAATCCCAAAGTGTCATGAGGGAGTTGGAATAGAAAAAGGATAGGATATGGAGCATGTTTCGGCATTTAAGCATAGAGGCGGAAATGGTAGCAACTACCAAAGAAATGGTGTTTTTTCATGAATCTTCAAAAGGCACTAAATAATTTTTAAGACTCTGTGATAAATAGAATCCAGCTCAGAAACAGCAAATAATTCATGTGTTACTATTTTTTATCTATTTGTTCATTCGAAAGATATTTATAGATTATCTACCATGCACTAGGTTCTACACTAAGCACTGGTCCTTTAACGGACACAAACTTTTTTCTAGGACACACACAGACTTTTACTCCAAGGGACACACAACTTACTCTAATGAAATATGACCGGTAGCATGTTAATTTTTTTGTCTATTGGTTTTATTTATGGAGTTTCTTCTATACAGAAGTTCAATTTATCATTCTTTTCCTTTTATGGTGTGATATTTTGTGTATTTAGAAAACATTACAAAATCACTCACCCATTATCAAGGATTCTTGAACTACATGTTTCGGCAAACAGTCTAACCACCTCAATGACAAACTAATAATAAATAACATAATAATATTTTTTCCATCTACTCTTTACCTAATACAGTATCTCATATCTATAACTATGAAGAGGTGATGATATTCCCATTTATACAGATAATGAAATAGAGGCTTAGAGAAATTAAACTACTTTTGCAAAGTCACAGAGCTCTAAAGTAGTGGTTCTTAAAGCTGAGTGTGGATCACAAACAACTTGTTAAAAAACATACGTTGTTGGGTCCCATCCCCACAGATTCTGATTCAGTAGGTCTTAGGTGAGGTCTGCGAATTTGCATTTCTAGCAGTTTGCCAGGTGAAAATGCTAATGGTAACAAAATGTTATGAGCACACAAAAAAGGAAGGACTCCTTCCCAAAGCTAGGAAAGGGGAAATACTACTTATAGAAAAGAAGATATTGGGGATGGACCCCTAAAAGATGGTTAGGAATTCACCTAGCAGAAGGAGATGCCTGAGGCAGGCCCATAGGAGCAGACCCAGAGGGATAAGAACCTAATATACATTTTTTTTTTTTTTTGGCAATTGACTAGGAGGGGACATGAGGGAACCTTCTCAGGTGATGGTATTATTCTATACATTTCTTCCCTTAAAATGGGAGGGTACAGGAAAATGATAAAGATAAAAATAAAATTAGAGGAAGAGAAGTATGTTGAGGTAATTCATACTTGATAAATATCCAAGCCACCAATGTGACTAGCCAAGTTTAAGAAAGGCATTTTAGGACTATTTTAAGTATCTTCTCATTTCTGGATTTCTCTGAACATCGTTACATGGTTGGAACTTCTACTTTTACATTGGTTTCTACTGTTTTTACCACATATACTGCAACCCTCCTACTTTCTCTAATACTCTTCTTCATACTTAAATTTCACTCATTTTGCAGAATGAATCTTAGGAACACCCCTTGCTTGGTGGTTGGATTATATATACACTATTAAGCTTACACTGATCCACAGTACATACATTAATGTTCACACTTGTTTATTACAAGCACATTTTAAAAAAACACTTGGCTGTTAAAAATTGATGTTTATTAGTAGAGACAGTTAAATTTCAAGAGCTGTCATAATCTAATGCTGTGGTCTTTGTGGTTGTTTTGGAGTGCAGTATAAGCACATTGCACAATGCAAAAGCCAGCTGCTTGTCTTTCCTGTGCAATGAAGTATAATAATTCTTTGGGAAGCCGGATATCTGGTTATTAGTATATATCCATTCTCCGGTTCCACTCTCTCAAATAAAGTTTTGTCTGACAGATGTTGTGCAATCTTCTCCAGACCATAAGCACATCTGGCAAACAAAGAAGGACACTGTCAATATTCCAATGCAGCCATGCTGTTTGCCCCAAATATTCTCTCATATCATTACAGTCCTACTTGAGACAAAAGCTGAGACGTTTCTTACTCCAGAAAATAATTCCAGGGTACTATTTCTCTGGTGAAAGGATAAGAGAATCACTTGAGTTTCTAGTAGTCATGTCCATTGCTTACTTGAGTAAACAAATATCAGTGTGACTTTGAGCAATTTACTTAACCTCTGCTCCTCAGTTTCCCTATCTATAAGATGAGAATAGAAGTAGTACCCACATCATATGGTTGTTAGGAATATTAAATCAATTATTATGACTATTAAGTCAATTAATATAAGTAAAGCATAAACCAGTGACTGGGTCTCACTGTGACATCTCCACTTCTCCATTTGTTGAGATCTATTATTATAAAAAAAAAAAAAAAAGTTGCAGTAGATACATTTAGTCCATTGTTTTCCAAAATTAGAAAAAAATTGCTGAGCACTGTAGAATATCTGTATTGCACCAACCTGGGTATGTTTTTACAAGGTAAAGAAACAACTTGAACTTGTACAGGATATACATTTGTTTCCATTTTGGTTTGCTGGCCTTCTGGGCATGTTGGATATGAGGGTGGTCAAAAAAATGCTCCCTGGAGCTCACAATTTACACAGAAAAATGAGGAAGTTTTACACGAAGAGTTGGGAACACAACTTTCGAAGTGAAAATTATTTATTTTGTGAATTCAGACCAGTAATGTTGAAGCAATTGTATTTTGGATGTGTATAGGAGTTCTTTCTATTTGTTTTTTTTTAATTATTGCCAAGATTTCTTTCTTCCAGGCTCATAGAACCTTAAATGAAGTACATAAATATGGTTATAGAATGATTTCGTGCAACCAAAAACAAGATAATGTTATTAAAATGTGCTTATTGGTGGTGGTAAAACTATTCTGAATGATACTATCATTGACACATGACATTATGCATCAAAACAAAAAGAACTTTACAACACAAAAAGTGAACCTTAATGTATGCAAATAAAAAATAATTTAGGAAGTAATGTAATCCCAAAGAGAAATGAAGCTATGAAAGGAAGATCTAGTTTATTACAAATATACGGGGAAAAAAGAACTCACTGAAAGGGCTGGGGTATTTGCACGTGCCTAAGTAACTGGAAATGCGTGGAATTTGTAAAACTTATGGCAAAATGAACTGCACGTAAGTATTATATCCTAGTTATTAAGTTGTTTTCCATAGGAGTATGTGTTAACAAGTCTGACACTATTATACATGTGTACTGGAATTGAACAATTAAGTAAATGGATGGTGGATGGTAACAGCCAGGTTTCTCACTGTTGGAGTAGGAATTTACAGATAAGCAAGGTGAAGAGCCTTGAATGATCCATGTGCAATGCACTGGAACTGAAGACATCAGTAAGAAGCCATGTCTAGGGTAATGCGGATGCAGATGATTACATACAGAAATATCTATAGGTCTGTGTACAGAGACCTGTTAAGATACATATATATTTCTTTGGTACGTCAGATGACAGGGCCTAAAAGAAATGATTCCTCACAGGCAAAGAATGCACAGATCCAGATCTTGGATTCTAATACCATTCTCCAATAAAAGAAACCAGGGCTCCTTGGATAGATGGCTGATTCTAGGACTGGGGCAGGATATATACAAGATGTGTCTGGAAAAGAAAGACAGAAAGACAGAGAAAGACCAAAAGATGAAAGAAAGAAGGAGGGAGGGAGAAACTCACATTGATGAGGGTATATCAAAGAAGCATAGGTGCCAAATGAAAGAGATCCCAGTGGCTAAAGCTGGAACAATTTGAGTAATATAAAGTAGTGTTAGATAATTACCCAAAATATAAAATAAACATTCATAGCTCCATATTTATATAAATGAATGAATAAATAAATATATGGGGGATAAGAGAAATTGATCCATGCAGAAAAATTCTGAAGTATTTATGTAAATACTACTCCCTTAACGGGGGGAAATATAACTCCTCATTCCTTAAGTATAGGCTGTACATAGTGACTTCCTTCCAATGAATATAGCATGGAAAGGGAGAGAAAAAATAAGTACTTTACAGAGGAGAAGCTTGACCCACACATCAGCCAGGTGATGAAATTCAACATCAGTAATGATAAATCAGGTTGATGGCATATACCCTTAATGTGATGTGATGAGAATAACATTTTATTCTTGTAGTCTTTCTCCCTCAAACACATAAATACTGTTTAATCATGAGAAAAAAATCAGACAAGTTCCAATAGAGGGGCATCCTACAAAATACCTGATCAGTACTCTTCAAAACTGTGAAGATCATCAAAAACACAGAAAGTCTAAGAAACTGTCACAGCCAAGAGGAGCCTAATGAGAAATGACAAGTTAATGTAATGTGCTATCCTGGCTGGAATCCTAGAACTAAAAAAAGGACATTATGCAAAAACCAAGGAAATCTGAATAAAGCATGGACTTTAGCTAATACTGTGTTAGTATTGCTTCATTAATTGTAATACATGTACCAGGCCAATGTGAATACTACTAATGTGAATAAAAGGAAGAATTTGGCTCAGGGTATACGGGAACTCTCTGTACTATCTTCAGAACTGTTCTAAAAAAAAAAGTCTATATTCAAAGATGTGTTCATTGGGACAAACAAATGTGATGAGATGCAGAGTTCTTTTATGTCTGGGATATTTTCTGTATTAGTTTAGGTGCTGAACACATCCTAGAATAATGGATTATACCAGCTTTGCAGTGACTGACCCAGCTGACATGACTTCAAGAATGTCACAGGATAGTACCAAAACTTTTTGGTTACTTTACACACTTGTGGGAAATGGAGACAAGTAATATGGCCTTGATACGGTATTATTTGCAGTGATGTGAAAGATGTAGATTCCGGAATCAGCAAGCAGCATTCCTGATCATAGATGTTGTACAGGAATTAAGAGCTAGAATTTCTTGATTTAAGGGAGAATGAGTTCATTTTGATTCTAGTTATTAACTAGAATCCCTATCCACTGATGTCACTTATGTTGTCTAAACTCAGCTGTCTTCATACCAGGACACCTCTAAGACAAGTCTGAAGGGAGCACCGACATGAAAACAAGAAATGGTAAAAGTGAATAATACTTTGATATTTCTACTTAAATTCTAGCATGTACAGATTTACCATGAAGATAATGAATCTTAAGTTATAGAACTTCTCACTGGCATTAATCCTTCTGAAGTTTGTGTACTTAATTTTATATTCTTAATTTTATGTTTGTTTTCTTAAAAAATAGCCTCTGAAATTATATGAGTTCAGGCCATATGACACCCAAAGACACATCTGCCCATCATGTAACTGAAAGAAGGAATATCTCAGATATTTAAAACCCACAAATAATTTTAACTACCAGTTCAATCAAATAATTTCAACATTTACCACCAAAGTAGACACTCGGAATAGAACTGATAACAATTAGCAAATGAAGTCACTTTTTTACCTTCCATTCCCCCTAGATGTTCCCCTAGGGAAGGGATTAAGGAGAACTGAGAAAATCAAATGTAAGAAAGCCAGAAACGGGTTTTTTGTGAAGTTGATTGTCAGCCACTATACGTTAACAATTAATTAACAATATCACATTAAACGTGATATAAATCACAATATTGTAAGAGAATTCTTACTGATTTCTGTCTGATTCTCTAATATAAGTTAGACTATGACAGTCTCACTGACTATCCTTCAATGGTTTAAAGCTATTTTTAGAGAATGTATCCCTTGTTTTTTAGGAACAAAGGAAAAATGTTTATCCTCTAATCCATTCCAGGGCACATCATACTGTCTTGCTAATACAATACAGAAAGGGGAAAGGCTGCTTTCATTAAAATCCTCCCCATTCTACAAGACCCACTTCATTAAGTGCTTACTCTGTGCCAGACACTGTACTAGATGCTGGGGTACAAACTGACCAAAGCATCCCTGGCCTAAAACATCTCACAATCTGGTGGGTGAGGAAGACATGATAGTCAACTATCATATACGATAGTAAGACAATGCAGAAACAGCATACTCTCATGAAACAAGAGAACAACATCACTTCGCTGATTGGCAGTGGCCACAGGAAGGCTTATTGGAGTTGGTGACCACTGAGAATAACAGGGGAGTTTTGAGCAAAGTCATACTACAAACAATTTGGTGGTGTTGAGCATAAATTTTGGTATAATGGTTGTTAAGATTTGAGGCTGGAAAGTTAGACAAGGACAAGCTCATGAAAAAACACAGAATGTGAAGGAATGGAACTTTAGCCTGCAGATGATACATCACTGAGCAATTTCAAAACGGGAAATACATGGCCATACGTGCATTTTAACTAGATCAATCTGATGACTGTGTGCCACATGAATCAAGGAGTCAAAACTTAGGAGCAGGAAGGTCAATGAGGAGATCGCTCTAATCAACGAGACATTGTTAGTAAGACTGATGAGAAGAGATGGGATTCAAGGAATGTTAAAAGGGCTTCTCTGGTGGCACAGTGGTTAAGAATCCTCCTGCCAATGCAGGGGACACGGGTTCGAGCCCTGGTCCGGGAAGATCCCACGTGCCGCGAAGCAACTAAGCTTGTGCGCCACAACTACTGAGCCTGTGCTCTAGAGCCCGTGAGTCACAACTACCGAGCCACGTGCCACAACTACTGAAGCCCGCGTGCCTAGAGCCCGTACTCCACAACAAGAAAAGCCACCGCAATGAGAAGGCTGCACACTGCAATGAAGAGTAGCCCCCACTCACCACAACAAGAGAAAGCCCGTGCCCAGCAACGAAGACACAACACAGCCAAAGATAAATAAATAAAATAAATAAATTTATTTTAAAAAAAAAAAGAAATGTTAAAAGAGGTTCTGGATCAATACAGCAGAGTAGAAAGACCCTGAGCTCACCTCCTCCAACAGACACACCAAAATTACAACTATACATAGAACAACTATCTCTGAGAACAACCTGAACATTAACAGAATAGATTTTCTACAACTAAGGATATAAAAAAAAGGCAACATCAAGATGGATAGGAGGGGCAGGGACATAGTCTAGTCAGAACACACACCTCAAGTGTGCAACCCACAAGCAGGAGGGATATGACAGCTGCAGAGGTTGCCTCTGAGGAGCACAGGGTCCAAGCCCCACATCAGGCTCCTCAGTCCAGTGGACCTGAAGCAGGAAGGTGAGCCCCCATAACATCTGGCTTTGAAAACCAGCATGGCTTATATCTGGGAGAGCTGGAGGGCTGTGGGAAACAAAGACACCATCCTTGAAGGGCTCATGCAAACTCACTGTAAGTGCTAGCACAAAGGCAGCAGCTTAAAAAGCACATGCGACATATAAGACAGAGATTCATTGACTAATTTTAGGGCATATGCAAAAGGGGCAGGGATCTGGTGGAATTTTCTCCAGGGACAGAAGTGCCAGCAGGTACCATTTATGTTTACTCTCCTTCCACCCAGCTGGCCCAGGGCTGGCAGGCACCATTTCTGTCATTCTCCATTAATCTGGCTAACAACAGGTGCCCCACTCTGATAATGTTTCCCTGAGGATCTGCCCTGTCCAACATGCCCACCCCAAATGGCTCCCATCCCACCCCACACGGTGAGCAGACCTGGCTGGCACCAATGTACCTTCAAAGTGGTTCCCATTCCGAAGCCCAACCCCATACACAGTGCACTCACAACAGTCATGGCTGGGCCTTGCAGCCAGTCACTCAAAGAGCCAGCCCCAGGCCAGGTCTTACAACCAGCTGGCCTGGGTGCCAACCCAACCCACCAGCACACCCACAGCAATTGTGGCCTAACCACAACAGAAGGGTGCACACAGCCCATGCAAGGGATACCCCTGAAGCACCTGGATTTGATGACCAGGGGATATTGTGCCTCTGGGTCCCAAAGGACACCTTCTACATATGGCCACCCTTTCAAGACCAGGATATATAACTGATATGCCTAATGCATAGAATCAAACACAGAGAGTTAGGCAAAATGAGGAGACAAAGGAATACCTTCCAAAACAAAAGAACAAGACAAAATCCCAGAAAAAATAAATAAATAAATGAAATGGAGATAAGCAATTTACCAGATAAAGAGTTAAAAGTAATGGCTGTAAAAACTGACAAACCTATGTCCACGCTCCCCAAGAAGAAAAGAGAGAAGACCCAAATAAACAAAATAAGGAATGAAAGAGGAGAAATCACAACTGATAACACAGAAATACAAAAAACCATAAGAGAATACTATGAACAATTATATGCCAACAATCTCGACAACCTAGAAGAAATGAACAAGTTTCTAGAAACACACAACCCACCAAAACTGAGTAAAGAATAGATAACTTGAACAGACCAATTACTAGAAATAAAATAGAATCTTTAATTTAAAAAAAACCACAAAACTCCCTACAAATAAAAGTCCACGACCAGATAGCTTCACAGACAAATTCTACCAAACATAGAAAGAAGAACTTATACCAATCCTTCTCAAACCCTTCCAAAAGACTGAAGAGGAAGGAACACTCCCAAAGACATTCTATGAAGCAACCATCACCCTGATACCAAAACCAGACAAAGACACTACCAAAAAAGAAAATTACAGGCCAATATCTTTGATGAACACAGACTCAAAAATTCTCAACGAAATATTAGCAAAACAAAATCAACAGCACATAAAAAAGGTCATACACCATGACCAAGTTGGACTCGTCCCAGGGTCACAAGGATGGTTCACAATATGCAAATCAATCAGTGTGATACACCACATCAACAAAAGAAAAGACAAAAACCACATGCTCTCTCAATAGATGCAGAAAAAGCATTTGATAAAATTCAACAACGATTCATAATAAAAACCCTTACAAAAGTGGGTATAGAGGGGACATATCTTAACATAATAAAAGCTGTTTATGACAAACCCACAGCCAATATAATACTCAACAGTGAAAAGCTGAAAGCCTTCCTGCTAAAATCTGGAACAAGGATGCCCACTCTCACCACTTCTATTCAACACAGTAATGAAAGTCCTAGCCACAGCAATCAAACAAGAAAAAGAAATAAAAGGTATTCAAATCAGTAGGGAAGAGGTAAAACTGTCACTATATGCAGATGACATGATACCATATACAGAAAACCATAAGACTCCACACAAAAACTAGAAATGAAAAATGAATTCAGCAAGGTAGTAGGATATAAGATAACATACAGAAATCAGTTGCATTGCTTTACACTAACAATGAAATATCAGAAAGGGAATGTAAACAATCCCTTTTAAAGTAACATCCAAAAAAAAATGCTTAGGAATAAACCACACCAAGGAGGTGAAAAACATATGCTGAGAACTACAAAACATTAATAAAGGAAATTAAAGATGATTCAAAGGAATGGAAAGATATTCCATGCTCTTGGATTAGAAGCATTAATATTCTTAAAATGGCCACCCAACCCAAAGCAATCTACATATTTAGTGTAATCCCTAACAAATTACCCATGACATTTTTCACAGACCTAGAAAAAATAATCCTAAAATTTATATGGACCCATAAAAGACCAAGAATTGCCAAAGCAATACTGAGGAACAAGAACAAAGCAGGAGGCATAACTCTCTCCCAGACAATACTACAAAGCTACAGTAAACAAAACAGCATGGTACTGGCACAAAAACAGACATGTGGATCAATGGAACAGAATAGAGAGCACAGAAGTAAACCCACACACCTATGGACAGTTAACCTTTGACAAAGGAGGCAAGAATATACAATGGAGAAAAAACAGTCTCTTCAGCAAGTGGTATTGGGAAAGTTGGACAGCCACATGCAAATCAATGAAGTTAGAACACTCCTTCACACCATACATAAAAATAAACTCAAAATGGCTTAAAGACTTAAATATATGATATGACACCATAAAACTCCTAGAAGAGAACATAGGCAAAACATTCTCTGACATAAACCATACCAACGTTTTCTTAGGTCAATCTCCCGAGGCAATAGAAATAAAAGCAAAAATAAACAAATGCGACCCAATTAAACTTATAAGCTTTTGCACAGCAAAGGAAACCATAAACAAAGTGAAAAGACAACCTACAGACTGGGAGAAAATATTTGCAAGTGATGCAACCAATAAGGGCTTAATTTCCAAAATATACAAACAGCACATACAACTCAATAACAAAAAAAACAAACAACCCAATCAAAAAATGGGCAGAAGACCTAAACAGACATTTCTACAAGGAAGACATACAGATGGCCCACAAGCACATGAAAAGATGCTCATAATCACTAATTATTAGAGAATTGAAAATCAAAACTACAATGAGGTACCACCTCACATTGGTCAGAATGGCCATCATTAAAAACTCCACAAATAACAAGCGCTGGAGGGGGTGTGGAGAAAAGGGAACCCTCCTACACTGCTGGTGGGAATGTAAATTGGTGCAGCCACTATGGAAAACAGTATGGAAGTTCCTCAAAACACTAAAAATTGAATTGCCATTTGATCCAGCAATCCCACTCATGGCCATATATTCAGACAAAACTATAATTTGAAAAGATATATGCGCCCCTATGTGCATACTATAGGAACCACAATGAGACAGGTAGAAGGGGCAGAGATGTGGTATACACCTGGGTGGAAGACCCACAGATGGGCGTATAATTACAACTGCAGAGTTTCTCCCCAAGGAGCAAGGGGTCCAAGCTCCACATCAGGCTCCCCAGCCTGGAGCTCCTGTACCAGAAAGGTGAGCCCCCAGAACATCTGACTTTGAAGGACAGCAAGACTTACTTTCGGGACACCCAGAGGGCTACTGGAAATACAGATCCCACTCCTAAAGGGCACACTCAAATCCCACACTCTTCAGGACCCAGGGTAAAACCAGTAATTTGAAAGGAGCCTGGGTCAGACCCACTTGTTGATCCTGAAGAGCCTCTCGGAGAGGCAGGAGACAATCAGAGTTTACACTAGAGACACAGATGCTGGTGACAGCCATTTTGGGGAGTTTATTCTACCATGAGGACACAGGTGCTGGCAAGTACCATTCTGGAATCCCCCCTCTAGCTTACTAGCACCAGGACCTGGCCCCACCCAACAGCCTGTCAGTATCAGTAACTGGGAGGCCTCAGACCAAGTAACTAGCCAGGTGGGGACACAGCCCCACCCATGAGCAAGCCAGCTGCCTTAAGACCCCCTGAACCCACAGCTGCCTTAGGACCCAGCCCTGTCCACCAGGGGGCCCAGGACATGGCCTCATACACCAGTGCACCAACACTAGCACCAGGACCCCCAGTGCTCTGGAGCCAGCAACCCATTGACCGAGCTCCACACCAGTGGGCTGGCACTAGCCCTGGGCCCCAGCCCGACCCACTAGCAGGTTGACACTAGATCCAGGATCCCTGGCTCTGCAAATATCCACCCCAGAACCCGGCTCTGCCCAACAGTGGGCTAACACTAGCCTTGGGACCCCCTGGGGATCTATAGCCAGTCACCTTGTGACCTTGCCAGCAGCCTCTGCACAAGACAGGACTTAGCAACCAACTGGACCAGGAGGTCAGCCACACCTACCACACACTAACATTAGTCAGCCTGCCACAAAAGAAGGGCCCATGCAGCTCACATAGGGGGCACCTCTAGAGAATAAAGCTCTGGTGACCAGAGGAGAGTGTGCTGCTGCGAGATGCAGGATGTCTCCTACAAAAAGCCACTTCTCCACAGTTTGGAAACATAACCAACTTACCAAATGTGTAGAAATAAAAATAGCAAATTAGGCAAAATGAGAGGACAAAGAGATATGCTGCAAACGAAGGAACAACATAAAACTCTAGAAGAAGATCTAAGTGGAGATAAGCAATTGACCTGATAAAGAGTTCAAGGTAATTATATTGTAAAAATATTTAGAAAGCTTGGAAGAAGATTGGATAAAGAGATAGAACTTAGAAGTTTTTAACAAATATAAAGAACCAAACAGATGTGAAAAACTCAGTAAGTAAAATTAAAAAAAACACTAGAAGGAATCAACTGCAGATTAGGATGGATCAGCAAACTGGAAGAAACAGTAGTGGAAATTACTGAGGCTGAACAGAAAAAAGAAAAACAAAAACAACTGAGGACAGTTTAAGAGATATCTAAGACAACATCAAGCGTACTAACATTTGCATTACAGGGGTCCCAGGGGATGAGAGAGAGAAAGTGGCAGAGAACATACTTAAAGACATAATAGCTGGAAACTTCCCTAACCTTGGAAAGGAAACAGACATCCAGGTCCAGAAAGCACATAGAGTTGCAAGCAGGATCAACCCAAAGAGGACGATACCAAGACACACTGTAATTAAAATGGCAAAAATTAAAGATAAAGAAAGAATATTAAAAGCAGCAAGGTAAAAGCAACAAGTTACATACAAGATATTAAAAGCAACAAGGGAAAAACAACAAGTTACATACAAGGGAACTCCCATAAAACTATCACTGACTTTTCAGCAGAAACTCTGCAGGCCAGAAGGGAGTGGCATGATATATTCAAAGTGATAAAAGGAAAAAACCCATAACCAAGAATACTCTACACAGCAAAGCTTTCATTCCTATTTGATGGAGAGATCAAAAGTTCTACAGACAAGCACAAGCTAAAAGAGTTCAGCACCACTAAACCTTTATAAGAAATGTTAAAGGGACTTCTCTAAGTGAAAAATCAAAGGCTACAAGTAGAAATCTGAAAATTATAAAAGGAAAAATCTCACTGGTAAAGGCAAATATAAGTAAAGGTAGTAAATCAACCACATATAAAGCTAGTAGGATGGTTAAAAAACAGGAGTAAAATCATCTATATCCACAATAAGCAGTTTTTTACACAAAAAATAGATGTAAAATATAATGTCACAAACTAAACATGAAAGGGAGGAGTACAAATGCAGGATTATTAAAATGCATTTGAAATGAAGAGATCGGCCACTTAAAATAATCATGTATATGTACAGATTGCTATATATAAACATCACAGTAATCACAAACCAAAAATCTATAATAGATACACACAACACACACAAAAAGGAATCCAAGCATAACATTAAACATAGTCATCAAGTCACAAGAGAAGAAAGCAAAAGAAGAAAGGAACCAAAAAAAGCTACAAAAGCAATTAACAAAATGGTAATAAGTACATACCTATCAACAACTACTTTATATGTAAATGGACTACATGCTCCAATCAAAAGACATTGGCTAGCTGAATGAATACAAAAATAAGACCCTCATACATGCTGCCTACAAGAGACTCACTTCAGATCTAACGACACACACAGACTGAAAATGAGGGGATAGAAAAAGATATTCCATACAAAGGGAAATCAAAAGAAAGTCTAGGTAGCAATACTTACATTAGACAAAATAGACTTTAAAACAAAAACTTTTAAGAAGAGACAAGGACATTACATAATGATCATGGGATCTATCCAAGAAGAAGATATAACAATTGTAAATATATATGCACCCAACATAGGAGCAACTAAGTGCTTAAAGCAAATATTAAAAGACAGAAAGAGAGAAACTGACAGTAACACAATTCTAGTAGGGGACTGTAACACCCCACTTACATTGATGGGCAGATTATCCAGATAGAAAATCAATAAGAAAACTGTCCTTAAATGACACATTAGACCAAATGGATTTAATAGATATATATAGAGAGAGAACATTCCATACAAAAGCAGAATACACATTCTTGTCAATGCACATGGAACATTCTCCAGGATAGATCACATACTATGCCACAAAATAAGTCTCAGAAAATTTAAGAAAAAGGAAATCATATCAAGCATCTTTTCTGACACAATGCTCTGCGACTAGAAATCAACTATAAGAAAAAAATTGCAAAAAAACACAAACATGTAGCAGCTAAACAACATGCTACTGAACAACCAACAGGTTACTGAGGAAGTCAAAGAAGAAATCAAAATATACCTTGAAACTAGTGAAAACTGAAACACAAAACCCCAAAATCTATGGGGTACAGCAAAAGCAGTTCTGAGACGGAAGATTATAGCAATAAAAGCCTGGCTACAGAAAAAAGAAAAATCTCAAATAAACAATCAAAACTTACATCTAAAGGAACTAGAAAAAGAAGAAAAAACAAAGTTCAAAGTTAGTAGAAGGAAGGAAATAATAAAGAAGAGTGGAAATAAGTGATATCAAAACTAAAAATAAAATGATAGGAAAGATCAAGGAATCCAAGAGCTGGTTCTTTGAAAACATGAACAAAATTGATAAACTAGACTCATCAAGAAAAAAGAGAGAGGGCACAAATAAATAAAATCAGAAATGAAATACGAGAAGTTACAACTGAAACCACAGAAATACAAAGGATCATAAGAGATTACCATGAACAATTATATACCAACAAATTGGTGTTGACAACCTAGAAGGGATAAATTCCTAGAAACATACAATCTTCCAACATTGAATCAGAAAGAAGAAAAAAATCTTAACAGATTGTTCACTAGCAATGATACTGACTCAGTAACCAAAAATCTCTCTCCCAACAATTAAAATTGCAACACCAGATGACTTCCCAGGGAAATTCTACCAAACATTTAAAGAAGAGTTTACACCCACTCTTCTCAAACCATTCCAAAAATTGAAAAGGAAGGAACACTTCCAAACTGATTATATGAGGCCAGTATTACCCAGATAGGAAAACTATAGATATCATTAAAAAAAGAAAATTACAGGTCAGTATCCCTGATGAATATAAATGCAAAAACCCTCAACAAAAATATTAGCAATCCAAACTCAGCAATACACTAAAAAGATCATACATCATGATCAAATGGGATTTATTCCAGGGATGCAAGGATGGTTCAATATTCAAAAATCAATCAACATGATACACCACATTAACAAAATGAAGGATAAAAATCATGATCATCTCAACAGATGCAGAAAAAGCATTTAACAAAAATCAACATCGAATTATAATAAAAACTCTCAACAAAGTGGGTACAGAGGAAACATACCTCACCATAATAAAGGCCATATATGACAAACCAACAGCTAACATAATACTCAACCATGAAAAGCTGAAAGCTTTCCCTTAAGATCAGGAACAAGACTAGTATGCCCACTACTGCCACTTTCATTCAACACAGTATCAGAAGTCCTCACCACAGCAATCAGAAAAGAAAGAAAAATAAAAGGCACCCAAATTGAAAAGAAGTAAAACTGTCACTGTCTGCAAATGGAATAATACTATGTATAGATAACACTAAATATACCACCAAGAATCTATTAGAACTAATAAATGAAATCAGTAAAGTTGCAGGATACAATATCAATATACACAAATCTGTTGTGTTTCTATACACTAATAACAAATGATCAGAAAGAGAAATTTAAAAAACAATTCCATTTATGATTGTATCAAAAGGAATAAAATACCTAGAATTAACTTTAACCAAGGAGCTGAAAGACCTACACTAGGAAAACTATAAAACACTGATGAAAGAAACTGAAGACAACACAAATCAATGGAAAGATATACCATGCTCAGAGACCGGAAGAATTAATATTGTTAAAATGTCCATAGTACCCAAAGCAATCTACAAAGTCAATGTAATCCCTATCAAAATACCAATAGCACTTTATACAAAACTGGAACAAATAATCTTAAAATTTGTATGGACCCCAAATAGCCAAAGCAATCTTAATAAAGATGAACAAACCTGGCATTATCATGCTTCCTGACTTCAAACTATAATACAAAGCTATAGTAATCAAAACTGTATGATACTGGCACAAAAAGACACATAGATCTATGGAACAGAATAGAGAGTCCAGAAATAAACCATGCTTTATTTACAACAAAGGAGCCAAGAATATACGATGGGGAAAAGACAGTTTCTTCAATCAATGGTGCTAAGAAAACTGGACAGCTACATGCAAAAGAATGAAACTGGGCCACTTTCTTATACCATATACAAAAGAAACTCAAAATGGATTAAAGACTTAAATGTAAGACCTGAAACCATAAAACTCTTAGAAGAAAATATAGAAAATACACTCTTTGACATCAGTTTTAGCAATATTATTTAGGATCTTTCTCCTCAGACAAGGGCAACAAAAGCAAAAAATGAACAAATGGGACTACATCAAACTGAAAGACTTTGCACAATAAAGAAAACTATTAACTGAACAAAAAGTCAACTTTCTTAATGGGAGAAGATAATTGCACATGATATGTCTGATAAGGGGTTAATATCCAAAATACTTAAAGAATTCACACAACTCGATAACAAAGAAACAAACAATTGGATTAAAAAACGGGCAGATGACCTGAACAGACATTTTTCCAAGGAAGACATGCAGACAGACAACAGGCACACGAAAAGATGCTCAACATCACTAATCACCAGGGAAATCAAATCAAAACCACAATGACATATCATCTCACACCTTTCCGAATGGCTTTTATCAAAAAGACAACGAACAACTATTGGTGAAGATATGAAGAAAAGGAAATCCTCAGGCACTATTGGTGGGAATTTAAATTGATGCAGCCACTATGGAAAACATTATGGAGATTCCTCAAAAACTTGAGGGATATAATATACAGCATAAGTAATATAGTCAGTAATATAGTAATAACTTTATATGGTGATAGATATCTACTAGACTTATGGTAGTAACCAATTCGTAATGTATACAAATGTCAAATCACTATGTTGTACACCTGAAACTAATATTATGTGTTAACTATTCTTCAATAAAAAAATAAAAAGAAGTATGTTAGAAAATAAATCTATTGGTTGATTGTAGGGGGTAGGAAGAGAAAATGTCAAGGATAATTCCCAGATTTTCATCTCAAGGAACTGAGTACAAGATTATACCACCAAAGAATACTGAAGGAGAAAGCAGTTTAAAATGGGAGACTGTGGGTTCGACATTGGGTTTTGTTTTGTTTCATTTTGGAATCTGAAGTGCTTCTGACACATTCATGTGAAATTGTTGTCCACAGTTAGATAAGGCTATAGCTCAGAGGTATGATTATCATAATTCTTCTCTGAGTTACCCTAACCAGATGAAAGTTCTCCACACACAGATTCCCTGTAACACTAACAAGAGATGTTAGTGTATCACTTATGACACAAGTGTAACTCTCCTTTATAAGATAGTTCTTGCATGCTTTTACTATATGTGCCCTATATTGGCAGTCCCCTTGATGAAGGAAATATGTCTCATATTTGTACTCTTACCTAAAAGAGCCTAACAAGTGTCCTACACACAAAAGATGTAAAAATGTCAGACACATAATGGCTACTCAACGTTTACTGAATGAGTGAATAAATCAATAAGACATTTACTGAGTTGATGTTAATTATAAATAATACATATGCAGGTTGTACAAGTTTTGATAATTATATTTACATTTGAAAATATATACTGCTTTATAAGATTATCTGACTCTTTCAATGTGTTAGCATATCCTAACAATGTTAATAGGAGCTGCCATTTTATTTTCCTCCTTTTTCTTAAAGTTCTTGTTAGCATAGCCAGAAGGCTCAAGAGAAGAGAGTACAGCTGGTCAAGAAAGTACCTTTAATACTGGAACAGAGTATTTGCTTTCCCGTAAGTTTGTATACCCCTCTCTCTCAGCACTATGGCTGGCAGAGCTATTTCTTTGCTAGAATGATAATATCCTTGCATTCATTCTCTGGGGACCATTCTCTGGGGAACTAAAATAATAACATCCTGATATCAAAGCCTTGTAAAAAAGAAATTTAAGACACTTTGTACACTCTGTTTCCTAGATACCTGGAGCAGAGCTTCAAAAATGATAAAAATAAATAAATTAATGGGAACATTTTAATTATTATTATCAAAGAACCAAACTTTGTTTAATTTAAACAACTGCTTAAGTCCCTAGAAAAAAATGTCTGTCTTGCAATTCGGACTTTACAGACTACCCCTTAAAGAGAAATAAACAAATACAACTGGGATTTAATTTGAGGATCTAGCTTAACTGATCACAGATGTAGGTAAACTACTAATTGGAGCCATGAGCATGATGCCATTTTATAACTTGCTGGTTCAACTAGTGGGATTCTGGCTATTATTAAGCCTCTTTTTTTTTTTTTTTTTTTTGTTTTTTGGTTCATTCTTTAATGCCTACTACTAACTACTACAGAATTCATGGTTTCAGTGAAGTTCGATTTATTTTTAAACGACAATCCATCTCCATGTGTGCTTCTCTTAAATATTAATTTAGGTGACCCATAATACATTTTTTGAAGGGCAAGAGGAATAAAAGAACAAGCTTCGGTTGAATGCCTGCTTTGAGGCTGGGTGAAAATGGGGCAGATTTTTACTGACCTAACACTATTACAGCTCCTTTCCTCCAAAATATTCCCAACCAAACCATGGGTATGATGGAAATGGAAGTAAAATACAAATATATGATTTTACTTCCTTATACACCTATTGCTATTTTTCAAGAAAGAAGCCTAAGTTGTCCATGCCCCTCTCTGAAATGCACACTCCCCCTGTGAGTATCAGATTAATCCAGTTTTAGCTTCCAAAATAAGTCCAACATAATTTCCACTTCTGGGACTCCTCCATGACTTCCAGACTCCTTCAGCCCACTGTGATTTCCCTTCTTTCTGTACATTTGCTTTTAACAAAACACTTATTGCATGCATACTCTGTCAGGTACTGTGCTGGGCCCTGATGACACCAAACTAGAACTCACTAAGGTCTGAGAAGAGGAGGAAGACAGAAAAGCAAATTGAGAAATAAATACAGTATCATGAGTACCGTGAAAAAATTTGTATTTGTTGTGTGTGTAGGTGAAGGTAAGAGGAGAATTACTTAAAAAGTTCTTTTAAGAGGTAACAAATGAACTGAGTTAAGGGTTAAAAATTTTCTCCTTGATAGGATTATCACTATGATTATTATTAGTACATAACTGATTAAATAACAAATATATAACATTTTGTTAATAATTATTAAAAACAATATTTCACTAGAAATAGATCTCAAACATTTTTAATAAGCTCATATATCTATACATTAATATTAAATTTTGCTAGAATAGGACATAGATCAGCATCAATTCTGTTCCTATTTTCATTTTTATATAAATAAGATAACACATAGTCTTATAAATAAGCAGATGGGAACAGAAAGAGCTTTGTAATAGTAATATTCAAATCTTTGAACTCCTTCTGGGCTTCTGGGTCATAAGCCCAAATCACAGTGATCTACTATAAAAAATTATGTTTAATCAGCTGACAATTCAAGCATTCCCTCAAATTTGTTAAAAGCAAAGAATGGGGAACAATTGACCTTTAGAAAAGGATTTAGAATAGTTTATGTCCAGTCAGCATATTGCCAGGAAACAATGTTCTATGAATATTTTCATATTTCTGCACAGAAAGGTCTTTCTGAACAAAACTATCCTACTAGCAACCTGGAATAAGGATCACTGAATGGCAAACAAGCCGTGAAAGTTAGATAGAGACCTCCAGAGAGATTCAGTGACATCTCTCCTGGAGGATCTGTTTACATTCCAGGGATTGCAAACCAAGAGAACACCCACTCCTCTCTCCAGAGAGGATCTACTTACATTCTAGAGCAAAGGTCTCCATCTCTATCTCCAGAGGGGAGGAGGGCCAACTGTGTGAGCTGCCCTACATAAGTTTCTAGAATTACAAAGTCAGGGTCTCTCTCCTGTGGTACAAACTCTGTTATGTGCTCAGGTAACATATGTAATCATTGAGTCTTGATGGAGCACTTCAGTAAAATGAACTGATGCAAGATTTTCTGTAGTAATTAAAAATCTGCCTCTGGTTCTGAAGTCTTGTGATTGTGTGTGTGTGTATGTACAAGCATATGCTCATAGAAAAAGACAGAGATACCACAGTTTTAGACTCACATAGATTAATTCACTTTCTCAAGTCCAATATTTCTAACTGTTCCTGTTTTGAATCCCTGAAGGTTTGACACTGCAGGGTACTATAAGGACAGGTTGTGCCTGTCTTTTATAAGGAAAAAAGGTGGGGGGGGCTCTGGTAAAGTACAGGTGGGAGGGTAATATCTAAAACTTTATTACAGGCAGATCAATTTTAACAAGACATACCCTTTGGAAAGTCTATGCGTATACCAATTGGCATACCAATTAAACTAAACCTAGTGAACAAAACAAACTGCAGAGAAATGTCAAAGATAATTCTATTTTTACAAAGCAAAAATTACAAAATTTTCAGAATTGCATGAGTCTGGTTATAAACTATTAAGAAAAGCAAAGAAATGATAAAAATTCAGGACAGTGGCTTACTTTTTGAGGGAAAAGAGATATAGTTATGGAAGGCTAAACAGGAGGCTTCAAATACGTTAGTAATGTTTTATTTTCTAAATATTTTATTATTTCCTGTAAACTAAACACACGTTACTTTATATTTCAGTATATAAATATTTTATAATGATTTTTAACTTACCCATTTTTTAAAGTTAACTGTTGATGTCACAGCTGAGTGATGATTGAGAGGAACTTAAGTGATACCATGAGTGCCTATTTACATAAAGCACAGCAAATAAAAATATTTTGTTCATTCATCCATTCACTCTATAAATATATACTGAGCACTAATAATGTGCCATTGTTCTAAGTGCTTGTGAAACTGTTGATAAAACAGGATAGAATGAAGGAAAGCAGCTAAAGGTTATTTCAATAATCCAGGTGAAAGATGATGATGGCTTTGACAAGGGTGGTAGTAGTGGAGATAAGTCATCTGATACTAGTTATATTTTAAATGTAGAACCAACAGGTTTTCCTGACATTTTAGAGGTAGAATGTAAAAGAAAAAAATATTTAGTATAACTCCAAGGTTGTGACACAAGCAACTGGAAAGATGAAGTTTCCATATACTCAGAGAGGTTAGAGTATAGATGAAGCAGGTGTGATGGGAAAGAAAATTTGATATCTCCATTAGATACCCAAGTGACACTGGATGTATAGGGCTGGAGTTCATGAGAGAACCATTTAGACACCAGATGTGCAGCTTACCAAGTCTGTCAACTGAAAGCATCTATTCTTGCTTGAAATTTTCATTTGAGTGTATTTCTTACTGAGATAACAACACCAAAATTTGTCTTTTGACTCAGAACTATACACACACACACACACACACACACACACACACACACAAAAGGATGTTTTTAGTGGTAAGATATACAATTTTCTAAATATTTAACTTCAGCACAAACACATAAGCGTTATGTGCATGTATGTGTGTGTATTTAATAAACTACAAGCTAATATGGTTTTGGCACTGATTTCAAACTTCCTCACTGGGAAATGTTGAAACATTAGCCAGTAACAGCTAAGGAAAATATCTCTGTCACCATCTAGCTCTGTATTATCTTTCCACAGACCTTGTTGTGACCCATGACATTCTGGGCTGAAATAGCTATTTCTTTCTATCATGATTTTTAAAACCAATTACAAAGCTGTTTTGAGCTCTCTGTTTGTAAGTGATCAAGTGTCAGGCTTTAAACAGAGGGCCAGTTAGTTCTCTGGCTATTAGTTATCTCTAACTAATAGGTTAGATATCTCTAACTAACTAGGTTAGTTATAACTAATACAGGTTAGTTATCTCTAACTAATCCTAACTACAGGTTCTTTGATTAGTGCTATCTCCCACACCAAACATTCTGTACAATAGCAGTTGCAACTCTGTCTCTCAGCTTTGAGTGCTAGCTCATATTCACTCTAGGTATCTTATCTCTGTCTCTGAATCGTGAAGCTATAATGGGACACAGTTTACAGGTATTCTTGTTGTTGTTGTTAATAAACAGTAGATTCCACTGGGCTCAAATACTAACTGAAAAATGTCTCCAGCTTTGTGGCAAGGTCATGTATGACATTAGAAAAGTTGCCCTTGGCTCTAGAACTCAGAATTTTACTACTTGATTATATCTTATTTCATATAAAGTAAAACAATTTTGTGAGGTTACCTCAAGTCTAGGGTATGATTTTCAATATTGTACATGCATAAATTTATCAGTTGACACAGATATAAGATTCATTTTTATCAGGATAGTCAAATTCAGAATACCTATTTATTATTTTACATGAAAAATATAAACTCTAACAGGGTGGAACTATAGTGTCCGATTCAACTCTTTATTCTCCTATATGTAGAAAATTTACATAGATAGACAGATTTCTACTAAGATATTGCTTAGTAGGTAGAATAATATTGTTTTGAGTAGGTAACTGATTGTCTTTAATAACTAAAGTCACCAAATTACATAACTGAAAGACAAATTAGAATTAGGGAAACCTTTCCCTAGATTATACTTGGCTGCTGACAAATTTTTAATTTTTGGCTTTCCTTTTTCTCGTACTCATAGAGACCATCACTCATCTTGGTATGTATTATTACCTCAGAGGTGTAACATTACTATTTCTTGGTATCAATTATATTGAAGTAATACCCATTCATTCAACATATTTCTTAATATTCACTCTGTATCCCATACTATGTTAATCACAAGAGATATGAAAATTAAAAAAATAAATAAACCCTAGCTAAAAAGTATATAACTAAAATATAATGAAAACATATTAAATAACTTCATTTCATTGTGGTGCATTTGTTTTCAGATTTATGCACAAAGATCAGTGATATTAATGAGATAGCCATAATTCTATTCCAGGAATGTTTCAAAGACATTAACTACATATTGAAAACTGAACAAAAATGTATCAAGTAGACAAGTGGTAGAAAAGCACTCCTAGGAAGAAGTATGTGAGTGCGTATAAACTGTATCACATATTTTGGTCCTCGTAGAACACAAGGTAAAAGAAGGGAATTTTCAAGAGATAAAGCTAAAAACAGAGGCAGGGATTTCATCTTTCTGCAGAATGAAGATAATATACCTGGGATACATAGAAGATCTTTCCCAATCCAATAAAAATAAATTGTAACAAACATATTTTTAAAACATTACAGTGCTCACAGAAGAGTAAAGAAATCTCAGGAATAAAACAAACAATTGAGAACAGTGAACTGAAACTTGAAAAATAAGAATAATCAATAAGCACACAAAAACGCTGGGCTTGCCCTGATACCAGTACCCAGAGCCTATGACCATGTGTAAGAGTTAAATATGACATTCCTGAATTAGGCAGAGCTAGTTGAAGGGTACTTAATTCCCAGGTTCATAGAATGACCAGGATCTCAGAAGAAGCAAGAAGTTAAAGCAAATCCTCTACAGAGAAAATTAATACTGATTTAGGACTCTAGGATTTCTGCTAAATCCCAATTACACAAGGAAATAAGCCACCATAAGTGAAAGTCAGGAGATTGCCCTCTGAAGGAATCTGGATAATGGAATTGCTAAATAAGACTTTAGGGACTTCCCTGGTGGTCTGGTGGTTAAGAATCCGCCTTGCAATGCAGGGGACGCCAGTTAGATCTCTGGTCAGGAAACTAGAATCCCACATGCCATGGGGCAACTAAGCCCATAAGCCACAACTAGAGAGCCTGCATGCCGCAACTACAGAGCCCACGCATTCTGGAGCCCGCACACCACAACTACAGAGCCCATGCGCTCTGCAGCCCACATGCCACAGGTAGAGAGAAGCCCGCGCACCACAATGAAAGATTCCGCATGCCACAACTAAGACCTGATGCAGCCAAAAAATAAATAAATATTTTTTAAAAGACTTTAAAAGACTTATGTTAGAAATACTTAAAGAAATATAAAATGAAATTTAAAAGTCAAAAGTAAAAAAGACACTATAAAAATAATTAGAAATATTTGATAATGAACCAAATAATTCAAATAACTGAGAAATAAGATATATAATAGTTAAATTTTTAAATAAATATATTCAATGAATTAACAGATGAGACACAGACAAAAAGAAAATTTGTCAAGTGAAAAAGGATTTGAAGAAATTATCCCAAATAAGTCACTGAGAGTCAAAAGGGTAAATAATATTAACAACATTTAAGAAAAAGTAAGATAGAATGAGAAAGTTTAACATATAGCTTATCAGAGTAACAGAATAAAAGAACAGAGGGAATAAAGATATAATTCTGTGATAATGCAGAACTTTTAAGAATTGATAAAAACCACGGCTCTGCATGTATAAAAATTCATAACATGTAATAAGAAGGATAAATAAAAATAAATCTGTATCTGCACACGTTTTAAAGAAACTTAAATAAAATGAAGCTTTTCTTTAAAAAACATAAACTATCAAAACTGAATCAATTTCTGGCCATGAAGAAGTAACATGAAACAGACTTACTCCCCATTATTGTAAACAGCTAGAAAGCTGGGCAAAATATATGAAACAACTATTTTCAGACATCTAATAACCAAAAGTACAAGACTGTGATCACTGAGAGAAAAAAAATAAATGAGTGTTACAACTGTCTCAGATTTCTCCTTGGAGTCACATTCCAGAATGTTGTATAGAGACAGGAATCCCAAATAGAACCCAAGAGTCTCACTGAATTTTCTTGTCTGAGGTCAAGAAACCTGAAGTAGTTGGAATTATGGATGAAAGTTTCAGTATACAGCTACAGGCTGAAAAAGATGCTTTAGAAACATTCAGAGGTCTTTTGACATTTTACTGAATACTAAGCCACTTGAGTACATGATGAAATTCTGAGAGACTGAACAAAGAAAAACTAAGAAGTGGTAAGCAACCAATTCCAAGAGCTTTTATAGGGATGGGAGATAGTCAAACTCTGACCAGTGGAAGTGGAGATTCATTATTGGTCACTAATAGCATTCAGTGGAAATCCCAGAAGGGGCACACCTTAGCATAAAGGATAAACTATTACTAGACTATTCTAAGCCTGCTCTAAAAAATGTTAGAAATAAACCTCAAAGGGTTTTAGCTAATCTGTAAGTAACTTTACTATTTGCAGACTAATATGCTAGAACAAAATCCAAATATTCAACAATGTAACATTCACTATGTCCCCCACAATGAAAAATAACAAGCTATGCCAATAAACACGCTAGGAGAAATATCAGAAAATAGAAACATTCTCATGAACGATAGCAGAAATTATGGAATTAGCTGACAAGGACCTTAAAACAGCCATTATAAATATGTTCCATATGCTTGATAATTTTAAAATATATATATAGACCTAAGAGACATGGGAAATATAGAAAATAACTAAAAGGAACTTCTAGAGATGAAAAATAAAAGAAGTGAAACAAAAGAGTTACTGCATGGTACTAGTAAGAGCATAAACACTTTAGAAGAAAAGATCAGTGATCTTGGACCATAGCAACAGAAACTATCATACTGAATAACAAAGAGAAAAAAGACTAAAAACAAAATAAAAGATCCTCAGTGACTTATGGGACAATGTTAAGAGGCCTAATATATGTATAATTGGAGTTGCAAAATGTGTGTGTGTGTGAGGGGATGAAGGACAAAAACTGAAAAATAATGCTGAAAACTTCTTCAAAGTAGATGAACTCCATAATCGCACAAACCAAGAAGCTAAATGAAACCAATACATGACAAACACAATGAAAATCATAGTAAGACACATCATAATCAAATTATGAAAAGCCCGCAATAAAGAGAGAAAAGTAAGTGTGAGAGGGAAAAAAAACATTTTGCCTACATGTGAAAGTTGATTTATCTGTCAACCTGACTGAGCTAAGGAAGGCCCAGACAGCTAGTAAAACTTATTTCTGGGTGTGCCTGTGAGGGTGTTTCCAGAAGAGTTTAGCATTTGAATCAGTTGATTGAAAAGATCACGCCGACCAATGTGAGTAGACAACATATAATTGGCTGAGGGCCTGAGTGGAACAAAAAGATGGAAGAAGGGAGAATTTGCTCTCTTGCTTGAGCTGAGATATCCATTTTCTTCTGTCCTTGTACATAGGTCCTCCTGGTTCCAGACTCTTGGACTCAAATTAGGACTTATACCATTGGCTCTCCTGGTTCTTAGGGCTTCAGCTTTGTACTGGAACTACACCACCTGCTTCCTTAGGCTTCCAGCTTGAAGACAACAAATTGTGGGACTTCTTGGCCTCCATAGTCACATGAGCCAATTCCTAAAATAAACTGCCTCATTCATCTATCTATGTATCCATCCATCCATCCATCTGCCTATATATCTAACCATCTATTTACCTATTTACCTATCTATCCTATTGGTTCTCTTTCTCTGGAGAACACTAACACACTACAAAGATAATAATAATCACAGATTTCTCATCAAAAAATATCCAATCCAGATGAGATGGAACAACATCTTTAAACTACTTAAAGAAGCAACTTTCATATAAAAATATCCTTAAAAAGAAAAGTAAAAGACAAACAAAGAAAACTCTTTTTCATGGTAAACAAAATCAGAAAGAATTTGTCTCCAACTGTCTTGCACTATAAGAAATGTTATAGAAAAAATTTTAAGCAGAAGTAAAATTATAACATGAAAATTTGGAACTCTACTAAAGAAGGAATGGTGCTGAAAATGTTAAGTATGTGGTAAATAAAAAAGATGTTTTCTCATTTTAAATTTTGGTTTAAATTATAGTTGACTGAAATAAAATAATAATAATAATAATAATAATATAGTGCTTATGACAAATATAAAATAAAATGTATGACAACAACGGCACCTAGAATGGGAGGAGATAATGAAAGTATACTACTGTAAAAAGTAATATAATACTGGAGACTAGATTGTAATACAATAAAGATAAAATTTTAAAACCAGAACAACCATGAAAAAAGGAAATAAATCAATATTGGAATTAAAGACACACATTAAAACCTCCATTCAAAAGAAGGAAATAAAAATGGTAAAAGGAAAAAAGAACAGATGGGGTAAATAGAAAACAAATAGCAAGATGGTAAATTTAAAGCTGACCAAATTGACAATTACATTAAATGTAAATGGTCTAAATACTCCAATTAAAAGACAAATATTGTTAGAATTCAAATGCAAGACCCAACTATAAACTATAAACCTGTTTTAACTATAAACACTTGTGTAAGCTAAATGCAAATTGATGGAAAATACAGATCATGAAAACACTAATCCCAAGTAAGAATTACACTAAGGAGTTTGAACTGTATTTTATAGGACATGTCTCTAAAATTGGATGTGAAAGATGACCTTTCCATAGGTACAAGGAAGATATTAGAATTTATATTTTTATTTATTTTCTTTAAAAATGGGAAAGAAATTAAGCTTTGATTATCATCAGAATGCATGGATTAATGGATCCCTAATTCATACTATGTGAGGTGATCAAATTATCTCCTATGGAACACAAGAGAAAGTTCCAAAACAGAGAAGTTTATGTGTTTACTTTTTGAGTATTTCAAAATAATGTACTGTTCGTGTGCTCAATTAACTGAATTCATGAATTATATTTCTAATTTTATCAACATTAACTATATTTAGTGGTCACAACATAGATAAGTGGTTTAAAAAGAAACAACCCCCTATAAATATAATGCTAATAATGCAAACATAGCAATGAAAGCATGGTGGAGATGGCATTTCATCAGCCACATTATGAGGTTAAAAATGATGATCTAAGAAGATGGGGATCAGCATCATGGTGGTTGGTGTAGTCATCCTTTTTCTCTCTCCACTTTGATTTACAACTAATAGGATATCCATAACCGATCAAAGTTCCTTTGCAGAGCACACCAGAACACTTCAGAAATGCATCCAAAAGTGGATGCATTAGACCATGGTGGAGGATATAGAGTCAAGGAAGTTGCAGCAGCTGTAGCATTGGGGCAGTGGTGGTGGCAGTGACACCAACACTAATGGTAGTGGCAGCCCTTCTAGCAGAGGAGGTGGAAAGTAAAAGTATGCCTGGCCACAGGGGCTGCAGTAGAGGGTCCTGTTGCTCTTCAGCAAACAAATTTCTGAAGAGAGGTCTCCATGACCGGGGGAGGGAAAGCAAAAGGAAGAAGGCAGACAGAGAACTGAAGGAATGCATTTCATGCCATCTGCCCAAAATGTCAGCAAAAGATCTGCCCACAAACCTCTTGGACTCCTCCACTCCCTCTGAGACTCCCCCTACTGGGCAAGAACCCAAGTGCTAAGAACACACCTCTCCCAACTCTTGTCACCAGTTTTTGTTTTTGTTTTTGTTTTATGCCAGCTTTTGTTTTTATGGGCTCACTCCCAAATTTAGCTACAAGTTAGCACCAGTAACAGAAACCAAAAACTTGTGCTATAGTGCCACCTTCTGGAAAATAAAAGAAAGACTTCTAATTGCCAACCTGTTGGATTGTTAGAATGAAAGAAAACAAAGTCTTACCTAAATAAAAAAGTTGTTTGCTAATTCAAATGCAGCAGCAGAGGAACATTTCATCAAATACTATGAAAAATCATGGTAATATGGTATCACAAAAACAAAATCACAATTCTCCAGCAACTGAAATTGGACACAGAATATTGCATTCTGATAGAGAATTCAAAATAGTTGTTATGGAGAAATTCAACAAGCTACAAGAAAACTCAAAAAGGCAATTCAATGAACTCAGGAATAAAATTAATTAACACTTTACCAAACAGATGTAAATTCTAAAAAAGAACTAAACAGAAATTCTGGAGCCAAAAAACTCAAAAAAAAGAGATGAAGAATGCATTAGAAGGCACTGGAAACAGAGCAGATCAGATGGAAAAGAGAATAAGCAACCTGAAAGTTAGGAATTTAGAAATGATTCAAATGGAAGGTGAGAGAGAACTAAGATTTTTTTAGAGAGAAGAAACCTTATGAGACTTATCAGACTCCATTAGAAAATCCAACATAAAAATAATGGGTTCACCAGAAGGAAAAGAGAAGAAGGGGACAGAGAGTTTATTTTAAAAAACAATACCTGAGAACTTCCTAAACCTGGGAAAAGAACTGTATATACAAGTCCACAAAGCTAACAGAACACCTTAGTATCCCAATGCAAAAAAAACTTTTCTAAGACGCATTATAATGACACTGTCAAAGTCAATGATAACGAAGTTTAAAAACACTCAGTGAAAAAAAGAAAGTAATCTATGAAGGGACCCCCATTAAGCCATCATCAGATTTCTCAGTAGAAAATCTACAGGCCATGAGAGAGTGGAATGACATGCTCAAACTATGGAAACATAAAAATTGCCAGCCAAGAATACTCTATCCGACAAAGTTATCCTTCAGATATGAAGGGAAAATGAAAGCTTTCCCAGACAAAAAAGAGCTGAGGGAGTTCAAGTCACCAGACCTGCCTTACAAGAAATGTTGGAGGGAGCTCTTCATGTTGAAATGAAGACAAAGGCACACAAAACTCTTATTAAGATGATAAACAGACAGTCGGAATTAGAATACTGTAACTCTATTTTAGAAGTGTGTTAAACAATTATAGCATAAACGTTAAGGAAAAGAATATTAAAAATAACTATAGTCACTACAATTTGGTAACAAATTCACAGCTTAAAAAGATAATTTGTGACATCAAACCATAGAAGAGACGGAATAGAAGAACGGAACCTTTATAGGCAAATGAAGGTAAGTTGCTATAAGCAGGAAAAGGACTCTTTTATTTATGAGATGTTTTATGTAAACCTTATGGTAACCACAAAGCAAAAACCTAGAGCAGAGACACAAAACAAAAAATAGGAGACTGAACAAATCACTATGTAAAACCACCAACTTACAAAGGTAGACAGAAACAGAAGGAAAAAGAAACAATGGAGAAACAAAATAACCAGAAAACAAAAGATAAAATGGCAGTAGTATGTTCTTACACACCAATAATCATCCTAAATATAAACAGACTGAACTCACTAATCAAAAAAACACAGAGTGGCTGGATGAATTAAAAAAACAAGACCCAACTGTATGTTACCTACAGGAGACTCACTTCAACTCTAAAGACACACATAGGCTCAAGTGAAGGATTGATGATGATATTCCAAGCAAGAAGAAACCAAAAGAAAGTGAACATAGCCATACTCATATCAGACATAACAGACTTCAAGCCAAAAAATGGTAGCAAGAGATAAATAAAGTCATTATAAAATGAAAAAGGGGTCAATACATCAAGATATAACAATTGTAAATATACATGCTCCCAACACTGAGTACCAAAATATTAAGCAAATGCTAATGGATCTTAAGGGAGACCTACACAACAATACAATAATATTGTATTTCAATATCCCACTATCAGGAAAGAATAGATTGCCTAGACAGAAAATGAACAATTAATGTTGGAGTTGAACCATAATTTAGAACAAATGAACTCAGCAGACATATACTGAACATTCTAACCAACCATAGCAGAATACACAGTTTTCTCAAGTGCACATGGAACTTCTCCAGGACAGATCTATAACAGGACACAAAACAAACCTTAACAAATTCAAGAAGACTGAAATCATAGCAACTATCTTTTCTGACCACAATGGTATAAAACTAGAAATCAACAACTATAGGAAAGTGGTAAGATGTACAAATATATGGAAACTAAACAACACACTTCTAAACAACCAATTGCTCAAAAAAGAAATCAAAAGTGAAATTAAAAATTATCTCAAAACAAATGAAAATGGAAATACATCTAATCTTATGGGATGCAGCAAAAGCACTTTTGAGAGGAAAGTTTATAGTAATAAATGCATATATTAAGAAATTAGAAAGATTTCAAATAAAATACTTAACTTTACACCTCAGGGACCTAGACAAAAAAGACCAAATCAAGCCCAAAATTAGCAGAAGGAAGGAAATAATAAGAATCAGAGCAGAAATAAATGAAATAGAGACCAGAAAAACAATAGAAAGGAACAACGAATCTAAGAGCTAGTTCTTTGAAAAGGCAAACAAAATTGACAAAGCTTTAGGTAGATTAACCAAGAAAAAATGAGAGAAGACTCAAATAAAATTAGAAATTGAAGAGGGAACATTGCAACTAATACTACACAGAAATACATAGGAACATCAGAGACTGCTATGAATAATTAAATGTCAACAAGTTACATAACCTAGAAGAACTAGATACATTTCTAGAAACGCAACTTACCAAGACTCGATCAGGAAGAAATACAAAATATAAAGAGACCAATAATGGTAAAGAGATTGAATCAATAACAGAAACATCCCAACACAGAAAACTTCAGAACCAGACAGCTTCACTGGTGAATTCTACCAAACATTTAAAGAAGAATTAACACCAACCCTCCTCAAACACTTCCAAAATATTGAGGAGGAAAGAACACTTCCAAATTCATTCTACGAAGCCAGCATTACTGTTATCGAACACAGGTCTGTGTGCCCTACGCACAGTGAGGCCAAACGATACTGAAACTTCAAAGTTTGGAGCCAAGAAAGGTTTATTGCAGGGCCATGCATGGAGATGGGTGGCTCATGCCTTAAAAAACCCCAAACTCCCCAAAGGCGTTCAGCAAAGCCCTTTTAAAGGCAAGGTGAGAGAGGGGCGTGGTTAGTTGTTGCAAAATTCTTGGTGTCAGATCCTTTGTCCTTATAGCTGTCAATGGGGTCAGGTCATGGTCAGGTCACAGTGTTCCAGCCACAGCATCTTCAACTGGCCTTTCACACCAGCAGAGGGTCTACCTAATGCACGATCAGACAGAGCATCACCACCTCCACTAGGCTGCCGGTCTACCTGTCAGTATGCCTGCCCGGCCGCCTGAAACAGCCCAGAGTCACCCAAAGTGAGAAGCTGAAACGTTTGCGCCTGCCACAGCCTTTCCCTTCTGTCCCCCTCCTCAGCGCCCTGCTATGTCAGGACTCACTCAGCAACTGCTCTGGGGAAGGGGGCAAGAGGACAAATGGGGGCCACGTCCCACGGACTGCAACCAAGGGAGACTGCCACTGTGGGGACCATTGCCATGCTGACCATTGGTGAAGCAGAACCGCTAACAGCCATGGACCAATGGCCACACTCCCGCCCCGCCCCTATTACATTACCTTGATACCAAAACCAGGTAAGGGTACCACAAGAAAAGAAAACTATACACCAACATCCCTGGTGAGCACAGATGTAAAAATTCTCAATAAAATATTAGCAAACTGGGAGCTTCCCTGGTGGCGCAGTGGTTGAGAGTCTGCCTGCTAATGCAGGGGACACGGGTTCGAGCCCTGGTCTGGGTGGATCCCACATGCCGCGGAGCGACTGGGCCCGTGAGCCACAACTACTGAGCCTGCGCGTCTGGAGCCTGTGCTCCGCAACAAGAGAGGCCGCGATACTGAGAGGCCCGCGCACCGCGATGAAGAGTGGCCCCCGCTTGTCGCAACTAGAGGAAGCCCTCGCACAGAAACGAAGACCCAACACAGCCAAATAAATAAATAAATAATAATTAAAGGTGCTAAAAAAAAAAAAAAAGAAATAGCTTTAAAAAAAAAAAAATATTAGCAAACTGAATTCAAGAACACAGTAAAAAGATAACACACCGTAATCAGTGGGATTCATCTCTGGAATGCAAGGATGGTTCAACATACACAAATCAATTAATGTAATATATCACATCAACAAAATCAAAAAATCACATGATCATTTCAACAGACACGGAAAAAGCATCTGACAAAATACAATATGCTTTCATGATAAAAAGCCTTTGACAGATTGGGTACAGAAAGAACATAACTCAACATAATAAAAGTCACATTTAACTAACCCACAGCTAACATTATACTCAATGGAGAAAAACTGAAAGCTTTTCCTCTAAGATCAGGAGCAAGACAAGAATGCCCACTCTCATCTCTCTTATTCAATATAGTACTGGAAGCCCTAGACAGGGCATTAGGCAAGACAAAGAAATAAAAGGCATCTAAATCAGAAAGGAAGATGCAAAACTATTGCTTTCTGCTGATGATATGATTTTATATATAGAAAATTCCAAAGAGTCACCAAAAAAACTGCTGGAACTAATCAACAGTTTCAGTAAAGTTGCAGGATACAAAAGCAACATACAGAAATCAGTTGCATTCCTTTACACTAACAATGAACCATCTGAAAAAGAAGTGAAACTATCCCTTTCACAATAGCATCATAAACAATAAAATACTTAGAATTAAATTTAACCAAGGAAGTCAAAGATCTGTACAACTAAAACTACAAGACTGTGAGAGAGTGGCACTGACATATATACACTACCAAATGTAAAATAGATAGTTAGTGGGAAGCAGCCGCATAGCACAGGGAGATCAGCTCGGTGCTTTGTGACCACCTAGAGGGGTGGGATAGGGACGGTGGGAGGGAGATGCAAGAGGGAGGGGATATGGGGACATATGTATACATATAGCTGATTCACTTTGTTTTACAGCAGGAACTAACACAACACTGTAAAGCAATTATACTCCAATAAAGATGTTAAAAAAATTTTTTTTAAATATCAGAATGATACCTAAAAAAGAAAAAAACTACAAGACTTTGCTGAAAGAAATCAAAGAAGACACAAATTTTTTAAAATCCCATGTTCATGGATTGGAAGAACTATACTGTTTAAATATCCATGCTGCTCAAAGCCATCTACAGATTCAACACAATTCTCAACAAAATATCAATTATTCTTCACAGAAACAGAAGAAAAAATCGTAAAATTTGTGTGGAACCACAAAAGACCTTGAATAGCCAAAGTAATCCTGAGAAAAAAGAACAAAGCTGGGGGTATCATGCTTCCTGATTTCAAACTATACAACAAAGCCAGAGCAATAAGAACAGCACAAAAATATACATGTAAACAAATGGAACAGAACAGAGAGTCCAGAATTAAATCCTGGCATATACAATCAACCAATATTCAACAAGGAAGCCAAGAGCACTCGATAAGGAAAGGATAGTGTCCTCGACAATTAATGCTGGGGAAACTGGAGAAATACATGCAGAACAGTAAAACTGGATCCCTATCTCACACTACTCATAAAATATTAACTTGAAATGGATCAAAGACGTAAACATAAAACCTGATATCATACAACTCCTAGAAGAAAATACGGGGAAGAAGCTCCTTGATATTGATCTTGGCAACGATTTTTGGGACATGATGCCAAAAGCACAAACAACAAAAGCAAGAATCAACAAATGGGACTACACCAAATTCAAAAGCTTCATACAGTAAAAGAAACAACAAAATGAAAAGACAACCTACAGAATTGGAGAAAAACTTTGTAAACCATATATCAGATGAAGGGTTAATATCCAAAATATACAAAGAACTCATACAAGTTAATAACAAATACAAACACCCAATTTAAAAATGAGCAAAAGAACTACATAGATATTTTCCAAAGAGGACATCAAAATGGCCAACAGGCTCATGAAAAGATGCTCAACATTACTAATCATCAGGCAAACGCAAATCAAAACCACAATGAGATACCACCTCACACCTGCTAGAATGGCTAGCATCAAGAAGGCAAGAGAGAGCAGGTGCTGGCAAAGATGTGGTGAAAAGGGAGCCCTTATAACACTGTTGATGGGAATGTAAACTGGTCCAACCACTGTGGAAAACAATATGGAAATTCCTCAAAAAATTAAAAATAGATCTAACAAACAATCTAGCAATTTCACTTCTGGGTATACCAAAAGAAATGAAAACAGGATTTTGAAGAGATATATGCACTCTCATCTTTACTGAAGTATTATTCACAACAGCCAAGATATGGAAACAACCTAAATGACCATCAGTGGATGAATGGATAAAAAAGATGTGCTATATATACACAGTTGAATATTATTCGTGTGCGAGAAAGAAGGATATCCTACCATCTGTGACAACCTGGATGGACCTTGAGCACATTATGCTAAGTGACAAGTCAGACAAAGAAAGACAAGTACGATATGATATCACTTATACATGGAATCTAAAAAAGCCAAGCTCATAAAAAATAGAGAGTAAAACCCTGGTTACCAGGGGATGGGGAGATAAGACTGATGCTGTTAAGAGAACAAACTTGCAATGATCTAATTCACAGTATTAATGAATATAAACAACAATATTGTACTATAATTATGTAATGTGATAAATATCACTACAACAGCAATCATATTACAATATTATGTATCAAAGTAACAAACTATACACAATGTTATATGTCAAATATATTCACTATAAAAAGATCTGACATGAAGACAAGCAAAATAAATTAAAATTAATAAGATTATTTTAAATATGGACTTGTAACCACCATCATTAGTAGTTAATCTTGCTCTAAATTTAGTTTACCTTGAAATATTACCTAATAGGAGTGGTAAAGCATCTACAAATATTTTAAATTGAATTTTTATCCTCTCGTTTTTCTATTTGGAAGTATCTTTTATCATTTTGATCAACAGGACTGTGCAATAAGAAAAGTATGGAAAATATTGGTATAATCATTGGACAACCTTTGAAAGGCTTTCAACAGTGCAGTAGCATGGCCATATTTTCACTTTGAAAGCTAAGAATGGAATAAAATATAGGCAAAAAGCTGAGTTCAGAGGATGCTGTAGTAACTCAGGCAGGAGATAATTAGGACCTGAAATAAGGAAGTAGGAATAAGAAGAGGCTGTTTTGTGAACACTTTGGACCATGGAATTAAGAAATGTGATTGACGGACCTAAGGCAAGTGCAATGCTGAGACTAAGGTGGAATCAAGGAGAACTGCCAATTCCCTAGGTTTAGTGAAAGAGTGTGGTGTACATCCCAATGTACCTTAGGGAGATGTGAAAAACTTCCCTAACTCCTTCATAAAGAGTTCAGATCACATTGTTTTTAAATTGAGGTATAACTGACATGTAACATCATATTAATTTCAGGTGTACAACATAATGATTTGATATTTGTATATATTGCAAAATGATCACCACAATAAGTCTAGTTAACATCCATCACCATACAAGTTACAATTTTTTTTCTTGTAATGATAACCTTTAAGATCAGAATGCATTCTATATATTGCTAATCGTATTGTTTTATATGGAGCTATTAAGTATAATTATAAAGAGATAATCTCTGACTTACAAATCAATTTAGTTTAATATACGTTTGTTGAATATCTAGTGAATATCTGTTCATCAGCTCAGTACTGAAATTTGAGAAACATGTTCCACCTGGGGTTGTATCATTAACTGATGATGGATATGCATATTGCAACACTATTTATTATACATTTCTTGTATATATGTCCACATTTTTCACTCATCATTCCTTTATTAGACTATTATATAATAAAGAACAAATATGAAAAAAGACTGTTTTGGGTTCCCTGATGGCACAGTGGTTAAGAATCTGCCTGCCAATGCAGGGGAGACAGGTTCGAGCCCTGGCCCGGGAAGATCCCACATGCTGCGGAGAAACTAAGCCCGTGCGCCACAACTACTGAGCCTGCGCTCTAGAGCCCATGAGCCACAACTACTGAGCCCACGTGCCACAGCTACGGAAGCCCACGTGCCTAGAGCCTGTGCTCCACAACAGGACAAGCCACTGCAATGAGAAGCACGCGCACCACAACGAAGAGTAGACCCCGCTCACCACAACTGGAGAAAGCCCACACGCAGCAACGAAGACCCAACACAGCCAAAAATAAATTAATTAATTAATTTTTTTTAAAAAAAGACTGTTTTAACCAGAAACCTATAGTCATAAAAATGTCTATACAATATATTTACTGTTTTCCTTGCATTTTGCCATGCTGCCATTCTCCTTTTGCAAGCACTTTTGTCTGTCTTTTCTCACAGCCTCTGAATGGAAAAAGCTACAATTATTAATGATACAACAATAAGTGAGTCTGAAAAGCAGAATGAACTTAAGCCAAAACAAGTGAAAGATTACTCTGTTACTGCCAGTGAAAATCACAGCCTAAAAATATATAACTACTAAAACGAGAAAAACAGAGAGAACAGAATAAGAAGGGAAATGGGGCAAAGGAAAAAGAGGTGGCATATGCCACCGAGAAAAAAGACATGGGTCTCTAGTCTTCCTGAACTCTTGACCACGACCTTGGTAAAGCTATCACATGTCTTGTCTGAAATTACATAATAACCTGATTGGTGAAAGTAAGTTATTATGTGTGCTTCGTATTAATACAAAAAGAAAAAAGATTTAAATTATTTTTGAAGAACACCTGGAGCATATCCTTTGGACACTTGTGGATAAGAGACACCTAGTCTGCAACTATTTAACAAAGAGAAGAACACTGAGAAAGTTTTTTCTTTCCTTTTTGGCTCCTAATCATTTCAGAAATTCCTGACATAAGTAATTAGGCAAAAATAAAATGCAAAAGGAATTCCTACTGGCATTTGGCAATATAAATATTACGTGTACAGGGATGATGCTTTGCTAACATCCTGCAATCCCCTGTTTTCAATTTCCTCCATTCTTTTATATAGTAAAGTTTTAGTTATGCCTCCGGATACAGGCTAAATTAGGGAAAAAAGTTTAAAGCCCTGTCTTCCTAATTATTCTTCTTGTAAAATATCCTAAAAGTCCATTAATTGGTTCCTTCAGGAGTTTAAATAGAATGGCACTAACGAATTTACATGTACGAAATGTTTGAGGTAAGACTCAGAAATAGTGAAATTATGCCCTATTTGTCTGGTCTTACTTGGATTATCCATTTTCCAATCTATAGGAGCAAGTATTTAATTTTCCAATTCCTTCTCGATTCATATTCCCTATGACCAAAAAAAAGGGTGGGGGGGACAACTCTTGGAGAGATTATTCTACCATCTATGTGACAATAGTAACTTTACAAATTCTTCTTAAATTCTTTTCTGATTTTCAGTTTTCTTTAAACAGAATGTCATCCTTATCCACATTTTTATTATGTATTATAGCCAACTGAAATGTCACTTTTAAAAGATTTACCGAATGCATAAACAAAATGTGATACACACACAGGAATATTATTCAGCCTTGAAAAGGAAGGAAATTCAACATGGATGAACCCTGAGGACATGACCTAGCAGCTGAGGACACACTGAGTGGAATAAACCAGTCACAGAAATACAACTATTATACGATTCTACTTACATGAAGTACTTGAGGTAGTCAAATTTACAGCAACAGCAGCTTGCGGACACTCAGAGGAGCGGCATCTTCCCCAGGGCGCAGGCGGGTTCGGGTTCCGAACGCTGCCGGCCGGGCCGCCTCCGTCTGTGCGGATTCAGCCACAACATGGCAATTGTCTTTATAAGGAATATGGTAGTTTCTGCACATGAAACCTCCGCTAAGTCAGAGTTGTTGCACGAGGAAACCTCACACACGCTCGTGCACACTCCTGCCGGGAGCCCCTTCGTGCTGCGGTCCCCCCGCAGTGGGTACAAATCCCAGCACAGCCAGGCGTCGCTTCTCTCCAACCTCCTGCTGCTGCTGCGCACACAGCCGGCTCCGGCCTTTAAAACGAGACACGTCATCAAGAGGCGCCGCAAGGACTGTTCGCCCAGTGAAGAGGCGTGGAAGCCGGTTCAGCTGTTACAAAACGAACCCAAAGTACAAGCAGGCAGGTGTAGTGCCTTTGGCTGTGAAATAATGTGTTAAATTGTATCATTTCCTTAGGAAATGGTGTTACCCTAATGAAAGAAAAATAAGATTTAAACTTTCTGTTGTATTAAAAAAAAAAAAAGAATCATAGGAGCAGAAAGTAGGAGGGTCGCTGCCAGGGGCTAGGGGAAGAGGCGAATGGGGAATTGCTAAATGAGTACAGAGTTTCAGTTTTGCAAGGTGAAGAGTTCTGAAGATGGATGGTGTTGATTGGTAGCACAACAATGTGAATGTAATTGAAGCCACTGTACACTTAAAAATGGTTATGATGGTGAATTTTATGTTACTTAAATTTTATCATAATTAGAAATAATTTTTAAAAGATTTATATAAGTTTTCTTGATCTTACTCCAATTATGTGTTGTCCATTCATCATTTTAAAAATGCATGGAAGTAAACAAGAATACTACATTCTAAGTGATTCAAATAATGCATAATTGTTAGAGCAAAACAATAAATTCCTCCTTGACTTAACTGCTCCCTTCCCCAGGGTCACAGGTGATGGGTATTCTAGTTTCTGTCTATGGGATAGGTATAAATCTATAAATAAAATGTGTATATTTGACATATACATATTACATATGTATATGTGGATATCTTTTAACCTAATTGGAGTCATGTCATGTACATAGTTCTCAGACTTGGCTTTTTTTATTTAATACGTCTTAGAGATGTTTCCAACTCAGTGCATATGGCTTTTCCTCATTCTTTCTAACAGCTGCACAGCATTCCATTGTATGGATTTACTATCATTTATTTAACCATTTCTCTACTGATGAGACGTTGAAGTTGTTTCTTCTTTCATTTTTCAAATGTCTGACCTTGGTAAAGGTCCACTCTGCTGAACAATGTACTAGAATCTTTGCATGGAAGTATGCCCAGCACCTACCATAGTCCCTCGAATGTACATGAGTTAAATAACATCTTAGATTTAGATTCTTTGAGGTGATGGGCTTGACTTCTGTTGGTACTATACTAAAAGATAGTAAAGAAAAAATATATATACATCATACATACCAAATATGTAAATGTGAATTATTATAACAAATGAGAGTACAATTTTTAAGAAACTAAACAAATGTGGAATCCAGAGGATTTGTTTTGGCATTGTAAAACTGTCCAAGAATCATTTTTTCCCACGCAGAATATTTATTGCAAATCCAAGGCTTGCTATAGCAAAGATAAGGAACTTGAATATCTTCTTTCCCTCTCCCAATTTCCTGCTTTAAAACCACAGAGAATATTCCAAAACATGTTTTAATCTTCCTAAAAGGAGGATAAAATGGAAGGTAATGAAACCCAGATAAAACTAAAATCATTCTTTTAGCAAAAGCAATCCGTAAAGACTATTGATCTATTAGTTACAAAGGAACTTGAACTTACAAACCAAGACAACAAGAAAGTTGAATATTATTAGTACATCACTTATAAATGCTACAATTCTTTGAATGCTTTCCCCAGGTATATGATCTTATTGAATCCTCTCAACTCTGTGAGGTAGATATTACTACCTCCATTTCACAGGTGAGGATACTGTAATTTGAAGTGGTTAAGTATTTCCTGAAGGTCACTTGGTTTGGAAGAGCAGAAGCATTACTTAAGCCCAAGCCTGTTAGGCTCTCAAGAGCAGTACACGCAGACCATATTGCTCTCAGCTGCAACAGCTTTACAATCCCTAGGGAATTCTTTTTCAAAGCTTTTGGCCATGAGATCTTGAACCATCCGGTTTTGGTTGGTTTGTTTTTCTAAATTCTTTTGAAAAAAAATATACGAGAGAAAACAAAAGATTACAGAAAAAGGTATCTCCTGATCCTCCCATTCCCTTCCCCCCAAAAAGGAAGGAAAAAATCAACTACAAAAACTTCTCCCTGCAATGACTGAAGATGATCTGAGCCCCAGGTGCCATTTGTGATGGTCATTTCTGCTATCTTCCAACTCCTCTGAGCTCCAGCCCATGCTCTACTCAAGATACACTGTCTCCCCTGGCAAATATACATCATGAATCACTGACTGCTATGACAGTGCCCTTCCCCAATAGCTTCCTTCCCTGCTCCTCAAGAATTGAACTTGATAGAGAACACCTGGGGTTAAGAAGGCCAGTTTTTTAAAAAAAAAAGGCCAGTTAACTGCTTAGGGACTTCGTGTGCAGAAGTGGCACAGGCTCAAGTAACCCTTATATTATGTTAAAATTCATGCCTGAAACAATGTTAACCCTATTTGTAGTTTCATAATATAAATTAAGACAAAATCTGATGCCAGGACATTTGTAGTTTGGGGGGGGCGCGGTTTGGGGGGTTTTGGGGGGTTTTTTTGTTTTTTTTTTAAGCTCAACTAGAACAAAGTGTGATCTTATCAAGAGAGTATTTTGGCTCTCTTATCTCATAACCTATACCAGTAATGTTGTGAAGAATCAGCAAATAACAAAAAGAAAAAGGAAATAGAATGAATGAATGAATGAAAGGATACACAACAAATAAATAGCCAAAGATATGTAACAAATCTATAATTTAAATCTGTTTCTCACTCACAAGAAACTCTGTTCATTGTTATGTTTATATAATTCAAAAAAGTAAGAAAAACTAAAAGTAATAGAGGCAAAAAAATTGAAAAGCATAGTAACCTGAAGCTCTTCAGCATAAAACAACCCAAATGAGATAATCATTGGAAATATTATTGTGTCACATTATGGCTCATTAGCTGTTATTTATAACAATAGAACTGAGACAGTGAAAAAATGTTTAAATACCAAATACCTTTTCTTTGAAAAAAACTAAGGAAATGTATAACACGTTTTAAAAAGATTCCTTGAAAAAAATTAAAATTTTAGTACTTTAACACAGATATGCTATCTGGAAAAATCACTTACATGGACTGTTTCATGCCACACATACCTAAAATATTGGGTGTTTATTGCTACTGTATGGAACATTTTGTTTTTTAATGGATCGCTTGGTCTTTCCTTGAGACTCTGGATGATAATGACTCCTGGCTTTTAACATCTAATGAAATCATCAGCTTTTCTCTTTTGGAAATTCAACACTGAAATCAAAGACATCCATCCCTCTCTTCTCATTCCAGCCTGGTACCAACTAAGTTAGTATTCAGGGAGACTATAAAAGTATTTTTCTACATATGCCATTGGTTGCCACCTCTAGCACTTCTTTTTCCATCTAATTTCCTCAGCCTCTGAAATAAATTTAAAAAGAATTGAAACAAATATGATGAAGGCATTCCAAGATAGAAATTATAAAACAAAAATTCTTGACATTCAGTTAAGGAGATATTCTGTTCATCATCAGTCAATACTCAGAGAAGGTAATATAATTTACTACGGTAAATTTGTCCTCAACTCCATCAAAGTTTGATTTGAGAGCAATGGGTCAGATGTAGAATTAAAATTCAGATATACTGTCTTTATGAAGATTAAAAAGAAACAATCTCTTTAGAATCATATAAGGCTAGTTGGGGATAGTTCTCGATACAAGTGATCTTTTTATTTTAACACTTTGATGCCCAGAGCCAAGACCGTGCGATATGGAAGCAAAACAGGACTGGGAAAGGAAGCAGATCTTCAGCCACAGTCATTTTGAGGCAAGATTCCCTTACTGTAAATCTTGTCATGTAACTTACAACTCAATAGGGGTAAGTCAGTAACAGCAGCACAGAAGAACAAAAACTCTAACACCAAAACACAGTATAATGTAACTGTTATTATACTGTTATAACCCTTATTCATGTTATTCATCTTAGAAATAAAGGCTTTCTGTTTAGAAATTGTCCTACTGGCTATATAGAGAGCCATTCAATTGTATCTTCTTTACAGGAAGAATCCTTGTTGCTCAAGTCAGAGACCAGGAGTCTTCCTTGACCCTCCTTCATTGGCATCCCTTCAACCAATAAAATAAATAAATAAATAACAAGTCTATGGCCATTGTCACATTATTAGTCCAAACCAACTCATCTCTTGCTTAAATTTCTGCAGCAGCATCGTAGCTGGCCTCCCTGCACACAGTTCCACTGACCCTACCTCCAGGACATTAAGAATATTTCCACTCTTATCTACTCCGTTCTGCAGATAAAGTGACTTTTTTAAATGCAAATTTAATCACATCATGCTTCTGATTAAAACCCTTCAATAGATTCCAATCACCCTCAGATGAAGCCCAAATTCCTTAATACAAACCAACAAGACTCTCCTCAATCAAACCTCTTCACACCTTTTAAGCCCCATTTTGTGCCGGGGAGGTTTATTAGGGATCTACACCTATGAGACAAAGGGGGGAGAATTAAGATTGGGCAGAGTGAAAAGCTGAACCTTGATGCAACACGGTCTAACAAAGCTTCAGTCAATCTGGGTGGGGGGTGAGGGGTTGGGGGACCATGTGGAGCAACTATTGCTGATTAGCACCATCCTTCATCAAACTAAAATGGAAAAAAACTTTTATGGACTCACCTCAATCTGTCATTGGATGCAAGTGTTTCCAGGAAGGGAGTGATCTTGAGTGAAACAACCCTACAGCTGAGGCAGACCCTGGGGAGTTGGCTCTCTGTTAACCTCATTCCTCACATTTGTCAACAAGACCTTTCTTAGAGAAAGAATTGGGTGGTTCAAGCCCTTATCTACCATAACTCATCCATTGCATCACTCAGATATAATCCTCCATATACATTTAGGGGAAAGTTCCTTCAGAATTTTAGTCATCCTCTCTTCCAGAGGAAAAACTTAGAAGAGTGATTTTAGTGGATTGAACAACAGTCTTCGCATCTACAGCTGTCTCAGATCTATAACTGATATTCATCACTTCTCTCCTCCATAATGTATTCCAGATTTCCTTCACACTTACCTTCCCCATCTTCTAGGCTTGGTAGTTCACCTAGTGCCATGACCCAAGTCCTCATGCGCAAATACCCCTGGTTCCCTGGTCACCATGCTTTCCTCAGGCTGGGATTGCTGTATCTATCCATTTGCAGTAACATTTGGGAAAGGGAGTACCAAGAGGCACCCATTTGGATCACCTAGGCTACACACATATTCCTCCCTGTCTCATTGTGTAGTAGCTGGTCCACCTCTTCCTTATAATTAGAGTCAGTTACCCCTGCCAAGATGTTGACACCTCTTCTTGCACGTTGGTCCTAGGATACAAGGAGCCCAAGGTGTGTAGCTTAAACTTTAATGGTACCCTTACTGTGTCCCCTGATAAAAGTACACCCTTTTGGAAACCTAGGATGTCTTAACCTCTCAGAGCCCAGAGTTGCAAGAATATGAATCATGAAGTCCCCCAGTGGGTTATTGGAAGTAATGGTAAATGGAGCCACTGCTTCTTCCAACCCTTGTTTTCCTTTCCTATTGGGAGCATAATGCCATATAAGGTCTTTGATTCAATGCATATACTGTGTCCTGGAGGATGGCATGTCATCCACAGAGTATCACCTCCAAAGCTGGCATTTCAGCTGTGTCTTCAGTGAGTGGTTCCAATGCTCTGTCTGGTTTTCAGCTTCTAGGTAAGTGCAATGTGTGATATGACGTTGATCCCACAGTCATGAGTCCTTTCCCACACCACTTTTGTTATAAAGTATGCCCCTTGTTCTGATGCAATGTTATGTAGGATCTCACACCAGTGGACCAAATACTTAAATCTTCAGAGAATGGTACTAGCTAAGGCTCTGTGGACAAAAAAAACACAAACCCATGCCTGGAATACATGTATATGCTGTGAGAATGAACCACTGGCCCTTCCAGGGTAGAGAGGGCCCAATAATATAATTGGCTTGCCAACAAGGAGAGAATTTATCTCCTCAAGAAATGATGCCATACTGGGATCTTAGTACCTTTCTCGTTGCTGTCAGACTAGAAACAGTCTGCAGTGGCAGTACCTAGATGAGCCTTGGTAAACAGGAGTCCATGACATTGGGCCCATGTGTGACCTACATCTCTGTCACTGGCACTTGTGTGCCCATCCTGCCAGCACTGGGCAAACAATGATAGAGGCTGGCTAACATTAAAACAGGTTGGGTCATATTGTCTACCTGGATTTTTAGTGCCTCTTCTGTACCGAATGTTCTCTGGTGGACATGAACTACTGATAGAAAGAACTTTCTACTTTATGCCCATTCCTATGTTTATTCACATGCTTCTATCCTAGACCACCTTGTCTCCAATCTTTCAGTCTTTTTCTTTCTAAGCTCTTGCTAGGCCATTTGCCTCGCCCATAATTCTTATATATTCTAACCAGGTGCACTTCCCAAAAACCTGCCTATTGGGAGAATTTATGATCACTTTTATTTTTCAAAACCACCCCTGACTGAGGCTGCCATGCATTTCTGGTGCATACCCACATTCATTCATTCAACTTTTACTGAACACTTACTCTGTGTGCCAATTGCTTTGCCAGGGTTTGGGAATCAAAGAAGAAAAAAACGCAATCTTTTCTTACTAGTCTAGTGGAAGTCAGGAAAAAATACAACAGCATAACTGATACTAGCAACATTAATAGCATGCTGTCAAGGAAATAGATATAAATATTAGATGTTTTAAAGATGGAAATTACCAAGTAGCAAAAGATTAGCTCAAAGGTTGAATATGCATAGCTTCATAAAATCACAATTTTAAGTAAAAACAATTAATGTACAACCTGCAAATGTGATTATCAGTCCGTAGAGATGAAACCCAGCATATACTTTGGGGAAGTTGGCAAAACAATCCCCCATCAATACTGCAAATGTAGCACACCAAGTTCTGAGATGATGTAATTCCTCTTTTTCAAAGACATGGCTCAGGGTAGATCTCAGGAGCCACCACTGCCTGCCAACACTGGAAGAGATTACCACCTCGGGAAGGTGATGGGAGACAGTGCCAGAGGAGGCAAAGAAAGAAGAGGGAGAAGGGTGTGCAAAAAGAAAGATGACGTATCACAGAACAATGTGTTCCAAAATAATATAGATGTGCTTATTACAGTTCAGACTCTATGTGGTCTCTGGCACAACCCCTCAAAACAAGTCAGTTAGACATAGGCAAATGTTCTTGGCATTGCAAAGTGATTGGTCCAAAGACCAAAAAGAAAATTATATCTCAACTGAGATTTTGAAATAAAAAACTCAAACTACTCCAAAAGGAAGAAGACCAACAGTGTACTCCAAAAGAAGGTGTTATCCCAAATTCTAGGTCTCAGTCTAGGTTCCTAGGTGAAAACAAGGGACCTCAACTTAGGAGATACCCTCTGTCAAGAGCAGTCATAGAGTAAATCTAGACCCCCCAACCAAATATTAAACCCAGACCCTGAGGAATGTTTCTTTTCCTCTAAGTGTAGAAAGAGAAAAAGGAAAAGGAAAAAAAAAGAAAATCAGCTAACTAAATCCTGAAATTCCAACAGAATAAGCATTGAAACATTTGGTCAGCTACCCACCTCTTTAAAAATTCGTAAGAAATCTGGCTATGTCTATCATGGAAAACATGGAATTATGATGCTTCCAAACCTTCCTGGATTTAATCATAAAGTACCTCAGACCACTTATATGACTCATCCATCCTAATGATGAGGATGAAAATCAAAGCATGTTTCTTGGTGGATTAGCTTACACTCTCAGAGTGAACTACAACAGGCAAATCCAGAATTATTATCAAGGCATCATGTTCATTCTTGGCATAACAGTCACTCAACACCATCTGACAGTGAAAGATATTTTGTGATAAAGGGAGCCTTTCCCAAAGAGTGGGTGAGTTTTTGCCAGTGACTGGCAAAGTACAATTTATAGTTTACACCAAGTAAACAATAATTCATAAAAAGGCATTAAATGAGAATCATGTAAGTACCTAAAGAGTCCAGCTCCACATGCAGTAAGTTAGTGGCATAAACCATAAACCCTTGAGGAATGTGCCGTTGGAACCCCCATAAGTAAAGTCACTGTTTCGGGGCTGTAGGTACCTCAGCAGCAAACTCTTCCGTAACAGGATTCATGGAAAATTTGTCTTATACCAATACATTTAAATACTAATCCAATATATGTTCAATATGGTTAAAATCAAATTTTAGACTATTGTTCCTGTGAAATATAATGTGGCTGTAAAATTCCTTTTCATTATAATTGCCTATTTGATTCACTTCTTTCCTCATAGCTAATCAACATCAGACCTAAGTCCTGGATTCTAAAACTTACTCATTTTACAAGAGCTGTTCACAGATTCTACATAGCAATGAAGAGCATTTTCAAATACCAAATGCCTTTTTTTCTTGGAGGTAAGAAGAGATTTATGGAAACATTCATTTTGGCCAAAAACTTAAAGTTAATTCTCCCATAGTCTTCACTAAAAAAAGTTTTATTTTTTAGAAGAAAAAATATATTAAAACTAATGTCAAAACTGGGGTTTTAATAAAATTTTACCAAATTAAAAAGTCTCTAAAGTAAGATACTAGGGTTCTTCGATAAGGAAATAATTAAACAGATTGTCCTTCCTAGCTTATCTGCCTGTCATCATAAATATTACTTTGTTGCAGCATCACAAAGCACATCTACTACCTGGAGGAAACAAGATAACACTCCATGATTGTTAACCCCAACAATTGTTTACCATGGATATTCCCTTTTCAAATTTGCAAGTTGCATTTGAAATGCTCAGCTCTTACGAGTTTTATTAGCATAAGAAAGCAAACAAGGAGACTTCCCTGGTGGTCCAGTGGTTAAGAATCCACCTTCCAATGCAGGGGGTGCGTTTCTATCCCTGGTGGGGAACTAAGATCCCACATGCCAAGGGGCAACTGAGCCCGCACGCCACAACTACTGAACCCATACGCCTCAACTAGAGAGGCTGTGTACAGCAAACTGCAGAGCCCATGCACTCTGGAGCCTGCACACTGCAACTAGAGAGAAGCCCGCACTGCAACTAAAACCCGACGCAGCCAAAAATAAAATAAAATAAATAAACAAATAAATTTTAAAAATAAATAAACTAGATTCCTTAAAAAAAAAAAAGAATGCAAACAAGAAATATTAAAAATAAAATTAGAAATTATCTGGTTATGAGTCTAAACATTTGAGAGTATGCTTTTGGCCACAAGTAGCAGAAACCGTAAGGGATTTTAAACACAAAGAAAACTTATTATCTTACATAATAGAAACTCATAGAAAGTTCAAGTTTCAGGGCAGGTTACTTAAGTATTCTAACAATGTCATCCAAACCACAGGTTCTTACAATCTCTCCTTTTTTCCCTCCCTGCTTTGAGCTGATTCACAGGCTAATTAGATAGATGGCTGAAGCAGGACCAAATGCCTAATTCAGACAATAAAAATAAATATACCATCCTTTGATGTGGATATCTCTTAGGATTGAGGTCATTTTCCAGAAAATGTACCGGCTGATTTCATTTCACAGTTCATTGGCTAGGACTGGGTCACATTTCCATTCTTGGACCCATGACTAGCAAGGATAATCTGCTTACCTTTAGGCAAACTAGTTACATATACTACTGTAGCTGGGACAGGGTCACCCACCTTCTCTTGGGGGCACATGGTTGCATATGGGAGCACTGTATACCTGAATAAGTTCAGGTTCTATTAGGAAGAAGAGAAAAAGTGAACCATGGGCAGACAACCAAAAGTGTTGTCTTTACAGTAACTGCATTAGAATTATAAAGGTTAAAGGTTAAGGGTAAAAGTGGGTAAAGCATTGCTCAGAGGGTAAGGATTTGAGATTGAAAATCTAAATCAAGTTAAGCTGATGTTTCTTTTTCTAGAATAAGGGTTAGAGATAACAACAACAAAATACCCTATAAATAGAGATTAAATTTAAGGTAATACATCTTTCAAGGATAAATATCTATCAGTATTGAAAAGTAAACCATTATGAAAATTCCAGTACAAATGCTACAGTTTATAAATGAGGAAACCAAAGCTTAAGAGAGTTTAAATTGTTCAAAATCATGTAAGAAATCAGTGATAGGCAGAAACGCTGAAATTCATGGTATTCTTCCTGAATTCAATTCAATTTTGCCCTAACATTATGTTTTTCATTGGATGTAATCTCAAGAATAAAGATAGGTGTGTTATAATTTTTTAATACAAAAATCATTATTCCAAATTGTACAAAATGCTCTTATGTCAGCTCTAGTAATGGAAATAAAGCACATTTTGTCTTTTAGCATCCTGTATTATTGGAGATTAAGTTATGAGCATTAATATTGATACCAATAATTTAGCATTTACTATGTGTCAGGCATTTTACCAGGTGCTTTATAGTCATTATTTCTAATCATCCCAACACCCCAAAAGGGAACTCTTAATATCCTCTTTTGAAGATGAACAGGGGCTCACGGGCTTTAAGTTACTTGACCAAGATCAAATTGGTTCCAGGGTAAGGATTTTTTTGTTGTTGTTAATTTATTTATTTTTGGCTGCGTTGGGTCTTTGTTGCTGCGCATGGGCTTTCTCTAGTCATGGCGAGCAGGGCTACTCTTTGTTGCGGTCCGTGGGCTTCTCATTGCGGTGCCTTCTCTTGTTACGGAGCACGGGCTCTAGGCACACGGGCTTCAGTAGTTGTGGCACACGGGCTCAGTAGTTGTGGCACACAGGCTTTGTTGCTCTGTGGCATGTGGGATCTTCCTGGACCAGGGCTCGAATCTGTGTCCCGTGCATTGGCAGGCAGATTCTTAACCACGGTACCACCAGGGAAGCCCCCAGGGTAAGGATTTAAACCTAGGTTTGTTTCACTTTAAAGTTCATTCAACCTACTAACATTCACCAAAAGATGTTTTGTTAAATTCTTGTCCTTCTAGATGATCCATTAAAAAAAAAAAAAAAAGGATCTCAGGTCAAATATATTTGGGAAATACTGTGCTTTATATCCCTCTCATGGAGATTAAAGATACACAATATAATATTTAAAAGTATGAGAAATCCTACAAAAATAGAAATTTATCCAACTCAGTTTAATCATTGTTTCCTACCATTTGAAGACTAAATCCTTTTTTCACTAGCAGACATTAATATTCAGGGAAGTAATGTCCAGTGGCCCCCTTCTTGGGAAATACTATACTACATTATTTGACATTCAAAATACATAATGCATGTTAACAATCAAATTATATTTGAATGATAGTATTAATATGTAATTATACTAAACATATGTAACCAGTTTAGGAGTCTTACTATGAAATGATTTTATTTTCCCAATTACTGCTCTCAAATGTCAAATCTTGCTTTCCCACTGAGTAGCAGATCCCTTCACAACATCTTGATCAAATTACCTTTCTCAGTTATGGTTATTTTTCACATTTAAAACTTAATATTAAAAAACAGTAGAGAAAATCAGTGAAACAAATAGCTGATTTGTTGAGATCAATAAAACTGATAAACTTCTAGCCAGACTGATTAGCAAAAAAAGTTAACAGAAGCCACAAATTACCACTCTCAGGAATGGGAGAGGTAACAACTAGAACATGTTCATGTAAGTAAAAGTATAATGGGGGAATATTATGAACATCTTTATGCCAATAAATTTAACATCTTAAATGGCATGGATGAATTCCTGGAAAGATACTGCAAAAGCTCACCCAAGAAGATAGATAATCTAAACAGCTCTGTTTTAATGAAATTGAATTTGTAGTCAAAAACTTTCCCACAAAGAAAACTCCAGGCCAGATGGCTTCAATGGTGAGTTCTAACAAATATTTAAGAAATAAAAAATATCAATTCTACACAAACATTTCCAGAAAATTGAATAGGAGAACCATTTACCAGTTCATTCTATGAAGCCAGCATTACCCTGACACCAAAACTAAACAAATATATCACAATAAAACTACAGAACAATATTTCTCATTTTCACAGATGCAAAAATTCTAAACAAAATTTTAGAAGATTGAGTATAAAAATACATAAAAATTATAATACATCACAACCAAAAGGGATTTATCTCAGGAATGTAAGGAAAAATGTAATTTTTCTCAAAAAGCAATCAATATACTTCAACATATTGAGATTAAAAAATTAAAAAACTCTTGATCATCTAAATAAGTGCAGAAAAAGCATTTGATAAAATCCAACATGCATTCCTGATTTTAAAAAAAATAAATAAATAAACTCCCAGCAAACAAGAAACAGGAGGGAACTTTCTCAACCTGATAAAGATCACCTATGAAAATCCTTTGGCTAACAGCACTTGTATGGTAAAACTGACATTTTTCCAGTAAGATAAAGAATAAAATAAGGATGTCACCTCTCATCACTTCCATTCTTCATCACACAGGAGGTTTTGGCACTTGACTGCAATAAAGCATGAAAAAGAAATATACAGCATTCAGATTGGAAAGTAAAAAGTAAAACTGTCTTAATTCACAGATGAAATAATTGTCTATGTAGAAAATTTGGTGAAATATATGAAATAGCTGCTAGAACTAGTAAGTGAGTTTAGCAAGGATAAAAGGTCAATATCCAAAAATCAATTTTACTTTTATCTGATAGAAACTATCATAAATTAAAATTTTTGAAGTTACCTATAATAACATCATAAAGATGAAATGTTTAGGGATAGATTTGAAAAAGATGTAAAGGACCTGTACACTGAACACTACAAAATTTGCTGGGGAAAATTAAAGAAAGTCCAAAAATATGGAGAAATATATTGTGCACATGGATTGGAAGACTCAGTAATGTCAAAATGTCAATTCTCCCTAAATTGATATATAGAGTCAATGCAATCCCAGTCAAAATCCCAGTAGGCTTTTTTGTAGGAAGTTACAAGCTGAAAGGAAATGCAAAGGATAAAGAAGAGCCAAAACACCTTTGAAAATGAAGGGTAAAGTCAGAGAATTTATGCTACCTGACTTCAAACCTTATTGTAAAGCTACAATAATTAAAACAATGTGGTATTGGTTTAAATATAGACAAATAGATCAATGATCACATACACATATAGACAACTGATATTTGCAAAATGTCCAAAGATACTGTAGAGGAGAAATGATAGTCTGGCAACAAATTATATTGGAACTATTAGAAATCCACATGCAAAAAAAAAAAGAACTTTGGTCTATACTTCCTGCTATGTACAAAAATTAACTTAAATGAATTACATACTTAAGTTAAAAAGCTAAATCTAGAAGAAAATACAGGAAAAATTCTTTGTGATCTTGGATTAGGTCAAGATTTCTTAATTACAACAAAAAAAGCATGATTCATAAAAAGAAAAAATGCATTTTATTAAAATTAAAACTTCTATTTTCAAAAGACACTGTTAAAAGAATAAAAAGACAAGCCACAGACTTGGGGGAAATAGTTGTAAATCGTATCTTTGACAAAAGGCTTATATATAGAATATAAAAATTCAAAACTTAATAATAAAAAAATGGCAAATATTTGAACACTTCACCAAAGACATATAAATGGTAAACAAATACATGAAAATATGCCCAAACTTATTAGTCACTAAGGAAATGCAAATTAAAATCACAATGAATATAACCACATGCTTTCAGAAAGACTATAATTAAAAAGATGAACAATACCAAGTGTTGGCAAGGTCATGGAGGAATAGAATTCTTATGCAATGCTGGTGAGAATATTTAATGATATAACCACGTTGGAAAGCAGTCTAGCCATTTCTGAGTTAGTTAATCATACATCTACCATATCAACCCTCTATTTCACTGTTCAGTATTTCTCATGAGAAATGAAAACATATTTATAAAAAGATTTGTACAAAAATGTTCATAGCAGTTTTATTTGTAATAGCCAAAATCTGAAAACAGTACAACTGTCTATCAGCAGGTGAATGGATAAGCAAATTATGGAACATTCAAACAATGGAACACTACTCAGCAATAAAAAGGAATGAACTTATTGCCACAACAAAATGGATGAATCTCAAAACAAGTATGCTGGATGAAAGAAGATAGGCAAAAAAGAGTTTTACAAAGGGACATGAGAAAATTTTTGCAGGTGATGGATATTGATTTGGGGTGATTTCTCAGATATGTGTGTGTGTATATATGTGTGTGTATATATATATAGAGAGAGAGAGGGAGAGAGAGAGAGAGGGGAGAAAGAGGATATTCAATATATATAAATTGTATGCTTTACATAAATGCAGCTTATTGTATGTCAAATATACCTCAATAAAGCTGTTAACAAAAACAAAAAATAATCTTATTCATTTTGAAACTTCAAACTTGAACTAGATCCAAAATTAATTTCCTCTCTACCACCTACATAAACTAAACCAGAAGACTCAGATGCATGGAATAGATAGTGTCAGGGAGAAGGTTCTATTTCCTCTAGTGTGGGGCAGGGATAAGGAAGAGAAGAGGCATGGTCTGTACAACTTCCCTCTTGCTGGTAGTTGACTGGTACTCCCGATCCCATTCTGGTTTTCTGGTTTCATCTGTTATTGGGGACTTTGCTGATATTAGGATCTGCATGTGGGTGGTATTCATAGTTTCCTCCGCCTGGTGTACACTTTCACTTAAGCTTCCTCCTTTGCTCAAGAGACTTCCTTAGAAGAGCAGCCACGTGTCCCTTTGGCTTCACCGGCAATGACACATCTCCCAACAACTTCTCTGGTTGGGCATTTTGTCACTCTTCTCAGTGGCTACCTATGCAATATATAAAAGTTGTCCATTCACCACCCTCTGTGCTATTCCATGTGAAGCCTTGCAGACCTGACACTGGGAAGCAATTGTCCTAATTTTCTTCTCCAGACAAACTACTGTATATCACTCGTCCCTCAATCCCTGTTACTCCATGGAGCCTCTTGTCTTCAAGAAAGTAAATGCCAGTCTCTGTTTACTATCTAGGCCCTTAAACTCTCTCCTTTCCAGTGTGGGAGTGGAGGAACTTAGTAAGAATTTATGCTATACTCCTGGGCCCCCTAAAGTTCTCCCCAGAAATCTCTTACCATGTTCTATCCTCTGGAGGACTGAAGCTCAGAAAGTACCCGTTAAGGGAAGAGAAATCAGTTTCCCCTTCTTAAAGACACCACCAACCTTCATGAGTTATTGTTTTGGGTTCCCCTTCACTTAGCTTCAGTAAGGAAGTTAGGAAAGACCTTTTTCCCACAAATATTTTACTCCACAGTGGCACAGACAACTGTCTAATTACCAAATATGTTTTCAGTGGGCACAAAACTAGTCTATATTTTCCAGAATTGCTAGCATTTTTGTGTGACCATGACACTGAGTTCTATGCAAAGAGCAGAAGTAAAGTGTACTACTTTTAGCCTGAGACCATTAAAATCTCTAAGAAATAATTTTCGATGTCTTTCCCCTAGCTTCAGGTTGGTTATCAATGCCCAGGAGGAGCGCAGAAGATAGCAGACCCTCCAACAAGCTGGGCCCCCAAATGAACACATAGACCCAACACCCCTTTCCCTGAAATTTGACCCACATTACTGTTAAGTAAACAGAAATAAACTTTTATTCTTTTTCTCTTCTCTCCAAAGTTTTTATGGTTGTCTATCATGGTAGTTAACCTATCAAAACTAACATAAAAATTGGTACTGGGGTGGAATATTACCTCAAACAAAGGCAGCAAGGGGTAAGAAAAATAATATTGGGGACGTCCCTGGTGGTTCAGTGGTTAAGACTCTGCATTCCCAATGCAGGGGGCGTGGGTTCGATCCCTGGTCAGGGAACTAGATCCCGCATGTGGCAACTAAGAGCCCAGCCCGCATGGCTGCAACGAAGATCCAAATTTTAAAAATAAATAAATAAATAATAATATTGGAGTTGGAAAGATGCAGACATTATGCAGTGGCAAAATATCTGGCAAAACCACCTCCTGTGCGGAAGGTAAAACAATGGCACCTGAACCAGTCATTCTAGGGGAAGTGGTTTACAAGAGTGCGAATCTCGGCTTTTACTCAATGCCTTTAACAAGGTATCACAAGAAAGAAATGAGATGAGGAAAGACTTGCACAGTCTGCAAACAGAAATGAAAGGGTATAGAAAGAATCCAGAAATCCTGGCTTTCAAAAATTAAGAAAAGCTAATTTTCTAGATTCTAAATAGTAAGAAATTGATAAGGCCTTTGAATAACAGAGGCCCCGTAAGACTTAACTGAACAAGGAACTCAGCTCTGCTTTTGAGATTGAATTGAGGATAGTGTATTTCCACCACAAACTATTGTTTCATATGAACTCAAGGTAGTTTCCCTTAAGCTTCCAAGCGGAGAGAAGCATGGAAGGGAGGCAGCAAAGGTATAAACCAGGTTTGAGAGTTATATGTGGGAAAGAATTTCATGTAAGCTTATTGGCACGGGGAACTGATTAGAAGCAAGTAGGTCAAAATCTTCCTAAGGTGTTGAGAGCATTGTCTTACCAAAGAAATTATATATGCCTTTGACTTCTTGAATCTTCAACCAATCCATGGGTGCCCAAACTTACCTAAACAGGAAGTAGACTGCAAAATCTGAACAACTCCCAATGAGTATATGCCCAAAGTGCACTTGAGACGTGGCCATGGAGGATAATAGACAAGAATGAACCTCGCAAAGAGTAGAGCTAGTGGCCTCACAGAGCAGTGGTCAGGAATGGTCCTCCCAGAGGGCAGAATAAGGATCTAATCAAGAACTGCCAGAGCAAAGGACCCTATAATGCCTGCCTTACAGGAGTTCATTATTGCTATGTACCAGACACTGCTGTGTCTCTCTCATTCTTCCTCATTTGGACAGTTTACTGCTGTTATTCTGTTCCTGCTTCACTATTATATATTAGGTATGGAGGCAGGAGGTGAGGAGATAACTTGTCTTTTAAATTCATAGTCACTGGACCAGCAGAAGCTATATCTGGATATTATAGTAAGACTGCTCACCACCTGGAGATCATACACTGAATCTGTGGAGGCAGGGTAGGTAAACACCATGAGTAAGAAGTATGAAATGGATATTTGGTGACCAGACTATGGAAGACTCTGCTCCCTGATCAAACCCATTCATTTTCCTTTCTCTTCTTCCTGGCTACACAGGTAGCCTACATTTCCTAGTTCCTTTTGCATTTAGGTGTAGCCAGGAGTTGGAGTTCTAGCCAAGGATTCCATGGAGTGGAAGTAATTTATATGACTTTAATGGCTGGCCCATGTTACTTAATTACATCCTCCCCCAATTCATATGTTGAAGCCCTAACTCCCAGTACCTCAGAATGTGACTATATTTGGAGATAAGTGATTAAATTAAAATGAGGCCATTAGGGTGGGCCCTAATCCAACCTGGTATCCTTATCAGACAAGGAAATTTGGTCACACAAAGAGACACCAGGGATGCACACATGGAGAGGACAGACCATGTGAGGACACAGCCAGAAGGTGGCCATCTGCAAGTGAAAGAGAGAGGACCCACAAGAAACTAAACCTGCTGCCACCTTAATCTTGGACTTCTAGCTTCCAGAACTGTGAGAAAATAAATTTCTGTTGTTTAAGCCACCCAGTCTGTGGTATTTTCTTATGGCAGCCCTACCAAGCTAATACAGCCCATAAAACCGTCCCATGAATAATCCTCCATGTGGGCTTCCCTGGTGGCGCAGTGGTTGAGAGTCTGCCTGCCAATGCAGGGGACATGGGTTCGAGCCCTGGTCTGGGAAGATCCCACATGCCACGGAGCAACTAGGCCTGTGAGCCACAACTACTGAGCCTGCGTGTCTGGAGCCTGTGCTCTGCAACAAGAGAGGCCGCGATAGTGAGAGGCCCGCACATCGCGATGAAGAGTGGTCCCCGCTCGCCGCAACTAGAGAAAGCCCTCGCACAGAAACGAAGACCCAACACAGACAAAAATAAATAAATAAATAAATAAATAAGAATAATTTAAAAAATAAAAATAAAATAATCCTCCATGTCCTCCCTTTCTAGCTGGATGGAATGGAGATGACCCCCCACCACACCCCAGGACAAAGTTGGAAGCCATGTGCTGAAAATGGCAAAGTTATGAGCTGGAAAGAGTGCTTGAAGGAAAACCATCCAACCAGGAACACCCACATCGTTCAATTGCATGAGAGAAAAATAAAATTTTATTTTATTCTGAAATATAGGTCTTTGTTAGTTACAGCAGTTAGCATCACTCTCAACTAGCACACCCTACAAGGCTGATGATTCCCTTTTCCCTACCCAGTTCTCTTCTTAGTCACTGTTGGCAGGGGGTGGTATGCACTTTTCACCTCTTAACAAGCCCTGTGGGAATATGGCTGGCTTCTATTACATACTGGCTTTCAAAGTAGGATACTTAGTGCCTCTTGTCCACAATTTGAGGCCTTAACCACAACTCTGGGACACAGTGTATTTTCCACTCAATATCCTCTGATATATTTTAAAAATAGATTGCTTAAGGTAGAAGAAATAGAAAATTCACAAATATATTAATAATAAAAATATATCCCACTTATGTGTCATTCAGTGGGAGAACTTCCATTTTTTAGGAGGAAATGAGGAAGCTATTATTTTTTAAAAACACTACTCTGTCATAAAGACCCCATATAACTGTCTTACCTTTCAAGACTGGACTATAGAGACCACAGGCCACCTATAGACAGTGTTAAGGACCTTGAGCTCAATAAATGAGATTCTTTCCTCTCCTCTTCTACCCATGCTCCTTAGAATTAATAAAGAAGTAGGAATAGCAAGGCTACAAATTACTCTTTATATTAAAAATCCATTTATTTATATATTTATATAATGAATATCATGCTTCTTGCCTGATCTTTGCCTCTGGGAAAAAATGGCCTAAATGTTGTATCTTTGAACTGATATATCAGATATCTTTGAATAAATTATCATGAAATTCAGAGAACTTGTCTTAAATTATAGTTTGAGACAGTATAAATCAAAGATTCTGTAAATACTAATCTGGCATCAAAGGAAAATTGGCTCTATTTGTACTTAGGCAGTGAAGGAAAGCAGCGAACATGGGTAACATCTGAAAACAGCAGGAAAACAAAGATTGGGAGTAACCAATGGATAATGACCCAGTATCACCAACCAAAGCCATCACTGGACAATTAACATGGGATAGTCCACTTACGATGTCCCTAGGAATGGGCAGACATTCTCTATAAGAAGGGTGACAATTTGTCTCAGTTTGCTCTAGATTATCCCAGACTATAGTTATAAAAACTGGACTGATTTAGATGATAAATTTTATGAACATCGTATCCATTGGATAAGTTAAATATACATATTGAGAGAAGGGACAAAAGACAAGTCCCCATGGAAAACATTAAGGAAAGTTTTTGAAACCACACAACTCAGATTGGGACTTGAACCCGCAGGCTGGGACTTAAACCCAGCCAAAACTCAGATTTGGGACTTGAACCCACTATCTTTTAATTGAAATTGCACACCTGGTCTCAGGACTTAATGAAGATCAGGTTCTTTATGTCTTGTCGCAGAAAGAATTCAGTGAGACACAAAGTGATAGGTAAGAAGTGGATTTATTTTAGAGAAATCCACATTCCATAGGCAGAATAAAACCATGTACCTCTGATTGCGACTCGAACCCACGGTCTTTTAATTAGAATCACTCACCTGGTGTCTGGACTTACTGAGGCTCAGGTTCTTTGTGTCTCAGTGCAGAAAGGAATTCAGTGGGAGGCAAAGTGATAGGCAAGATGTAGACTTATTAATATGGGACATTTTTTAGAGATGCAAGCTTGCAGGCCAGGGGGCTCTGCCCCGAGGATTCAATGGGCTACATTTTTAAAATCAAAGGAGAGTGGGGGAGGGGGAAAAAACTGCCTTCTTCCTCATTTTTCAAGTAGATGTCAGGTTTACATCACTAGCTCCTCCTTCATATCAAGCAGGAGAGTGTCTGACCCTATGAGGTCAAACTAGGATCGTCATAGCGCTCATTCAAATCAGCAGCAGGGTGGTTACATTTTTCTTTCACTTAGCAAGCCTGCATCATTCCATGACATTTCTTGCGCAATCATTAGCATACGGTGGTCTCCCAAAGTTCCCTAGGTTTCCTTCCCTCTCTATCTATAATCCCCTACTGGAACTTCTACAACTACATGTATAACTGTCCTATTCTATCCCTATCAAGAATGCGGTCTGTCTCAAAAGGCAAGAGCGGCCCCAGGGCATGGGATCACCTTGGAAAGCGAGAGCGGCCATGGGAGAAACACATTCCACAGACAAAGTGTGGGCCCTCTCAGAAGGTCAGAGGCCCTGAAATATGGGGTGGTTAGTTTTTATGGTCTGGGTAATTTCATAGGCTAATGAATGGGAGGATTATTACAACTATTTTGGAGAAGGGGCAGAGATATACAGGAATTGGGCCACTGCCCACTTTTTGGCCTTTTATGGTTAGCCTCCAAACTGTCATAGCACTGGTGGGTGCGTCATTTAGCATATGCTGATGTATTACAATGAGCGTATAATGAGACTCAAGGTCTACTTGAAGTCAAATCTTCAGCCATCTTAGACCTAATTGGTTCTAACCAGTTCTTGTCATATCCTCAGTCTTTTAAAGGTTGTGCCCTGCCCCCTTCCCTTCTCTTTCATTTTCATTAAAACTATATGCTTCACTCCTAGAGGAATTGTGTCCTCTCTTTTATGTGGTTCTTTCTAAGGGTAGTTGTATTAGTCTGCTCATGCTGCCATAACAAAATACCATAGACTGGGCAGCTTAATCAATAGAAACTTATTTCTACTGTTCTGGAGGCTAGAAGTCCCAGGTCAAGGTCCAGCACAGTTTCTGGTAAGAGCTCCCTTCCTGACTTACAGACACCACCCTCTTGCTGTGTCCTTACATGGCCTTTTCTCAATGCATGTGAATGGAGGGAGAGAGAGATTTCTCTCTTCCTCTTCTTTTAGGCCACCAATCCTATTGGATTAGTACTGCACCTTTAGGACCTCATCTGAGTTTAATTACCTCCAAAAGCCCTGTCCCAGACACAATCATCTTGGGGGTTAGGGCTTCAACATGTGAATATGGCAGGAACACAATTCAGTCCACAGCAGTGGTTAAGGTTTTTGAGGCATTCTTGTTAGTTGCTTTCCTATTATATTACCACAGCTTAGGTGGAAAAGTCAGAATTATATTTAGACTTAAAAAAAAAAAAATTGCTTCTTGGCAGCTGCCACAGCATTTGGCCAGCCAGGATCAAAGAAAGCCAGAATTGTAAACAAGAGTCTATATTTACATTAATAATGTTTTGTTATAAACCAACAAGTCTGATCAGCTGAATCCAGAGCTGAGAGATAAAGGACTTTGTATTGTAAAGAGTGATTGGATGAGTGAGTTTCTTTGCTGTGTTCAACCCAGTTTCATTAGAAAAACAAGAATGGATTAGGAACTAAGATGGCGGAGTAGAAGGACGTGCTCTCACTCTCTCTTGCCAGAACACCAGAATCACAACTAGCTGTTGGACAATCATTGACAGGAAGACACTGGAACTCACCAAAAAAGATACCCCACATCCAAAGACAAAGGAGAAGCCACAATGAGATGGTAGGAGGGGTGCAATCACAGTAAAATCAAATCCCATAACTGCTGGGTGGGTGACTCACAGACTGGAGAACACTTATACCACAGAAGTCCACCCACTGGAGTGAAGGTTCTGAGGCCCACGTCAGGCTTCCCAACCTGGGGGTCCGGCAACGGGAGGAGGAATTCCTAGAGAATTAGACTTTGAAGACTAGTGGAATTTGATTGCAGGACTTAGACAGGACTGGGAGAAACAGGGACTCCACTCTTGGAGGGCACACACAAAGGAGTGTGCGCATCAGGACCCAGGGGAAGGAGAAGTGACCCCAGGGGAGACTGAACCAGACCTACCTGCTAGTGTTGGAGAGTCTCCTCCAGAGGTGGTGGTGGGGGGCTGTGGCTCACTGTGGGGACAAGGACACTGGCAGCAGAAATTCTGGGAAGTACTCCTTGGCGTGAGCCCCCACAGAGTCCACCATTAGCCCCACCAAAGAGCCCAGGTAGGCTCCAGGTTGCCTCAGGCCAAAAAACCAACAGGGAGGGAAGCCAGCCCCACCTAACAGCAGTCAAGCGGATTAAAGCTTTACTGAGCTCTGCCCACCAGAGCAACAGTCAGCTCTACCCACCACCAGTCCCTCCCATCAGGAAACTTGCACAAGCCTCTTAGATAGCCTCATCCACCAGAGGGCAGACAGCAGAAGCAAGAAGAACTACAATCCTGCAGCCTGTGGAACAAAAACCACATTCACAGAAAGATAGACAAGATGAAAAGGCAGAGGGCTATGTACCAGATGAAGGAACAAGATAAAACCCCAGAAAAACAACTAAATGAAGTGGAGATAGGCAACCTGCCAGAAAAAGAATTCAGAATAATGATAGTGAAGATGATCCACGGCCTCAGAAAAAGAATGGAGGCAAAGATTGAGAAGATGCAAGAAATGTTTAACAAAGACCTAGAAGAAACAAAGAACAAACAAACAGAGATGAACAATACAAAAACTGCAATGAAAACTACACTAGAAGGAATCAGTAGCTGAATAACTGAGGCAGAAGAACGGATAAGTGACCTGGAAGACAGAATGGTGGAATTCACTGCTGTGGAACAGAATAAAGAAAAAAGAATGAAAAGAAATGAAGACAGACTAAGAGACCTCTGGGACAACATTAAATGCAACAACGTTTGCATTATAGGGGTCCCAGAAGGAGAAGAGAGAGAGAAAGGACCAGAGAAAATATTTGAAGAGATTATAGTCGAAAATTTCCCTAACATGGGAAAGGAAATAGCCACCCAAGTCCAGGAAGTGCAGAGAGTCCCAGACAGGATAAACCCAAGGAGAAACACACCAAGACACATAGTAATCAAATTGGCAAAAATTAAAGACAAAGAAAAATTATTGAAAACAGCAAGGGAAAAACGACAAATAACATACAAGGGAATTCCCATAAGGTTAACAGCTGATTTCTCAGCAGAAACTCTACAAGCCAGAAGGGAGTGGCATGAGATACTTAAAGTGATGAAAGGGAAGAACCTACAACCAAGATTACTCTACCTGGCAAGGATCTCATTCAGATTTGATGGAGAAATCAAAAGCTTTACAGACAAGCAAAAGCTAAGAGAATTCAGCACCACCAAACCAGCTCTACAACAAATGCTAAAGGAACTTCTCTAAGTGGGAAACACAAGAGAAGAAAAGGACCTACAAAAACAAACCCAAAACAATTAAGAAAATGGTCATAGACACATACATATCGATAATTACCTTAAACATGAATGGATTAAAGCTCCAACTAAAAGACACAGGCTTGCTGAATGAATACAAAAACAAGACCCACCTATATGCTGTCTACAAGAGACCCACTTCAGATCTAGGGACACATACAGACTGAAAGTGAGGAGATGGAAAAAGACATTCCATGCAAATGGAAATCAAAAGAAAGCTGGAGTAGCAATACTCATATCAGATAAAATAGACTTTAAAATAAAGAATGTTACAAGAGATAAGGAAGGACACTACATAATGATCAAGGGATCAATCCAAGAATAAGATATAACAATTATAAATATATATGCACCCAACATAGGAGCACCTCAATACATAAGGCAACTGCTAACAGCTATAAAAGAGGAAATCGACAGTAACACAATAACAGTGGGGGACTTTAACACCTCACTTACACCAATGGACAGATCATCCAAAATGAAAATAAATAAGGAAGCAGAAGCTTTAAATGACACCATACACCAGATAGATTTAATTGATATTTATAGGACATTCCGTCCAAAAACAGCAGATTACACTTTCTTCTCAAGTGTGCACGGAACATTCTCCAGGATAGATCATGTCTTGGGTCACAAATCAAGCCACAGTAAACTTAAGAAAATTTAAATAATATTAAGCATCTTTTCTGACCACAATGCTATGAGATTAGAAATGAATTACAGGGAAAAAAATGTAAAAAACACAAACATATGGAGGCTAAACAATACGTTACTAAATAACCAAGAGATCACTGAAGAAATCAAAGAGGAAATCAAAAAATACCTGGAGACAAATGACAATGAAAACATGATGATCCAAAACCTATGGGATGCAGTAAAAGCAGTTCTAAGAGGGAAGTTTATAGCTATACAAGCCTATCAAAAGAAACAAGAAGAATCTCAAATAAACAATCTAAGTTTACACCTAAAGGAACTAGAGAAAGAAGAACAAACAAAACCCAAAGTTAGCAGAAGGAAAGAAATCATAAAGATCAGAGCAGAAATAAATGAAATAGAAACAAAGAAAAGAAGAGCAAAGATCAATAAAACTAAAAGCTGGTTCTTTAAGGCAAACAAAATTGATAAACCATTAGCCAGACTAATCAAGAAAAACAGGAAGAGGACTCAAATCAATAAAATTAGAAATGAAAAAGGAGAAGTTACAACAGACACCGCAGAACTACAAATCAACTACTACAAGCAACTCTATGCCAGTAAAATGAACAACCTGGAAGAAATGGACAAATTCTTAGAAAGGTACAACCTTCCAAGACTGAATCAGGAAGAAATAGGAAATATGAACAGACCAATGACAAGTAACGAAATTGAAACTGTGATTAAAAATCTTCCAACAAACAAAAGTCCAGGACCAGATGGCTTCACAGGTGAACTCTATCAAACATTTAGAGAAGAGCTAACACCCATCCTTCTCAAACTCTTCCAAAAAATTGTGGAGGAAGGAACACTCCCAAACTCATTCTATGAGGCCACCATCACCCTGCTACCAAAATAACACAAAGACACTACAAGAAAGAAAATTACAGGCCAATATCACTGATGAATAAAGTTGCAAAAATCCTCAACAAAACACTAGCAAACAGGATCCAACAACACATTAAAAGGATCATAAACCATGATCAAGTCGGATTTATCCCAGGGATGCAAGGATTCTTCAATATACGTAAATCAATCAATATGATAAACCATATTAACAAATTGAAGAAGAAAAACCATATGATCACCTCAATAGATGCAGAAAAAGCTTTTGACAAAATTCAACACCCATTTATAATAAAAACTCTCCAGAAAGTGGGCATAGAGGGAACCTACCTCAACATAATAAAGGCCATATACGACAAACCAACAGCAAACATCATTCTCAATGGTGAAAAACTGAAACCATTTCCTCTAATATCAGGAACAAGACAAGCATGTCCACTCTCACCACTATTATTCAACATAGTTTTGGAAGTCCTAGCCATGGCAATCAGAGAAGAAAAAGAAGTAAAAGGAATACAAATTGGAAAAGAAGAATTAAAACTGTCACTGTTTGCAGATGACATGATACTATACATAGAGAATCCTAAAGATGCCACCAGAAAACTACTAGAGCTAATCAATGAATTTGGTAAAGTTGCAGGATACAAAATTAATGCACAGAAATCTTTTGCATTCCTATACACTAATGATGAAAAATCTGAAAGAGAAATTAAGGAAACACTCCCATTTACCACTGCACCAAAAAGAATAAAATACCTAGGAATAAACCTACCTAAGGAGACAAAAGACCTGTATGCAGAAAACTATAAGACACTGATGAAAGAAATTAAAGATGATACCAACAGATGGAGAGATATACCATGTTCTTGGATTGGAAGAATCAATATTTTGAAAATGACTATACTACCCAAAGCAATCTACAGATTCAATGCAATCCCTATCAAATTACCAATGACATTTATTTACAGAACTACAACAAAAAATCTTAAAATTTGTATGGAGACACAAAATACCCCGAACAGCCAAAGCAGTCTTGAAGGAAAAAAACGGAGCTGGAGGAATCAGACTCCCTGTCTTCAGACTATACTACAAAGCTACAGTAATCAAGACAGTATGGTACTGGTACAAAAACAGAAATATATATCAATGGAACAAGGTGGAAAGCCCAGAGACAAACCCATGCACCTATGGTCAACTAATCTATGACAAAGGAGGCAAGGAGATACAGTGGAGAAAAGACAGTCTCTTCAATAAGTGGTGCTGGGAAAACTGGACAGCTACATGTAAAAGAATGATAGTAGAACACTCCCTAACACCATACACAAAAATAAACTCAAAATGGATTAGAGACCTAAATGTAACACCGGACACTATAAAACTCTTAGAGGAAAACATAGGAAGAATACTCTTTGACATAAATCACAGCAAGATCTTTTTTGATCCACCTCTTAGAGTAGTGGAAGTAAAAACAAAAATAAACAAATGGGACGTAATGAAACTTAAAAGCTTTTGCACAGCAAAGGAAACCATAAACAAGACGAAAAGACAACCCTCAGAATGGGAGAAAATATTTGCAAACGAATCAATGGACAAAGAATTAATCTCCAAAATATATAAACAGCTCATGCAGCTCAATATTAAAAACACAAACAACCCAATCCAACAATGGGCAGAAGACCTAAATAGACATTTCTCCAAAGAAGACATGCAGATGGCCGAGAAGCACATGAAAAGCTGCTCAACATCACTAATTATTAGAGAAATGCAAATCAAAACTACAATGAGGTATCACCTCACACCAGTTAGAATGGGCATCATCAGAAAATCTACAAACAAGAAATGCTGGAGAGGGTGTGGAGAAAAGGGAACCCTCTTGCACTGTTGGGGGGAATGTAAATTGATACAGCCACTATGGAGAACAGGATGGAGCTTCCTTAAAAAACTAAAAATAGAATTACCATATGATCCAGCAATCCCACTACTGGGCATATACCCAGAGAAAACCATAATTCAAAAAGACACATGCACCCCAATGTTCATTGCAGCACTATTTACAATAGCCAGGTCATGGAAGCAACCTAAATGCCCATCGACAGATGAATGGATAAAGAAGATATGTTACATATATACAAGGGAATATTACTCAGCCATAAAAGGGAACGAAATTGGGTCATTTGCTGAGACGTGGATGGATCTAGAGACTGTCATACAGAATGATGTAAGTCAGAAAGAGAAAAACAAATATCGTATATTAATGCATATATGTGGAACGTAGAAAAATGGTACAGATGAACCGGTTTGCAGGGCAGAAATTGAGACTCAGATGTAGAGAACAAACGTATGGACACCAAGGGGGGAAAGCGCCACGGGGGTTGGGGTGGTGGTGGTGGTGTGATGAATTGGGCAATTGGGATTGACATGTATACACTGATGTGTATAAAATTGATGAGTAATAAGGACCTGCTATATAAAAAAATAAATAAAATAAAATTCAAAAATTAAAAAAAAAAAGCACAAGAGATAAAAAGTGCTGACTAGACTATGGTGCACTCTTGGTGGGAATGTAAATTGGTGCAGCCACTGTGGAAAGCAATATGGAGGTTCCTCAAAAATTGAAAATAAAACTAACATATGATCCAGCAAAAGAAAAAGAAGAAAAAGAAAAACAGAATGGACTTACTGGGGTGTAAATTGGTTCATTAGGAGGTAGTAAAGTAACTCAAGAGACACTGTGACATACACTTACTTTTCACCTTAGGGCAAGTTATAATTCATAATTGGATGTCTGTACCCTTTAAAAAATTACTGCTTACTTATATTGAACAATTACTCATGAACCATAGGATAAGAGAATATATAGTGTCTTAAGTATTCTTCCTCTCTTCAGAAAGCAAATTCTCTTCCTTAAGTACCTTGTTTATGAGATTACTTCTCAATTTTACCATAATTGTCTTGAGACAATCATCTACAACTGATTCCAATAAGGAAAATCTGATCACAGTGATAAATTAAAATTACAGTTTGAAGACTGTGAACATGCTGAGTTCCAAAAGCAAACTAAGAACAGAAGTCTATCTTTTCTGGAAGAAAAGAGGAACCTCTTGTATATATAGGAGACATAATTTTAATGAAATCATTAAATATACAGGAGCCCCAGATAGTAGTAAAATCCTATCCTTTGCACTTTTAGATTGAACAAGTAGACCTTAAACTAAAAAAAATCTTGGGGGGCTCCCCTGGTGGCACAGTGGTTGAGAGTCTGCCTGCTAATGCAGGGGACGTGGGTTCGAGCCCTGGTCTGGGAAGATCCCACATGCCGCGAAGCAACTAGGCCCGTGAGCCACAACTACTGAGCCTGCGCGTCTGCAGCCTGTGCTCCGCAACAAGAGAGGCCGCGATAGTGAGAGGCCCGCACATCGCGATGAAGAGTGGTCCCCGCTCGCCGCAACTAGAGAAAGCCCTCGCACGGAAACGAAGACCCAACACAGCCAAAAATAAATAAATAAATAAATGTGGTGTTTAAAATGTTCTGATATGAAAAGAGTACTTTAAAACAACAACAACAACAACAAAAATCTTGGCCTTTAAATGATAAGGCAGCAAACGCAAGGAAAGTCAGAAACCCTGGGAAGAGTTATCTAGGAAGAACCGGTTATCTTACAAACCAGGTATAATATTACAAACAAGTCTATCTGTATCTATTGATACCGGGACAAGAGGTAAAAGAGGAAAGTAATAATGTAGCCTAAACTGAAAGCCCTGTAGGCGTGGCTATTTGTCTGGACAGACAACAGGAAATGACAAACCCTATAAAGGAAAAGATAACAGAGTTTCATCGAAATAGCATGTCGTTGACATCTTATATTCCCAACAGAAGTTAGAGAAGAAGATGTTGAATGTACAGGGAGGTAAATGATACAAGGATTTTAGAACAAAAATTACAAATGATCCCAGAGAGAAAGCAAAAGCAAGAAGTGTTTAAACATTATCTGACAATAAAAGGTAGGGATGAACTTGTGAGTCACTGGATCACACCAAATTTCTCCCTTGCCAATTACCCTTCTGCCCTCCACCCCTTAGTATAGAAAACGGGATTTTTTTAACTTAACCAGAAAGTAGCTCATGAATGCTGATGCAGATCACAAATGAAATAATAAAATGTTGTGAAAGAAGCTGTTCCTGTGACAGAACACGGCCACTGATTCCTGTTGAAAGTGACTTGCTTTTGAAAAGCAGGTTCAATGAAATCTTAGCAAGACCCAAGAGGATATCCAATAGTCTTGGGTTATGTCAACTATCTCTCTCCAAGAACAGGAGGCATCCTTAATCCTGTACAAGGACATTTACCTGAACCAGGAAGAGAAGGGAATTCTCTGCTGATTGAGCCAGAGAAAGAATGGCAATACCTCAGGAAAGAGAAAGTCATACAAAAGTTCACAAAATTATACAACTTTGCCCAATCTCAATTTGCTTCACAAGCTCTTTGCTTTTTCTTTCAGTTTGCTTAACATTTTAGACAGGCTGGCACCATTAAGTGAAGCCAAGATTGGGACAGTGCAAAGTATTGTCAGTTCAAGAGTGTGAAGTTTATGCCTAGGAAATAGAATCATGGCTCTCCCTTAGAGCCATGATAATTCAGCTAGGGTTGTGGAAATAATTGCCCCACAGCTACCTGAAGACTTCCCTTGCTGTTTTAATCAGAGTATTTCCTATCTACCTTGGAAGCCTTGACCAACACTCTCAAATGCTCACTGATCTCTGATGATTGCCTTCCTAACAATCTCAGCTTTTCTTTTCTTAATTATTCAACTCACATTGTTGAATGCCTTCTACATCCCAGTCTGTTGTTAGACATCTTCACTTTTTGCTTATAAGTTCTTGGAAGTAGTGTCTTCTTCATGTTTCCATCCCTTTCAATAACAACATTTCCAGTGCCTTCCTCTGTGCACAATATAAAGTGCACATGTTAGTAATTCCATAATATTCTCAAATATGTCTATTGAAAATAGAATGAATTCAGGGTCATTCTTTTTTTTAAATATTTATTTATTTATTTGGCTGCATCAGGTCAGTTGCAGCACATGAGCTCTTTGTTGCAGCACGTGGGTTTCTCTAGTTGTGGCGCATAGGATCTAGAGCACACAGGCTCTGTAGTTGCGGTACGTGGTGGGCTTAGTTGCCCCACGGCATGTGGGATCTTAGTTCCCCGACCAGGGATCGAACCCGTGTCCCTTGCATTGGAAGGTGGATTCTTAACCACTGGACTGCCAGGGAAGTCCCTACAGCAACTTTCCCTGCGCTTCTTTTGTGAAATTTCTCATTCATTCTCAGAGCACTTATTCACTTGTTTCCCTGAGGGAGAGTCCAAGAGTATCTGAGAAAGTGAGCAGTTAGTGTCCAGAAGGATTTTTTACCTATCTTCTCTCCATCCATATGATCTGGACAAGTTAATTAACTTATCTAAGCCTCTGTTCTCTCATCTATAAAATGAAACTGATAATACACACTTCACATGATTTTTATTTTATTTTTTCAGAATATAGGAGATAACATACATGAAGTATTTATTTAGTTCTATACCCAGTAAGAACTCAATAAATGTTTACTACTAGTATTTTAGTATTTCACTCTGATTAGTCTCTGTAATTTCCATGTTGATCTTCCTGATATTCTCTTCTCAAGGTTTCCCAGATTTTTCACTGCCATTTGCAGAGTTCACACACAACCTCCAATCCTACATATTCCTAAGTGTTCTCCTGGATTCCTCTTTCCCTCACTTTCCACATCCAATCAAGCTACGTTATTGGTTCTACCTCCAAATCTATTCTGAATCTGTCTACTTCCTCTCAGCCAGGCCACTAGGACTGACTTCCACCCTACCATCTTCTCTCACCCGCACTACTAAAGCAGCCTCCAAAATGGTCTTGCTGCTTCTATTCTTAACCCTCTACAACCCTTAGTCCATGCACCAATCAAAGCGATCTTATAAACCTAAATTATGTTACACTATTCACATTATTAAAACTCTCCAGTGGTTTCTGATCGCAATAAAATCCAAGGAAAATTCATGTTCTTCAAACGTACCTCTCATTCTCACCAGGCCTTTCCACTATCTACTGCTCCTGTAGGGAGTGCTCTTTCATATAATATGTTTATCAGTGTCTCCTTCTTTTCTTGCAGATCTTAGAATAAACACTTCTCTTCATCTCTTCATAAATGCCTTCTATGGCCACCCCATGTACAGTAGCCACTCAGATACTCTTTTGTTCAAAGAAGTTGCTGAGTCAGTATTAACATTTGAACTGCACAGGTTTGAACTGCACAGGTCTACTTATAATGCAGATTGTTTTCAATAAATGTACAGTCAGTCCTCTGACCCGCCAAATTTGCTGCATGGGTTTTGCACCCATGGAAGGATTCAACCATCCTCTGATGGCAATTTCCATTGGCGATTGGTTGAATCTGCGGTTGTGAAACACACAGATACAGAGAGTGGACTGTACTACACCATTTTATGTAAGATACTTGAGCATTCACAGATTTTGATATGGGGGTGGGGGGGTGGTGGTTCCTGGAACCAATCTCCACGGATACCCAGGGACCACTGTATTTATTGATGACCACCCTCCCCCCCCCCGCCACTTCTGATTGCAAAGCACTGTATTTTAGTGGCTTATAGTCTAAAGGACAAACTCAAGCCTAAGTATTCATTGATTTCTTCTGGGATACATTTCTCACTGGAGTTATTTTTCTATCTTCAACATGCAGGTAACAGTGATGGTGACAGAAATGCAATAATCCCTATTTATGTAGTTTGCCTGATGAATACTTAATGACTTTCAGTGTACAAATCTCTGTGCTAGTGTTCTAGGCAGCGTTGGGAAGAAATGCCCTACTCCTCCCCATGCTGAGGGGTATCAGTCATGGTTCCTATGATCCTCAGAATATTGGAGGGAATGCATTGAAAAGTCTTGCTCTTATAAGGATTATATTTTAGTAGAGGAAAATAGATTATAATCAAATAAATGAAGAAAGAATGAATAAACAAGAAAAATATCAGGCAGAGCTACATAATGCAATGTAATAAACAGTGACTTCAACAAAACTCAATATTCTATTAACAAAACTTTCAAATAGATTAAATACAAATTAAGGGAGGGAATTCCAATGACCAACATTTCCTCTAGTGACTGTCTCTACAGACATATTGCCTAAATGTTCAGCTATAAAATTTCTTTCCTTTAGTTTTATTCAGATTTACCCCCGGGGTGTTTCAAGTGACAGATATGCATGTTAGTGGATGGCTTCTACTAATGAAGTTCTCAAAAGCACTTCTCATTAACACAAATCAATGTGGCATCTATGTTTGTAACATACCTCACAATGTTTCCATAGACCTTAGTAGCACTCTCTCCAAATGTTCATCTTCCTTAAATTCTTTTATAAACTAGTCATTTTTACCATAAATTTTCCTCTCACTTTATGTATAGATAGATCACAATAATAGCAGCAACTGAAATGAATTTTCAGCTTGGAAAGAATTTTCAGAGTGATCTCTCAACCTCATTCTAGCTCAGGAAGAATTCAGTTCAGGTTACCTTTCATCATCCTTGGTGTTTATTCTAGGAATTCCATCATCAAGAGTAGCCCAGGGCAGACTTAGCCAAGTTGACACAGCAGAACTCAATTTTTCAAGAGATTAGGAAAAGAAAACTCCCAATGTGTTAAAGTAGTTTCTGATCTCTAGGTGAGTATTTTATATTATGAACAGAGAAGCATCTAATGCAAGCTTTATTGGTAGAAATTTTAGGGGCATATTTTTCAAATTGTATAAGAAATATGTGATATTTCCTTCCATTATGTATTTTATACTCTATATCAGGGGTATATAATCTTAAAAGGAGGAGGAATTTCATAGCTAAGCTTCCAGAATCCAAATCATCATTGTTGGTGTGCATGAGTCTGCATGATGAGTGCTTCAGGGTAATCACTTTCTACATATCAGAATTAAGGAAAAAATAATTCATCTAAATAGAGTCATATTTTAAGCTGTATGGTATTTATTTAAGTATAAATGAGCTAGGCCTCTTCCGACCTGCTATAGACCCTTTTCATCCATATTGCATGTGCCTTTAATTACCATCAATACCATCCAACCCCACTCTGAAGTTTTCCTACCGAGAACCCCTATCAGAAAGGTCAGGTCTTTTTATAAATAAATTTAAGTGAAAAGAGACACAACTGGCATTTTTCATGTAGTTCTAAATGGGTTTGTTAGCACCTTATAAACATACCTTATTAAAACTACTGATATTCTTTTTTTTTACAGGAATTTTTCCCAGCCTGCTTCTCATAAAGCAAACAGATACAACACGACTGAGCTCCTGGGGAAACATTCTTTGCTTTGGACTGACAGCTTTGCCTTAATCGTTTACAAGGAGATCCCCATACTTCAATCAGGAACCAGAAGTGAGCATAGCAGCTGCAGTCTAGAAAGGTTAGACTTTTACACTCCATAGTCACACTTGCCAATTTTGTGAACCTGTGCAAGATACTTAACCACCGTATGCTTTAATGTCCATATCTGGAAAATGAGACTAATAAAAATGCCTAACACATAGGGTCACTGTGACGATTAAATGAGAAAACATTTATAATGTACTTACAAATGTGCTTGGCACATAGTCATTGCTTAATAAATGTTGGCCAATATTATAACTCTGCAAGTGATTAGAATGTGTAAGAAGCAGTGTGCCAACTATAGTGTTGGAGCTGGTAGGAAAGGGAAGAAAAAGTTATATGCAGTCAAAGACTAGTTTTGTTCAGTGTTGTTTTGATTTTTAGCTATGTATTAATAGCTATTAAATTATTAATGGAATTCCTGTAAGAAAAATAACCTGCAACTGCAAGGCTAAAACTACCATTCTAATTCCTCTTTTCACATTGAAATAATTGTTTTATAGGGTGGTTTATGCCAACTTAAGGGTTCTTAGGAATGCAATTCACAGTTTATAGCTGAATATTAAGTACATAGTCTCATCAGAGCCATGATGCAGATAAGGAAATTGAGGATCAATAGGATACTGAGAATGATTAAAGATTTCACAAAAAAGCATTTTGTGCCAGATGGACACCTCAAAGCACTAAATTCCATCCACTAAGGCTTTCAACACTCTTGAAAATTCCCCCCACAAAAGATTTTGTCTAAGTGGTGTGATTAAACACGCGGGTCAATGGATTAACTCTCAAAGTTTAAAAAGTGCAAGATTTGCAATTCAGTTAGAATTCCTCTGATCAGGAAGGGGAAAAGGGGCAGATCAAAGGCAAATAATGTGAGTGAACCCAGCTGGAAAGCCATTACAATCCATTTCATAGAAACAGTCTACTAAGTAAATGATATATCATTTGTACATATATATTTTAATATATATAAGTCACATGGTTAATCCTGCTATTGGACACCAAATTTACCCTCCTTTGGTTCCAAGATCACAGGTTAATAACCCCCAATCCTGACTAGTTATATGAAAGTCCAGTTGACCTTCTAATGTATAAATTGAGTTGAGACTTAGCCGTAGAACTTGGCACTTAGCTTAAATGACTTCTCAGGAAAACATTTCTTAACTATCTTATCTAAATATTTCTCCTCTGGTTAAGGTGAACCATTCCAACCTGCTTACTGCTTCAGAGCACTAACCACTATATGAAAGTATTTGTTAATTTATTCATGTATGTTCTTGTTTACAATGTCTGCCACCCAATTCCGCATATGTTTGGTTCACCTCCATACATCAAGTATATACTACAGCCCCTAGCACACAGCAGGCACTCTTCAGAGGTCCAATGAATAGAGATAAAAGTTCTGCAAGAGGTAGACCTAGACAAATTTATCAGCATCACAATTTTATAGACATCATATCTTATTGGGGGGCAAAGGAATAGCAGCACAAACTCATTAAATACAGTTGTTTGAGTTAATTTTGTTTCCTTTGTTTTGAATTCCACTATTTTTATATCTTTTACTTTTACCTTATTGTTTCTTTTACTTTCTCTTGTTAATGAAGTTTTAAAAAACAACTGGAATGGTAGTGCCTTATGCAGTAGTCTTTGTAAAACTTACTACTAAATGACTTCCAAAAAATAATTTCCTCACTACCTATGGAGAGGGGATGTCTAAATTCCTAATGAAAGGATAGATTACAATCTTTTTCTTTCCTGGGCAGATAACTAAGAATGAGTTTTCCAGCAAATCAGCTAGGTGTGGAGTTGAAGTATTTGCTGAAACAAGCACTGGTTTAATCTCAAGCACAGTCAAATTTCTTTCATCTGAGTAAACTAGGCCTTCACTTAAATTCGTATTTCAAGCGAGAATGAACGTTGGTGCCTGTTTAATTCCTAGCACTATAAAAGAGTTCACGAACTAAAGTAAAATACTCCAGCTGCTTGTAGACAATTACCAGAACTGAACAAAAGAAATATAATTTGTGGAGAAAGAAAATGGACATATAACAGCCCCAAATCAAAAAAATATGCCAGAACAAGTTCTCAGTAGTTTACAAAACATCACCAAAGGCTTTTTTTGCAACTGGTGATTACATAGCTATGGGATAAGTTTGTCCCTAGACAGATGCTTTGTAGAGACTAACGTTATGGTACCATATGAAGTCAAACCGAGTTTTAAGATGTCATCTTAGGTTTAATGAATTACTTCCTGAATAACAACTTCCAAGCCATTTGCCAATGTATTTTGCAAAAAATTTTCAGTTGTAATTGATGAGTAATATATGACCAATTATAGCAGGTTGAGTTTTTTCCAAAAATTTTATGTTCCTACAGATAACGATCCCTGAGGACATTTTTGGTAGCAATCTTACAATGCTGTACTGCTTGGGAGTTGGGGAAATTGATGCTTGGTTAATTGGTGCTTTAGTTATACTTTTCCCCCAATTCAATTTCCTCCAATTTCCTAGGGAAATCAGAGAATCTTGTATGTTATTCCGTTCATGAGGGAATACTTCTTTGACATGTTAGATGAGTAATGGCAGACATCTGTAATTTCTTTTGACCACTTTATCATACCAAGAAGGATTTTATGCAACAGAAATAAAACTCAAAATAGAATTTGATTTAATAAAATAAATCAAACAACTATTTGCAGTGTCTAGAGATATAACAGATATTTAAGGAGCTACTTAGGACTTACAAATTAAACAATCTATTGTCCTGTTTAATTTCTTTCATGCCATTTTTCATTCTCTGAAATGGTCTTGTTTGTTTATTAGTTGCTTGTCGTGTTTGTTGTATCTCTCCCTCTACTTCTCTCCCAATCACAATACCAGCTCCAAGAGCACAGGGAGTTTCTCCTGTTATCTGCTATAACCTGGACATAGCTGAGGTTTTCAATCAATATTTGTTGAATTAGTGAATTCAGTAGAATGAGACAGGTATTGATTGACATCATGAAGAAAATATCTTGACCATTAAATTGTTTCATTCAACAGAGCTATAGTGGGTTGAATAGAGTCCCCATTAAAGATTCATCCAAGTCCTAATCTCCAGCACCTGTGAATGTCACTTTATTTGGAAAGATGGTCTTTGCAGATGTAACTAAGTTAAAGATCTTGGGATGAGATCATCCTGGATTTAAGGTGGGCCCTAACCTGGAAGACTGGCATTCTTATAAGAGAAAGAAGAAGCAGTTTTGAGACACAAAGATCATTTGGGAGAAGGTCATGTGAAGATGGAGGCAGAGATTGACGTGATGCATCTACAAGCCAAGGAGCCTCAAAGATTCTTGACAACCACCAAAAGCTAGAGAGAAGCATGGGATGGATTTTCCTTCAGCCTCTAGAAAGAACTAACCCAGCCAATACCTTGATTTTGGAATTCTGGCCTCCAGAACTGGGAGAGAAGAAATTTTCGCTGTTTTAAGCCACCAATGTGTGGTAATATGTTACATCAGCCCTGGGAAACTAAAACAAAAGCAAACTGAAATCATGATTATTTAACTTATTCTTTCTTATAATGGCAGAAAGGAGGGAAAGATAAGATCTATCAATTGGTCATTCATCAGTGTGTGATAAAAAGAGACTATAGAAGAAGTTTTCATAAATAACATTTTCTAATAAGTAGCAATGAAAAATCATAAAGCAATGGAAGTAGCAGTTTGGTCAGGTAATGGATGAATGAGGCAGTGATGCCAGACACTGCTTCAAATCTTGGGTCTACCTCTTACTAGCTATGTAACCTTGGACAAGTTATTTGATCTCTTTGACTCACCTCCGGAAAATGAAGGTTATAATAGTATCTACCTCCTGAGGTCGTTGTAGGGATTAAGGCAAGTAAAACACTTCAGTGGGGCCTGAGATTCAGGAAGTGCTAGTGATTATTCATGAACTTCTTAATGATCACTTAAGAGAACACAGTTATGCAAAGAGAGCATGGGATTAATATTACTTGAAGGCAGCACGAAGGGGTACACCAAGTAATATGTTTCTGATTTTAAAAGCTTTTTAAATTGAAACCACAGGTTTCAATATCCTACGACTTAGGATCTCATCCTCCTTTTTTCTCTTGTTCTCTCTCCAGCAGTTCTTTCTGTCTGAAAAGAAGTGCTTGTCTACCCTTTTATTCAAGTATCTCCTCCAGCATCCTAATGCTTTTGGAAAAAGGAAGGAACGGGAGCAAGTAAAGTGTGAAAACCACAGTTCTCATCTCCTATGCCAATGGCAGAGATTAGGCACATTCCATTTTAGAGCTTGAAGGCACATTCAAAACCATCCAGTTCAACTCCTTTGTTTACAGATGTCCACAGAGTTTATGAAACTCATCCAGGATTACTAGGTTTTGTGAGAGCAAAGAACTAGGGTATCTTATTTTTTTTTTTTTTAATAAATTTATTTATTTATTTGTCTATCTGTTTTTGGCTGTGTTGGGTCTTCGTTTCTGTGTGAGGGCTTTCTCCAGTTGCGGCGAGCGGGGGCCACTCTTCATCGCGGTGCGCGGGCCTCTTACGGTCGCGGCTTCTCCAGTCGCGGAGCACAGGCTCCAGATGCGCAGGCTCAGTAGCTGTGGCTCACGGGCTTAGTTGCTCCGCGGCATGTGGGATCCTCCCGGACCAGGGCTCGAACCCGTGTCCCCCGCATTGGCAGGCAGATTCTCAACCACTGCGCCACCAGGGAAGCCCTAGGGTATCTTATTAACTGCTATATATTTATATGTTAGCACAGTTTTCCATATAAAAATAGATAAACAAATGATTAACTTAGTTGATGCCATTACCACTAGTACTGTATTAATTTTGCATCTCATTATGAGAGAGAATAAAATGGATGATAACACAGTGGAAGACAAAAATGTTGACTTATATGTTCATACTAATCTAAAGTATGTAATATTGATTATTCTATGTTGGAGGAATGAGTCCTGATATTGCTGAAAATGCATACCAACTCATTAGAACCTATGCAAATAATAAAGATGATTTCACAGGCCTAGAGCCACTTAGAATAACAAATGTATTATAATGTTTATCCTCTATCATTTTCTTGCTCTGTAAAACTTCTTTCAAGGAGTTATTAGAATATCATCTATTTCCAGAAATGCCAGACCCCCTTTTTATCCCATCTGCAAGACACGTGTAGCCATCTCTTCCATCTTTCAGAGGGAATCAGCTTGTGTCCATATTCCAGAAAGTGAGTTTGGAAGGTTGGAAAGAGTGGGAGGTGGTAGGAAAGTCAGCCAAAATGAGCAATTTCAACTTATTTGCTTTTTTGCTCTATAAATGTGGTGGCCAAGACCCAAACAGCTCTGGCTTTTCCACCAGCATGCACTTTTTCCATCACTCCTCTCTGGCTAGAACTTTGATCCCTGAGCATCACTTGCAAAATCATTTATCATCAGGTGTTTAACATCCCTTAGAGGAGCTCTGTTTCTGGGCCCTCCTAAAGGATATTAAGGAAAACTAGACAACTTTACCATATTAAGTTTAAAACACAGAATTCTGCTCTTTGCCACTTTAGCTGAAATTTGCCTAGCTGCAAAATCACTTTAGACACATCACCATTTTATAATAGTATCCTATAAATGGAGTCCTCTTACCCAAGGATTCAAGTTGGGTGACTGGGGAAAAGATTAGACATCTATATAGAAAATGATTTTTACTAAAATGCTTGAAAACTAAAGGATTCCCTCTTAAAGTTTTATTCTTCTTAATTTACTGCAGACAGGAAGAATGATATCATTTTGAACCAATGAGAGTTCTGGATCCAGATCTCAGAAAGATCAGGACTCTGATAGGAAAATACTCATGAAAAAGCATTAAGATATCAGAACATATGCATTCATTTGTATTATTTTTTTAGATTACACATATAAGTGACATCATACAGTACGTGTCTTTCTCTGACTGACTTATTTTACTAAGTGTAATATTCTCTAGGTATATGCAAAACAGAAACAGACTCACAGATATAGAAAACAAACTAGTGGTTACCAATGGGGAGGGGGAAAGAGTGAGGGGCAAATTAGGGGTATGGGATTAAGAGATACAAACTACTATGTATAAAATAGAGAAGCAACAAGATTATATTGTACAGTACAGGGAATTATAGACTTGTAATAACTTTTAATGGAGTATAATCTGTAAAAATACTGAATCACTATGCTGTACACCTGAAATTAATATAATATTGTAAACCAACTATACTTCAATTAAAATAAAGATACCATGGGAGTTCCCTGGTGTTCTAGTGGTTAGGATTTAGCGCTTGCACTGCTGTGGCCCAGGTTCAATTCCTGGTTGGGGAACTGAGATCCCTCAAGCCACGTGGTCAAAAAAAAAAAAAAAAAAATTAGGTATCAGAACAAACGACCTGTAAAATTAGAATCATTTTCATTGTACCACGAGCTACTTTATGGCCCATAGTATTCCTTCACACTGATATAAAGGAAACTGCTTTTATTTCTTGAAATGCTGCCTTTCTTCTATAATCAGATCTTCTATTTATTCATTTTTGAAATTTAGAGGAAAAAGCCAACTGGCTTCCAAGTAATCAGCAGGTCCCAAGCTCAGACATGTTTCCCAAAGAGCGCTTTCCCTATAGCTAAGTTCCATGATTGCAAAAGACAGACAGTAAGAATTTAAAAATAGGTTTAAGTCTTCAGAACATTGACACCATCAATCAGCTGTGGAGCTTGTAACAAATCCAAGAATTCTTAGTGCCCTATTCTTTGTTCCTCGTCCATCTCTTAGGCTTGGGTTTTCCCTCCCTTCATTAGTAGAACAATATAATCAGTAGAATGTGTGCTTTTAAAACTTTTTTTTCAGTTGTTCGTGATAGGCTTCATGTTGTCATTAATTTCTCTCACTGGTTTCTACTTTACACCAAGGGTAAGTATCTGTGAGTTTCTGGTTAGAATAGGTTTTCATTTTGTGGCCACCAGACAGTTTTCTCTTTGTAAAGTTCACTTGTATTTTGATCTCTTTAGCACTCTGAGTTCACTGAAGAGACTTCATCTCCAATTTTAACATCTCCTCTAACTGTTCTTTTTAAAATGTTTATCCCTATCATGTCTCCTTCTGAGAGTTAATTTGCTTTCTTTCTACAAGATTTACTTTTTTCCCCCCTTTCCTTATAATTTACCTCTTAAACAGCTCTTTGGAATAAGAAGCCTAAAGAAAAGACTAACAGGGAACAAATGTCCTTTTTAAAACAAAGACTAAGCCCTATGCCTAGAAAGAATAATAATGTTTATTACAAATTAGCTTTGTGCTACTCTGATCAAAGAATTGGTTTGGGGCATTTTTCATTTCAGGTTAACATCATAATATGCCTCAAATTTCTGTAACAGTACAGCTGTATCGTTTGATCTTATTATTTAAAAAAATATGAACTTTGAAAGTGCCAAGGTTCTAATTTCCAAAACTATTTCTTCTATTAGACTGACTTTAATAGAAAACTTAAGTAACTGGTTATTATGAAAAATTGTATGTATTATTGAATCTTTTTCAAAGTCCATTTAAAAGATTAATCATACCTCAAAACATCTGGGAAGGTAATGCTTGAGTAAGTCACTTCTCAGACCCTCAGTTTTCTTATCTGTAAAATGAGGAGGTTGGACCACCTTATCTCTAAAGTCCCTTCCAACCCTGAAAGTCTATGAGATCAGTGTTTCTTCCTTAGGATTCCTGGATTCTAGAAAAACATCCAAGCACAGGATGTTATATATTCGAATCCTAAACTCGATTTTTTTTTTTAAGTTCCAATTCCCTCAACTGCCCCTTGTCATCCAGATCAAAATACATTTCCTGGCATGTTTGTGATGCTAAGCAAACTTGAAATATAAGCTGCTGACAGTCACTAAGATAAGCATTCTGCATGTACTTCCACATGGTTTGCTTAACTGAAGCTTCTGAACCCTAAAATAACACCACAGCAATCTAATCTAGAGATAATAGGAGGAAAGATATGTAGAGGTCCTCAAGAAAAGAAATACTTCAAAATCAGACTAACTATGGATCAAAACTATGTACTATTACAGAAAATAAATCATGAAACACAAAAGGAAAAAAAGCTATTGCATAATTTGCTTCCAAATAATTTATCTCTGATATTAAACTAATATGACCAATATTTTAGAAGAGAAAAAATCCTCCTCTGAAGTCAAAATACTTTTCTTCCTTACTTCCAACAGTACCATGATAGCAAAATGAAACTACATGAATGGAAGACTTTTGCTTGTACATGTGTAACTTAATAATTTTATTCCAAGTGACAGGAGAAACCTTAAAAGCATTCCTACTGGTTAACAAACACAATTTGAGGCAGAACTCTGCCTTAGGACCACAGTAATTGTCAGGAAGCTTCGCTGATTCCTCATGTTTGCTGTATGTTTTCCAGCAATGTACTTAGCATGTGACCTTTATGTGGCTGTACAGTTTCCCCCACTGTTTTCATAGCTCATAAAATGCTTAGGAAGTGTTTATAAAAATTGCTCAAAGAAATTGGGCCACAAAGAACTTGAGCTTTGTGCATCTCAATGGTCCAGCTTTAATTTCATTTTCAAGGAAGGAATATTTTCATTGCAAATGCACTGGTAACATCTGTATTTCAGGTTCTCTTGGAATAGCAAGTATAAGAAGTGGTTCTGCCCAATGTGTATTATTTGGCCGTCACCCTGAAATATGTGATGCTCCAATTACTCTTCTCATGAAATCATGCACACAAATGAATCCTCCCTCTTCCCTTAACATCACCCTCCTTTTTGTGTGGTCACTTTCAGTTATCTGACTATGCTGGAAAGACATTATGTCATAAACAGCATAAAAACATCTGCAAAGAATCCCTTTGGAAGCCATTGCATGAGCTGTCAAAGCCAAAGTGTACTCTTGGATCTGAAGTCCATTACTTACAAGGGCTGACTTTTAGCCCTATAACATTTGAATTTTTTTTTTTTTTTCATACAGGCTGCTACGGGATACATGGCCAGAGAAGCATCACAAACAAGATCTCAGTTTATAGCTGTCTGGAGAATCACTGAATCGAGAAGCAACAGCAAAACTTTGTAAGTATCAACTTGCCTTTTCTATTTGGTTTTGGTGTTTTACAGGATAGAGTGGTACTGGATAATTTGAGTTTAATTGAATGTGCAGTCTTTGCTCTGAAATGCTGGTTTGGAGCTCTACACTTGGGTCTTAGGCTGAACTCTATGTAATATAACTGTTGGCAGTGCAGGCTGATGAATACACAACATATAAGGTGTATCTGTATGAATTCATTAATGTAAACTGCAGAGGAAACTGTCAGACCAACTCTAACACAGCTGCCTCATCCTTGAAGGCCACACTCCTAGCAAAGGTTCCATAGAGAAAGAAATACCCAGTCTTCCCTTTTCAATGGTTTATTTGATCAATCTATTACAATGAATACATTTTCCTTTAACAAGTCTAGGTGAATAATTTGGGAAGATAATGAAAAGAAATATGAAATCTGGAAAACTTTTCAATGTACAGAATAATGCTACAATTTTGCTTAACAATTCAAAACTTGTATGTGGGTAACACATGAACGTTTATAAAAATGGACTTGTGACCCTCCTACTTCACGTATCTAACCCAAAGAAAAATTCCAACAGAGATTACTGTCCCAGTTATTTGCCTCGAAAAAAGAAATAAACCCTGTCAACATGTAGGAGGTGTCTCCCTTTTAAACTGATGCACTTAAAGAACTAAACAATTAGGGAAGGGAGCCAAGGGTCATAAGTTCCTACTTCATGCTGTATACACAAGGTTAACTGTAGACTGTGTTCTGTATTCAGTCATGGCTCATTACCGCATGTGCCTTGGAATTTGTCCTATGGGGCAAAAAATTCAAAATATTGTCAAGCACGTGGTACATTTCCAGTCTCCTGAGGAAAGGTGAATCTAGCCTACCCCTCAAAGTCCTCAAAACCCTGACAATGGAAACACTATAAATTGCCTTTAAAAACCTGAGAAAAAATGTAGGTGTTATAGCTAGAGGAATTAGATGTGAAATGTGTAACCAAGGAGGCTTATCCAATAAAGAACAAGGAAAAGTAAACTCAATCTGTGATACAAGAAACATCATTTGATTTATGGAATATATTCTTGATTAATTATTCCAGCATTCAGCTTTATGATAACTTAAGTGATAAGAGATGTCATTTATCTCTTAAGCTGTAAACAAGTTAAATGGGCCAAAAGTCAGTGAGTATTTTCCAACTGTCTCATTCTGAAATAAGAAACGTTTGGAAAAACAAAATGCAAATCCAAACTCACCCTTTAAGGAGTTTTTCCCAGTCTGGGACTTGGTTATCACTGCCTGAATCAAGACAGAGCCAATAAAGCCAGGCCTGTTCCCACAAAGAGCCATCAGCAGTAGTCACACTCAACTCATTGTCCTGGTCATTGCTTTGGCCTATGGAAACAGGCACAGCACAACTGATCCAGTGTGGATATGGGACCTACTAGGAATATTCCACCTCCAAAGTCCGGAGATAATTTTACCAAATAGGAAGAAGCTGAAAATATTCCTTATTTTCTGAGAAAAGAAAAAGGCTCTGGGATGACCTGTAGCGACAATATTAGCTTGTGAAGCATTCTGAGCTTTCACAAATTGTGCTAATAGAGATGAAGAGAAAAAGAAAGACTGAGTACAGGGCAGTTCACTAGGATCCCAGATGGTTTTAGGAAGGAGTAGGAAAACACAGGAACTTCCAAAGGAAAATGTCCCCACCTCCAACCAATCAGAGCAGGTTCCATCTTGTTTGTTGCACTGAAGCACACCAGCTGATTATCAGCCCTGGGACTAGGGAGAGAAAACAAGCAGCTATAGAGATGGTTCTACTAAGCACAGTTGGGTCAGCCAAGGCTTGTTACTCCAATAAGATTCCAAATGTCTTTGTTGCCATAAGTTATTCTAGTGAGCAAAGAGTCAAGAATAATCCAGAAACCATTTGAGTTGTTGTGAGTTCAATAGGATCTGCCTTTCCATAGCAGGATGGTCACAAAGACAGTGAAGAGTGAGAGAGGAATAAGAAACAGAGATCAAGATTGAGGCTTGGAAGAAAACTGGCAAAATACACATTCTGGTATTCTATTTGAGGTTCAGGGCTGGGCACCAATACTACAGGGAAATATGGCAAGAGGCAAGGTAACTAGGTGGACTACAGATAGAAAAAAAACATATATAAGAGGACCTTCAAGATGGCGGAGGAGTAAGATGTGGACATCACCTTCCTCCCCACAAATACAACAATAATACATCTACATGTGGAACAACTCCTACAGAACACCTACTGAATGCTGGCAGTAGACCTCAGACTTCCCAAAATGCAAGAAACTCCCCACGTACCTGGGTAGGGCAAAAGAAAAAAGAAAAAACAGAGACAAAACAATAGGGACAGGACCTGCACCTCTGGAAGGGAGCTGTGAAGGAGGAAAAGTTTCCACACACTAGGAAGCCCCTTCACTGGTGGAGATGGGGGTGGGCGGTGCAGGGGGGGGTAGTTTGGAGCCATGGAGGAGAGTGCAGCAACTGGGGTGCAGAGGGCAAAGTGGAGAGATTCCCACACAGAGGATCGTATCAGTGCTGACCAGCACTCACCAGCATAAGAGGCTTGTTTGCTCACCTGCTGGGACAGCTGGGGGCTGGGAGCTGAGGCTCAGGCTTCAGAGGTCGGATCCCAGGGAGAGGACTGGGGTTGGCTGCGTGAACAGAGCCTGAAGGGGGCTAGTGTGCCACAGGTAGCTGGGAGGGAGTCCGGGAAAAGCTCTGGACCTACCTAAGAGGTAAGAGAGCATTGTTACAGGGTGCGCAAGGAGAGGGGATTCAGAGCACCACCTAAATGAGCTCCAGAGACAGGCAGAGCCAGGGCTAACAGTGCGGACACCAGAGACGGGCATGAAATGCTAATGCTGTTGCTGCAGCCACCAAGAAGCCTGTGTGCAAGCACAGGTCACTAAGCCACACCTCCCCTCCCAGGAGCCTGTGCAGCCCGCCACTGCCAGGATCCCATGATCCAGGGACAAGTTTCCCAGGAGAACACACGGCATGCCTCAGGCTGTTGCAACGTCACGCCAGCCTCAGTCTCCGCAGCTCAACTCGCATTCAAATTATAACTACCTTACCCTTCCCTCCCCCTGGACCGAGAGAGGCAGAGCCCCCTACTCAGCTGCTCCTTTAACCACCCCCATCTCAGCAAAGAACAAATTCCAGAGGGCAACCTACATGCAGAGGCAGGGCCAAATCCAAAGCTGAACCCCAGGAGCTGTGTGAACAAAGAAAATAAAGGGAAATTTCTCTGTGCAGCCTCAGGAGCAGTGGATTAAATCTCCACAATCAACTTGATGTACCCTTCATCTCTGGAATACCTGAATAGACAATGAATTGTCCCAAAATTGAGGCAGTGGACTTTGGGAGCAACTGTAGACTACCAGTTTCCTGTATGTGACTGACTAGTTTCTGATTTATATGTTTGTCTTAGTTTAGTTTTTAGTGCTTGTTATCATTGGTGGATTTGCTTACTGGTTGGCTGCGCTCTTCTTTTTTTTTTAATTACTTTCTAATTTTTTATTGTAATAATATACTTTCTATTCTTTATTTCAATAACTTTACTTTATTTATTTATTTATTTTCTTTCTTTTTCTTCCTCCCTTTTCTTCTGAGCCATGTGGCTGACAGGGTCTTGGTGCTCCAGCCGGGTGTCAGGCCTAAGTTTCACAGGTGGGACACCTGAGCTCAGGACATTGGACCATCAGAGACCTCCTGGCCCCACATAATATCAATCGGCGAGAGCTTTCCCAGAGATATCCGTCTCAATGTTAAGATCCAGCTCCACTCAACGACCAGCAAGCTACAGTGCTGGACAAGCTATGCTAAACAACTAGCAATATAGGAACACAATCCCACTCTTTAGCAGAGAGGTTGCCTAAAATCATAATAAGTTCACAGACACCCCAAAACACACCACCAGATGCGGTCCCACACACCAAAAAGACAAGATCCAGCCTCATCAAACAGAACACAGGCACCAGTCCCCTCCACCAGGAAGCCTACACAACCCACTGAACCAACCTTACCCACTGGGGACAGACACCAAAAACAATGGGAACTACGAACCTGAAGCCTGTGAAAAGGAGACCTCAAACACAGTAAGTTAAGAAAAATGAGAAGACAAAGAAATATGCAGCAGATGAAGGAGCAAGGTAAAAACCCACCAGACCAAACAAATGAAGAGGAAATAGGCAGTCTACCTGAAAAAGAATTCAGAGAAGTGACAGTAAAGATGATCCAAAATCTTGGAAATACAATGTTGAAACAACAAGAAACGTTTAACAAGGACCTACAAGAACTAAAGAGCAAGTAAACAATGATGAACAACACAATAAATGAAATTTAAAATTCTCTACAAGGAATCAATAGGAGAATACCGAGGCAGAAGAACAGATAAGTGACCTGCAGATAAAATAGTGGCAATAACTACCACAGAGCAGAATAAAGAAAAAAGAATGAAAAGAATTGAGGACATTCTCAGAGACCTCTGGGACAACATTAAATGCACCAACATTCAAATTATAGGGGTCCCAGAAGAAGAAGTGAAAAAGAAAGGGACTGAGAAAATATTTGAAGAGATTATAGTTGAAAACTTCCCTAATATGGGAAAAGAAATAGTCAGTCAAGTCCAGGAAGCACAAAGAGTCCCATACAGGATAAATCCAAGGAGAAACATGCCAAGACACATATTAAGCAAACAATCAAAAATTAAATACAAAGAAAAAATATTAAAAGCAGCAAGGAAATTCCCATAAGATTAACAGCTGATCTTTCAGCAGAAACTGCAAGCCAGAAGGAAGAGGCAGGACATATTTAAAGTGATGAAAGGGAAAAACCTATAGCCCAGATTAACCCAGCAAGGATCTCATTCAGATTCAACAAAGAAATTAAAACCTTTGTAGACAAGCAGAAGCTAAGAGAATTCAACACCACCAAATCAGCTTTACAACAAATGCTAAAGGAACTTCTCTAGGCAGGAAACACAAGAGAAGAAAAAGACCTACAGTGACAAACCCAAAACAATTATGGAAATGGTAATAGGAGCATATATATCGATAATAATCTTAAATGTAAATGGATTAAATGCTCCAACCAAAAGACATAGACTGGCTGAATGGATACAAAAACAAGACCCATATATATGCTGTCTGCAAGAGACCAACTTCAGACCTAGGGACACATACAGACTGAAAGTGAGGGGAGGGAGAAAGATATTCCATGCAAATGGAAAACAAAAGAAATCTGGAGTAGCAATTCTCATATCAGACAAAACAGACTTTAAAATAAAGACTATTACAAGAGACTAAGAAGGACACTACATAATGATCAAGGGATCAATACAAAAAGAAGATAAAACAATTGTAAAAATTTATGCACCCAACAAGGGAGCACCTCAATACATAGGCAAATGCTAACAGCCATAAAAGGGGAAATGACAGTAACACAATCATAGTAGGGGACTTTAACACCCCACTTTCACCAATGAACAGATCATCCAAATTGAAAATAAATAAGGGGCTTCCCTGGTGGCGCAGTGGTTGAGAATCTGCCTGCTAAAGCAGGGGACATGGGTTCGAGCCCTGGTCTGGGAAGATCCCACATGCCGCGGAGCAACTAGGCCCGTGAGCCACAGCTACTGAGCCTGTGCGTCTGGAGCCTGTGCTCCACAACAAGAGAGGCCACGATAGTGAGAGGCCCATGCACCGCGATGAAGAGTGGCCCCCACTTGCCACAACTAGAGAAAGCCCTAGCACAGAAACGAAGATCCAACATAGCAATCAATCAATCAATCAATCAATCAATCAATCAATCTTTAAAAAAAAAAAAGCCAGAAAGAACTTTCCATACCCTCCCACTGAAATCCTAATGCCCCCTCCTCCAGTTAAAAAAAAAAAAGAAAATAAATAAGGAAACACAAGCTTCAAATGATACACTAAACAAGATGGACTTAATTGATATTTATAGGACATTCCATCCAAAACCAATAGAATACACTTCCTTCTCAAGTGCTCATGGAACATTCTCCAGGATAGATCACATCTTGGGTTACAAATCAAAACTTGGTAAATTTAAGAAAATTGAAATCATATCAAGTACCTTTTCCGACCACAATGCTATGAGACTAGACATCAATTACAGGAAAACAACTGCAAAAAATACAAAAACATAGAGGCTAAACAATACACTACTTAGTAACCAAGAGATCACTGAAGAAAACAAAGAGGAAATCAAAAAATACCTAGAAACAAATGACAGTGAAAACACAACGACCCAAAACCTATGGGATGCAGCAAAAGCAGTTGTAAGAGGGAAGTTTATAGCACTACAATCCTACCTCAATAAACAAGAAACATCTCAAATGAACAACCTAACCTTACACCTAAAGCAAATAGAGGAAGAAGAACAAAAAAACCCCCAAAGTTAGCAGAAGGAAAGAAATCATAAAGATCAGATCAGAAATAAATGAAAAAGAAATGAAGGAAATGATAGCAAAGATCAATAAAACTAAAAGCTGGTTCTTTGAGAAGATAAACAAAATTGATAAACCATTAGCCAGCCTCATCAAGAAAAAACGGGAGAAGACTCAAATCAATAGAATTAGAAATGAACAAGGAGAATTAACAACTGACACTGCAGAAATACAAAGGATCATGAGAGATTACTACAAGCAACCATATACCAATAAAATGGACAATCTGGAAGAAATGGACAAATTCTTAGAAAAGCACAACCTTCCAAGACTGAAACAGGAAGAAATAGAAAATATAAACAGACTAATCACAAGCACTGAAATTGAAACTGTGATTATAAAAATCTTCCAACAAACAAAAGCCCAGGAACAGATGGCTTCACAGGTGAATTCTATCAAACATTAAGAGAAGAGCCAACACTTATCCTTCTCAAACTCTTCCAATATATAGCAGAGGGAGAAATACTCCCAAACTCATTCTATGAGGCCACCATCACCCTGATACCAAAAGCAGACAAAGATGTCACAAAGAAAGAAAACTACAGGCCAATATCACTGAATAACACAGATGCAAAAATCCTCAACAAAATACAAGCAAACAGAATCCAACAGCACATTAAAAGGATCATACACCACGATCAAGTGGGGATTATCCCAGGAATGCAAGGATTCTTCATTACATGCAAATCAATCAATGTGATACATCATATTAACAAATTGAAAGAGAAAAACCATATGATCATCTCAATAGATGCAGAAAAAGCTTTCGACAAAATTCAACACCCATTTATGATAAAAACCCTCCAGAAAGTAGGCAAAGAGGGAACTTACCTCCACATAATAAAGGTCATATATGACAAACCCACAGCCAACAACATTCTCAATGCTGAAAAACTGAAATAATTTCTTCTAAGATCAGGAAAAAGACAAGGTTGTTCACTCTCACCACTTTTACTCAACATAGTTTTGGACGTTTTAGCCACAGCAATCCGAGAAGAAAAAGAAATAAAAGGAATCCAAATCGGAAAAGAGGAAGTAAAGCTGTCACTGTTTGCAGATGACATGATACTATACATAGAGAATACTACAGATGCTACCAGAAAACTACTAGAGCTAATCAATGAATTTGGAAGAGTAGCAGGATACAAAATTAATGCAAAGAAATCTCCTGCATTCCTATACACTAATGATGAAAAATTGGAAAGAGAAATTAAGGAAACACTCCCATTTACCATTGCAACAAAAAGAATAAAATACCTAGGAATAAACCTACCTAAGGAGACAAAAGACCTGTATGCAGAAAACTATAAGACACTGATGAAAGAAATTAAATACAAACAGATGGAGAGATATACCATGTTCTTGGATTGGAGGAATCAACATTGTGAAAATGACTATACTACCCAAAGCAATCTACAGATTCAATGCAATCCCTATCAAATTACCAATGGCATTTTTCAAAGAACTAGAACAAAATATTTCACAATTTGTATGGAAACACAAAAGACCCCGAATAGCCAACACAATCTTGAGAAAGAAAAACGGAGCTGAAGGAATCAGGCTCCCTGACTTCAGACTATACTACAAAGCTACAGTAATCAAGACAGTATGGTACTGGCACAAAAACAGAAATATAGATCAATGGAACAGGATAGAAAGCTGAGAGATGAACCCACTCATATATGGTCACCTTATTTTTGATAAAGGAGGCAAGAACATACAATGGAGAAAAGACAGCCTCTTCAATAAGTGGTGCTGGTAAAACTGGACAGCTACTTGTAAAAGAATGAAATTAGAACACTCCCCAATACCATACACAAAAATAAATTCAAAATGGATTAAAGACCTAAATATAAGGCCAGACACTATAAAACTCTTAGAGGAAAACATAGGCAGAACACACTATGACATAAATCACAGCGAGATCCTTTTTGACCCACCTCCTAGAGAAATGAAAATAAAAACAAAAATAAACAAATGGAACCTAATGAAACTTAAAAGATTTTGCACAGCAAAGGAAACCACAAACAAGACGAAAAGACAACCCTCAGAATGGGAGAAAATATTTGCAAATGAAGCAACTGATAAAGGATTAATCTCCAAAATTTACAAGCAGCTCATGCAGCTCAATATCAAAAAAACAAACAACCCAATCCAAAAATGGGCAGAAGACCTAAATAGACATTTCTCCAAAGAAGATATACAGATTGCCAACAAACACATGAAAGGATGCTCAACATCACTAATCATTAGAGAAATGCAAATTAAAACTACAATGAGGTATCACCTCACACCTGTCAGAATGGCCGTCATCAAAAAATCTACAAACAATAAATGCTGGAGAGGGTCTGGAGAAAAGGGAACCCTCTTGCACTGTTGGTGGGAATGTAAATTGATACAGCCACTACAGAGAACAGTAAGGTAGTTCCTTAAAAAACTAAAAATAGAACTACCATGTGACCCAGCAATCCCACTACTGGGTCTATACCCTGAGAAAACCATCATTCAAAAAGCGTCATGTACCACAATGTTCATTGCAGCTCTATTTACAATAGCTAGGACATGGAAGCAACCTAAGTGTCCATCGACAGATGAATGGATAAGGAAGATCAAGTGGGATAAAGAAGATCAATGGATAGAGAAGATCAAGTGGCACATATATACAATGGAATATTATCAGCCATAAAAAGAAATGAAATTGAGTTATTTGTAGTGGGGTGGATGGACCTAGAGTCTGTCATACAGAGTGAAGTAAGTCAGAAAGAGAAAAATAAATACCGCATGCTAACACATATGTATGGAATCTAAAAAAAAAGGTTCTGAAGAACCTAGGGGCAGAACAGGAGTAAAGACGCAGACGTAGAGAATAGACTTGAGGACATAGGGAGGGGGAAGGGTAAGCTGGGAAGAAGTGAGAGAGCGGCATTGATATATATACATTACCAAATGTAAAATAGATAGCTAGTGGGAAGCAGCCACTTAGCACAGGGAGATCAGCTCAGTGCTTTGTGACCATCTAGAGGGGTGGGATAGGGAGGGTGGGAGGGAAATGCAAGAGGGAGAGGATATGGGGATACATGTATACATATAGCTGATTAACTTTGTTATACAGCAGAAACTAACACAACAATGTAAAGCAATTATACTCCATGAAGATGTTAAATATATATATATAAATATAAATATAAATAAGCCCATGTGAAGAGCCAATAAACAAATGAGAATGAGGTACTAGAAAGTGGAGGCTATATTTTCTCATACATAAAATATGATGCAAATAGATTTATCTAATTTAAGAACTATAACTCAAGAAATTTTTCTTCTAGATTTATGATTATTATTTTTCTCTTTGTTACTTTCTTTCTGTCAGAAACACCTATCTCTTTGATTTCTACCCTTCATCTCTACTGATTTTCCATCTCATTGTTCTCATCTTTTGACCATTTCTTCTTTGTTCTATGAAGTTTTGATTCCAAATAGTATTGTTTCTAAAGCCGGAATTCCTAGGATTAGCCAGCGTTATATATATGACATTTCCAGTGCATTATGTACAGTTGTTGAAAGAGATTAGTAACATAAATAATAAGGCATAGCACTTAAGTTTTCTTTTCTTTTACAAATACATTGTACTTTTTTTGGCCTCAAGAAGCATAAAACAATGTTTGTGTATGGATAGTAATAACTTTAATGTCTTACCTGCTCTACATGATTTCCCATTCCCCTTTTTTGGTTTTTGAGAAACTTCTCTCCCAATCCATATGTTTCTAGAGGAGCTATCAGTCATGTGTCTTACCCCTCCTTCTCCTTGCCAAAGGGGTGGGCAGATGATCAAGCTTGATCCAATCATAATACAAGATCTCCCAAACAAAATGAAAGGGATAGTATAGACTTAGGACTAAGCTTGACCAATCAGAATACTCTCAGGGATACTTTAGTGGTAGCTGCTGCAGAAGACTCTTCTATTTGGATCACAAGTTCTAATGATGTAGACCTGGGATTGCTTTTCTGCTATATGATGAGAGCCTATCCACATAGAAGAAAGAGGCCAACACCTAGGTAGAAGCAGAGAGAAGGAGAACCTAGAAATAGAGAGAGCTCAAACCATGAAAACATCATTTGAGACAAGATTCCAGCCTCAACCTGCCAGTTACATCAGCCAATAAATATTGTTCCTTGCCTGAGCTAGTTTAAATTGAGTTGCAGTCACTTACAACTGAAAAAGCCCTGGGGTATACAAATGTCAAACACTATTAACAGGAACACAGCTGATAGTAATACAAAGCCTCTATGGCTTAATGACAAATGACTAATGAATGCTATTCACATTTCCCAGAAATTCTTAATGCCCTATGCCAGTATTGTTGCACATGCTCAGCAAGGTTGGTGAACATATTAATTACTATGGTTTACAGAAGGATTTCCAGGTCATGGTTTCATGATTTTCTACTATTTTAAACAGCACTCTGGATGTGGATTTTGGATTTAGGATGATGCATATCTTCTTCACTCTTGGATGCTATACAAAAGTGGACATGATGTGGTTAAATAGTAAAAATCGTATTCTGCTCAAGCCAGAGGTAAAATTTTATAGTCACACATAGGAAGTATTTCTTTCTCTATCTTCTACCAAATGAGAGGTGGCCCCTTGAGTTCAGATTTAATCTAAAAACTGTTTTCATCTCCAAAAATAAATATAGTGAAAATAAAGTACTGTCCTATTCTCACTGAATTTCCAATATTAAGTGCATTCGTCCACTGAAACTATTTTTAAATAGCCTACTATGTAGCAGGCAGTGTATTATATGCTGTGGATTGCAGTAGGGAGGATAAAGTACAGGCCAGGAGTGAAGGCAGATAATAAACTCATAAACAAATAACTAATTTGGGGTGGTAATAAATGTTGTAAAGAAAAATAAGTCAGGTAAGGGAATAAGGAGATGAAGGCTTCCCTGAGGAGGTGGCATTTAAGAAGATATCTGAAGGGTTTAAATGAGTAATGTGGGGGAGAGTAGGCAATTAGAAAAGTCTTGGGGAAAGGAAAAGCTCAGCATATTCAAGAAATGACAAGAAGCACTGACCTGAAGCAGAGTGAACAGGGCCTTGTAGACCCTGGTAAGAAAAGTAGATTTTATTCTACACATTATGATAAGTCACTGGAGAGTTTCGAGTGGAAGAGTTGCATGATTTGATTTAAGTTTTTAGCAGGTTACTCTGGAGGTGGGAGGATGGCAGCAATTGTAGAAGTAAGGAACTAATGGAAGCCAGTGAAGGAGTTATTACTGTCAGCCAGGTAAGACCACATGTTGGCTTGAGTTAAGATAGTAGCAATGGAGTGTTGAGAAGTGGCTTAGGGATACAATTTAAGGTAGAGTTGAGAAGACTTCATAACAGATTGGATGGGGGTGAGGAAAAAAAGAAGAATCAAGGAAAAATCTAAGTTTTTGATCTGAGCAACTATTTAAATGATGGTGGCATTTACTGAGATGAAGAACACCAAGAAGTACATTTCACTGTGAAAATTCCAAGGGAATTTCTGCCTTCCAATTTTGAATAGGATCTAGGGAAGCAGTCAGACTCCAGGATTCCCTGTGCCCAGCATGACAGGGTAGTAGGGTAGAAGTATTGAGAATTTGTACTGTCCAGGCAGAGAGGTCTAAGAAAGGGCCACAGAGTTGCCTGAACCCAAATGTGGTATTGGAACAGTTAAATATATTCCGTACACCCAAGAACAACATTGAAATGGCACAGAAGACTGATGATCTTAAGCCATGGTGATGGTAATAATGGAAACATGGCAATGGTTTATGGGAAGGCAGCTCCGCCCATTCTGAAAAGTGAATATTTGAGGAGAAGCCAGAACAAATCAATGATTACCTCACCCCATTTACCACAGAAAGCCCCAATTTCACACCCCACTCCCACTGGAGAACTTTGACAAAATCTGGGGATAATGTAAAAAGATCCAAGCAATGATTAATTTCATCATGCAGCTCAATAGAGGCTGGTTACAATTCAGTTGTAGGAAAAATAAAGATAGCCTAATTGTACCTCTAAGTTTGTGAACTTGGATTTATATTTTCTATATAGGGTAGAGACTGTTCCAAGGCTAATTGGCATGGATTTTGGAGAGCCAGGAGAAAGAGGAGGCGTCACTGAAGTATCTGAGAGCTAAGTGAAGATATATTCCTTCATCACATTTGACCAAGGACTTCAGCAATCTCTATGGATATTAAAAGCCACTGCCAGTCTCTATGGTAAATGCATTAAATTAATACCAAGAACACACAAAATATTTGTAGATAGTTCTTAAAATATTTAGCAATATAGCAAACAGTATAACTATAAATCTTTAATGAAGGTTTGGTTATTTCCAATTAATTCATTTGTTTTATGAGATCATGAATTAAAAAAAAACATGCAGATATTGTACAAGTGCACCCCAAGTGACTATGGTTGTCACAATGCTGATGCTCAGAAAAGGTAGCTCAGGCAAGTAGTATCACTTACTAAATGTTATCTAAACCAGGTTCACTCCTGTTTATATTGATACATAACTGTTAAGATTTCTTTGTAAATGTGTATAATTATATCCTATATGTCACCTTGTTCTCAAGTAGTCCAGTGTGTCTCAGAGCATCTTCTGCCAGTTTGCTCAAGAACCATGTCTGCATCTATCTGTTTGGTATAAGAAATGGACATAGATTCCGATGTTAATTATATTCTAAGAAGAAATACTCTCATTTTTGTATATAATACTACAGAGTTATGATTTGTAATCCTTTAGTAAAATAAAGTGGTGTAATTAATTTGTATATAGAAATGCTTAGACTTTTACTCACAAATTTGATGAATTGTCCAAAGGACCTAAAAGCACATGGTGATGACATCAGAAGCTATGGTTTCTTGTTGCTCTTTCTTCAATTATTTTCTTGTACCAAATGATATGGGACCTCTTGAAGTTTTTGGTGAGTTCGTGAGTGTTTCATGAGTTTGTGTTTTGTTGATTCCATGATCCAGTTCCATATCATAAAATGCAGAATCAAATATAAAATCTTAAAACACAATATCTCTAAAAGGAATTTTAAAATTCCATATACAGCAGACATTCCAAAGTAAAGGTGATTACCTCAGAAAATATTTTTTTAAAAGATTCACATTTGAACCTCTACAGTAGCATCATTCACAATTGGCTGTGGACAAACCAGAACAGTGTCAAAATTTTCAAGGCCTTCCATCATAAAGAAAAACAAGAAGTATATTTTATTTATTCAGGTATATGGGTGCAACTCTAGTGCTCTTGTTCAGAGTGCTTTGGTAGTCTGCACAAAATTTCTCATTATAATATGCTATAATACTGGGCTAATTATCATAAAATCCACACAGAATGGAAAATTCCTTGTTGTTAATTTGCTTAAGCCATTTAAAATTTGTATTCTTTTATAACAATGGAATATTCCAAGCTTTCAAGTGAAACTAGTGCAATACCTGGATCCAGTTGGGAATGACATTGAATTTCCCAAGAAAGTTCCCATTCTCTCAGAAAATAGCTTTGGAAAGTCTAGTACTAACTGTATAATTTTTGAAACAGATATTACATGGTGGCTTACCTAACTTTGGTGCAGGTCTCATAAGAAAACATTTTTCAAGGCATCTTTATTAACCATGATAAGTATATTCAACATCTTTTGTTTTTGCCTGCCCAGTAACCCTTCGTTTCTGGTAGAAATAGCAGCCTAGTTTACCTTTTGGAAACTATCTTTCCCCCAATTCAAATGACTTTAGTAAAATAATAAATGATACGTCCACTATCTTTTCTCATTTCTGTCCCAAATGAGAGGTAGTAACCTGGATCATCCTATCTGTCACAAGGCCTAGCTGTTCCTCTTCCTTAGATTCCAGGGACCACCCCATACACTTCCCATTATTTTCTTTCTTAACGTGGTCAAAGAAATCCAACTGACACAATATACCATTATTTATATCAACTTGGATTTTATTCCTGGCCATTTATGAGCAGTTTTGTAAATGCCACAATATTCTGAACTATGTTGCCCAAATGCATTTGAATGTAATAATACTTGTGAGTTTGAATGACTGTTATCTGCCTGAGTGAGGTACTGAAATATATGAACCAACTCGTAGCTCATATAGAACATACATTTGCTGCAGTCTGCTCTTCTTACATTGCTACAAACAATTTTATACTAGAAAATGTTCTTCTCATTTTTCTTATATGTGGTGATACAGTACCACTTGCAAGGGCATTTTCTAGGGCCATTATAAATATTAAATTTTGTTCAGTCAAGAGAGAGTGTAATAATGCCTTCCATTTTACAATATTTCATACTGTATAAGAAAATTCTGAGTATATCATTTACTCTGTTGTTGATATCACATAGGTGAGAAAACTGAGGCTTACAGAGGTTAAATGAATTTCCCAATCATACCGTTGGTAAATGTCAGAACTGAGACTAATCTCAAATTTTCTAATTCAAAGTCTAAAGTTGATTTCTTGAGCAAGCCTAGCAGAGGTACAAGGCCCTCCACCGGCCTCTCCGCCTACTCCAGCCTCCACTGCCTCAGCTTTACAAGAGAGTCCTGTGGGCATCGGAGCAGCTCCCATGGCAGAGCAGGAGCCAAATGGTCAGAGAAGCCCGGCAGCCCCAGCAGCCACAGAGTCACATGGCACCCAGACTGACTGGCACAGTGGAGAAACCACCTCGAAAATGGAAAAGCAGCTGTGTGGCTGACAGGGTCTTGGTGCTCTGGCTGGGTGTCAGGTCTGTGCCTCTGAGGTGGGAGAGCTGAGTTCAGGACACTGGTCCACAGAGACCTCCTGGTCCAATGTAATATCAAATGGTGAAAGCTCTCCCAGAGATCTCCATCTCAACGCTAAGACCCAGCTCCACTCAACGACCAGCAAGCTACAGTGCTGGACACCTTATGCCAAACATCTTGCAAGACAGGAAAACAAGCCCACCCATTAGCAGAGAGGTTGCCTAAAATCATAATAAGTTCACAGACACCCCAAAACACACCACCAGACCCGGTCCTGCGCACCACAAAGACAAGATCCAGCCTCATCCACCAGAACAGAGGCACCAGTCCCTTCCACCAGGAAGCCTACACAACCCACTGAACCAACCTTACCCACTGGGGGCAGACACCAAAAACAATGGGAACTATGAACCTGCACCCTGTGAAAAGGAGACCCCAAACACAGTAAGCTAAGCAAAATGAGAAGACAAAGAAATATGCAGCAGATGAAGGAGCAAAGCAAAAACCCACCAGACCAAATAAATGAAGAGGAAATAGGCAGTCTACCTGAAAAAGAATTCAGAGTAATGATAGTAAAGATGATCCAAAATCTTGGAAATAGAATGGAGAAAATACAAGAAACGTTTAACAAGGGCCTAGAAGAACTAAAGAGCAAACAAACAATGATGAATGACACAGTAAATAAAATTTAAAATTTTCTACAAGAAATCAATAGAACAATAACTGAGGCAGAAGAACAGATAAGTGACCTGGAAGATCAAATAGTGGAAATAACTACCACAGAGCAGAATAAAGAAAAAAGAATGAAAAGAACTGAGGACAGTCTCAGAGACTTCTGGGACAACATTAAACGCACCAACATTCAAATTATAGGGGTCCCAGAAAAAGAAAGGGACTGAGAAAATATTTGAAGAGATTATAGTTGAAAACTTCCCTAATATGGGAAAGGAAATAATCAATCAAGTCCAAGAAGCACAGAGAGTCCCATACAGGATAAATCCAAGAAGAAACACACCAAGACACACATTAATCAAACTATCAAAAATTAAATACAAAGAAAAAATATTAAAAGCAGCAAGGGAAAAACAACAAATAACATACAAGGGAATCCCCATAAGGTTAACAGCTGACCTTTCAGCAGAAACTTTGCAAGCCAGAAGGGAGTGGCAGGACATAATTAAGTGATGAAAGGGAAAAACCTACAAACAAGATTAGTCTACCCAGCAAGGAACTCACTCAGATTGGATGGAGAAATTAAAGCTTTACAAACAAGCAAAAGCTAAGAGAATTCAGCACCACCAAACCAGCTTTACAACAAATGCAAAAGGAATTTCTCTAGGCAGGAAACAAAAGAGAAGGAAAAGACCTACTATAAGAAACCCAAAACAATTAAGAAAATGGGAATAGGAACATACGTATCGATCATTACCTTAAATATAAATGGATAAAATGCTCCAACCAAAAGACATAGACTGGCTGAATGGATACAGAAACAAGACCCGTATATATGCTGTCTACAAGAGACCCACTTCAGACCTAGGGACACATACAGCCTGAAAGTGAGGGGATGGAAAAAGATATTCCATGCAAATGGAAATGAAAACAAAGCTGGAGTGGCAATTCTCATATCAGACAAAATAGACTTTAAAATAAAAACTATTACAAGAGACAAAGAAGGACGCTACATAATAATCAAGGGATCAAACCAAGAAGAAGATAAAACAATTGTAAATATTTATGCACCCAACAAAGGAGCACCTCAATACATAAGGCAAATGCTAACAGCCATAAAAGGGGAAATGGACAGTAACACAATCACAGTAGGGGACTTTAACACCCCACTTTCACCAATGGACAGATCATCCAAATTGAAAATAAATAAGGAAACACAAGCTTTAAATGATACATTAAACAAGATGGACTTAATTGATATTTATAGGACATTCCATCCAAAATCAACAGAATACACTTCCTTCTCAAGTGCTCATGGAACATTCTCCAGGATAGATCATATCTTGGGTTACAAATCAAGCCTTGGTAAATTTAAGAAAATTGAAATCATATCAAGCACCTTTTCTGAACACAATGCTATGAGACTAGACATCAATTACAGGAAAACAACTGCAAAAAATACAAAAACGTAGAGGCTAAACAATACACTACTTAGTAACCAAGAGATCACTGAAGAAATCAAAGAGGAAATCAAAATATACCTAGAAACAAATGACAATGAAAACACCATGACCCAAAACCTATGGGATGCAGCAAAAGCAGTTGTAAGAGGGAAGTTTATAGCAATACAATCCTACCCAATGAAAAACAAGAAACACCTCAAATAAACAACCTAACTTTACATCTAAAGCAATTAGAGAAGTTAGCAGAAGGAAAGAAATCATAAAGATCAGATCAGAAATAAATGAAAAAGAAAAGGAGGAAATGATAGCAAAGATCAATAAAACTAAAAGCTGGTTCCTTCAGAAGATAAACAAAGTTCATAAACATTAGCCAGACTCATCAAGAAAAAAAGGGAGAAGACACAAATCAATAGAATTAGAAACAAAAAAGGAGAAGCAACAACTGATACAGAAGAAATACAAAGGATCATGAGAGATTACTACAAGCAACTATATGCAGTAAAATGAACAACCTGGAAGAAATGGACAAATTCTTAGAAAAGCACAACCTTCCGAGACTGAAACAGGAAGAAATAGAAAATATAAACAGACCAATCACAAGCACTGAAATTGAAACTGTGATTAAATATCTTCCAACAAACAAAAGCCCAGGACCAGACGGCTTCACAGGCGAATCCTATCAGAGGTTTAGAGAAGAGCTAACACCTATCTTTCTCAAACTCTTCCAAAATATAGCGCACGGAGGAACTCTCCTAAACTCATTCTACGAGGCCACCATTACCCTGATACCAAAGCGAGATAAAGATGTCACAAAGAAAGAAAACTACAGGCCAATATTACTGATGAACATAGATGCAAAAACCCTCAACAAAATACTAGCAAACAGAATCCAACAGCACATTAAAAGGATCATACTCCATGATCAAGTGGGGTTTATCCAGGAATGCAAGAATTCTTCAATATATTCAAATCAATCAATGTGATAAACCATAATAACAAATTGAAGGAGAAAAACCACATGATCATCTCAATAGATGCAGAAAAAGCTTTCGACAAAATTCAACACCGATTTATGATAAAAACCCTCCAGAAAGTAGGCATAGAGGGAACTTACCTCAACATAATAAAGGCCATATATGACAAACCCACAGTCAACATCATTCTCAATGGTGAAAAACTGAAACTATTTCCTCTAAGATGAGGAATAAGAGAAGGTTGTCCACTCTCACCACTATTACTCAACATAGTTTTGGAAGTTTTAACCACAGTAATCAGAGAAGAAAAATAAATAAAAGGAATCCAAATCAGAAAAGAAGAAATAAAACTGTCACTGTTTGCAGATGGCATGATACTATACACAGAGAATCCTAAAGATCCTACCAGAAAACTACTACAGCTAATCAATGAATTTGGTAAAGTAGCAGGATACAAAATTAATGCACAGAAATCTCTTGCATTCCTATACACTAATGATGAAAAATCTGAAAGAGAAATTAAGGAAACACTCCCATTTACCACTGCAAGAGAAAGAATAAAATACCTAGGAATAAACCTACCTAAGGAGACAAAAGACCTGTATGCAGAAAACTATAAGACACTGATGAAAGAAATTAAAGATGATACAAACAGATGGAGAGATATACCATGTTCCTGGATTGGAAGAATCAACATTGTGAAAATGACTATACTACCCAAAGCAATCTACAGATTCAATGCAATCCCTATCAAACTACCAATGGCATTTTTCTAAGAACTAGAACAAAATATTTCACAATTTGTATGGAAACACAGAAGATCCCGAATAGCCAACACAATCTTGAGAAAGAAAAACGGAGCTGGAGGAATCAGGCTCCCTGACTTCAGACTATACTACAAAGCTACAGTAATCAAGACAGTGTGGTACTGGCACAAAAACAGAAATATACATCAATGGAAGAGGATAGAAAGCCCAGAGATGAACCCACTCACATATGGTCACCTTATTTTTGATAAAGGAGGCAAGAACATACAATGGAGAAAAGACAGCCTCTTCAATAAGTGGTGCTGGTAAAACTGGACAGCTACATGTAAAAGAATGAAATTAGAACACTCCCCAACACCATACAGAAAAATAAACTCCAAATGGATTAAAGACCTAAATGTAAGGCCAGACACTATAAAACTCTTAGAGGAAAACATAGGCAGAACAGCAAGATCCTTTTTGACCCACCTCCTAGAGAAATGGAAATAAAAACAAAAATAAACAAATGGAACCTAATGGAACTTAAAAGCTTTTGCACAGCAAAGGAAACCATAAACAAGACGAAAAGACAACCCTCAGAATGGGAGAAAATATTTGCAAATGAAGCAACTAACAGAGGATTAATCTCCAAAATTTACAAGCAGCTCAGGCAGCTCAATATCAAAAAACCAGACAACCCAATCCAAAAAATGGGCAGAAGACCTAAATAGACATTTCTCTAAAGAACATGGACAGATTGCCAACAAACACATGAAAGGATGCTCAACATCACTAATCATTAGAGAAATGCAAATCAAAAGTACAATGAGGTATCACCTCACACGGTCAGAATTGCCATCATCAAAAAATCTACAAACAATAAATGCTGGAAAGGGTGTGGAGAAAAGGGAACCCTCTTGCACTGCTGGTGGGAATGTAAATTGATACAGCCACAGTCAGCTCTACCCACCACCAGAGCCTACCATCAAGCCTCTTAGATAGCCTCAACCATCAGAGGGCAGAGAGCAGAAGCAAGAAAAACTACAATCCTGCAGCCTGTGGACCAAAAACCACATTTACAGAAAGACAGACAAGATGAAAAGGCAGAGGGCTATGTACCAGATGAAGGAACAAGAAAAAACCCCAGAAAAACAACTAAATGAAGTGGAGATAGGCAACCTTCCAGAGAAAGAATTCAGAATAATGATAGTGAAGATGATCCAGGACCTCGGAATGAGAATGGAGGCAAAGATTGAGAAGATGCAAGAAATGATTAACAAAGACCTAGAAGAATTAAAGAACAAACAAACAGAGATGACCAATACAATAACTGAAATGAAAACTACACTAGAAGGAATCAATAGCAGAATAACTGAGGCAGAAGAACGGATAAGTGACCTGGAAGACAGAATGGTGGAATTCACTGCTGCGGAACAGACTAAAGAAAAAAGAATGAAAAGAAATGAAGACAGCCTAAGAGACCTCTGGGACAACATTAAACGCAACAACATTCGCATTATAGGGGTCCCAGAAGGAGAAGAGAGAGAGAAAGGACCAGAGAAAATATTTGAAGAGATTATAGTCGAAAACTTCCCTAACATGGGAAAGGAAATAGCCACCCAAGTCCAGGAAGCGCAGAGAGTCCCATACAGAATAAACCCAAGGAGAAACACACCGAGACACATAGTAATCAAAGTGGCAAAAATTAAAGACAAAGAAAAATTATTGAAAGCAGCAAGGGAAAAACGACAAATAACATACAAGGGAACTCCCATAAGGTTAACAGCTGATTTCTCAGCAGAAACTCTGCAAGCCAGAAGGGAGTGGCATGATATACTTAAAGTGATGAAAGGGAAGAACCTACAACCAAGATTACTCTACCCGGCAAGGATCACATTTAGATTTGATGGAGAAATCAAAAGCTTTACAGACAAGCAAAAGCTAAGAGAATTCAGCACCACCAAACCAGCTCTACAACAAATGCTAAAGGAACTTCTCTAAGTGGGAAACACAAGAGAAGAAAAGGACCTACAAAAACAAACCCAAAACAATTAAGAAAATGGTCATAGGAACATACATATCGATAATTACCTTAAACGTGAATGGATTAAACGCCCCAAACAAAAGACATAGACTGGCTGAATGGATACAAAAACAGGACCCATATATATGCTGTCTACAAGAGACCCACTTTAGACCTAGGGACACATACAGACTGAAAGTTAGGGGATGGAAAAAGATATTCCATGCAAATGGAAATCAAAAGAAAGCTGGAGTAGCTATACTCATATCAGATAAAATAGACTTTAAAATAAAGAATGTTACAAGAGACAAGGAAGGACACTACATAATGATCCAGGGATCAATCCAAGAAGAAGATATAACAATTATAAATATATATGCACCCAACATTGGAGCACCTCAATACATAAGGCAACTGCTAACAGCTATAAAAGAGGAAATCGACAGTAACACAATAATAGTGGGGGACTTTAACACTTCACTTACACCAATGGACAGATCATCCAAAATGAAAATAAATAAGGAAACAGAAGCTTTAAATGACACAATAGACCAGATAGATTTAATTGATATTTATAGGACATTCCATCCAAAAACAGCAGATTACACGTTCTTCTCAAGTGCGCAGGGAACATTCTCCAGGATAGATCACATCTTGGGTCACAAATCAAGCCTCAGTAAATTTAAGAAAATTGAAATCATACCAAGCATCTTTTCTGACCACAACGCTATGAGATTAGAAATGAATTACAGGGAAAACAACGTAAAAAAGACAAACACATGGAGGCTAAACAATACGTTACTAAATAACCAAGAGATCACTGAAGAAATCAAAGAGGAAATAAAAAAATACCTAGAGACAAATGACAATGAAAACACGACGACCCAAAACCTATGGGATGCAGCAAAAGCGGTTCTAAGAGGGAAGTTTATAGCTATACAAGCCTACCTAAAGAAACAAGAAAAATCTCAAGTAAACAATTTAACCTTACACCTAAAGAAACTAGAGAAAGAAGAACAAACAAAACCCAAAGTTAGCAGAAGGAAAGAAATCATAAAGATCAGAGCAGAAATAAATGAGATAGAAACAAAGAAAACAATAGCAAAGATCAATAAAACTAAAAGTTGGTTCTTTGAGAAGATAAACAAAATTGATAAGCCATTAGCCAGACTCATCAAGAAAAAGAGGGAGAGGACTCAAATCAATAAAATCAGAAATGAAAAAGGAGAAGTTACAACAGACACCGCAGAAATACAAAGCATCCTAAGAGACTACTATAAGCAACTGTATGCCAATAAAATGGACAACCTGGAAGAAATGGACAAATTCTTAGAAAGGTATAACCTTCCAACACTGAATCAGGAAGAAACAGAAAATATGAACAGACCAATCACAAGTAATGAAATTGAAACTGTGATTAAAAATCTTCCAACAAACAAAAGTCCAGGACCAGATGGCTTCACAGGTGAATTCTATCAAACATTTAGAGAAGAGCTAACACCCATCCTTCTCAAACTCTTCCAAAAAATTGCAGAGGAAGGAACACTCCCAAACTCATTCTATGAGGCCACCATCACCCTGATACCAAAACCAGACAAAGACACTACAAAAAAAGAAAATGACAGACCAATATCACTGATGAATATAGATGCAAAAATCCTCAACAAAATACTAGCAAACAGAATCCAACAACACATTAAAAGGATCATACACCACGATCAAGTGGGATTTATCCCAGGGATGCAAGGATTCTTCAATATACGCAAATCAATCAATGTGATACACCATATTAACAAACTGAAGAATAAAAACCATATGATCATCTCAATAGATGCAGAAAAAGCTTTTGACAAAATTCAACACCCATTTCTGATAAAAACTCTCCAGAAAGTGGGCATAGAGGGAACCTACCTCAACATAATAAAGGCCATATATGACAAACCCACAGCAAACATCATTCTCAATGGTGAAAAACTGAAAGCATTTCCTCTAAGATCAGGAACGAGACAAGGATGTCCACTCTCACCACTATTATTCAACATAGTTCTGGAAGTCCTAGCCACGGCAATCAGAGAAGAAAAAGAAATAAAAGGAATACAAATTGGAAAAGAGGAAGTAAAACTGTCACTGTTTGCGGATGACATGATACTATACATAGAGAATCCTAAAACTGCCACCAGAAAACTGCTAGAGCTAATTAATGAATATGGTAAAGTTGCAGGATACAAAATTAATGCACAGAAATCTCTTGCATTCCTATACACTAATGATGAAAAATCTGAAAGAGAAATTATGGAAACACTCCCATTTACCATTGCAACAAAAAGAATAAAATACCTAGGAATAAACCTACCTAGGGAGACAAAAGACCTGTATGCAGAAAACTATAAGACACTGATGAAAGAAATTAAAGATGATACCAACAGATGGAGAGATATACCATGTTCTTGGATTGGAAGAATCAACATTGTGAAAATGAGTATACTACCCAAAGCAATCTACAGATTCAATGCAATCCCTATCAAATTACCAATGGCATTTTTTATGGAGCTAGAACAAATCATCTTAAAATTTGTATGGAGACACAAAAGACCCCGAATAGCCAAAGCAGTCTTTAGGCAAAAAAATGGAGCTGGAGGAATCAGACTCCCTGACTTCAGACTATACTACAAAGCTACAGTAATCAAGACAATATGGTACTGGCACAAAAACAGAAACATAGATCAATGGAACAAGATAGAAAGCCCAGAGATTAACCCATGCACCTATGGTCAACTAATCTATGACAAAGGAGGCAAAGATATACAATGGAGAAAAGACAGTCTCTTCAATAAGTGGTGCTGGGAAAACTGGACAGCTACATGTAAAAGAATGAAATTAGAATACTCCCTAACACCATACACAAAAATAAACTCAAAATGGATTAGAGACCTAAATATAAGACTGGACACTATAAAACTCTTAGAGGAAAACATAGGAAGAACACTCTTTGACATAAATCACAGCAAGATCTTTTTTGATCCACCTCCTAGAGTAATGGAAATAAAAACAAAAATAAACAAGTGGGACCTAATGAAACTTCAAAGCTTTTGCACAGCAAAGGAAACCATAAACAAGACGAAAAGACAACCCTCAGAATGGGAGAAAATATTTGCAAATGAATCAACAGACAAAGGATTAATCTCCAAAATATATAAACAGCTCATTCAGCTCAATATCAAAGAAACAAACACCCCAATCCAAAAATGGGCAGAAGACCTAAATAGACATTTCTCCAGAGAAGACATACAGACGGCCACGAAGCACATGAAAAGCTGCTCAACATCACTAATTATTAGAGAAATGCAAATCAAAACTACAATGAGGTATCACCTCACTCCTGTTAGAATGGGCATCATCAGAAAATCTACAAACAACAAATGCTGGAGAGGGTGTGGAGAAAAGGGAACCCTCTTGCACTGTTGGTGGGAATGTAAATTGATACAGCCACTATGGAGAACAATATGGAGGTTCCTTAAAAAACTAAAAATAGAATTACCATATGACCCAGCAATCCCACTACTGGGCATATACCCAGAGAAAACCGTAATTCAAAAAGACACATGCACCCGAATATTCATTGCAGCACTATTTACAATAGCCAGGTCATGGAAGCAACCTAAATGCCCCTCAATAGACGAATGGATAAAGAAGATGTGGTACATATATACAATGGAATATTACTCAGCCATAAAAAGGAACGAAATAGAGTCATTTGTTGAGACGTGGATGGATCTAGAGACTGTCATACAGAGTGAAGTAAGTCAGAAAGAGAAAAACAAATATCATATATTAATGCATGTATGTGGAACCTAGAAAAATGGTACAGATGAGCCAGTTTGCAGGGCAGAAGTTGAGACACAGATGTAGAGAATGGACATATGGACACCAAGGGGGGAAAACTGCGGTGAGGTGGGGATGGTGGTGTGCTGAATTGGGCGATTGGGATTGACATGTATACACTGATATGTATAAAATTGATGCCTAATAAGAACCTGCAGTATAAAAAAACAAACAAAACAACTAATACTAAACTTTTATTGGGTTATTTGTATGGAAATATGTTAATATAAATGTTTCAGACATTACATGAAATTCCTAAAAATCTTATATTTGTATTTGTATGGAAATATGTATGGAAATATGTTAATATAAATGTTTCAGACATTACATGAAAAAAAAAAAAATCTACAAACAATAAATGCTGGAGAGGGTGTGGATAAAAGGGAACCCTCTTGCACTTTTGGTGAGAATGTAAATCGATACAGCCACTATGGAGAACAGTATGGAGGTTCCATAAAAAACTAAAAATAGAACTACCATACGACCCAGCAATCCCACTACTGGGCATATACCCTGAGAAAACCATACTTCAAAAAGAGTCATGTATCTCAATGTTCACTGAAGCTCTATTTACAATAGCCAGGCCATGGAAGCAACCTAAGTGTCCATCAATAGATGAATGGATAAAGAAGATGTGGCACATATATACAATGGAATATTACTCAGCCATAAAAAGAAATGAAACGGAGTTATTTGTAGTGAGGTGCATGGTCCTAGAGTCTGTCATACAGAGTGAAGTAAATCAGAAAGAGAAAAACACATACTGTATGCTAACACATATATATGGAATCTAAAAAAAAAGGTTCTGACGAACCTAGGGGCAGGACAGCAATAAAGACGCAGATGTAGAGAATGGACTTGAGGACACGGGGTGGGGGGGAAGGGTAAGTTGGGACGAAGTGAGTGAGTGGCATGCACATATATACACTATCAAATATAAAATAGATAGCTAGTGGGAAGCAGCCACATAGCACAGGGAGATCAGCTTGGTGATTTGTGACCACCTAGAGGGGTGGGATATGAAGGGTGGGAGGGAGATGCAAGAGCGAGGGGATATGGTGATATATGTGTATGTATAGCTGATTCACTTTGTTATGAAGCAGGAACTAGCACACCATTATAAAGCAATTATACTCCAATAAAGATGTTAAAAAAATAAATAAAGTTCATTTCTTTAATCATAACAGGCTCTGTCTATAGGATCTCATTGTAAATGTTACATAAATAGTGTTCTTACTGTGTCATTTAGGAAATACCCCATATTGAAGAGTAGATCAGTGTATTTTGGATATAGAAATATAGACAGCAAAAATTCAATTGAGATGCAATTGTGTTTGTGATGCATAAATTTCTGTTTAAAGCCTAAATCTCTGAAGAATGATTAAAGCTGTGAGTTAGAAGTTTGATTTTAATAATCTTACAAAATTTCACAGGGACAAAGCATATTTTTTTTCTATTTTGTTTCTCTGAGATGGAATAAACGTGTCTCAGTTTACATACCTAGGAAGTAAACTGATTATCACCAGTCTTATCAATGTGCCTCGGAGAAATCCTTTTAACATCAGGGCTTAAATATTGTTATGGGGGTGTGGATATAGCAGTGAATCAAATAAAGAAAAATAAAAAAAGTCCCAGGATTTTTGGAGCTTGTATATTAATTTGAATAGAAACTAATTTGTTTCAAGTTAGTGTTATTACAAATACAACCTGCTTTCTAACTTTTAAAAAATAGGATCTCATACATTTGTCTCAAAAATGTAGTATAGGTGGTATTAAATAGCAGACTTGTGGTTGCCAAGGGGTGGGGGAGGGGAGGATTGGGAGTAAGCCAGGTTAGGTATGTCCTATGAGGCATATGGTATAGGCATGTTAACGTAACTTCCATTAAATTTGAAAATCAGAAAAGTTGGACTGTCTTTTTGTTTTTTAATAAATTCACTTATTTATTTTTGGCTTCGTTGTGTGTTCGTTGCTGCACACAGGCTTTCTCTAGTTGCGGCGAACGGGCGCTACTCTTCGATGCGATGCACGGGCTTCTCATTGCAGTGGCTTCTCTTGTTGTGGAGTATGGGCTCTAGGATGCGCAGGCTTCAGTAGTTGTAGCGCAAGGGCTTAGTTGCTCTGCGGCATGTGGGATCTTTCCAGACCAGGGCTCGAACCGGTGTCCCCTGCATTGGCAGGTGGATTCTTAACCACTGCGCCACCAGGGAAACCCAGACTGTCTTTCTAAATTAACAATTTAAATTCATACCAATTGAAAATTAAATGGATACAGTCTAAGTCTTTCAAAATTCATAAATACAATATGACCGTATCATTCTTTCCATAAAATAAAATGTGCTTCACTGTTAATAGCATAGCCATTTAAAAATTTATCCAACATTTCTATTTTCTGGTTATGAAGAAACATTTTCTTAGACCTCATCCCTTTTCTTCTTGTCTGCCATGAGGACCAGTAATTGGCTTTCTTTTCAGGGCCATTTTTACATACAGAGACTGGTTATGCACACTCAAAATTACATCAAAAACCTATGACACTGTGCTCACTTCAATTCACTTTGGTTACTGCATATAGGATGATGAATAAGCAATAAAGAAGTTAGGTGGTCAGCTAGACTCAATCACTAGTCAAAGTCTTTGTCCTACATATGAAACCTCCCTAATCAATCATACAATTCAATGAAGACCTCAGCAAAATCACTGATAACTTGGGATTCCCATAAACAGTTGAAACCAAGAATGTTAAGTCCATGACTACCAAGATTATATACTTACTCCTTGTAATAAAGAAAAAAATTTGAGATATTTGAGTACATATAAATATATGGATATATATAAATCCTGGCTCATTTTTCAATTCAAGAAGTTGTATTATGTGACACCTAACATGTTCTTAATTATGCCAACATTATCTGAAACCTCTGAATATTTATACCCACAAGGAATTTAGTTCTACAAAAGTATTACCAAAGAAATACTCTGCCAGACTACCTAAATGTTTTTTTCATAATTCCCAGCACTTACTAGTTGGGCTGGTATATTTCTCACATATGCTTCCATATGGCCTGTCATTCAAGGGCCCAAGCTTCTTACAAGTATTTTGATAGTGTCCTTTGATAGTACCTTCCTTGGTAAATGCCTGTTACAACTCTACCTAATATTAATTCCACAGGTAAAAAAATAAAAAAAGAGCTATTAAACTATTTAGTCATCATAAAATGTGATGAAACATTTTTTTCTGCCACATTAAGAAAAAAAATAAGTCTCAACCCCAAACAAAAATGAGACAGTGGTAGCTAAAAAGTAGTTTTGTTGGCCAAGAGAGGAGTCACTAAGGAAATGTCTGGGAAAGGCTTTGATCTCTGCTGGATCTCTGCTGCCCGTCATGGTTAGCATGAGATGCTTCTCCCTTTACATTGAACAAGGACTCAGGAAACTTCGCCACACTGTTGGTAGGGTCAAGCAACTTGGTGGTGGGGACTGTTTGCTGGGAAATGAGAAATGAGAGCTAAACATACTGAATTTTCTTTTGCTGTCATACTGTGCAGTTGTCTGCTTTCCAGTGACCTTGATGTACTGTGTTTCTCCCCAGCAAGTTCTAGCACCCTCCAATAAGCTTCTTGAATTATAGTCACATATCTACACCCAGTTGTTGTATAAAGATAAAGAAACACTGTAACCTGCTATGTTTGGACAGCCTTCTTGGTAAGGCAAAACAGATGTCAAGAGAGGAGGACTATCAATCTAAAGCTAAAGTGAGAGGAGAAAATTAAAAAAAAAACTTCAAAATAAATCATTCACTAGGGAGTCAGCAGATGACAGAGTATGATAAAGCGGGGTGGCAGCTCCAGGCAGGAGGCTCAAAACAGGCTCAAGATCCTGTTTCAGAACCAGAGTGCATTCAAAGTGTCAAAAGCGCCTCATTTTAAGCATGATCATCTGTGGATCCACAAAGGAATTGCAGGAGGCAGAAATTCTGATGAAACGAATCATAGGATCCTTGATCTCTTTAGAAAGGCATGTCCAAAAGCTAGTTGTGAATCTATAATCAGCACAGATTCAAATGCATCCTCCCCAAGCTCCAGCCTCCCAATGCCATCTTTGAACCCTCCATGTACTTGTGAAATTGCTGTATTGTAGTTCTCTCTCTGTCCTTCCCTTTTACTCTCCCTCCACTCCACTCATTTTCTGTTCCATAGATAGATGACAGATACATAGATAGATACATAGATACATAGATACATAGATATAGATAGATGATAGATAGATAGATATAGATAAATGATACATAGACAGATAGGAAGAGGATGGGTGACAGCTGTCTTCCTGTTTTTGTTTCTTTATCTCCCCCTTTAAACTACAAGGCTCCGGAAAGCAGGAGCAGTGTCTGCTGTCCAATGTGCACACCCAAGTGTTTAATTCATTTGGCGGCTGCCGAGAAATACTTTTGAACTGTCTGATTAAATGATTCAAGAGTTTTAGACTTCTTTTAGAAAACATAAAGGAAAATATGGATTAACAGAATATATACAATGATAACCAAGTGCTTTTGAATGTTTTCAGAAGAAAAATGCCGAACGCTGCTTGGCCAAGACATGTGCCTTTATTTTATTTCAAGGGCACTTCAAGAGGCGCACCCAAAGGCCAAAATGTAATACTTTAAAAATATAGAAAAATACTCAGAATCAGCGGTTTATTTCTGTTTTTGTAAGTTCTATATTTTGGCACTGGAGAAATAATATTGCTGGGGCAAGATGAAGGCCCTGTTCTTGATTCTGTGGCATATAATTTGAATATTTCATAGCACTGAATTATAGCAAGCATCTGATTCAGTTAATGTTCAGAAAGCTCTGGTTAAGCAAAGAATACATCTGGCCTAAATCAAACTGGGTGAGAGCTTACCAGAGAACTAAGGAGAGAACAGCTATGTTGGGATATATGATATTATCCCATTCTCCAAGGAGGTGAAATTCCAGGGGAAGAGGTAGTTCATCAAATCTGAATCTCATTTACAAGACTTGTCACCCAAGCTGGAGGACTAGTAAAGAACTAGGTCAAAACACTATTTCTTTAGTTCCATGCAAGACTGTACCTCAACTATCTTATATGGACAGCTGCCTCTTCTTTTCTACATGAATCTCATAGCACCACCATCAATATTAGCCTCATCTTTTACCAAAATAAGAAGTTCCATATGTCTCAAAATCACTTTCCCTAGTATCTCACAGTACCTATACCAAGAAGCTCTTACTATGTATAGCATGTTTAATTTTAAGCCTCTTCAGCCTTACATTCTAAAACACAATACATGCAGACACATGTGAATCATCTGAAAATGACAAACACTATTTAAGGAAGACCTAGGGTACAATCCCTTATAATTAAGAATGATTCAATAAAAGAATAAGGAAATAGCTCAAGTACACAGGCCAAAGGAACACAATTAGTTTTTCTTGCAGTTTTAGATAATATAGTAATTCACTTAGGCATGCCTGCTTTAAATACTGATGTAGTCTCAAGAGATGATAGAATGCCTTTCTGGATGGCTGTACGGAGTTTACGTTCAATCAGCAGCACAGAGAAAACAGGCCATTCACTTCCATACTCCAGACAATGCAAAACAGTTACTTCATCCGAAGGCCTGTTGAGAGGCCAGTAAAATCACCATATTGCATTAACTGGCACTTCTGGGCCTCTAGATGGTGGTTGTAAAATTGAAAGCGTTTGGATGAACACGTCACAGGATTTGATGATGAGTGCTTTCTCACAGCAGAAAATGAGTCACACAGCATTTACAAAGGTATCTGCCTCATGAAGAAAGCCTGAAAAGCTGGAATGCAATGTTACCTCTGCCAGAAGAGTGTCAAGAGGCACACCGAGAGACAACATGTGAAACCAAGTAAGTTAAACTGTGTAAATCAAAGTTCCATTTCCCTGTTTAGAAAATGGGCTTTGGCAGCAAATTCTTCATTGTCCTGAGCCACAAGAGTAGGAACCAGAATGGTTGCTAGGAAAGTTTATGGAGTTTTCATAACCCAGTGTTCCTTGGCACATTTCCCCTCTCTGGATATCATGGTGACTTTGCTTTATCATGGCTGAAAATGATAGAAACATTTTCATCCAAATATTATTCACTTAGATATACCTAGTTACATTTAAATATTGTATGATTTCTCATGCCATGTGGAGCTGGAACCTTAAATCCAGGTGGGAGATGGGATGGGGGGGGCATTATTTATCTATTTGCCTTGAAGAAACCCAGCAATTAAGAGGTTTTCTATTTTATTGTCAATATGACTGTATTTCACATAGGGTATGAAATTACAGTAATCTGAGAGGATTATTAAAACAAATATAAAAATCCCAGGAACAAAAATTTGTTTACTTCTATAACTAAATTAGTAATGTTTAGGGAATTGACCCAAGCTGAGCAAAGACACTTTTTCTCAAAATTACATTTTTTTAAACAAATTTTTATTTTATTTTTTTAGTTTCTGGTTTTTCTAAATAAGCTTCCCTAAATGATAGCATTTTTAACCTTACTGGGAAATGTTGCCTTTATAAATACTATGTTTTTAAATACTCAAATTGGGACTCAAAGTAAGCTAAATATGAGGAACTTTTAAAATAGTAAGTTCTTTCATTGTGTTTTGCCTTGAATGTTTGCATTTTTACTTTAAATACAAATGTTTTCCATTTATTCAGTTATACATAATTTTTAAGAAGAGGAAATATATGTAGAGTTAGGTCTCTAAGAATTCAAAACAAAGAAAAGAATTTTAACATGTTTCAAAAGTAAGTGCCTTGGCAAAAATGTCTATTATACTTCCTCTGTTTCAGTTTCCATATAAATCCAAATTTCTATGTTTACAACCAACAACAATGAAAAAGAATAAAGAAAATAAAGTGGATATACACATTTTTTATTAAGAAATATAATTGGATTGTAAATCAAGAAAGCACATTGAATGTTGCTCATTAAAAATTCAACTCCAGTTCAGGAAGTCACACTCCCCGACATGTAACATATATCTTACAATAGCAGGTCCAGATCTGTTTTCTGAAATGATACACATTCTGAATAATCTTCACATGAGTTCAATAAAAGTGAAAAAAAAATGTGGAGAGGTAAAGTAAAAAACACTATAAACACAATTATTCCCACTAAATTTTATATACCAGGTTGTAACAATTATTTGATCAATGACTGTCACTTACTTAAAAATGCAAAAAGTTTACATAGCTGTAAAAAATGTACCAGCTAGGGCTGCCCTGGTGGCGCAGTGGTTAAGAAAATCTGCCTGCCAATGCAGGGGACATGGGTTCGAGCCCTGGTCCGGGAAGATCCCACATGCCACGGAGCATTTAAGCCCATGCACCACAACTACTGAGCCTGCGCTCTAGAGCCCGCTAGCCACAACTACTGAGCCCATGCACCATCGCTACTGAAGCCCGAGCGCCTAGAGCCCACGCTCCGCAACAAGAGAAGCCACCGCAATGAGAAGCCCACTCGCCGCAACTAGAGAAAGCCTGAGTGCAGCAACGAAGACCCAATGCAGCCAAAAATAAATAAATAAAATAAATTAATTTAAAAAAATGTACCAGCTAGTATCTGAATTATGTGCTCTTTTCCCTGGTCCAAATTTAACTGCATTGCTTTCTCACCCACCAACTGAATATTACACAATTCTATAAGTGAAAATGACTATTTTGAGATAAACTTCAATCAGCTCTGATTTTTTATAGGTTACTCTAAAAAAATCTTTCGTCCTGTATTTTTGTGGAAATACATACTGGAAATACATTTCCCATCAAATTATAATATATATGGCTCTCAGGATGCTACGGCTAAAAAGTAATACTTTTTTTAAAAAAAGTGTTTTTAACATAATAGTTAATACTCGTTCACTATCAACATGTATAAAAGTGAATGCATATTCCAAAAAGCAAAAGTAAATTAGTTACCAAAAACTATGTCCTAGCGACCACATGAAGGCACACAGCTGCTTGCTAAATCACTTGTTTATGATGGAAAAATAGCCATCACATTAGTTTTCAAAAGTGTAAGAGTTTGTGTTGAAGGTGACTTTTCCCAGAGCAACAACTACTTTAGAACATTTATCCTTGGTGTTTGAAAACTGCAATTAAATAAGTGAACCCTCTGGTGCCTCTAAACAGAGTCTAATGTCCTCGGTACCTTAAAATTAATCATTCAAATTCTTAATTTCTAGGATCAAATGCCAATGACTTTTAGCAAGGAAAAAGCAAAGCATTAAAACATATCTCCAGTGACACTAGGTGAGTGTTACTAAGAATTTTCTGTAAGTATATTAAATCATGAAAGACTGAGAGGAGAAATCTATGCAATTTCAGACTTAAGGCTCGTGAAGAGGATAACATCTATGTAGAGATGGGAAAGTTAGTATTTTTTATTTGAAATCAGAGTACATGATAACATTTCCCACTCAATTTAGCTTCATAATCCTTTGAAAGAGGAGGTCTGGAACCAGCCCCTTCTGGCCAGTGAGTACTGCTATTTTAAATTTAAAGTCCTTAGTAAATGCCTTCCTTTGTCCTCAAGAGCTTTTTCCTGGAAGGCCCTCAGCTGGACCTCAGGCTTAACCTGTACACATGTTCAGAAGAATACTGTTGAACCAAAATGTCTTACTTCTAACCAACCAATCCATGGTATACATGGGGAGGCTTAGTTTCCATCCACCTACAGATCTTGGTCCTGTAAGTCAGTACCTTATGGATATCTGAAAGGGTGGCTTTACCAAACAGATAGCAGTCTTCATGAACTTTAGACAGGGATCACCAAAGTGGGAAGCAGTTTATTTGAATCTTACCAGAAAATACTTGCTACGATTTGAAAGAATTGCTACAGAAAAGAAAATTAGCACAGAGATAAAGCTCGTAACACTGCTATAGTTTTGGAGGGAAATAAAACACATAAAATGTTCCATTTATTTCCCCAGTAAAAGCTCATACCTTCCAATATACTTTACTTCCCATGCTACTGCCATCTGTGACAGATTTGTATATGCCACCCAATACTTTCCCTCTTCCTGGATACAAATCTACACTTCATTTTCTAGACTTCTTATACTTTTTTTTCACTTCTGCTCACAATTAAGGCAGATGTTTCTTCTTCATGTCTTCTCTTGTCTTTGACTGCAGGAGACCAAGGAAACGCCTAACCTCATATGAGAGATGTAGAGCTACAGTATGGAAGGAGTCTAGGTCCCCAAGTGACCACATGGAGCAGAGTCTCCATCCCTCTGACCCGCACTGAACTTTCACAAAAGCAGAACATATACTCTTACTGCATTAAGCTTCCTCAGGTTTGGAGGTTGTTTGTTATAGCATTTAGAGTGTACAATGATTAATAAACTACTCCTCTTGTAAGTTATTATTGCAGTCGAGTCTATAATCTTACTCTTTGGATTTCTAAAAAAAAGTATTTTTTTCATTGTGGAGAGTTTACCATGGCCAAGCCAGTAGGAGCTTTACAAAGTATCTCTCAGCTGGAGTTATTCTTTGCATTTTCCTCACTCCTGACTCATCCAACGACCATTCTAAAACCATTTCCTTCTTTGCTACTATAATTTACTTGCAAGAATGGAGAAGTTCTTACAGTAGAATAATGACCTAGGAGTTCCACAGAGAGGCCAGCAGTATGAAACGTAGATGAGATCACCTTATTCTGAACTACATAATTGTGATTGCATAATCACAGAAGTGTTAAATCATGTTAGGCTACTAACTTTGGCCTTTCTGGAAATTTTCATTGCTTTATAGGATAATAAACTATTCCACAAACCAGAGATATGTGGGAAAAGAAGGAAATTCAAGTAGCCAAGTGGAATTAGCCTTATCATATAGATACTGCAGAGTTTCCTACATTTAATCTTTGTGAGCAGTGTGCTACAATTCTTTGGGGATGAAAAACACAGGGAACACATTAGAAACTTAAATTTCACTGTCTGACACAATGGAATTTTCAACCATTGTTTTCAACTGGAAAAGTATAAAATAATAAACTTAGATGTTCTAATTGTGGCCTTTGGAACTTTCTTTGTTGATGCTATCATGAGTACACATATTAAAAGTAAAATGGAAGATGAATAGTTTACAGCATAAAGAAATATTTTCCATCTTCACAATCTATGGTTTCAGGTCTCCCCTAAGGCCTTAAAATGAAGTCTACTTGGTGGTCTCAGCTCTAACCCCTGGAGAATGTATTCCACATCTCCAACACAGAACACCTGATTCTGCAGAATTTGACACTTCTCTGCAGCCTCCACACAGAAGAAACAGAGGACTTGACATGCATGGAAATTAAATTATCGTTCACCCCTAGAGACATGCTGTCTTCCCAGGTCAGGGTTACATTAAGGTCAAATGAAGGAGCTCAAATTTCAACCAATTCTGCCCTAGCTGTGATTCAACAGAAAACACATCTTTTGAGTTCTTGACAATCTGCTACATTTTACATGATCCATCAAAAATAAAAATAGAATAAACACCAAGTAAATCACCTTAAAGGAAAAATAGTTTTGCATTATCAAACCAGGTGATTACCTTAAAAGGCAGGAATTGCCTCAAAAGTGTGAGTTTCCCACGAGTTCATAAATGAATAAATTCTGAGACAGTTATAAAAATTCAGCCTGTGAATTGGCAAAGACTGACCCTAACTGTTCAATATAACCTTCATAGAAACTTAAGAATTGTTCACTTGGTTTTGTTGATTATTAATTCACAACCCTACATAATATCTGAATGGCTGAGATGAAGTGAAAAAATAGAGCCTCTAGGACTCATCATTAAGGCCTTAATGAAAATATACAGGCACTTAAAATATGAGATAAAAATCCTTTTAATGAGGATTAATCATTGATATTCATGGGAGTCCCTTCAATGCATAATTACATTAAACTTACTTAAATGCTATATATTTTCAAAGATAATTCTTATTGCTGAAAGTAGACTATTTTACCTGTCCACTTCCACTCAATCCTTTCTTAACTGACATGTCCAGCCATCTTTTGACTGAAACAAGATAAACCTCAGCCGAATTGGGAAAGTTAAAAATACATATAACCCTAGTGCAATAGAATGTTTTCAGTTCATTCAGAGTACATTATGTTTCCCACACTCAGGCAAAGTTTGGAGCATTTAATGAATTTATGTAATTATGTCTACAAATGGGGGTGATTTGTTTCAAAGTCCTTGAAGGCATCCAGACTTTGAATGCAAAAGATATGAAAGTCTTCTGAATTCGTAGAGGTCACTACTCTACACTTCTTCATTTTGAGGGGCTGCCTAATCCAGGTCCTAGTTATTAAGCAAGAGAAACAATGTCAAGAAGCAAGCTTTCTTTCCTTCCTCACTGGAATTGACAACAGTATTAATCTGTGGATCCGCAGCCTCCGTTGAAGACCCACATGACTTAAACTGTGCTACCTTATGAGTAGCAGCAGGTAGATACAGTTAGACATGTGCGTCTTCAGAACACAGGCTACTCTTTCAATAATGTGCATGTACAGTTCGAAACCATATAATTATCATCAAGTTCCTTGATCAACTGCACTCATATTGTAATCATCATCTGCTAAATCAAACTGTCAAACTTCTTGCCACAAGAATTTGATGTCTTGTTCACGCCCAGTAAGTCCACATGGCTATGCAACTCTTCTTACTTTCAGAATTCAATCAGAAAAAAAAAGACTCCCAAGAAAGAGGAATACAAAGAAAAGAAATAGTGTTCCACAAACAGATTAACAAGAGCAATGTAAAGACAACATGTGATCCAGCTTACCTCTCACCTAAGACTGCTTAAGTATCTTTTTATTTGCCTAATGGAAAGGAAGCATTTTCAGCTAGTAGATATATAATATAATACACATGGAGTGTAAGTGATGTAACATATACAACTAATAAAATGAGTTGAATGTAAAATCATCAAATTACATGCAGAGTAAAGCTAGGTTTCCACCTCTATGGCTCAGCAGCACATCAGTATTAGACCAAAGGGAATTTCTCCCACCTTGTTCCAAAGAGGCTTTCCTACAACCTGGCATTTTGGAGGAGAAGCTTTCTTTCCATGGCAAAATTTTTCCATAATGGGTCTAGGTCCCCAGCCTAATCTAGCTCACTTTAGGTTTGAAAATCATTAACCTCAGGGCATCTCAGGCTTCACACATATGCATGCCCAAATGTGTACAAGGACAGAGCCACTCTTTCTGGTTAAAACTGCAAAGACCTCGTGAGAGGCAGAAAAGATGTCCTGACTAGACGTAGGCAGCCTCCCCCAAGCGAGTGTGGGCAGCGGCCTCAGCACTGCTAGAGGCAGCGCCCCCCAGAGAACTGCACTGACTTGTAGCACTCAACCTCCTGATCCCATCAGCACCACCTGAGGACAAAGTCCAGCTGGCTTTCTGCGTCCAGGAAAATAGAGACTAATCTGGTCAAAGCACAAAACCACAGAAAGTTCCTATTACCAAAAGGTAATATATATTCTCCAAGCAAATAGTATGCATTGCTTGCTCATTTCTTTTATTTTAGTTCAAAAGTTATAACAAGTAATATGTGATGATTATAAAATTATATATATATATGGGCACAGGTGCGGATGTAATTGTAGATGCAGACATAGGCATAGACATCAGTGTAGCTCAGGATGGTTTGTGTTATTTTCTGTTTTCCTTACATTAACAGAATCATTCTCTGTGTATTATTCTGGGATTTTTCTTAATTCTGGTTTATTAGGTATAATCTACATACAATACATTCCAACTGTTGTATGGTATAGTTCTATGAATTTAATCTACTGTTATGTAATCACCACCACGGTAGAATACTGAATATTTCCATCATCTCCCAGAAGTCTTCTTATGCCAGTTTGAAGTCAGCCTTTCCCCCACTTCCAGGCCAAGGCAACCATTGATCTGCTATCTATGAGACTTAACAATATGTCTTGGAAATTATTCTATGGGAATGGTAAAAATGGAATAAATTTTAGTGATTCTGCAAAATATAATCTGTGACATGCTTCATACGTTTATAACAGTTTTCATAGTACATTGGAAAGGGAACTACAGAATAGATTTGTACAATAGCCCTTTTATATTTTTCTATTTTAAGATCTATAGCAAATGCTAAACAAGAGCCATATGGATCACACAACTTTTCTCCAAAAAGATTACCAAGCATTAGGAAAAAATAGCAGCTGTCAATTTACCCTCCTTCAACTTGCTGAAAAGCACTGGGCATAGTTAATGAGGATTAGAGGAAAGGAGTGGAAAAAGGAAACATTAAAAACACTGTAAACTATTTTGCATATTTTTAAAATTATACTATGCATGATAGAGTAAAAATAAATTGAAGAGTTTCTCAGGGCCTGCTCTTCAGCTAAGAGGCCAGGTCTGAAAATAGTAAGAGAATAGCCAGAAGACAAAGGACTTGGAAGAACTTAGGGGGTATTTTCATCTTCATAGGTTCCTGATGCCAAAAAATGGAAGTTTTGAATCATTTCTTTAGCACAGCACAACCATGACCCTCAAATATCAGATTTAATATTCTCATTTAGCATTTCATAGCTTCTACAAAGTTCCAAAGGAGAGCTAATATATTTTTTTCCTCCAGATTAATTTTTTGGCAAACTAGAATGTCCCCAGAGGAATCCACAAGCCCTATTCATTCACATATGCAAAGAAAGCTAAGGTTATTGACTAACAAGCTGATAAACTGTAACCCAGCCAGCAGCTGTTTTCATGGAATTGCTTTGTATTGAAATGACAGAAGCAAAAATCCTTGCATTTTCTCTATGTGGATTGCATCTAGCGGAGTAAAGGATTACAAGAAAATAACAACGCTATTTTACAAAAAAAAAAAAAGACAACCCTGTTATACTTGTTTTGTGTATTCAGCTAAGCTTGTTGGCTTAAGCAGGTGTAATCTGATGGCAGACATATCACCTGGATGTTCCTGGAAGAGATGACAGAGTTTTAGGCTCATGGGTCAACTACAGGACAGTATTTTGGAAGTGCATGATAGGAAAGTGCAAGGATACTGTTCCAAAACTTATTCTTTTTAAGATGTACTTAAGAGCCAAAGATTCTGAGTATCTAGAGAGGGGGGTGCAAAATGTGCTTTCACCAATATGACAGCAAGAGTGTAGCAGTTTCATAGCAGGGAGACCCTTACTAAGGGGGAGGTTGTTTCTTTCACTCAAGCTGTTAGTTCTCCTATTCTGTTTTTCTGTCAAATTCAGTCCACCACAACACCGAAGGAAGAATAATTCCATTTCTTTGCTTATAAAGACTTTACTTCTACAATATAACACTCCAGCAAACACCACCAAGTGGAAGGAAACTTAGGAGGTCCAGCCCAGATTTTGTGGCCGAAGAGCTGCAGTTGTTGAATATTAGTGCCAGTATATCAGTTCGCCTCAGAGAACTACAGCTTCCAGCCACTGAGTACAAATAGCTCACTCACACAAAAAGGCTCACAGGTTTCCCTCCATCTGATCCACTTCAGCAACTCTAGTCTTAAAGGTTGGTATAGCAGGTGGACTGAGGAACACAAGCTGAGTGTCTTTGCTAAATGTTTTTTACAAATTTTTAAATTTTATCTTTGGTCGTAAGAGGGTGGGTTAGAGATTAATCTTCTTCCCTTCTTCTGAGGAAAGAAGATAGCATTTCTCAATTTGGGCGGCAGATTCAATTGAAGAGATGACTTAAGGATACAGATCTCAAGACTCAAGTAGGAATTGAATTTCAATATATCAACTAAATATTTATAATTGATGCTAAGGAAACCAGATCTATTGTTAATTTTAATTGAGCTATATTGCTTTATTGGCCATTGTACGAAAACCAATAATACCTAGTATGTACCTAGCACTTCATTTTGAACACGCTACACAGTTAACCCTTACAATAACCATATCAGGTAGGTAGTGATGTGCTTGCTTTGTATGATAAAATTGAGTCTCAGAGAGGTTCAGAGACGTGCCTAAGAACAAGCAGTTTTTAAGCAAGAGAACTGGAGCTAGAAGCCAGGTCTTCAATGTTTTAGGCCAGTGACATTCTATTATGCCACAGCTGTCTCCTAAGTTACTTAGTCCCCAAATAAAAACGTGGTAAAAGTTACAGAGAGTGAATTAAGGAGAAGGTTGGAATTTGCGAGACCCTAATGACTTCTAAAACTAGGTATTAAAAATGGTTCTCTAAGATCCTGAAGCCATTAATGAATTGATTTATTAATACTGGACTCCCTTTATCTTGCCTTAAATCCCCCAGGTTGAGTCATGCAGAATGTCCCAGACCCTGAAATAGGATATTTCTCAGTCAGTAGGAATCAGAAGATGGGAATGAGAAATGAGACCTTGCCTGTTGTTGAGAAGGAAAATCTCAGGGCTTTTGTTAGGCCCTGGGGATAATCTGGTTCCTGGTATTCAAATCATTCAATAAGAGGAACTGAACTTCTTAGAAGAAAATAGTATGCAGTTTCATTTACATATTTACTGAGGATATTTAGATAGATCAATAATTTAAATTTCTACTATAAATTAAACCTCAAGTACAAGATCAGAAGAAAATTAGATTGGTATCCAAAAGCAAACAAACCAAAAACACTTCATGATCAAAACAAATGACATTTTGTAACTCTAAGAAAGTATTTTTGGTATTCTGTGCTTGAGCCCCTAAGTATATTTATGTAAATATGAAACACTTGCTGATTTGGAGTAGCGTGTTAGAGACTATTTAAGATAGTCTCACTTTACTATTTAAGACAGTAAAGTGGGTCAGGCCAGGCTACTTATGCAATTTACTCAGAGAATTTGTATTTTGGTCTGGTCAGACTATGAAAATTCCTTTGCAATCAACATTTGTGTTCCCTGTTTCTCAATTTAATCAATTTGATAAAATAAAATGTCACCTAGCATGTTAATAGCCCTCTCTTAAAATCTGTCTTGTATAATTTTAGCAAATAAGCAAGCCCATATTTATTACTTTTGTCTACAATGTCTGTTTGACCATGCATACATATGAAGATAAAATTTTCACAGTTATTCTAAGACAGATTTTTGAAAACACTGAATAGATATAAGGGAAAAGCATTTCTTTTTAATGAAAGATATATTGATCCCAAGGCTTTCATTAGAAGTTACTTGTTTTTTTTTTTTTTCAATTTTTGGCCATGACACATGGCTCGCGGGAGCTTAGTTCTCCGACCAGGGATTGAACCTGCACCCTCGGCAGTGAAAGCGGAGTCCTAACCACTGGACCGCTAAGGAATTCCCTAGAAGTTAGCTTTTTAACTGAGGTGACTCTATTCTTTCTTTCAAAATTGTTCTATCAACTGTTTAGTTCTGCTTGTGATGGACTCAATAATATTGCTGACTGGCTTATTTCAGTGCTTAGTGTAGCATTACAATACCTGAGAATGCACAAAAAATAGCAAGACACTGTAAAAAGTCTGCCTTCTCCCCAAGGTTCCACCACTGCCACAACCACCACTTGACTCTGAGTTTATTATGCAAATATATTTACCTGTAATCCATACATATCATTGTCAATACCTTCATTCAACTAAGTCTAAGTATACTGGAGATTGAATTACTTCTTTCTTTCATTTATCCCAAAATCGCCTAAAAGAGGTTTCTATTCTGAGATGGTAATTAAAGAACTGTTTTTTGAATTTGGTCAATTCATTCTTTTGCCCTACCCTTGATTTCAATAAAACAAGATCTCGGCCTGAAGCACAGGGCACTCAGCCATCTTCAGAGTCACTGGATTATGACACGTATTACATATAATCCCAAATGCTGAAGTCCTTCCGACACTCCATTTTTTGGCAACTTAGCCTTTTGGTGAGAGTAAGTCTGCTTGATGGATGGTCCTGAACAGGAGTTATGTGATCTCTGGCCTTTGTGTGATAGAAAACATTTTTGGAAAAACAGTGTCTTGTGTAATCCATCATGAAACAACCTTTCAATTGATCTGTTGTGACTCTGGTCTTACCGCACCAACATAAATGTGCTTCAGATAATGTTAGTCCCAGTTCAGATTAAATTCTGCATTTGGCAATCCACCCACCATTGCCAGCTGGAACAAGGCCTCCTTTCAGCTAACAATACACATTTAAAATCCAGGCCCCGACACGGGACGAGCTATCTGTTGAACGCAGATCATGTGTGTGAACAGAGCAGATGTGGAAATACTGCTGCAGCCAGATTCACACTGCAGGCAGGAAAGGATTCAGGGGGCTCACTGTGGCCCAACTGTGCTGAGAGATCCAGAGGCCATATGGTCATCTCTACCAATTAGTGCTAAAAATGTCATTTGCAGTGTCAGATTAGGTGTTTTGTTTTTTCTTATTTTTGTTTCTTTTAAGTAGCCATATCACTTACAGAGAAGCCATTTTCTTACAATGTTTGTGTCGGTGAGAACAAGCAGAAGATTTTGGTGAGTTAGAAAATAGAAAACCACCTATTGCCCTTGAATTGCTTTTTGGCATTGCAAAGTTTTCATTTCTGTTTTGGCTGTGGTTACACAACCTAGAAGAAGGCAAACTGTGGGTGTGCTAATTACCTGATTACTTAAAATACAGATTCTTAAATCACTCACTCCTCCTCTGTTTCAAATAGCATACAATGAACAATCTGTTTGCAATAATAATAGGCATAAACATCTCCCACATCCCTCCAGCTAAAAGGATGCTGATACTAGAACTGCTGTGTTTACTTTGCACCTGAATTCCACTGTGGTGAGTATTTGGGAGATTCATATTCCAACAGAAGATTCCAAATGGCAGTCTGGCAGATGACAAAAAATACAAATGTAGTTCATTTTTATATTAATTTATAGGCAGCCGTGTCCCAAGCCCCTTGGGCATCCTAGCAAAATTAGGAAAAAGAAAAATAACTAGAAACACATCCAAGAGAAACATATCCAAATAAAACCAAGATCAGGAGCTCAAAATAAATGGTGCTGTGATGAATACCGCAAACTACAAGGGAAAAACAAAGCTTTAAATTACTGAGCCCTTGAGGCTGAAGAGGTGATTAACCAATTAACAGTTGCATAGTATTTTGGAGTTATAATAAAGCTTTCTATCAATGAGAGTTTTATGAGTTTGGAATAATGATTCACAAGAAGATGCCCTTCCCAGCCAGCCGTTTCCTGACTGCAGCCTGCAGGAATAATTCCAGCTCTGCAAACTGCTCCCAGCAGCTGAGGTAGGACCAAGAGCAGAACTTCCATTGCTTTATTTTAATCACGTTTCAAAATAAATTGACAAAAGTCAATAAATAGCTTCTGAAAAGGAAGTTGAGTAATTTCATCCTTTATACAAAGAAATTACCAGCTTTAAATGGGGGAATTAGACAGGTAGAAATTATAAAATGAAGAGAAGAAAGATTTTCTAAAAAAAAATCTATTAAGAAGTTAATTAGATAATTAACTATATTATGGATTACCTGAGAGTGATATGGGGATACTTTTTCCTAGAAATAGTGCAGTAGTATAAATCATCTTCATCTCAGAATACTTCTACATGGAATCTTTGATTCAAACCAAATTAATAGTGTTCATTTAAAGTCTGAATTTAAATGTTTGGATCCTCTTTATATGAAATTAAAGAAACAAGAAAACTTCAGGAAATTAATTGCATAATATTTTTGATGGGTGATTACATAATGAAATTCTGTCTTATGTTTCTGAGCCCTGAAACTAGCCCAGTATAAAGAGAACCTTAAAAATCTGAAAATGGGATTTAGGGTAGACCCATAAAGTTGTCACTGCCCTCTGTACCATACCAAAGAGATGATACAGAGACAAATTTTAGAGTACTGCTAAGATTGCATCTATAGTTGAGTTACTGAGACCTCTGTACAGGCATAACTGTCAATGCAGTACCATCATATGGAAACCATACAGCAACTATTTTAACAAGGTTTGCTTTCTTTGAATGACTGAAATTTGAATGTGAAAGTAAGAGGAAAATAAAACTCAAAATATACCATTAGCAAATTTGTTCAACATTTTAATTGAATAGATTGGGATCTCAGCCCACACTGAAACATAGATTCAGGCTTTAATCATACTTAAATTCAACTTTAAGTATCATATATTTGTCTTTGTAAACAAATTATATATTTCAATATACTAGATCTCAAACATATTTAAGCAAGAGAGCAATGTGTGTATACATATGCTTTTTAATGAAATCTTAAACAAATGTCAAATTTTTATCTTTTAAGCAGATAAAAATAGAACCGGTCTTAAGGAAGCAATACCAGGGGCCTTGTGCTTCTGGGTTTGGCTTCCTCCCACCTAGTAAAAATATCACATAATTATCTACTTGTTTTATCCTCCCACACCATCGTTAAGTTCATGAAGGCAGAAACTATGCCTGTCTTTTTCCTTTTGATATTCTGAATACCATACACAGTGCCTGACCATAGTTTTAATAGTTAAATTTAGAAGATAAAAGGGAGAGAGGGAGGAGAAGTGGGGAGAAGGGAGGGAAGACAACCAAAAGCTTAGAACTTAAAAAGTACCATTCACTATATTTATGTTTGGGTACTCAGGGCAGTGACAGGTGTAAACTGTACCTCGGATGGGCTTTTATAAGGCAAGCAGGAAGAGAAACTTTCAAAGAGATGTTCCTTGCACATTTCTCTGTTGTAATAGTCATCATATTTTATTTCAATGTCTGTGAACATATGTGCATCATCCCACAAGACTGTGCGCACCTCAAAGGTGATGACTATCTCTTACGCAAATTTGTGTCCTTGACAATTTGTACAGTGCCTAGGACATAGTAGGTACTCAAGAAATACTTGTTGAATGAATGATCTTTTTATCTGCTTGTGGAAGATTCTGTGGAAAAGATTGTATTTAATTATAAAATTTTCATATGAGATATATCAGTGTATATTTTGATTCTTATGTACACGAAAGCATGACTAGAAAATTTGTTATTAAATAGGATAAATATCTTTTGTTCAATAAAATAACTTATCCATTGGAATTATAAACGTTAGCTCTTTCAAAAATGCTTACTGCACAATTTTTTATAATTGTGGGAAATCAGAAATCAGCCAAATATCCAAAAATTGGATAATGGTCAATTATGGAAATGATTATGTATCTACCTGATGGAAATATTATATATCTATTTAGAGTTATAATTTTGAAGGCCATTTAGAAATGCTTGAAATAGTTAAGATATGCTTATTTTTTAAAGAAGAACATACACTCTAATGTGATGTCATACAATATTTCTATGACTTTGGCCAAATCATAATTTTTCTGATTGTTGGCTAATCTACAGAATGAGAAGCACAGTCTCTTTTGCAGTGGTATAAATTTATTTATAAATCAAAATTAATTTTATTCTATAATCTATAAATTCAATTATTCAAGGTACTTTAACTTCTGACTTATAAGAACACCTATTTCTCCTTAGTGAGGATTAAATAACATTCGCTTATTTATTCAGAGAGTAAAAATGGAAGGAAACTAAGGTTTTTGACCACTTTAATGTGGCAAGCATTATTCTGCTTTTACAGTATTTGATTATATGTGATTCCTCTTTCTCATTCTTTGGTATATGCCAAAAGAACAATGGATAAAGTCACCTCCCCAAGGTGCCTCCGGAAAATGATGTACTCAGATGTTAAGAATCTTGCCCTGCAGACTTATGGTTACCAGGGGGGAAAGATGTGGGAGGGAGGGATAAATTAGAAGTTGGGGACTAACATACACACTGCTGTATATGAAATAGATAACCAACAAGGACCTACTGTATAGCACAGGGAACTCTACTCAATATTATGTAATAACCTATATGGGAAAAGAATCTGAAAATGAATGGATTCATTATATGTATAACTGAATCACTTTGCTGTACACCTGAAACTAACACAATATTATAAATCAACTATGCTCCAATATTAAATAAAAATTTAAAAAAAAAGAATCTTGCCCTAGTCACAGACATGTGTACCCCATCTGTTTGTGACTTTGAATGGCTGTGAAATAATACCTATTACAATTTGGAATTGAATTAACACACAAAAGTGAGAAAGATACCCGGTTCTTCTGAAGCCCTAATTGAAACCCAAAATGATCCTTACAAATCAAAATAAAAGCAAATACTTGGCAAGAAGGTAGTCAAGAGAGAAAAACAAATACATCATGTGAATTCAGGATGAGGAAGAAAGGGTTTGCCACAGAGGCTAAGTGCCATTGTGAATCTTTAACTGAACATGAGTCAGCAGCACACGGCTATTATTTTAAAAACCAGCAAGATAGAGGAATGCACTAACAAGAACAAAACATGCAAGAACCCTGAAGCAATTGTCCTACTGGGCATTTGTCAGGCACTTATTAGAGTACTATATACAGTTTGAGGTCCAGAAACTAAAGAAGGCTAAGGAAACTTGGAGAGGAATGAGAGAAAAGCAGCAGAAGAGATTAAAAGTTCAATAAAAGGGTCTGGGAGGAACTGGAATTCATAGAGATTGCCTGCAAAAGAGTAACTTTTCTAAATGTTCATATAGTTACATGTTTTTCCCATAATCTTTGCACTTATCTAGGAGATTCTGCAATCTTCTCTTGGGCCCCTTTAGCCTTCTAATAACAATGGATTAAAAGTCTTTAGGTTGGCAGGGATAGGAAAAATAAATATTAGATGCTAACGGTGTCAGTTTGTTAATTAAAAAAAATTGTATAATCATCTGCAGAATATTCCTGGTACCTCAAACATAAGAAAATAAATTTCTTCTGTCAGATCTATTTTCCTTCTCATATCCCCTTGTCTTTTTTAGTGGTATCGTTATGCATCCAGACACCCAAAATTGACAGGAGAGATCTTTGACTTTTCCAGCTCCCTTACCAACTATTCCAAATTAATGATGTTACATTGATTCTACCTACTAGTAATTCTGAATTGACCCCCTCCTCTCCATTACTCCTGCTGTTACCTTTATCCAGGACCTCTTCATCTCTTACTTGGACTGTCACCATGGATTCCTACCATCAGTCTTTTTCTACTTAAGCTCATTTTCCACACTATCATTCAAAAAAACTTATTTAATTATATCCCTTTTCTGTTTGAAGACTTCGTCTGGCTCTATGCTTCTTAAGTGATCAATCAAAGCTTGTAGCACAACATGCAACATGCTTCATGTCCCTACCTAGCAGCTGGGTTAAATCCTTTTACATGTTTTCCAAGTACCCTATATTCCAGCCACAATGAAACTCCTTACCGCTTTGTGACTATGCTCCAGTCTTCTTTCATGTCTTCATGATTATACAGTGATTTTTTGCTCTGCCTGAAATGTTTCTGCCTTCTTTTGTATGTCCTGAACTCCTATGCATTTGCATTTTTTCAAAATTCATTTAAGATGTTACACCTCCCCAGAAACCCCATAAAACCCATGCTCAAAATCTAGGTTGCATTCCTTGCCTTTATGCACCCTTGTGCTTATTTCCTTCACATCACTCTGTACTCTATATCAGGTTAGTGTCTCTCCATCCAAGTTGTGAGCCCATTGAAAACAGAAAATATATCATTTGCTACTGTTATGTCTGTGTATTCTCAGTGCCTGGCACATAATGGCCAATCAATAAATGCTCTCCTCTTAAAAAATGTCTCCCCGCTAGACTACAAATGTCAAGTGAATATATCATGTGTTATCCATATTTTCATATTTATTGAATGAAACTTGAAAGAATGAACAATTTAGCATCATCAGTTACCAAACCTGGAAATTGTTTAGTTCTCCCGTAAGTTCCTTTTTATAAGCTGATCTTAAATTCCATTAATAACATGAACGTTGGGTTCTAAATAAACTACAGCATACCTCAGAAACATGACCTAATTTTCATTGGCTTTCACCTGCATCCCAGGAACTTAGCCTGGGAAAATTGTCATCAACTCAATCACATCTGTGGAGCTGGCAAAAGCTATGCAAAGAATAACTAGCTACATAAAATGTATGTGATGTTTCCTCTATCAAAAAAAAATATATATATATCAATTCTAGGTAAACATTGGCAGCAGTTACAGTTCTATCTGCCAGCTATCCCAAGGAAATATGTACTCTTTCAACCACTCATAAGCAGAAAATAAATAACATACATTATTCCTAAATTTGCTCACAGATAACCAAAAATACCTCTATCAAGAATTAGCCCCATAATGAGAAAACTCATTAAAATTACAGAATAATATTAAAAAAACCCAAATTCCCCAAAAATACATGTGAAGGAAAGATTTCTTCATACACACCACTTAAGAAAAAAGCTCTTTAAATTACTGAAATATATTGTTTACAATAACTATGCCTATTTAAATACATATTGGCCTAATTAAAAATTTACTGAAAATTCTAAAATATTAAAAGCTGTGTAACAGTTCTGGATTTACTGCAAATTTGATTCTTTTTAATTAATACTAGCTGACAAATTAAACTTAGATATAAATGAGTCATACATATATTTGCAACTTGAGAGATAACCTACGCTAGGTAGGTTCTTAGAAAAAACATTTCCTTCCTGTCTACATGCCTTCTTTGAAGATAAGGAAACAAACATCAGTGAAGAAATAAATTTTTAAATTTATTAGGTTAAATGTCAATTTTCTAAATATAGTTTAAATGTATGTATATTGCTTTCAATTTTAGTTATTGTTTAGAAATTGTAGCCACTGTTTTTGTTGTTTTTAATTGAGATGTCATTTATCTAGTGAAATGTGCAATCCTAAGTATAGTTCCATGAGTTCTGAGAGATAAACAGGTCTATTAACCTACAAACGATTAAATAAGATTAACCTTAAACAAGATTAAAACAATTTTTTTGCTTCACCCCAGACAGTTCCCTTAGGCCTTTTGCCTATCAATCTTAGGGGCGACCGCTGTTTTGATTTCTATCACTACAGAGAATGTAGTAAATGTATGTACTCTTTCTGTGCCTGGATTCCTTTCCTCAGCATAACATTTATGAGATTTATTCACATTGTCTGCCTATTCATTCATTTTTGTTTGTTCATTCATTTTATTGCTCTGTAATATTTAACTGCATGAATATATTGCTCTTTGTTAATCTAGTCTCCTGTTGATAGACATCTTTGTTGTGTCTAGGTTTTGGATATTAGGATAAAGCTATCCTTTTGTAGATGTATGCTTTCATTTCTCTTGGGTAAATGCCTGAGAGTAGAATTGCTGGATTACAGAAATTGCTGAATGTATTTAATCTGTGAGCAACTGCCATAGAGCTGCACAAAGTAGTTGCACCGTTTTGCACTCTAATTAGCAGTGTATGAGTACCAGTTGCTCTCCTTGCCAATATTTGCTATTCTCAATATTTGTTACTTTTAGCATTCTGTGGTTGTGAAAAGGTATCTATTTGAGGATTTAGTTTTCATTTCACTGATAAATAATGAGGTTGAACTTTTTTTAAAATCATCCTTCCTTTGTGTATCATTCTTACTGAATTACTGTGTACTTCAGTCTGCCCACTTTTTAATAGGGTGGTTTTTATTATCTATCATTGTGTAATATAAATTCTTCACATATTCTGATTACAATTTTTTAGATGTATGCATTTAAAATATTTTCTCCTAGTCTGGAACTTGTCTACTCATTTTTGTAAGGGGAAGCGGTTTTTTTGTTTTTTAACATCTTTATTGGAGTATAATTGCCTTACAATGGTGTGTTAGTTTCTGCTGTATAACAAAGTGAATCAGCTATACATATACATATATCCCCATATCTCCTCCCTCTTGCATCTCCCTCCCACCCTCTCTATCCCACCCCTCTAGATGGACACAAAACACCGAGCTGATCTCCCTGTGCTATGCGGCTGCTTCCCACTAGCTATGTATTTTACATTTGGTAGTGTATATATGTCCATGGCACTCTCTCACTTCATCCCAGTTTACCCTTCCCCCTCCCCATGTCCTCAAGTCCATTCTCTACGTCTGCGTCTTTATTCCCATCCTGCCCCTAGATTCTCCAGAGCCACTTTTTTTTTTTAGATTCCATATATTGTGTAAGCATATGGTATTTGTTTTTCTCTTTCTGACTTACTTCACTCTGTATGACAGTCTCTTGTAAGGGCAAGTTTTGACGAGCTTTAATGTTGGTGAAGTTCATTTAATCATTGGTTTTCTTTCACGTTCTAATTAAGAAACCTTTGACTATCCAAAAGTTGCAAATACATTTTCTTGTTTCATACCAGAAGCTTTATGGTTTTAACTTTACATTTAGGTCTATGATTAATCACAGATTATTTTTTGTGTATATTATAAAATACTTGTCAACATTGATTTTTTTTTAATCTGGATGGAGATCCAGTTGATATAGCACCAAAAGCATTTTCCTTTCCCAACTGAGTTGCTTTGATACCTTTACTGATAATCAGTTAACCATATATATGTAGGCTATTCCTGGACCCTATTCTGTTCCATTGAGCTATTTGCCTTTGCCATAATATCTTGATTGCCATAGCTCTAAGTCTTAAAATCAGACAATGCCAGTCCTCTGGAACTTTGTTCTTCTTTTTCAAGATTGTTTTGGCCATTCTATGTTCTTTGCATCTACACATAAATTTTAGAATCAATTTATCTATTTTCACACACAAAAAAAAATCTAGCTTGGGATTTTGTTGGTATAAGAATAAATCTATAGATAATTCTGAGGAGAACTGACATCTTAACAATCCATTAATATGGCATATATTTCTACATTTATTTTTATATCATTTCATTTCTTTCGACAATGTTTTATACTCTTCATTATAGAAATCTTCCATATATTTTTTTTAACTAATTCCTCATCTTATATTTTACAATGTTATTGCAAATAACATGTTAAAATTTAATTTTCTTGTTGTTTGTTACTAGTTTACATAGATAAAATTGATTTTCATATGTTGATCATGCATTCCATGAGTTACTAAATTTACTTTTAGCCTGAAGTGCTGCAGTAAGCACCACCTGAGGTGACTAAAATTTGAGTAAAAACTCATAGTCTTACTTGTATGAAGAATTAGAAGACAGAATTCAGAGGGATCAAGACAGCTGTGAAATGAGGAAAGGAATATGAACTTGGTACTGGGTGCCTCAAGTTCTGTGTATAAATTCTTGAAATTCCTAAATTATCCATGCACTGGATAAACTCAAACAGATCAGCTAAAAAGCAAAGATTTTAGCTGTTGGCCATTGCGGGGGAGTCACAGTATGATGTTTGAGTCCATTTATGCTACCTGTCTGATAAAGCAAAAAGAAATCAATACTTTGAGGAATGTAACAGAATCTCTAACCTCTACAATGTGTTATTCACAATGTCCAGGATTCAGTATTGATCATTGGGCACTGCAATGTTACATTGTAGTGAATCTGGATTATGCGGTCAACCTTTAAAGAGTGTTCAGTTTTGTCCTGCAGGCAGTTAATTTACTGATGACTCACCAGGAACCTGTCAAGATTTGGTTCTATGCTTTGTTAAGGCAGGTCTAAAGCAGCCCTAGGGTGTGGAATTACTTATAACATGTCACATTTGGGGGACTTCAATTAAATATTGCTTTTTTACACCATCATTCCAGAACCAAAATTACAAAATGTTTTTATAAAAGTTCATTTAAATATATTAGCCATCTTTTTAACTAGAGACTCCAATTAGCTTCCATTTTACATTTAAACTGAAACCATATGTAATACTTTTACTGGAATTCCTTAATTGTCACCTGGAATAGATGTTCCCTGGAAAATCTGAAAAGTCCAATAGTCAAACCAAGTGCCAATATGTTATGCCTGCCTTAAAACACTTCTTATATAAATGACTCCTTTCTTTTAAATCCTTTCTTTTTAGAACTCCAAGGAAATACCAAAGAGGAAGCCTACTTCTCAGTTCTCCAAATGAGAAAAAAATAGTTTAAAATTTTATCATCATCTTGGGTCTAAAATAAGTTATCTCACAATTGACAAAAGAGTATCCAGGTCCTGTTCAAAGAGCTTGATGGTCAACAAGAGCTTGATGATAGACAGAGGTCTACTCCACTTAAGATAGGATGGTATTGAGTTTGACCTCCAATTATTCTAGGACCTTTGAAATAGTGCAAGGAGACACCTCACCCTCACCTGGGAAGGGGCAGAGAACCAGTGCTGATAATGTTATTATTATTTTAAGTTAGCTTAAGTAGACAATAAAAGCATTTCATTGAAAATGAATATGGTCATCTGTCTCTAATAAAATATAATTATAATGTAACCTATTAATTAATAGAAGGCTGTCAAAAAGGAAGGAGTTTCCCCTGATATTTGTCACAAAGTAGCCTAAATCTCTAACACCTAGTGCAAAAGTGATCTCTTCAAACACTGTTTTATAGGAAAATGTTTATTTTATCTATTTGTTTTGTTTTTAAAGAATATGCTAGCAATGGATTAGTAAAAACATGTTCCTTGTTAAAATTAGAGTATTTTCAGTAACATATTCCATAATGAGCAAACAGGCAGCCCATTTGGATTATAGCCAATCTCTTTCAATCCAATCCATATATGTCCCATAGGTATTTTAAGAGTAAGATATCATTACTATTTCTCATGTTGCATTTTAAATGATCACAAGAGAATAGGGGAAATGAAGCAATGAATAAAGAACATTTTGTGTGATAGAAACACTTAATTACACTGCTTTAAAAATTAGTGTTATTGTTGTGCTATTCAAATTATAGTATAATATTTGTAGCAGAGCACCTTGGCTTGTAGGCAGGAGCTGTGGTCTGGGTGCTGTGGGCAGGAGGAAGTAAGCCAATGCTCATGGGGTTTTGTTTTTGCCTGGAAGAAGAGAGAAAATTTGGGGGCAGGAACCCTGAAGGGAACAGAAATGAGGATAATGAAACGGAAGAGTTGACTTTCATTCTCTTACCTCCTAACCAGCCTGACAGGCAGGTTTTGAGCCTTTGTAAGAGTTTCAGGGCCAGCAGCTGAAGGGATGGTATGAATGAACAACTGTGAAACTGAGAAGACACAGTAGGGCCTGAGGGTTCAGGGAATATATGCAGCACAGAGTTAGGGAAAGGCCAGTGCCTGCCTCCTTGAGCCTACTACCTTCAAAACTACAGACCCCCCATGCTAGGGGGCCCCTGACAGAGCCTAATTGTAGGGAAAGATCTTACAGAGAGCAGGCAGAGGTGGCAGGAATGAGGATGACACTGGGTCATTAATGAGGACTTAGAAGCTGGAAGAGTCCTGCCAAAGACACAGAGGAGGTTTTAGAAAGGACCCACATTCCCATGGGAGCAAAGCTGGCATCCACGAGACCTCATTTATGCTCACAGGGTGGAAATACCTGGAGCTTTTAGATTATACTCACAAGCATAACTTAGAAAGTTGCATCCATGTATGCACAAGTATTCACATACGTTTCTACATCAGATGCACACTACTTTTCTTCCTGAAAACACCTTCTCTGACTATCAGTGACTGCAGGTAAATGTTAGCTCATCTGTGATATCAACCCCTAGGTCTTCTTTTATTTTTCACAGCAGCAAATTCTTCCACAGACAGACCTTCACTCAGAGGTACCCATGTGTATTAGTCAGGGTCCTCCAGAGAAACAGAACCCAATGTGAGACATATAGATATATATAAGAAGAAATTTATTACAGGACTTGGCTCACATGGCTATGGAAGCTGGGAAGTCCCATAATCTGCCCTCTGGAGAACATGGGAGCCAGTGGTGTAATTCAGTCCCAGCCTGAAGGTGTGAGCATCAGGGGGCCGATGGTATAGAGTCCCAGTCTGAGTCTGAAAGCCCAGGAATCAGGGGTGCTGATGTCTGAGGATAGAAGAATGATGTCCCAGCTCAAGAAGAGAGAGTAAATTCATTCTTCCTTTGCCTTTTTGTTCTATTCAGGCCCTCAATAGGTTAGACGATGCCCACTAACATTAGTGAGGGTGGTCTTCTCTACTCAGTCTACTGATTCAAAAGCTCATCTCTTCAGGAAACACCCTCACAGACACAACAGAAATAATGTTTTACCAGTTATCTGGGCATCGCTTAGCCCAGGAAAGTGGATACATAACATTAACCACCTCACCACCCTTCCATAATTCCCTAAGAAAACTACATCTGTCCTTTTATTCTATTCTTTGTTTTCTAATACTTCGAAATGACAACAACAAAGTTACTGAATACACATTTATTGAGTATGGATGCTATATCGTGCCTTATGCTTTGTGTAATAGAAGCTATCCTCTGCCTGCAGGGAGATAAAAATCTTGTAAGGCAAAGGGGATATTACATAAATAACTAGAAAACAAGATGGAATGTGATAAGTAAATTAAAGAGGTACCTAGAACATGAGCGTTCAGAAAGAGACACGTAATGACAACAATAATATCCAACATTTAAGAAGCACTTAATACATGCCAAATGCTATTCTAAGTGCTTTATATCTGTTAATTCATTTAATCTTCGCAATAACCTACTAAAATAGTTACTATTATCCCCATTTATTTCAAAGAGCACACTGAGGCATATAGAGGTTTAGTAACATGTCCAAGGTCACACAGCTAAAAATTATCAGAGCTGGAGAACAGAACAATAATAATTCACTACATAAAACAAAGGAAAACTCAAACTTTTAAGTTGAATTAGACACAGTAAAGGGCCGCTGAGAATTTTCAAAAGTCTCCTTCAGCTTTTCATTTTTCACAGATTAAACTTAAAATTTCTTAAATACAACTGCTCCAGATTATGCACAGTTTCTTATTCAATTTTGTTTTTCTATGCTTTCAACATTGTTTTTGCACTGGTATTGTTTTAACTTTTTTCTTTATAATCAGAAGTATTTAAGACGATGAGTAAAGCAGACTTCTATAGGCCAGCCTGGAAATATTTCTAAAAATATTTCTAAAAAACAGATTTCTAAAAACCAATTTACAAATGAACATTTGAAACACCACTTCCTTGTGAACTGAGAATGTCTAAATAGGTAGATGTGTGTTCATTAGTATGTGCTGGGCTCTGGGCTGGGTACTGAAGTGTACTAAGATGAATTAAGCAGAGATACTGACTTCAAGGGGGTTTTAGTATTGTTTCTAATATAGATACTATCTTCTTAGAGTTTCTAGTATGTGAGAGAAAATAAGACAAGTAAATAAATAATTATGATTTAAAATAAATGAACTACTGCCATTAAAGAGAAGCAAAAATTTCCATGTTAATTTGGAGAAATTCTATGTTGGACATCAAATATTAGTGAAGACCTTTTGATTCATGACAACAAACTAACAACATGCTTCTATGAAAATTGAGCGTCATTGGTCAAATATTCCTGCTGTTAAGTAATTGACATTTATTGCATTTAAGCAACAAGAAAGAGGAAGTATCCCTTAAAACAAAACAACGAAACAAAACAACTAGCAGAAAAACTAGGAGACCACCTGCACACAGGAGAAATTTGCAGCACTATGCTTCTGCTTAGTGAAGAGTTTTTGCCCCATCTGGGGAAAAAGCAGTTGTAGTATAAGTATCCAGTTCCTCTTCCCTCCCATTTCCTCCCAAGTTATACATGTACCCATACATACGCATACACACAATACTTACACAACTTTAGAAAAAAGCATATTTACTGAGTAAATAATAACTTTAAGTATATTCCTTTATCTTTGGAAATCAAAGATGCACATACTAAAAGTACATCTTTCATATAATTTATTTCTAAAATTGGCATCTGAAGTGAAACAATCAGATCATAATATCAGTATTTTAAATGATCACATCTTGAAATTTCATGTTATATCATAAAGAAATTCCTATATGGTAGTTAAAAGATTTTTTTAGTTGACCCCAATGGATTTTGTAGTTTTCATCAATTAACTGTCTTATTAAGGAAAATTATTTCTGCCTCTTGCTTATTATCCATAAAGGAATCATTGTATTGAGCTTAAAAATCATTTTTATCTACTGTTCCCATTTATAATTTCCTATGAGAAATAACTTTCTTTTCCTTGATTACCAGGAAAAATGTAGCTTGAAGTAATCCTTGGGAGATAACATGGGGATTATAGAAAACCTGTGATTTAGAAACTGGATAAATTTAATCAGAATCTCATTTTAAATTAAGAATTAACAGGAAACTATCCCCCCACCAAAGACAGCATACTTAAATCTCCTTCCTCAGATATTATCATTATTTAAAATTGTGGGAACTCCAATATGAAAGTGACTGTGCACTTCCAAATTAAATCACTCTGAATCAAATTAAATTCAAATACACTCTGATTACAACAAGTTGTACCTGCAATTTTGACCAAGAATGGAATTACTTTAGAGGTGTTAACATTTCATAAAACTTCCAACACCTTTTCCCCTCACCTTTGACAGCAGTGAAAACTTTTCCTTTCATTTTAAGTCATTGTTTTTCAAAGGAAATTTGATTTTGCACATTTCTCTGGGTAAATAGAAGCTTCTGTTAAAACAAACATCAAGAGTTATTCTAAGTAATTTGGGGCATAAATTTCTTTTAATGCAGCATTTCAGAGCTGGAACTCTTTGATAGCCATACAGAATGAGGAGCTTGAAAGATTTTTGTTCTTAATTTATAGTTCGTAATTTTCTGTTGGAGTCTAAATTTAAGACAGTGGTTTCTCCCTTTTGTAATTTAAGTCTGAGATATCTTGGTAAATTCTTTCTGGTTGGAACTCTGTAACACTTAGAATGAATGAAATCATAACACTATGGATACTTGGCTGCTATTTTCACACAGATTTATTTCCAGAAAGTGTTTTAAGAAGGATTGAAAAAACAATGGGCCTTTAAATTACAATTCAATTACAGTAGTGAGATTTAAAGAAAAATTCAGGGTGAGTAATTTTTCCCTTAGTTATAAGGACATGTTTAGGAAAATGTATTAATTAGTGAAGCTACCATTTAGTGGTTTCTATTCCCCTTGAAATGTCTCCTGACTTTCTTAAATAAGGGGCTTGATTTATTTTGCCACTATAAAACTAAAATAGATTTATTTATGTGATTAATGATCTGCTAAATTATAAATAACCATGATTTCTCAAAATGGTCTCACGTAGGGCTTCCCTGGTGGCGCAGTGGTTGAGAATCTGCCTGCCAATGCAGGGGACACGGGTTCGAGCCCTGGTCTGGGAAGATCCCACATGCCGCGGAGCGGCTGGGCCCGTGAGCCATGACTACTGAGCCTGCGCGTCTGGAGCCTGTGCTCCGCAACGAGAGGCCACGATAGTGAGAGGCCCGCGCACCGCGATGAAGAGTGGCCCCCGCTTGCCGAAACTAGAGAAAGCCCTCGCACAGAAACGAAGACCCAACACAGCCATAAATAAATAAATAAATAAGTAAATAAACCCAAAGTTAAAAAAAAAAAAAAAAAAGGTCTCACGTAGCAAAAACATGAACAGAGTATACAGAAGGATTCTTCTGTGTAAGAACTAGATATGGAACATTTTTTCACTGTCCTGCTTTAAAAATGTAAAATGTACTTCCAAAAGAACTTCTTTGGCAAGACTCAGAACTATATTTTCAAAATTTTACTTTTTTTGTTGAAGCATAACATACATTCATACTCTAAAGTGCACAAATCTTAAGTGTACAAATTTTTATAATGATCACTTGTAACCACCATCCAGATCAAAATATATCATTATCAGAACCCTCATCCCCTCAGTGGTCACCACCACCACCTAAGGCAAGAACTTTAGTGTCCAAATTTTATCATTGAACATTATTTGTGAGGTTTATCCTTCTTGTTCCATGTCTAGAAATTCATTATTTTCCCATGCCATATTGTATTCCACTGTATGAATAAACCACAGTTTAGTTATCAACTGTAATTTTGAAGGACATTGAGTCATTTCTAGTTCAGACCAGTTTAAATCATGCTGTCATGAATGTTCTTGAAAGTTGGTGCAAATACGTATTCCTTTCTATTGCATATACATCTAGGAGTGGAAATGGTGAGTCATAGGATATATTTACCAGATGCTGCCAGACATTTTTTCACAAATGACTTTTAAAGCAGTGTATGAAATATCCAGATTCTCCACATTATTGCCAACACTTGGAATATATATATATGTAAATTTTTACCATTCTGCTGGGCTTGTAGTGGTATCTCATAGGGTTTTAAAATTTTTCTTTTCCCTGATAAATAATGATGTTGAACCTCTTTTCACATATATATTTTATATATGGATTTTTTGGTGAGGTTTCTATTCAGATTTTAGGCTCATTTACTTTATCTGTTATTTTGTTATTGATTTGTAGAATTGATATACATAAAGGAAATAAGTCTTTTGTTAAATATATTCACATATCTTCTCAACTCCATGACTTGCTGTTTTTTGCTCTTATTGGTGTCTTTTGATGAACAAAAGCAGTAATTTTGATAAAGTCCAATGGATTACTCTTTCCTTCATTGTTTAAACATACACTGTTTATGTACTATTTAAGAAGTCCCTGCCTACTCTTAAAGTTATGATGATATTCTATATTAGCTACTAGAAGCTCTATTGTTTTACCTTTCATATTTTGATGTATGCTGTAAGGCATGTGATCGTTTTATTTTATGAATATACAATTAATTCAGTATCTTTTATTTTTAAAAAACCTTATCACTCACACATTGCAATAGCACCTTAGTCATAAATCATGCTGTCATTCTCTCTGTTCCATTGCTCTTTATAATTATTATTGTCCCAATACCACACTGTCCTAATTGCCACAGCTTTAAAATGTCTCAATATCTAGTCATTCAAATTTTCAACTTTTATTCTTCATTTTCAAGATTGTCTTGGCTATTGTTGACATTTTGCACTTCCACATAAGTTTCAGAATCCCTTTTTTGAGGGACTTCCCTGGCGGTCCAGTGGTTAAAGCTCCATACTTCCACTGCAGGGGGTGCGAGTTCAATCCCTGGTCGGGAACTGAGATCCCTCATGCCAAGTGGCATGGCCAAAGGGAAAAAAAAATGACAGTAGAATCACCTTTTTGATTTCTCTCAAAACACCTTGCTGGAATTTTATTGAGAAGGTACTGAATCTATTAATCTGTTTGGGGAAAATTGACATTTACACAGTATTAACTCTTCCAATCTCCTCTGTATTGCTATGTACAAATCACCCCAAATCAGTGACTTAAAACAATAACAATCATTTCTTTTCCTTATGAATCTGGGAATAGAATGGGCTCAGCCAGAGTTCTCATGAAGTTACAGTCAAACAGTGGCTGCAGCAAAGGTCAGTTCCTTGAAGGCTTCTTCACTCCATGTCTGGTGCCTGAGCTGGAAGGACACAAACAATTGAAGCCATGAACAGCTAGAGTCCCCCATGAATCGCTTTCCATCTCTCTGTATTTGTTTTCTATTTCATGAATTTCTGACTTCATCCTTCTTGTTTTCTTTATTCTTCTTTCTTCGGCTTTAATTTGCTTTTCTTTTTCATACTGACATATAGGCTTATATAACTGACTTTTCAGTGTTTTTCTTTTCTAAGATATACATTTAAGTCTATAAGTTCCACTGAATACTTTAGCTGCATTTCACAATTTTTGATATATCATATTCTCATTACTGTTTTTCAATGTATTTTTTCTTGTTTTGTTTTATTTATTTTTTAAAATTTTTATTAGAGTATAGTTGATTTACAAAGTTGTATTACTTTCTGCTATACAGCAAAGTGAATCAGTTATACATATATATATACCCACTCTTTTTTAGATTCTTTTCCCACATAGGTCATTACAGAGTATTGAACAGAGTTCCCTGTGCTGTACAGTTGGTCTTTATTAGTTATCTATTTTATAAATAATAGTGTGTATATGTCAACTCCAGTCTCCCAATTTATCCCTCTCCCTTTTCCCCCCTGGTAACCATAAGATTGTTTTCTACATCTGTGACTCTATTTCTGTTTTGTAAATAACTTCATTTGTACCTTTTTTTTTTTTTTTTAGATTCCACATATAAGTGCTATTATACGATATTTGTCTTTCTCTGTCTGACTTACTTCACTCAGTATGACAATCTCTAGGTCCATTCATGTTGCTGCAAATGACATTATTTCATTCTTCTTTATGGGTGAGTAATATTCCATTATATATATGTACCACATCTTCTTTACCCATTCATCTGTCAGTGGACATTTAGGTTATTTCCATGTCTTGGCTATCATGAATAGTGCTTCTATAAACATAAGGGAGCATGTATCTTTTTCAGTTATAGCTTTGTCTGAATATATGCCCTGGAGTGGGATTGCTGGATCATATGGTAACTCTATTTTTAGTTTTTTAAGGAACCTCCATATGGCTGCACCAATTTACATTCTCACCAACAGTGTTGGAGGGTTCCCTTTTCTCCATACTCTCTCCAGAATCTGTTATTTCTAGACTTTTTAATGATGGCCATTCTGACCAATGTGAGGTGGTACCTCATTGTAGTTTTGATTTGCATTTCTCTAATAATTAGCGATGTTGAGCATCTTTTCATGTGTCTACTGGCCATCTGTATATCTTCTTTGGAGAAATGTCTATTTAGGTCTTCTGCCCATTTTTTGATTGTTTTTTTGTTATTCAGTTGTATGAGCTGTTTGTATGTTTTGGAAATTAAGCCCTTGTGGGTCACATCATTTGCAAATATTTTCTTCCAGTCCCTAGGTCATCTTTCCGTTTTGTTTATGGTTTCCTTTGCTGTGCAAAAGCTTGTAAGTTTGATTAGGTGCCATTTGTTTATTTTTGCTTTTACTTCTATTGCCTTGAGAGACTGACCTAAGAAAACATTGGTATGATTTATGTCAGAGAATGTTTTGCCAATGTTCTCTTCTAGGAGTTTTATGGTGCCATGTCTTATATTTAAGCCTTTAAGCCATTTTTGAATTGATTTTTGTGTATGGTGTTAGGGTGTATTCTAACTTCATTGCTTTACATGTGGCTGTCCAACTTTCCCAACACCACTTGCTGAAGAGACTGTCTTTTCTCCCTTGTATATTCTTGCCTCCTTTGTCGAAGATTAATTGACCATAGGTGGATGGGTTTACTTCTGGGCTCTCTATTCTGTTCCATTGATCCATATGTCTGTTTTTGTGCCAATACCATGATGTTTTGATTACTGTAGCTTTGCAGTATTGTCTGAATATGAAATTGTTCTTTGCATATTGATCTTGTATCCTATAACCTTGCTAAACTCACTTATTAACAAATGAACTGTTGATGCACACAAAATAGATGAGTGTCTCCAATCTGAGGTGAGCAAAAAAAGCAAGACAAAGGATTGTGCATGTTTCAAGATTCCATTCATATCTACTTTGAAAGAATGCTAACTGCTCTGCAGTGATGGACATCAGATCAGTGATTGCCAGCAGATGGGAGTGGGGCACAAAGGAGCAGGAGGCAGGGAATGCAAAGGGGCACAAAGAAACTTTTCAGGATGACAGATATATTCATTATTGTGATTGCAGTGGTGGTTTTATGAGTTCATACAGTTGTGAAAATTTATCATGTGTATACTTTAAATATGTGCAATTTATTGTATGCCAACTGGACTTCAATAAAGCTGTTAAAAATATTTTTACATATACAGACACTTTTTTTTTTTACATCTTTATTGGAGTATAATCGCTTTACAACGGTGTGTTAGTTTCTGCTTTATAACAAAGTGAATCAGTTATACATACACATATATCCCCATATCTCTTCCCTCTTGCATCTCCCTCCCTCCCACCCTCCCTGTCCCACCTCTCTAGGTGGTCACAAAGCACCGAGCTGATCTCCCTGTGCTATGCGGCTGCTTCCCACAAGCTATCTATTTTACATTTGGTAGTGTATATATGTCCCTGCCACTCTCTCACTTTGTCCCAGCTTACTCTTCCCCCTCCCAGTATCCTCAAGTCCATTCTCTAGTAGGTCTGTGTCTTTATTCCCGTCTTGCCCCTAGGTTCTTCATGACTTTTTTTTTTTTTTAGATTCCATATATATGTGTTAGCATACGGTATTTGTTTTTCCCTTTCTGACTTACTTCACTCTGTATGACAAACTCTAGGTCCATCCACCTCACTACAAATAACTCAATTTCGTTTCTTTTTATGGCAGAGTAATATTCCATTGTATATATGTGCCACATCTTCTTTATCCATTCATCTGTTGATGGACACTTAGGTTGCTTCCATGTCCTGGCTATTGTAAATAGAGCTGCAATGAACATTGTGGTACATAACTCTTTTTGAATTATGGTTTCCTCAGGGTATAGGCCCAGTAGTGGGATTGCTGGGTCGTATGGTAGTTCTATTTTTAGTTTTTTAAGGAACCTCCATACTGTTCTCCATAGTGGCTGTATCAATTTATATTCCCACCAACAGTGCAAGAGGGTTCCCTTTTCTCCACACCCTCTCCAGCATTTATTGTTTGTAGATATTTTGATGATGGCCATTCTGACTGGTGTGAGGTGATACATCATTGTAATGTTGATTTGCATTTCTCTAATGATTAGTGATGTTGGGCATCCTTTCATGTGTTTGTTGGCAATCTGTATATCTTCTTTGGAGAAATGTCTACTTAGGTCTTCTGCCTATTTTTGGATTGGGTTGTTTGTTTTTTTGATATTGAGCTGCATGAGCTGCTTGTAAAATTTGGAGATTAATCCTTTGTCAGTTGCTTCTTTGCAAATATTTTCTCCCATTCTGAGGGCTGTACAGACACTTTAAACCATTTTTTCAGCTCTCTTCATTTTGACTGTCTTTCAAAACAGAACTCACATGAAAAAGAGGCACCACTATTTACCAGCAGCAAGAATAAACAGAATGAGAGTGTATGGTGAGTATAAGATCAACCTATATGTAATATTTCAGTGTTCTGAACTTAAATATAATCTCAAGTCTGGCAAGATAAAACCACAGTACTAACACAGACATCATAAAGCTTTTAAAACTTCTGGTATATTAAGTATTTCTCACAAAAGAATATTTTGATAAATATTTATATTTGTGTGTACATAAATACATATATACTAAAATATAAAAATATAAAGACTATATATGAGTATATATAATATTATATATAAAAATATATATAATATAGAAAATATAGAGGTTCTGTTTTCCTTAATATACACATGCGTTTTAAAAGCAGAGCATGAACTTTATTTCTTTTATGGAATGTTTCCTGGATACATAACACTGACAGACCCAAATACCAAGTTATACCAATGGTGGCTCTCCACAACCAATTCAGCAAATGTAACAAATGGAAAGAAAATATTTACACTAACTCCTTTGAATAGAGAATGGGATATTGAAAAAGAAATAAAAGACAAAATTTCCAATTATAATTGGGCCAATTTTCAATCTTGGATTAAGTTATTCATTTGGCCTATATTAGTTTCATTTTCACTCAAATAAACTCTCAGACTTCAAATTTGCTTTGGTCCAGGAGAGGACAATGAACCACAACCTTCCCCTCATAGATCTCCCTAATACTTCTCAGTACCTCATGTATCACCATACTATCAGAAAATAAATATCCAATATAATCTATATCTCAATACTAGCAGTGACCATGTCAAGAAAACGAGGTAATCTTTTTTTTTTTAAGTATTTACGTTTACTATTTTGTGATTGAGGTCAGTTCTGGTATGTAATTAGATCAGATAATTATCCATATATATCAGCTAGACAGCCCAAATGATTGATATCTCTCCACTAAGCTCCTAGTATATGTGACCATACAGTTATTAAAGAAGCCAAAGACAGTAGGAAGAAATTTAAACTTTGAGTCAGAGAATACAAAGTTGTGTTCTGATCCTTCTGGTTTTCTAATTTTGTGACGTTGAAAAAAAAAATCACAGTGTTTGTAAGTTTCAGGTTTTTCTGCCCTAAGAAATGGGAATGATATCATATCATAACTCATTGTGCATATTTAATGAGGAAATGTGCACGTAAAGTGGTTTTTAAACAACAAAGTACCATGCATACACATACAAAAGGTATTGTTATCTGATTAGTAGGGGAAACAGAAGAGTGTGCATTCCTATTTTGGGTCTTTCTAATTTCCTTCCATTAGTAGGTTCATGAATTTTTATTTCTTACTGAGGATAACTCCTATATTCCCCTTAAAAAGTGGCTTCAGGGCCTGAGATGAATGGTTTTCCTTCCCTATATAAATTCAAATTTGAAGAGATAGTCAACCTTTCAAGCCAACTTGAAAAATAAGTATTTACCATAAGATTATAAACTCAACAGTCTGTGACTTTACTGCCAGGATGACTTATGAAAGCGTTTTGCATAACTGACATAAATGATGCTATGTTGACATGACTTCATGAAAGACAAGATGAAGAAATTAAAGGTGCATGATGCAGTCACCTTGGCATCAGTCACACCATGAAATAAATCATGGATGGTTTAATTTGAACCATTAAACATCTGATGGCTTTTTTTCCCATTTGAAAATAATTAAAGAGCCATTTATTTTACTGTTTGATTAGTCTTTTATAATTTATTTCCCCAACAATTTGGTCATTAGGATAGCAATGACTTTCACACAAATGACAAGGCATGTCAGCACAAATATAAAATTTCTGCAAATAGCATCCAGTAGTTAATCATATGCTGGATCCACAACTTCTATTCTGGATGTATGAAATAGAGCGAAGATGGTTTGTTAACAGGAATGAGCTCACTGGCAAAGATCACAGAGAGTTCCAGGCAAAGACTGAAATAATGTATAATTACATAAAGCGTCCTTTCCTAATCTTCAGTTGCATAGTGGAAAGGGAAAAGGGTGGGATAGCAGAGGAAGGAGAGTGCTGTTCGGTCAGGGACAGAGCACTATGAAGTAATGTGAAAAGCAGTAACTAGAAACTGTTTTGAGATTATTCACCTTTTGACCCCATTTTATGTTCTTAAGATACTGTTTGAACCTAGCTTTAAATTTATGATAGACTTTATTTTAGGAGAACAGTTAGAAAAGAAACAAAGGAGTAAATCCTGTTGACTGGTGTTGCATCAATGTATGAGAAAAGGGAGACATGGTGACACAGACTTCAGGACACAATTTGGATACTGCAGCATGATTCCTATTCTGGCTTGCCATGTCCATATTCTAAAATAAGTGTCCATCAAGCTCTTCGTGGTAGACTGCATGAGCTGACTATGGTACATGTGGTCAACACGAATGGATCACTATGAATTGGGCATGGGAGTCACTTCTCTCTGTTTAACCCATGCATTATCCATTTTTAGATGGTATGAAATAAAATTTTTTCTCCTATAGAATTTAGTGTTCTCTCTAATGGCATTAACCTCATAGGGAACAAAAATAATTCTTCAATGCTGTGACTTTACAGAAGTCACAGAAATTGAGAATGTTAAAATGTATATTTTAATTCTATATTTTGGGACCACTAAGCATAAAGATTCCATTTGCCTTTTCTCAGTTCATTCAATTTTATCATCTTCTTTCAAGCTGCTTCATGCTCTCATCAAATAATCCCACCCTCAAACTGTATCAATTAAAAACCACATTTCTATAGGTAATCTATAGAATCCAATTATGATGGGAAAAGTTTAAAAATACATTTTTTTCATTTGTTTTTATTTTAAACTTACTGTGCATGTGCTGAAGATACAATTTCATTGTGATTTTTTGTAAATATTGATAAAACTATTACTGTTCAATGGACCAAAAAGTAAAATAATAGAAGGATGATAAACTATAACAATCATTTCAAATAATCAAAATGGGCAAAGCCAGAATAAATAAAGCAAAGGATTAATTCACTCACCCAACAAGTATTTATCGATCAACTCAGTATGCACCAGGGAAAGACAGAGTAAATTGATGAGCAGGAAATCATTCTATGAAACTATCCTCCAAAGAAAACTGGACAAATTCCATTGTTTCTATCAGTGAGGAGTTTTTCCTGTCATTCAACAGAAGGCAGAAAGATGTGACCCTTGTACAAGTTTCTTAACCTCTCTAAGCCTTAGTTTTTCATCTAAAACATGGAGGTGGTAATAATAGTACCTATCTCATATTGTCCTGATAATTGCTTATGTAATACATGTAATACATTTAGAAAAGTGGCAAAAAGTATGCAATAAACATATTAAAATAAATGCTAAAAAGTATATTGTATTGTCTCTAGGTTATAATTAAACATCCTAATAAATATAAACTCTAGGTAAGCTTGGACCTTTAGTATCTTAGAATAGAATCTATATCATTTCCCCCTTAAGTATTGGATATATAGCAACATCTTCATCTTGAGCTGCTCTCATTTTCTGTACTTTTGTCCTGATCTTTGTGATTTCTGTGCATGTTCCCGTTACGTTGATCCTGAGTACAAACCCTGTCTAAAAGAATGTGCTTCACCCGTTCTTCCTGAAATCTGCCAATAAAGTGCTATTAGTGAACGTGGTTTCTAAGCAACGAGGGTGAAGGGAAATAAAATACATCGTCATCCTCCAGATGAGGGAGACCCTGCCTGAAATACAACTACTTGCAAGGATATTTTTCCTGTTAAAAATAACTTTTTAGATTAGACTCTTCCTTTGCTTCAGAAACAGTCTACACCCATAAGTGAAACCAGCAGAAATTCCACAACTGGACCTGTAAATCACTGGGAAAGGAAGGTATCTTTTCATGTACATATTGACAATTGCCAGTGATTAGCTGTAACTGGCAGGTACCAACTTGCGAGAGATGATTTTGTGCATCTCCTTCCCATTTTCACATTCAGTGACAGTAGTAGCTTAAAATCAGCCAGCTCACTGGTTCTTTAAGAACAGTGTCCAGGGGGTCTTACTTCAATCATCCAACTGTCCAACCATCCATCCATCTGCCCATCTTTCTTTCCATACATCACCCTTTCCACTCATCCATGCATTGGGGTACCCATCTGTACATCCATCTATTCACGTATGCATTTACTCACCCACCTACCATCCATCCATCCATTCAACTGCCCATATGTACATCCATCTACAGCTATATCCACCACCTACATCCTAAACTGCTAGCTTGAAATCACCCCATGGATATTGGCGTATGCTAAAATTATGAACTTTGGGGTTTGTTTTTTTGGAGAACTATTTGTTCAACAGCTAGAGGTACTTAACACTAGCATAATATTGACAATAACCTAGTGACTAGTCCCTTCCTCTGAATTTTTTTTTCATATATTAAATGCCAGTTTATTTTAAACTGACCATAAACATCATGGGATGGCTGAGCATCCTGCCATATCAGGCCAAGGGGTCTGTCTGAACTTTTCCTCATATAGAGGAGCACACAGGGAGCCTGAGACTCAGAAAATACTCAGCCAAGAGGACCTGGAGTGAGGAGAGGATATCAGGAGGCCAGGATGCCCAGTGTTCTAAGAGGTAGAATTTAGGTGGGGAGGGGGAGGGTTGAGGAGGATGGGGAAATGGATACAAATTTCACTTCATAGGTACTAGTGTGAAATAAATGAAGAAATTTACATTTTCCCCTATAACTGAATTTGTTTTTTCTTTTGAGACCTAGTCCACAAAATTCTGAAGACTTAATTTCAGTCTTTCCTGCCTTCCCCCTGGAGTTAGACCTAAATTTGAGTCCTTGGTACCACAGTGTGGATTGGAAGGGTAATATGGCTGATCACTGGTGATATCAAATACTCATACTGACATCTCATCCGTTAAGGAATACACATTCCCATCTTTTTTCCCATAACTGATTTATTCGGGTCACTGCTGGACATCTTTGCCACATGGGAACTATTCTACTGCTCCCATCAGCTCTGAGCCTTAGGAAACTGTGAGGCTAATTCAGAAAAATCTGCCCAGACACCCTCCAGAGGATTTCCACTCTCCCAGGCTCTACTTGAAATGCTTTGGGGAAGGTGATCACATAGGACTCTTCTGCTCTCAGGTACTTGAACTTATCTGAGGATTTGTGATACCTTTTTCCTCCTCCTGGAAATAGCAGAATCGTTTCTATGGGATCTGTCAGCAGAAAATGATTTATTCTCCCTAGTTCTCCCATCACTCCCCCTTGTCCTGGGAATGTTTCTCAGTGTAGATAAAAAAAGACTTTCTTTTATAGCATCATGGATTTTATATTCCCTAAGGTTTTTTAGACCTAGTTTCACAATTCAAAGCTTAAGATTCGGGAGATTAAAAGGTCTTTTTTTTTTTTCTGTTTTTCTGTTCCGGGTTTCTCACCTTAGATGACCACTTCTGAGTACATGAAATGCTGAGAGGTGGAAGAAAAAATAAGTACAGAAAACTGCAAGCACATTTGATAAAACTTCAAATAATCATATCCCACCATACTTGCTTTAACATATTTTCTTATAAGACAAAGGGAGAAACGTCTCTTAAAATAATTACATGGCTTATATTTTATAGGTGGTTGTAGAGTCAAGCAAGGGGTTACAAGCAGAGTGTTTGGACAGGAAACGAGCAAACTTTTAAGGATTAGGTCCAGGAGCAGCTAGTATAGAATGTGATTGGACACCTGTATCACAGGGGGGTAGTTAAGGAGACATGTATAGCTGCATGCATTAGAAGGCAGAACACACACACACACACACACACACACACACACACACACACAGGCTTGTTTTACATATTCCACATGTAATCTCCTTACCTTTTTCTTCTAGATTTTTGAAAATCAGAGTGAGATTTTAGGTTTCAGGGTACACATGAAAGTTGTTTTTTGACTTTCCACTTCAAACACTGGCATTGGAGGACTAGGTTAAAATCTAATGAGGAATGTGAGATATCATAAAGGTCCATTAAATGCTGAAATTCAGCAATGTTTTTGAGTGGTTAAAACATCTTAAATCATATTACTCCCTAAAATCTCCTTTTTGTAAAGAATGTGAACTACTGATATCATATATTCACAATGTTTGGTGCCCTTTTCTAAGCTTTCTCAATAATTCACCACTTCTAACTTCCATAACACTATAAGAGGATAATGAATCATTGTGAGTGTGAGCTCAATATAAGTTATTTCACTTCCCAAAGAGAGAAAGAAAATGTCACGCAGAACATTCTAAATGAAAGGGCTTATCCTGATCCTACACTATTCCAAAAGGAGGATTCATTCAAATACATCTGTTAATCTTTCTCACAAAGACAAATTTTGCAAGAGTTGACCAAGGAAGGACAGATAATATAACATGGAAATCTTCTGCATGACTATAGTATTTCTCTAGAGCATACTTATTGTTAATTTATGACTTTGCACCTTCCACAAAGGCTACTGGGAAGAAATTCTTCTAGGCGCTTTTATTCTTTTGAAGGTAAGTTCATAAGTAAGACAATTTACTGCAGGAAAAATTATAGGGCATTATGCATTACTTAGATTAACCCTTGTGTTCTTACTGACTTCAGAAATGAAAAACGTAAATGATGAGTAGAGCAAGAGTTGTTTAATCAGTTCTATACAACGCCCTCTTAAAATGCTACAGTGAAAAGACAGGAGACCCCAAATGACCAAACAGGAAGTCAAAGGAAGCTATATATACAAACACTGAACTAGGGAATCCCTGTGATGCTTAATATTCATTTCACTCAGTGCATATAATCTTTTACACATCAAGAGATATCTTTCACCCAGGATTAATCAGTATTAAAATAACACATAATATAATATAAGGTGATTCCTCACCAGGGAAGAATACTAGAATTTTCTTTATTTTCTGCTTTGGAGATAACACCAAAACAACAACACCAAAAAATGACAAATAAGCCTACAGGTACCGCTGTTGTCATCTTGGAAAAAAATACCTTTGTGGCAAATGCCAAGACAGTGTTGGCAAAGCTACACATTGAATCATAAAGACACAGGTTTTGTGCATCAGTTATAGCAACCTGAGTTCATATTAGTTAAACTCTACAACACCTAGCAAAAACTAACTCTTTTATAAAGACAGAGAGTAGCATTAAGTTCAAGCAGAGTGGCATCCAGAAGATAACCATGTTTGCCTTGTATATTCTCCATGACTCTTGATAGATGAATTATTTTGATCATATATTATTTATGTTTATAGGCCATTTAAAATCATTTCTTGCACATCATATTCTACTACTAATTTAAACAGATTGACTGGTTAAAGAGAAGAACATATGTTTTTGGAGGCAAATAAGTCGCTTTCAATTCCAATGCTTTCACTTAATACCTGTATGACTTAAACACATTGCATAAAACTTTTTGGGCATCAGTTTCCTCATTTGTAAAATAGGGATAAAATTATCTAAACTGTAAGACTGTTGTGAGTATATAAAATACGTATATAAAACAACTAGCAGAGTAACTAACCCAGAGTCAGTACTGGCTAAACACTGGTTCTCTCTTGTCTTCCTTCTCTTCTCTGTTACTGAACACAAAAGACATGTTGAGAAAATATGAAAAACACAAATCTTACTAATCTTTCAGCTCTAAAAATCTACTTTGGAGCATCCCCTTAGCCCAGGTTGCCTAGAAAATAGAGCCTGAGGCACAGCTTGAGTACTGATGCTTTGCTGGGCAATGCCAGAGTAGCAAAAAGGAATATAAGGCAAACAGGAAAAAGAAATGAAGAGGTGTGAATTACCCAGAGGTCCTTGCTTCATGAAGAGATACAAACCTTCCCTCTGTTACTTACAACATCAACAATCAGGCTATAAAGAAACACCATGCCCCAAAATGGACAAAGAAGGGAAATGGAGAGGGACTTTATCTGTCTGCTTCCACCATCTTCCATTGGTCAGTGTTTGCCAGTGGGGATTCCGGCTTGCATCTGACAGGTCAGATAGTGGAACTGCCCAGAGTGCATATGGAGGGTCTCCTCAGCAGCAGCCAGAGCAGAGTAAAGGATCAAGGGCTCAGAGACAGGTAAACAGAATCTGAAGCAGCACCTAGGAGATGTCACCATGGTTCTCACCAACTTTTCTTCATTAGATTTGCTTGAGTGTCATGTGGCACCAAGTTCCCTTTCTTGAATCCCTTAAGTTCTTATTGTTGGATTTTAAGCAGACATGGATGAGAGAGGTCTTTTGACATCAGAAACATCTGTATAGAGGTGTCACATCACAATCTGAGGCATGAAGTGGCAGATAACTTTGAGCAATATCAAAATTAGATATTGGCCTTCCAGTCTTGTTCAGTCTTAAGTCATGGCTCTGGATAATAGATTCCAGTGCTGCATACCAGGTAACACAGAGTTGTGGTATCATCCTGAATTTTTAAAAGAGGTTTATGGCTAGTAGAAATTGGAAATTTTAGCCCTAGAGGCATGCTGGAAGAATTCTTGACTCACAGAAAAATAACAGATGTTTCAACCTCATTTTGTACCGAGTTCCAAGATGTTGCACTTGAGTGTCAAACAGTTGGGGCCTAAGTGCCTCTGGCATCGTATAGGTCAGCACAACTACAAGAAAATGTACTCACTTGGACTCTGAAGTCAGTTACTACTTGACTTTTCTGCAAATATGTAATGTAGATAATTCTAATGCCTCAGAACAACTTTTACCAGTAAAGGATGGCGGAAGTTGGTAATAGTTACATTTTGAGAAAGGAAGAAAAAGAATAGGATGACTTGTGAAAAGTACTATTTTATTCTTGGTGCAGGTAGTTCAGTATTTTTAGGAACTTACTCTTCAGAGGTAAAGATAACATAAGCAGAGTTTCAATAACATAAAGAAGTTATACTGTAAGTTTTAACTTCACATATTCAATGCATTCAATGTTATAAGAGTTCTATACATCTCTACATAAATTCATCTACTTCTTTCTGTAGAATAATTATTTAGTTGTTTTAGTAAAATATTATAAATGTTCATTTTAATGATATCTGGTCATCCTGGCTCTACTACTAATTAACTGTGGGACTCTGAGAAAATTACCTCACTTCTTTGTTCCTCAGTTTCTTCATTCATAAATAGAGGTAATAACAGTTATTCTGATGACTGATAGAGTTAATTGTGTACTACTAAAAAAAGCACTGGGCATTTGTCAATTGCTCAAAAAAAGCTGGTTATTGTTTTTATTATTATTTAGTAGTATTAGTGGCAATATAGTCATATAATGCAGAAGAGTTCAAAAAAAGTAAAAAATCACACCAAATCCGCCTTACATAAATAATCATCCTAATAATAACTGAACATTATTTTGGTATCTCTCTACACATGCATACAGATAGAAGACTACATGCATACAAAAAATACATAGACCACCAAAACAATCTTTGAAAATTAACACTTTATTTTCTATTTTAAAATAAAAATATCAAATTTAACTGTAAATGTAACAGAACTAAGAACTGAAGGGAAAATAAGGGGATTACTGAACATCAAATCTTCTCTAACCAATAGATAGTTCTTGAAAGAGACATCTGAGATAAGAAACAAAGTTAAAAACCATTAAGAGACTGAAGTCATTAGGTTTTTTTAAACTTTTTTTTTTTGCTTTGTGATATTATCAACTGTCTCCATGTTTTAAAAGACAAAAAATAAATCCATAACTTGTTCCATCTTCCCTCTTCCATTCCTTTTTGAAATATATACCATTTATTTTATATTTTCAAGGTTTATAACTTATATTCTGATCTTAGACTATAATTCTCCATTTTCTAAACAAAAACGTGTTCTATATTTAAAAGAACTCAAGTCTTTCACCACTTTTGTGCTATTTTTTGTTTTGGTTTGTTATTTTTGTTGTTATTGTTATTTGGACTTTTGTTTTAAACCAAAGTGTGCTTCTTTAAGTGTGGTTCTTTGTTTCAATTCACTTCATGACTGTCTGGATTTCATCAAGTGATTTTTTCAAGAAGAGCTCAAATGTGCTATCTTTGTGCCTGCCTGAGATGTTTGTCTTTTGTCTTTATCTTCAGAAGACAACTTGGCTTGGTAAAAAATTCTTGGGGCTGGTTCACATTCTCCCATCACACCATTGTTTCACTGTCATCTAGCATTGAGTTTGCACTAGTCAAACCATGACTTCTTCCATTCACCCTGGTTGCCTGGATTTTATCAGTATGTCTGTTTTCAAGAAGGTTTCTAAACACTCTGCTCCTTGAGCTTTTCCTGTTTAGGAATATCTGCCAATTACTTTTACACTTGCCTGACAACTTGGACCGCGTATATAATAGTCTTTAGAAATACTTTCCCATGTAACAATTGTAAATATATATGCACCCAACATAGGAGCACCTCAATATATAAGGCAAATGCTAACAGCCATAAAAGGAGAAATAACAGTAACACAATAATAGTGGGGAACTTTAATAACCCACTTTCATCAATGGACAGATCATCCGGACAGAAAATCAATAACGAAAGACAGGCCTTAAATGACACACTAGACCAGATGGACTTAATTGATATTTATAGAACATTCCATCCAAAAGCAGCCGAATACACTTTCTTCTCAAGTGCACATGGAACATTCTCCAGGATAGATCACATCTTGGGCCAGAAATCAAGACATGGTAAATTTAAGAAAATTGAAATCATATCAAGAATCTTTTCTGACCACAACACTATGGGATTAGAAATCAATTATAGGAAAAAAACTAAAAAACACAAACATGCAGGCTAAACAATGTTACTAAACAACCAATGGATTACTGAAGAAATCAAAGAGGCAATCAAAAAATACCTAGAGAGTGAACTGATGAGGATGATTATAATTTTTGTGACTTTCTGTTTGAATAAACAAACAACAACAAAAAAAAACCTAGAGACAAATGACAATGAAAACAAAATGGTCCAAAACCTTTGGGACACAGCAAAAGCAGTTCTAAGAGGGAACTACATAGCAATAAAATCTTACTTCAGGAAACAAGAAAAATATCAAATAAACAACCTAACCTTACACCTAAAGCAACTAGAGAAAGAAGAACAAACAAAACCCAAAGTTAGTAGAAGGAAAGAAATCATAAAGATCAGAGCAGAAATAAATGAAAGAGAGATGAAGAAAAAACAGTAAAGATCAATGAAACTAAAAGTTGGCTCTTTAAGAGGATAAACAAAACAGATAAACCTTTAGGCGGCCTCATCAAGTAAAAAAGGGAGAGGGCTCAAATCAATAAAATTAGAAATGAAAAAGAAATTACAGTGGACACCACAGAAATACAAAGGATCATAAGAGACTACTATGAGCAACTATATGCCAATAAAATGGACAACTTAGAAGAAATGGACAAATTCTTAGAAAGGTACAATCTCTCATGACTGCACTGGGAAGAAACAGAAAATACGAACAGACCAATTATCAGTACTGAAATTGAAACAGTGATTTAAAAACTTCCAACAAACAAAAGTCCAGGACCAGATGGCTTCACAGGCGAATTCTATCAAACATTTAGAGAAGAGTTAACACCTATCCTTCTGAAACTCTTCCAAAAAATTGCAGAAGGAACACTCCCAAGCTCATTCTATGAGGTCACCATCACTCTATACCAAAAACAAAGATATTACAAAACAAAGAAAATTACAGGCCAATATCTCTGATGAATATAGACGCAAAAATCCTCAAAAAAATACTAGCAAACCGAATCCAACAATACATTACAAGGATCATCCACCATGATCAAGTGGGATTTATCCCAGGGATGCAAGCATTCTTTAATACCTGCAAATCAATCAGTGTGATACACTGACCTGTACTCAGAAAACTAATGAAAGTTTTATAAGACACTGATGAAAGAAACTGGAGATGACACAAACAAATGGAAAGATATACTATGTTCTTGGATTGGAAGAATCAATATTGTCAAAATGAATATACTACCCAAGGCAATCTACAGATTCATTGCAATCCCTATCAAATTACCAATGGCATTTTCCACAGAACTAGAACAAAAAATTCTAAAATTTATGTGGAAACAAAAAAGACCCCAAATAACCAAAGAAATACTGAGAAAATAAAATGGAGCTGGAGGAATCAGACTCCCTGACTTCAGACTATACTACAAAGTTACAGTCATCAAAACAGTATGGTACTGGCACAAAAACAGTAATATAGATCAATGGAACAGGATAGAAAGCCCAGAAACAAATTCATGCACCTATGGTCAAATAATCTACAACAAAGGAGGCAAGAATATACAATGGAAAAAAGACGGTCTCTTCAATAACTGGTTATGGGAAAACTGGACAACTACATGTAAAAATATGAAATTAGAACAGTCTCTAACATCATACACAAAAATAAACTCAAAATGGATCAAAGACCTAAATGTAAGGCCAGACACTATAAAACTCTTAGAGGAAAACATAGGCAGAACACTCTTTGACATAAATAGCAGCAATATCTTTTTGGATCCACCTCCTAGGGTAATGAAAAGAAAAACAAATACAAACAGATGGGCCCTAACTAAACTTAAAAGCTTCTGCACAGCAAAGGAAACCATAAACAAAATGAAAAGACAACCTACAGAATGGGAGAAAATATTTGCCAATGAAGCAACCGACAAGGGATTAATCTCCAAAATATACAAACAGCTCATGCAGCTCTATGTCAAAAAAACAAACAACCCAATCAAAAAATGGGCAGAAGATCTAAATAGACATTTCTCCAAAGAAGACATACAGTTGGCCAAAAAGCACATGAAAAGATGCTCAACATCACTAATTATTAGAGAAATGCAAATTAAAACTACAATGAGGTATCACCTCACCCCGGTCAGAATGGCCATCATCAAAAAGTCTACAAACAATAAATGCTGGAGAGGGTGTGGAGAAAAGGGAACCCTTCTACACTGTTGGTGGGAATGTAAATTGGTACAATTATGGAGAACAGCATGGAGGTTCTACAAATAGAACTACCATATGATCCAGCAATCCCACTCCCGGGCATATATCCAGAGAAAACTCTAATTCAAAAAGATACATGAACCCCAGTGTTCATAGCAGCACTATTTACAATAGCCAAGACATGAAAGCAACCTAAATGTCCACTGACAGATGAATGGATAAAGAAGATGTGGTACATATATACAATGGAATATTACTCAGCCATAAAAGAGAATGAAATAATGCCATTTGCAGCAACATGGATGGTCCTAGAGATTATCATACTAAGTGAATTAAGTCAAACAGAGAAAGACAAATACCATATCATATTGCTTAATGTGGAATCTAAAAAAATGATACAAATGAACTTACTTACAAAACAGAAATAGAGTCACAGATGTAGAAAACAAATTTATCGTTACCAGGGGGGAAAGGGGAGGGGAGGGATAAATTAGGAAATTGGGACTGACATTTACATACACTATATATAAAATAGATAACTAATAAGGACCTACTGTATAGCACAGGGAACTCTACTCAATACTCTGTAATGACCTATATGGGAAAAGAATTTTTAAAAGAGTGGATATGTGTATATGTATAACTGATCCACTTTGCTGTACAGCAGAAACTGACACAACATTGTAAATCAACTATACTCCAATAAAAATTAAAAAAAAAAAAGAAATACCTTCCTGCAATACTTGATAGATAGGACTTTATTTTCTTTTGGTCTTTTTGTATTGACTGTTGCTGTGGAGAAATTTAAACCCAGCCTTTAAATGTCACAATAACTAAGAAATCATTCCTTAGCCTTAGGACTCAATAATTTATATAAGATACGTCAATAATTTTTCCCTGGAACATGATGTATCCTTACATCTGTAGATTTATTTTTTTCTTTGCTTTAGAGAAATTATCTTCAATTGTATCTTTAAATACTTCTGTCCATTTTATTGAATTACCTAATCAGGTACACCAATTTTCCTAATGTTGAACAGTTTTTGTCCTATTTCTCTTTTTTTATCTTTTTCTAGTTGTTTTAATTTCTTTTTCATCTACATTTCCTGTGACTATATTGAAATTTTCTTCTATGTAACTGTTTTAAGAGTCAGCTGTGTCATCTATTTCTGTGTTTCTTAATTATATAACAGTATTATTTTGAGTGCTAATTTTTCCCCATCTTTTGACAATCTCCATTTTTATCCCAGTCTGTGTGTTTATCTTTAAGGTTTTGTTTTATTGAATCTGTGTTATTACATCCTTTGGTAAAAACAAAATACTTATAGGAAATGTTTTTCTATCTCATGTTTTTCAAACCTGGGTTCTTCCTTCCTTTTTTATATTATACTTCTTTATTTCATTTCTAGTAATAGTGTGTTTTCATATCTGCCATTTCTTTTTATCTCACTGTGCTTAAGTCAGGCAGTTATAACCAAGCCTTCTATTTCCTCTGAAAAAGCATTAACAGTTTCCCTTTGATTCTCTTTCCAGCTTATTTCAAGCCTGATTGTGCTCTATACAACAAAGTGGCAAGGAAATAGGAGAGGGAGAAGGGGGGAAACTTTACTGAGGCTACTAACAACCTTTGTTGGATGATGTGGGCTCCACTGTCTCTTCGGAGATTTAGCTAAACACCATGTACCAGAATTCTTTACATTTGGTCGATGCATTCCACTCCTGTGGGGGAATATTCCCCCAATTCAATGAAGAGCCCATCAGAATTTCTGTATTGTAACTCCACCAATATCAATATCCTAGTTGTGATATTGGATTATAATTTCTCAAGACGCTACCACTTAAGAGACTGGATTAAGGGTATACAGGACTTCTCTGTATAATTTCTTAGAACTGTTTGCAAATCTATAATTATATCAAAATTAAAAGTCTAATAAAATGTAAAGATATAATAGTCCTCTCAAAATTATTAGTGACATTGAGCACTAAGATTAATCAATATAAATGTCTTAGAATAATATGGTTATGAAACTCAATGAAACATAAATTATTTATAAAAGCAGAGCAATAACATGAAGCAATAATGTAATAATATTTCTATAAATATAAGATTCCAGAATTATTAACAGAGTATTAATTGTGGTAGGGATTGTGACAGGGAGATGACAGAATGCTCTGAATTCCTTATCTCACTTAGGTAAGACACAGTAGAAAACTCTCCCTCCCAAAATTTTGAGAATAAGATTTCAGAAACTAAATATAATATTGAAAATCTTAACAGTATTTGCTAGTTCAATGAAGAATAAGATATATGCATATTAAGAACAAAGTAATATAAAATCAGATAAAGCAAATCATATAGAAAAGTTGTAAACACTATAAATAAGAATAAAAAAACAAAAATCATTAAAAAAATGCAGAGCGCATCAGAAAGAGTCAACCCCTATAATTCACATCCGCTATTTCATTCATCCATTCATCCAGCAGCTCTTTCCATCTCCCCACCTCTCCCCCTTTAGTAATACTTCACACCATGGGAAGGAAACTTTAGCTAGGATTCTCAATGAACCTTATCTGTCCAACTCCCACCCATCCTGACTGTGGTTTGTTTATTCTGCCTTCTTTCCCCTGACTTTCATTCAAATATGAACTTAATGTTAAACATAAAGCATTCTAAAGGCAACACTAATTCCAAACTGAATCTAGATTACCACTCTTTGGTAAATGACAGCACATATATGCTCAAAGACGGAAGCCGGTTTATTCTGAGTCAGTCAGGACGAATAGGCAGAGAGGGCACAGATAATACTAATCAAACTCAACAGCAAAAGAGGTACTGGAGCCATTGACCATGTCTGTAGAGCTGGACTTAGCAATGCAGCTGGGCAAACAAGTAATGGTGTCTAAGGGTCCATCAGTCTCAGTTGAGATTAAATTATTGATATTGAAAAGTCTAAGATATCAAAGATCTCACAAACTGAGCAGAAACAATGATAGTGAGATGTGAGCTAGGCACTGCATAGTAAAATAAGTAGGTAAGTGTAATCTGTAGAAACCGGGAGAGGACCCAAATAATAAGTCAAGATTCAGGAACAGGATCCTAGGAAAGTAGAGTCAGAAAGAGAGACAGAATTCATAAGGGTAACAGGGCAACTTGATTATGTGGTGAAAGAAGAGCTCAGAAGACAGATCAAAGCCTACATCACTGAAGTACTCACAGGCAGTGAGAAGTGGACCTGAGGAATGACAAGGATGCCAGTTAAGTACTAGGCTTCTGTATCTCAGGTTTAACTTTCTATTAACTCCCATTCAATCCACCACTAGAACAACGTGATACTTTCTTTACTGCTCAGGATTGGCTCAGAAACCAAGCTGGGAAAGAGTCTTCAAGAAGGAATATCATGACAGCTATGCATGTTTGAAACTGGAAATGGCAGAGGAAGAAGAAAGCCTCCTGGAAGCTAGTTGGTGGTAAGTTTGTACACAATCAGCTTCTACGAAGAATTCTCCCCAGTTAGAAGGGCAAGGTTATTAGTCCACTAGTGGCCCTGGATATAGGTGCCATACAGGTTATTCCTAAAGTTTATCATTTTCACAAAGTCTCACCTTACTTTGAGGTTCTAGTTTAAGCACAATTGCAATAACCCAGTGACCTGTGCAACGTGTTTAAAGACATCTATTTGATTAAATATGATTAAGATACTCAGTTTCCCTTTAGGATTTCCCTGGCCACTGCTACCCCTGCCTCATCACCTTCCCCAGGAAAAGGTATATTTTTAAATTGTTTATGTGAATTTTCACAATGGAATGGCATTCTTTTCTCTTGTAAACACTGAATTACTTGATAAATTGGCTAACCACTTCCTGAACCCAGGCCGTCTCACGGTGCCTAGTAAGGTAAAGCAGTCTTTTCCTAAGAAGTTTTGGAGCGGCCACTTACTCATGATGGCAGGTGGGAAGCCCTGTATTATATATTCCCAACACATTTTCCAAAAATAGCTTCTGTGTATTTATTGTAATCCAAAATCTTAAAAAAAAAAACAAAAAACACTAATCTTTAGAAAACCTATGAAGTATTTTTTTTTTGCATTTTACCTTAATATACAATCCTAAATATTAACTGTAAAATAGCAGTTAATTTAAGCTAAAAATGAAAAGAACTCTATGCTAGTAGCAAAGATGCACAGGTTATTTCCATTGCCTCCTACCCCCATCACTGTATAGCTTAGTTTACATAATTAAGAAGGTGATGAAAAAGTCATCATACTCACAATAATAAGGGATATGAATCCTCAGGTGGTGACACACAGGCACGGAGATGTTCAAGCAGAAATTCTGGGTGACCATCTATTAGGAATGCTGTGGAGCATGTTAAAATTTCTTTTAATTGAGTAAAATTCTCACCAACTCTAACAGTCTATGATTATTTTCTATTCTAAACTTCATGAAAGTTGATTTAGAACAGGTAAGGGGAAGGGGAAAAAATAGGATCTCATGGCTATAGATTTTCAAAGAGAATATTGCTCAAAAAAGATGGGAGATTCCTAAGCCTAATTATCTGTCTCTACATTCTCATATAATTACATTAAGGAATGGAGAGACAACATCTAAACCAGTGGTTCTCAAAGCGTGGTCCAGAACACTGAGGGGTCCCTAAATTCCTTTCATGTAGCTGCAAAATCAAAACTATTTTTCCTAATAACACTAAACATTATTAGTTTTATTTTTCATTTGCTCATAATGTGTACAATGTCATTTTGAGAATCTAAACGTGTAATAATATCATCGCTGTGCTAGCTAATGAAATGAATGAAAAGAATGTGCATTCATTTTTTAAAAATTTTCTAAGACAGTGGCTTTCAAGTACAAACATGTGCATTTTCAGATATTAATTCAGTTTGCTCTCGGTACTTCTGTGCCCTTACTAGCTTTCTTCACTTTATTTCTGCTATAATCTCTGTAACCTTATTATCATCCATAAGTCATTATTTTGAAATCTCAGAGTTTTCCTTTTGCCTACTTGTAAACACAAAAAGTTGGTGAATGTTATAGTCCTGTTTTGCAATAGTATTTTTAAATTTCTGTTTTAATTTCTAATACACTAAAAGTCTTAGCCATCTTCAATAATGTTAAGAGTGTAAAGGGGTCCTGAGACGAAGAAGTTTGAGAAGCACTGATCTAAACAAACTTCTTTGCCTAAACATGGTGATCTCTGATGAGCACACAAAATTGTATAAAATCTATAAAGAGGTGCCATGATGGCCAAAGATGAATCCAAAAAGCTATACAAAACTAGAGTTATTAGTTAGAAATTCTAAATTCAATATCAAATATTCTTAATCATTTCAGAAAAATAAAAATTATAAGTACTTTGCCTGGAGATGGTCTAAAGGTAAATGGAGACAAAGAAAAATGTTTCCAATATTATTTTTACAATTAAAAACAATGACTTCTATGGTCAGTGGGCTTATTTTGGGCCACAGGAAAATATATTTATCTACTGCTCCCCTTCCATTGTTGCAGAAAGGTGCTGGTATGGAGTGTGTCATCCTCTTTCTTTGTTGGTGGGGCAGAGGAACAGAATCTTAGAAAGAGAGAAGGCAGACACAAGTTGTATATGCATAAATGTCTCTCTTGTTTAATTGGTTCTACCACCTATAACATTTTTGGTAGCTCAGAATGCTGAAGAATATTACAGTAGCACTACTAAAAATCCATGTATTAATGTTTAATTGCTTAGTAATCTCTTATGTTAGAAAAAGTTCATATGTTTTATACATTTCTGTGTAAGACTCTTTCACAGTCAACACACCTTTATACCAAGAGTTCTTAACACAGGTTTTATGGTTAGATTTCACAGGCTCTATAAACATTTCATTAAATTGCCTAAAAAGTGTTCATGTGAGAATATATGGGCATTTTCCTGGGAAGATGAGCTGTAGCATTCATCAGATTCTCAAGGAAGTTTTAGTCCCAGAAAATATTCTTAAAATACTGCGTATGGCTAATGTTTAAAATAACATTTAATTGAAATGGCTAAGTAGTGCAGCAATTTTTTAAAAAATTCTTTGTCATCAGGGTCATTTTAATGAGGTCCAAATTTAAGAAACAGTCCTTTTTTCTTATCTATAATTTACAAATGTATATCCATATAAGCCTATGGAAATATCATCAGAAATGTCCTACATAATTCATTTTAAAGAATGTTTGAATTTCTGAGAGCTGTCAAAGTTTCCAAAATAAACAAGGCAAATAAGTGTATAATATGTATTGTTTAATTGGGGATAATTCACATTCTTCTAATGTTTACCTTTAAGAAAATGTTTTAGGACAGTATGGAAAGCAGCTGATTAAATGAATAAGATTTATGATAATGTGTATTTCATTAAGTCTTAGTATTCCTTTCTTAAACTTTGAATGTGTCCCCTAAGACCAAAATGGGGCACTTCCTGTCTATTTCAGCTTCAGACCTAGAGTCAAACTTTCTTCTATTTTTTGCGCTAATGGAAAAATAACTAAACTGAAATGCATGGAATGACATTTTGAACACAGGAAGAAGAAGAATCAGATATTACTAAGAAAAGTGAATTTATTTCACAAGCAATAAATATTGTTATCACTATATGTGAATATGTCATTTCAAAACTTTGGATACTGGTTATTACTCATATTAAATATAATGAATTGGGAAGCCAAACATATTTAGTTTTGTCAATCTGTGCTACAGATATTGTTATGAGTTAAGACAACGTTACAAAGTTTGGACGGCATATTTTTCAGTCGTAGGTTCAACTGCATATAACAGAAATATCTGAATAACAGGGGTTTAATGAGAAGTTATTTCCCTCTCATATGAAAGAAAACCAGAGAGAGAGTCAAACTAGGTCTAATGAAATGACTTTTCAAAAGAATTTAGCTCCTTCCAGCTTTCGCCTTTCCCATCCCTGGGGTGTGGTCCTTGCCTCAGGTTTCAAGGAGGCTGCTCCTGCTCCCTAGGCAGTAGGATGAGCACAGAATGAAAAAGGCATCTCTCCTCTCCTTTAAGGGAACTTCCATGAGTCCTACACAACATCTCCAGTTCCATTCATTAGCCAGAACTCTGTCATCACCAATTGTGGTAGACGAAATGGCTCCCCAAAAGTGTCTGCCCCCAATCCCTGGAATTTGTGAATATGTTAAATTATATGGCAAATGGGACTTGGCCGAGGTAAATAAGGTTACAGACGTTAAAAGAGGGAGATTATTCAGGTGGGGCCAACTTAATCCTATGAGCCCTTACAAGCAGAGAACTTTCTCCAGCTGGAGGCAGAAGGAAGCCATGGCATAAGCGGAAATCAGAGACATTCCCAGCACGATTCAACTCACCACACCTCTGTCGGCCCTGAGATGTAGGAACCCACATGCAATGACCAGTGAAAGGCCTCGAGGTGCTAAGGGCAGCCTGAAGCTGACAGCTAGCAAGGAAACAGGGTTCTGGTCCTACAAATTCAAGGAACTAGTTTCTGCCAACAACCTGAGTGAGTTTGGATGTGAATTCTTCCCTAGAGCCTTCCAACGAGAACACAGTCGCTGACACCTTGATTTTTGCTTTGTAAAACCCAGAGTAGAGAAACCAGCCAAGCTAACCCAGACTTCTGAACTGCAGAACCCTGATATGACAAAATCTGTGTTATTCTAAGCTACTGAATTTGTGCTAATTTGTTACAGCAGCCATAGAAAACTAATATACCTGGTCACACCCAGCAGCAATAAAGGTTGGGAAATATGGTCTTCTAACTATGTGGCGGTATGTGCAGCTGAAAACTTTGGGTCAGTTTGAAAAAGAATAGGGAGAATGTGTATTTGTTCAGCAGCTAGTCTCCACCACAGAAGGAGAAGGGAGGTTTGAATTAATGAAAAAGAAAGGAATAAGGCGGGTTTAGTATTTTTAGCATTAAATGGAATAGAAGCAAAAGTAAATGAATATAGCTCTCAAAGAGGTTCAAAATATCAAACTATTTACCTCTAATTTTGCCCCTGAATGTGCTATGCCTTTACAGCTGAATACAAGGTGATACAATCAAAGCTCTCTCATCTCTCATGTATGAAACTGGCAACTGGTCAGTTAATAATTTTCTTAAAAGTCAGTTACATTGGGAATCATAATAAAAATTACATATCTTCAAGATTGTATTTTAGCTTAAAACATAAATGTACATTCATAGGCCAATCTTTTTATGTAGAGTCCGGGCCATTCTTTGAATGTATGGCAAATCATGGTTTTCTTGCACTATTTCTAACATCTCCAGTTTGAGTTTCTTTAAAATAAAGCAAAAACTTAAAGAAATTTTCAATTCAATCTGAGCACATAATCCTTCTAAAGTTTCTTTAGAAACCTATCTCTTCTACAATGAATTCATTATCATTCCTTTTATCTGCTTACCTGTATGCTTCTCAAACTACTATTCAACTTCAATGAAAGTTTTCTAAAACTTTCATTTATTTTGCACACATATTTCATGAGTGTATGTAATAGTCTATAAAAATACACAATCCCAATAATAAGTACTATTTGCATGTACAGGTTTGGCTGTTGATGAATGAGAAAGAAGTGAGGGGGGTGTACTGGACTCTACCTGGTGCTTGGACCTTCTTGGTGGAGTAGGTGTAAGGCAGTATATTTGCAGAGGGAAGAGAAAGCAACTCTTAATTAGGTGGGTCAGTTCAAAAGAGGAGAATAAGAGGATTTGCAATTTTTCACCATCCCTACAGAAAAACAAATCAAAACAAAACAGAAAATTGTATTTCTACCTACACATTCAAATTCTAGCTTCATTGAGATCTTTGAACTATATCTCCTTCAAGCAAGTAGAACCATCAAGCAGTTCTCATACTCAAGAAACTGTTAAGGCTTGAAAAAAAATAAACTCACACCATTTCCCTCTTCCCTTGGAAAAAGCTCTTGTTCCTTTGTGAGCCCGAGAAGTCAAGTAGAGTTTCTCAGAAAAAAGGTGTGGTGGAGGAGAACTCACCAAGAATGGAAGGTGCCTATTTGTCCAAACAGAGGGAGGTGCGTAAAGCGGGAGGGAGGAGGGTGAGATCCTTTTCCATAAATGTTCTTGTCTTCCAAAATGGCAACTTGAATGCACATTTCTGAAGAGGAAAAGTAAACAGTTTCTAGTAAAACAATTGAAAATTCACCCTCATAAACTAAACTTTGTCTGCTAGAGACCTTCAATTATGTCCTGACCTCCCAAACTGATTTCATGTTTTAAAACAAGATGTAATTTTCATTTGAGAATGATTCCTTTCCAGCACCAAGCTTTTAAGTTTCTCTTATTGGATTAGTTTAATAGCTTTAACCTTTCTAATTTAATTTATAAAAATCTTAATGACAAAATTTCAACACTGTAAAAAGTTTTTAAATAAAAAATTAACTATGACTCTTACCATTCCAAGAAAACTATTTTCCTTTTAAACTTCTCTACCAGGGTTTTGTCTTTATGCATACATAGTTTTGACATAACTGTAAACACCATGTATACTTTTATTATATTATTCTATTTACATTTGACATTATATGATAAAAATTCTTCTATGTTTGTTAAATAGTTTTCACAATTACCATTTGGGGAATTTCTTTCCAAACTAACATATGCTTCATGTTAGGAATACCATTCTCTGTACCATAACCTTGACTGTCTTATTACGATAGGTAGATAATTGTTCATTAGCTATACGCTGACACTAATAGCATGGGTTAGAGTCTGGGCTTTGAAATCAGGCAGGTTTTTGCTTTAAGTCTGGACTCTGTCCTGGAGTAGCTAATGTGACTTTGGGTACCTGAAGGTGCCACTTGTAATTTGGGAAAAAAAATAGTATTTAAGTCATAGAAAATTGCAAAGATTGAGTAAAATTATGCATATAAAGCACCTGACCACAATGCCTGACACATAGTATTTAACAAATGGTAGTTACTGTGAGATAATTAGTATCTGTTCTGCTTAAGCACTATATACACTTCAATTCTCACCTTTATATTTCCTAATTTAAAAATAAAAATTGAGAGAGAGGAAGACCTAAATTAAACTATACCCTCCTCATAATCAGTTCCCAACCACATTAGCCCTAGATGTTGTACACCTGCTATCTACCCTGCTCACTGGCTCAGCACCTGCTATTTTGTATTCCCATTTATTTTCATCCGAACAGGGCATATCTCTTCAAATAAACTGTAAGCTACCCAAGGCCAGGATAATATTGTGCCTCTTTGTGGCTCAACAAGATGTCATCACTTTCACTCTGTTACATCTCCAAAGCAGTGTCTTTGTCCAGTATTTCCACATCACCCTGGGTACTGGCACTGCTTCCAATTTGGCTCATTTCCTTATACTTTCTAACTGGATTTTATAGTTTTGTCTCATCTTCCTTGGTCTGGCTTTACACATCTTCTAAATTAATGTTAAGAACATTTGGATTTAAAAAGAAGAGATGGTGGTGGAAGGAAATGTAGCTTTGGGTGGAGAATAGAGTATTTCAAACACTAAATGGATAAATAAATTTAAAACTTTTGTTTAAACTAGTTTTCCATTGTATTTATTTACTGTTACAAATCCTTTACTGAAGGAGTCTTAAGCACAAGCATATTTGAAACAAGAGGTTATTTTAAACATATGTGTGGGCATTATCCAAATTTATGCAGTAAGCCCTACCCCAGAATCAGCCAATTTGGCAGGTTTGGCAGGTTTCAAAACTGATTTTTACGATAGGGCCCAGTGGAATCACAAACTTCGTTGCATTTGACAGGTTTATCACTCAAGTCCCACACAGACCAACCGCCACTGACACAAAGATTGAAAGACACCCATTTTGACGACCATAGGAAAGTCAAATGAAATTCAGGCAGAATAGCTCCATTGTACATTCATATCTGTAACCTGAAAGTACCATCTGTCATATGTCAAACTTAATGTTGGCAATGGTTTCATTTTATTCTGCTGTTGCCAAATCAAAAGTTATACTTTTTAACTTGCTGGGTCCTTAACATACCACAGCTTATAACAGGGAAATATCTAGCTGACCCACCGTTCAGGAACTAGAGGCATTGAATATAAAATCACAAGTGTTGAGCAGGGATCGTATGAAATCTCAGCATCATTTAAACCTAATTACACTTATGAGTTATAGATGGCTTCTAAAGTGGTGAAAGCTTTATTTGCGGTATTTAGAGTTTGCTTAGGACAAAAATAATATCTGATTTAAATTGAATTTGTAGAACTCAACCTCATAAACTTATGCTATGGTAAACCACAGACCAAAGAAATTCACTGAAATAAAGTCTCCTCATGTTTTTCAGGGCAGAGCAAAGGAGATACCCAACTGGGGCATTGTGAGGGAGGGACATGTCAGGCTAGTTATACAATACCCATAACTTCCACCGTTAGTATTAATATTAGTAAAAAGTCTGATCAATGGATGAGAACAATTATAAACTAAGGAAAGGCTGATCACAAGAGAGAAATAAAAGAGATTATTTCAAAAAAGTGGAGGAACTTTCATGAGACTCTTCATGAGCCAGTGGAATTAAGCTGTTTGGAGCAGTGTCCACTCAGAATTCCATTTTCCCCATCTCTCCCTGTTGAACCCCCTACCTTTGCCTCCAACAAAAACTCTGGTCACCTTTTCTGCAAATCTTTTCCCGATACTCCTCATGGCAGTGGATCCCACCATCTCCTGGCTTTCCCATTAGGGCGAGACTTACCACAGCCTCCTAAGTGACGTCTCTGTCCCCTGTTAAATTCCCGGCTTCCTGAGGGTGGAGAACGTAGTCTGCTGTCTTTAGAGACCCCCAACCTTGCGCCTAGCATAATGCCCCCTAAGTGGGAGGGAGATAAGAAATTGTACTGACTCCGATAAGCATGGGGCTTTCCTACTCCCTGTCCAGCAGATGGCAGCAGTGCTGCCTTTAGCGGAGGCAGAGGATTTTCTCAACATTTGGGCCTCCGCTCGTTAATAAAAAGCACTGCTGCATTTCCCTCTTTCTCCTGCATCCATGGCTGAGCCATCAGCTCATGAACATTAATTCACAGCAGTGTGCATGCCAACAACATATGAGTCCCTGATTTGCCAGTCTCTGTGTAATTACCTGAAAAATGGAGGTGGAAATTTTGAAATTTAATAATCCCCCTTCCTCTCTTCCCACTAACACACATTTTGAAACACATGGGATAATTGCTATTAACATAATAGATCACACATATGTGATGAGTAAAGTGCACTAGGGTAGGGGGCGGATATATCCTCCATTCCGCCTGTTCCCAGCTGGAGAGACTTTAGCTATAAACAAACCCTTCAGCCTTTCTTTCCACCCTGACTTATTCCTCCTTTTGGGAGCAGAATCAGTTGGTCTAACTGGTGGATGTGGGAGAAGTCTCTGAGTAAGTTTACTCAGGCTTTTCCTCTTTTTCTCCTTCTGGAACCATCTATGCAAGAGCCCTGCTTTCAGGTCTGCTCCATACCATGTGGTAAACATTCTGATCCATGTGGGAGGTCTGCCGTTTTCAAGCATTGCTTATGCCAGATGAGTAAGTGTATGTAATAGTGGCAAAGTGTTAGGAAGGCTATTGTGGCTGCATATCTAAGTGCTTTCTTCAGACCAGATTTTGATTAGTAATAAAGCTGGCATTTTTGATCTCCATCTATCTGATACCTTAGTCTACCCTTATAAAGGAGAAGACAGTATTTTATTTAGGGTCCCCCAAACCCTAACAAATAGAATACAAACTGCCTTACTTTTTAAAGCTTAATAAAAAGAACAAGAAATTCCCCTCATTTTTTTATACATAAATATCTCTCTTGTTTTACAGCCAACATTTAAACTAATATTCTTTTTTTAAAACTAATATTCTTTAAGATTTCTTACTTTCAATCATTAGCTGCTTCATCAAATGCTGAAATTAAGTAACATTTTAAAAAACAAGCCCTCAAAGACTATTCTTTTTTACTACAAATAATTGGCAGCAAAATCAGTGGATATAAGCAACTAGTCTTCGCAACAAAGTAATTTTATGTGGGCCTGACATCGGCTCACTGCCACCCGCCCCCCCGCCCCTCCCCCCCGGCCCCCAACTGGGGAAACTTTCATTCCTTCTGAAAGTAGTGTGCCATACTTTCAACATTTGGTTAACCAAATGGAACAAAGCACGCTCATTTACCTCACTGAATGAAATGCTCAAAAGCATTTTGCTTTCTTGACTAGCCAAGTCTTATAGCTTTGTATATGCTCTATTTCTTAATGAGGACTTGAGCAACTAATTATTTCAAGGCCCTAGAGCAGTCTTCAATATTCTCAAAATAAACTTTGACATTTTTAGTTGCTAATCAGCTACAGCTGAAGGGAAATTTCAGAAGCATTAATGGATGGGCTAATGATATATCATTTATATTTCAAAGCCAAAAATTCTCCCTTTTTATCCTAAAATTAGCATAACCCTTAACCATTCTGAAATCAAGATTCAAACAGCAACATTTGTAGCCTCTTCACTCCTCTCCCAAAATCTTTTAAAGAGTAGGAAAATTTATAAACTAAAAACACTGAGTTTGCACTGTTTCCTCTTACCTCAATAGTCTTCCTTTTCACCCTGGTTCTTCTTCTTTACCTTTCTGAATCTCATATGCATAGAATTGGATTAACCGCAGTCTTGTTTGTGACATATTCTCATCATTGGTGTATTCACAATTTGCTTTTATTAGTTATTCTATTTATAATTTTAATAATGGGATAATTACCCATAATTCTACCACTCACAACAAACAAAGATCCCCGTCCTCAAGGATATATTCAAGGATTATACTCTAGTGGGAGCAGAGAAACTAAACAGAAATTTATTTTTTAAGTAAATATGGTATGTTCAAAGATGATAAATACTATGAAACACATACACACACACAACACAAAGCAGAGTAGGATACCATAGATAGGAAATGCCAAAGATGGGAGAGGTAGGCTGTAGTATTAAATAAGGTGGTCATGGTAGGCTTCATTTAGAAAATGAGATTTAGTCAAGGACTTGAAGGAGACAAAAGTGTTGTCCCTGCAGATATCTTGGAGAAGAACATTCCAGGTAGAAGGAATATCCAAAGGAAAGATCTCAAGGTGGGAGAGTTCCTGGCATATCTGAGGAATAGCAAAGAGCCTGCTGTGATTGCAGGAGACTGAACAAGGGAGAGAGTAGTAGAAAAAGTCAGAGAGGAAATGGAAGGTCCTAGCCTTGTAGCCATCACATGGATTATAGTTTTTACTTTGAGTACAACAGGGGGCTATTTCAGGATTTAAAGAAGAGAAGTACCACTGTATGATTCAAGTTTTAAAAAACTCACTCTGGCTTATTTGTTGACAATAGACTCTGAGAAGACGAGAATCATGAGAAACCTGATTAGGGATCCTAGTGACTCAGTGGAAGGGGTGAGAAATGAGCAGATTCTGAGTATATTTTGAAAGTAGAGATAACAAGATTTCCTGAAAAATTAGATGTGGGATGTGAAAGAACAAAAGTAGTCAAAGATGGCTTTCTAGTTGTCATAAGCAACAATAGGGTTAGAGTTGCCAGAACTGAGATTAATGAAGCAGGATTGTGGATGGGTGAGGAAGAGCAGGAGTTCATTGCTGAACATGTTGAGTTTGAGTGGTACTGAACACTGAGTGGAAATATCGCTGGATATATGAATGTTAAGTCTGGAAGACAGATGGCCCTAGAGGTGTGAATATGAGAGTAATTATCATAGAGATGTTTTTAAGGCCATGAATGTAGACGAAAAGGAGGAAAAAAGAGAAAATAATCCAATATTCCAAATTAAGACATCAGGAAGAAGAAGAGAATCCAGCCAAGGAGACTGAGAAGGAGCAACCAGCAAGATGGGAAGAAAGCTAAGAGAGAATGGCATTCTGGAAACAAAGTGAAGAACATTTATCAAGGAAGAGAAAGTGATCAAATGTGTCAAATGATACTGACAGGTCCAGTAAGATGAGGATTGAGAATTGACCACCATATTTAAGATCATGAAGGTCACTGGTGACCTCAAGAAGACTTGTGAGGGAGAAAGCCTGATTAAATTGCATTAAAAGAGAAAGGAAGAAGAATTGAAATCAGGGACTAAAGATAATTCTTTTGCTCCAAAAAGGAGCTAAGAAATGCAGTGGTAGGTAGAGTAGAAAATGGGTAAGGAGAAATATTTTCAAGATAAAAGAAAAATTGCGTATTTATGTATTTGTGAGAATAATTCAGTAGAGAGGGAAAATTTGATGATGAGAGAGGGAAAAAGGAATACTGCAAGAACAATGTCCTTCAGTAGGCTACATAGAAGACGATCAGAAAGTGAAGAATACAAGGTGATAATGGATATGAGTTTTTATAAGGGCAGTAGTGTAGAAGGATCTTAGGAGGTGAGGAGTGGGAGGAACAAAAAATAAAATGGTAATGTGCAGAGCCTATATGGAGTTTCTCATAATTTTTCAAGCACTATTTATGTAAATATAAGTATTTCACTCCAAATTTAATGTTTGGCAATTGATTGTCCAAAGTATAGATTAGCCAAGACTTTCCACTTCATTGCTTACCCTAATCTCCTAAGGACTGGTAAGGAAAAGAAATGGAGATAAAATTCAAAATTTGGACATTTTTAGCAGAGCTTCAGATTAAAGTTGGGTAATGATAAAAGGTTATTTATAAAATACATTTAAGAATTTTCTGAGGACTTCACATACTTACATTATTCACATTTTCCATTGCCATGACATTTTCAAGTTTCATGTCTGAGTATAATCCTATTGATGTGCAACTCAAAATTATAGTTTTAAAGTAGAACAAATAGATTTGGTGGAAATCTGAGATTTGGGGCATAACTAAAGGAGAAGAGAGTTCCAGTTATTAATTACAATAAACAAATGTGTCTCTCATGACAGAGTTTACAGTAAGGAAGCACATTTCTTCTTGTGAAAATAACTGATTGGCTGAAGACTTGCTGGTCCAATGAAATAGTATGTGGGCCTTAAAAGAGGTGTATCTGTATTACCTGAGGTGAAAACATTTCCAATATTTCCCTGGTGAAAAATGCTGGTTAAAATAACATGTCTGATATTATATCAACATAAAATTAGAGAAAAAGTCATCAGATGACATTCCTAGAAGAATACTCAACAAAATATAAATGGCCCCCTTGTAGTGGTGAGAATTCAAGTGATTCTCTTATTCTATATACTTTTCTATATTGCTTAAATTATTACTATGATTTTTATAATTAGGAAAAAAGTATAATAAAGCCATTATTATTGTGAATAATAAAAGATGCAACAATCAAAAATAACAGATTCAGCACACAATTATGTAATGTTAATAAACAGTTCCAGCTATCATCACAGAACACAGAATGCTCATTTTTAACCTTAATTCTATCACTCTCTTGCTTATGTGTCTTCAAGCAAATGAAAAGGTCATCTGTATGACTACCATCTCATTGCAAAAAAGATAGAGTGATTACACCAGGGTGTGGTGGATTAACTAATCAGTGCCTGAAAGCAACTTCGGAAAAGTGATGTAAATTGTTTTGAAGATTTATTTTTTTAATTAATAAAGTCTAGGCTTTTCCAAGAAAAAAAAAAAAAAAAGAAATGGGAGCCCCAGAGATTTTCACCTCCAAAAGCCAAACCCTACCCTCAGTTATGTGTACGCAATTAGCTGCATGCGCATAATTGAGGGCAGAATTTGGCACACAAAATTTGGAGTAATCTGGAAAAAATTAAAATCTGTTTGATAAAATAAATTACGATGTGACCCAAATTCAAATGGGCTTTGATGTGTTTAAGAAATAGTGTTTTCACTTACATGAGAAAATAAAAATTTCATTTAGCCCAATCTAGAACAGACAATTCTGGAGGATAGGAAGGAAGAAAATATCACCAGTGAAATTTTCCCAGGGTTACAAAGATCACGTATGTCTATGATAAGAAGTGAGCTTGTGCCCCTTACTGTTAATGGATGCCTCATACAGCAAAAGACAAAGAGAGGAGAGGTGAAGAAGGGAGGGGAGGGTCTGTGTGTGAATACTCTTGAACTCCCCATAGTATTCGTAACTGAGGCTTTCACATGCATCTGGTATACTTTTATTATTTACAAATCCCCCTCTCATGCACTCCTATTCACTATTAGAGTGAGCTCTTCTGCAAACAGATCCTTCCCCAAGTCATCTATCAAGTATATATCAGCCCAAGCAAAGCAAACTTTTTCTCAGCTTTTCTTCCCACTTCAATTTTCTTTTCACATGTTATCTAAACGGGACCACCAATGTTTTGCTTCTAATAGTTTCTGAAGCCACTTTCAATTTTTCGTTTTAAAATGGAAATTGAAAAAAATAAAGTTCCATGCTTAGATCTTTATCATATTCTAAACTTTTTCATTCAGGGTCATATTTTAAATTCTGACATAGCCTTTTTAGCCCTGCCATGTCACCGAGTGAGGGATCAGAACAGAGAAATAACAAAAACCACAACTCCTCTCTACCATTTCTGCCTTGAAAAAAAAGAAAAGCTCTGCAATGTGCATAATGTTCATTCTTCTGGCTGTGCGTGTTGAGCTATTTATCAACCCACAAAGTATGATCTGCTTCTCCTTTATGGTCCTTTCAACACAAAAAAAATATTGGCATTGCTTCTCCCTGCCCCTCAAGAGAGTCATCTGGATTATAACCACACTACCCATGGGATTAAACCACTTGTAAAGAAGTGGAGTCTTTTGCATTTGGATCTTGAAACTTTGAAAACAACCTTAAGCTATTCTCCTAAAAACATTAAAAGCAGCATTTTTGTGTGCTTTTCAGGCATCTTTACAAGTTCTTGTGAAAGGATAAATGTGGCTGGTTTGCATTTTATATGTTCATTATTTTTCAAAATAGCCTTGCCTATCACCATAGCCTTGCCTATGGTTATAAAATCAGAAGAGAAAAGCCAAAGTCTTTCTAAATGGCCTTTTTTTCCTCTATGCACCAAAGGCAAGATACTGCATAATTAAATATTAATATGGGCCCTGACCACTGCTTCAATAATCAAAACTCATGTAATTGTTCAGAGACCTGGTACAGCCCATTTCCCCAACCCAATAAATCACATTAAATTTTAGTTCAACTTTTTCAAGAGGCTGATCTATTTTGTCAGAATCTAAATAATATTTGTTCACACTTTTAATCTAGAAATCCTCCCTCCTAATATGAGGATGAGTTTTACCCTCTTTGAAGGTAAGTTCCTAGTCTTACAGTATATTAGTTTGCTAGGGACGCCATAACAAAATACCATAGATCAGGTGGCTTAAACAAAGAAATCAATTTTCTCACAGTTCTGGAGGATGAAAGGCCAAGATCAAGATGCCAGCAGTGTTGATTTCTCCCGAGGCCTTCTTAGCTTGTACTCATCATGTGGTCGTTCCTCTGTGCACCAGTCCCTGGTTTTTCTTTTTCTTCTTGCAAGGACACCAGTCATATTTGAATTTGGGTCTCACCCTTAGGACCTCATTTTAACTTAATCACTTCTTTAAAGAACTTATCTCCAAATACAGTTAGAGTCTTAGGTACTGGGCTTTAGGGATTTTAACATATGAATTAGGGGTAGGGGCACAATTCAGCCCATAACCCATAATTTAACGTCTTTGTATTAAAGTCACACAGACTCCATCCTAGGAATTGTGGCCAGGCAAACATTTGGTTAGGTATATCTTGAGGAATATTACATTTTAAAAATATGCAAGAGTTTTTATTAATAGCACTTTTGAAATATTACTTTTCATCAATATATACATTTCTTGTCTTGAGCAGGGTATGAAATCAGTAAATAGTTGATAAGTTAAAAAGTCATGAACCAGGAGGATTAACCAAGATGGCGGAGTAGAAGGACGTGCTCTCACTCCCTCTTGCGAGAGTACCAGAATCAAAACTGGCTGCTGGACAATCATTGACAGGAAGACCCTGGACTTCACCAAGGAGGATACCCCACGTCCAAGGACAGAGGAGAAGCCACAGTGAGACGGTAGGAGGGGCGCAATCAGAGTAAAATCAAATCCCATAACTGCTGGGTGGGTGACTCACAGACTGGCGAACACTTATACCACAGAAGTCCACCCACTGGAGTGAAGGTTCTGAGCCCCACGTCAGGCTTCCCAACCTGGGGGTCCGGCTACGGGAGGAGGAATTCCTAGAGAATCAGACTTTGAAGCCTAGTGGGAATTGATTGCAGGACTTTGACAGGACTGGGGAAAACAGAGACCCCACTCTTGGAGGGCACACACAAAGTAATGTGTGCATCGGGACCCAGGGGAAGGAGCAGTGACCCTGGGGGAGACTGAACCAGACCTACCTGCTGGTGTTGGGGGGTCTCCTGCAGAGGCGAGTGGTGGCTCTGTTTCACCGGGGGGATAAGGACACTGGCAGCCGAGGTTCTGGGAAGTTCTCCTTGGCGTGAGCCCTCCCAGAGTCTGCCATTAACCCCACCAAAGAGCACGGGTAGGCTCCAGTGTTGGGTTGCCTCAGGCAAAACAACCAACAGGGAGGGAACCCAGCCCCACCCATCAACAGTCAAGTGGATTAAGGTTTTACTGAGCTCTGATCCCCACAGCAACAGGGAGGGAACCCAGCCCCACCCATCAACAGTCAAGTGGATTAAGGTTTTACTGAGCTCTGACCGCCACAGCAACAGTCAGCTCTACCCACCACCAGAGCCTCCCATCAAGCCTCTTAGATAGCCTCAACCACCAGAGGGCAGACAACAGAAGCAAGAAAAACTACAATCCTGCAGCCGGTGGACCAAAAACCACAGTTACAGAAAGATAGAGAAGATGAAAAGGCAGAGGGCTATGTACCAGATGAAGGAACAAGAAAAAACCCCAGAAAAACAACTAAATGAAGTGGAGATAGGCAACCTTCCAGAAAAAGAATTCAGAATAATGATAGTGAAGATGATCCAGGACCTCGGAATAAGAATGGAGGCAAAGATTGAGAAGATGCAAGAAATGATTAACAAAGACCTAGAAGAATTAAAGAACAAACAAACAGAGACGACCAATACAATAACTGAAATGAAAACTACACTAGAAGGAATCAATAGCAGAATAACTGAGGCAGAAGAACGGATAAGTGACCTGGAAGACAGAATGGTGGAATTCACTGCTGCGGAACAGACTAAAGAAAAAAGAATGAAAAGAAATGAAGACAGCCTAAGAGACCTCTGGGACAACATTAAACGCAACAACATTCGCATTATAGGGGTCCCAGAAGGAGAAGAGAGAGAGAAAGGACCAGAGAAAATATTTGAAGAGATTATAGTCGAAAACTTCCCTAACATGGGAAAGGAAATAGCCACCCAAGTCCAGGAAGCGCAGAGAGTCCCATACAGAATAAACCCAAGGAGAAACACGCCGAGACACATAGTAATCAAAGTGGCAAAAATTAAAGACAAAGAAAAATTATTGAAAGCAGCAAGGGAAAAACGACAAATAACATACAAGGGAACTCCCATAAGGTTAACAGCTGATTTCTCAGCAGAAACTCTGCAAGCCAGAAGGGAGTGGCATGATATACTTAAAGTGATGAAAAGGGAAGAACCTACAACCAAGATTACTCTACCCGGCAAGGATCACATTTAGATTTGATGGAGAAATCAAAAGCTTTACAGACAAGCAAAAGCTAAGAGAATTCAGCACCACCAAACCAGCTCTACAACAAATGCTAAAGGAACTTCTCTAAGTGGGAAACACAAGAGAAGAAAAGGACCTACAAAAACAAACCCAAAACAATTAAGAAAATGGTCATAGGAACATACATATCGATAATTACCTTAAACGTGAATGGATTAAACGCCCCAAACAAAAGACATAGACTGGCTGAATGGATACAAAAACAGGACCCATATATATGCTGTCTACAAGAGACCCACTTTAGACCTAGGGACACATACAGACTGAAAGTTAGGGGATGGAAAAAGATATTCCATGCAAATGGAAATCAAAAGAAAGCTGGAGTAGCTATACTCATATCAGATAAAATAGACTTTAAAATAAAGAATGTTACAAGAGACAAGGAAGGACACTACATAATGATCCAGGGATCAATCCAAGAAGAAGATATAACAATTATAAATATATATGCACCCAACATAGGAGCACCTCAATACATAAGGCAACTGCTAACAGCTATAAAAGAGGAAATCGACAGTAACACAATAATAGTGGGGGACTTTAACACTTCACTTACACCAATGGACAGATCATCCAAAATGAAAATAAATAAGGAAACAGAAGCTTTAAATGACACAATAGACCAGATAGATTTACTTGATATTTATAGGACATTCCATCCAAAAACAGCAGATTACACGTTCTTCTCAAGTGCGCACGGGACATTCTCCAGGATAGATCACATCTTGGGTCACAAATCAAGCCTCAGTATATTTAAGAAAATTGAAATCATACAAAGTATCTTTTCTGACCACAACGCTATGAGATTAGAAATGAATTACAGGGAAAAAAACGTAAAAAAGACAAACACATGGAGGCTAAACAATACGATACTAAATAACCAAGAGATAACTGAAGAAATCAAAGAGGAAATAAAAAAATACCTAGAGACAAATGACAATGAAAACACAACGACCCAAAACCTATGGGACGCAGCAAAAGCGGTTCTAAGAGGGAAGTTTATAGCTATACAAGCCTACCTAAAGAAACAAGAAAAATCTCAAGTAAACAATCTAACCTTACACCTAAAGAAACTAGAGAAAGAAGAACAAACAAAACCCAAAGTTAGCAGAAGGAAAGAAATCATAAAGATCAGAGCAGAAATAAATGAAATAGAAACAAAGAAAACAATAGCAAAGATCAATAAAACTAAAAGTTGGTTCTTTGAGAAGATAAACAAAATTGATAAGCCATTAGCCAGACTCATCAAGAAAAAGAGGGAGAGGACTCAAATCAATAAAATCAGAAATGAAAAAGGAGAAGTTACAACAGACACCGCAGAAATACAAAACATCCTAAGAGACTACTATAAGCAACTTTATGCCAATAAAATGGACAACCTGGAAGAAATGGACAAATTCTTAGAAAGGTATAACCTTCCAACACTGAATCAGGAAGAAACAGAAAATATGAACAGACCAATCACAAGTAATGAAATTGAAACTGTGATTAAAAATCTTCCAACAAACAAAAGTCCAGGACCAGATGGCTTCACAGGTGAATTCTATCAAACATTTAGAGAAGAGCTAACACCCATCCTTCTCAAACTCTTCCAAAAAATTGCAGAGGAAGGAACACTCCCAAACTCATTCTATGAGGCCACCATCACCCTGATACCAAAACCAGACAAAGACACTACAAAAAAAGAAAATGACAGACCAATATCACTGATGAATATAGATGCAAAAATCCTCAACAAAATACTAGCAAACAGAATCCAACAACACATTAAAAGGATCATACACCACGATCAAGTGGGATTTATCCCAGGGATGCAAGGATTCTTCAATATACGCAAATCAATCAATGTGATACACCATATTAACAAATTGAAGAATAAAAACCATATGATCATCTCAATAGATGCAGAAAAAGCTTTTGACAAAATTCAACACCCATTTCTGATAAAAACTCTCCAGAAAGTGGGCATAGAGGGAACCTACCTCAACATAATAAAGGCCATATATGACAAACCCACAGCAAACATCATTCTCAATGGTGAAAAACTGAAAGCATTTCCTCTAAGATCAGGAATGAGACAAGGATGTCCACTCTCACCACTATTATTCAACATAGTTCTGGAAGTCCTAGCCACGGCAATCAGAGAAGAAAAAGAAATAAAAGGAATACAAATTGGAAAAGAGGAAGTAAAACTGTCACTGTTTGCGGATGACATGATACTATACATAGAGAATCCTAAAACTGCCACCAGGAAACTGCTAGAGCTAATTAATGAATATGGTAAAGTTGCAGGATACAAAATTAATGCACAGAAATCTCTTGCATTCCTATACACTAATGATGAAAAATCTGAAAGAGAAATTATGGAAACACTCCCATTTACCATTGCAACAAAAAGAATAAAATACCTAGGAATAAACCTACCTAGGGAGACAAAAGACCTGTATGCAGAAAACTATAAGACACTGATGAAAGAAATTAAAGATGATACCAACAGATGGAGAGATATACCATGTTCTTGGATTGGAAGAATCAACATTGTGAAAATGAGTATACTACCCAAAGCAATCTACAGATTCAATGCAATCCCTATCAAATTACCAATGGCATTTTTTACGGAGGTAGAACAAATCATCTTAAAATTTGTATGGAGACACAAAAGACCCCGAATAGCCAAAGCAGTCTTTAGGCAAAAAAATGGAGCTGGAGGAATCAGACTCCCTGACTTCAGACTATACTACAAAGCTACAGTAATCAAGACAATATGGTACTGGCACAAGAACAGAAACATAGATCAATGGAACAAGATAGAAAGCCCAGAGATTAACCCACGCACCTATGGTCAACTAATCTATGACAAAGGAGGCAAAGATATACAATGGAGAAAAGACAGTCTCTTCAATAAGTGGTGCTGGGAAAACTGGACAGCTACATGTAAAAGAATGAAATTAGAATACTCCCTAACACCATACACAAAAATAAACTCAAAATGGATTAGAGACCTAAATATAAGACTGGACACTATAAAACTCTTAGAGGAAAACATAGGAAGAACACTCTTTGACATAAATCACAGCAAGATCTTTTTTGATCCACCTCCTAGAGTAATGGAAATAAAAACAAAAATAAACAAGTGGGACCTAATGAAACTTCAAAGCTTTTGCACAGCAAAGGAAACCATAAACAAGACGAAAAGACAACCCTCAGAATGGGAGAAAGTATTTGCAAATGAATCAACGGACAAAGGATTAATCTCCAAAATATATAAACAGCTCATTCAGCTCAACATCAAAGAAACAAACACCCCAATCCAAAAATGGGCAGAAGACCTAAATAGACATTTCTCCAAAGAAGACATACAGACGGCCACGAAGCACATGAAAAGCTGCTCAACATCACTAATTATTAGAGAAATGCAAATCAAAACTACAATGAGGTATCACCTCACTCCTGTTAGAATGGGCATCATCAGAAAATCTACAAACAACAAATGCTGGAGAGGGTGTGGAGAAAAGGGAACCCTCTTGCACTGTTGGTGGGAATGTAAATTGATACAGCCACTATGGAGAACAATATGGAGGTTCCTTAAAAAACTAAAAATAGAATTACCATATGACCCAGCAATCCCACTACTGGGCATATACCCAGAGAAAACCGTAATTCAAAAAGACACATGCACCCGAATGTTCATTGCAGCACTATTTACAATAGCCAGGTCATGGAAGCAACCTAAATGCCCCTCAACAGACGAATGGATAAAGAAGATGTGGTACATATATACAATGGAATATTACTCAGCCATAAAAAGGAACGAAATTGAGTCATTTGTTGAGACGTGGATGGATCTAGAGACTGTCATACAGAGTGAAGTAAGTCAGAAAGAGAAAAACAAATATCGTATATTAATGCATGTATGTGGAACCTAGAAAAATGGTACAGATGAGCCAGTTTGCAGGGCAGAAGTTGAGACACAGATGTAGAGAATGGACATATGGACACCAAGGGGGGAAAACTGCGGTGAGGTGGGGATGGTGGTGAGCTGAATTGGGCGATTGGGATTGGTATGTATACACTGATGTGTATAAAATCGATGCCTAATAAGAACCTGCAGTATAAAAAAGCAAACAAAACAACTAATACTAAACTTTCATTGGGTTATTTGTATGGAAATATGTTAATATAAATGTTTCAGACGTTACATGAAATTTCTAAAAATCTTGTATTTGTATGGAAATATGTATGGAAATATGTTAATATAAATGTTTCAGACATTACATGAAATTTCTAAAAATCTTACATGTTCTGGTATAATGTTATAAGTAACAATCCTAGTTATTACTTTAAAATGTATATCTCAGAAATAACTAATTTTCTTGTCAACTGCATTATTATGAACTTTCATCAAATCTTTTACCGTGGTCATTTTTAAGTCTTTTGTCATTTACAGACAGTTCTGGGTGTACTCTGATGATTTTGCAAATATGTTCCTATAAAAGGGTTTCATCTACAAAAAATTCATGGAAAAGACTCTGACAAGTACAGGTTTCTGGTAACTGACTATACTGCTGAACTGAATGAATAAGCGTTTTCAGAACTCTGATGAAAAACTGATGAACTCATAAAAGTGCTAACAAAAGATCAAGATGAAAAACAACAATTAATTACATGGGACTGAGTGAACTGATGAGGACGAGTATAATTTTTGTGACTTTCTGTCTGAATTAAAAAAAAAAAATCCCACAAGGACTCAGAGGCAAAGAATATACAAATCAATTTTCACTGCAAAGTAAAGGAGCTGTTACAGTGGAGGATTACTGGACTGAATGTCAATATTATGACATAGTATGAGTGTGTTTCATGTTTGGTAATTGCAATCATTGTTGCTTTTGTTGTGGTCATCCATGTACAATGCTTGGTGACAGTCTATTTATCTCTTGTAAAAATAAAATACAGTGTGTGTGTGTGGAAAAAAAAAAAAAAAAGTCATGAACCAACCAATGAAATGTTAAATTAAATAAATGAATTTGTCACTGACGTGGCAATTTTCAAATTGGATCATCCCACCATGCCAGAAGTCATGATGTGATTTTATAAATAAATGTGCTTCTAGTAATTCTACAGACGTAAAGGTTTATCTACTATAAATTCATCTCTAATAATTTTTAAATCCCAAGTAAATTTTTTCTGGGATTGAAAAAACCTTTTTTAAAATCCTCTACAATATTCAGTATAATTGATTCAATGATCCATAGACTAAATCACTAGAAATTCCCTAAGGAATTGTGAGTGTTCCACCTGGCCCTTCCATGTAGACACTCCCCAAGGTCCTCTCATCAGCTGTACTCTCATCTCACTTTGCACACATTCTCTTGATGTCATCCATTCCCATAGTTTTATTCTCACCTTTCCACAGGTGGCTCCCAAATCTGTATCTCTTCCTAAGGACCCAAACCTACATTTCCAACTGTCTGCTGGGTTTCCTGCAGTGTTGCAGGCACCTCACAGTGTGAACTGATGTCAGGCTCAGGGCTCCCTTTCACCATCTCCTAATCTGAGGTAGATCCGTAAAGCCTCTGTTCTGGAACCATGAGACTGACCATTCGCTGGACTGATCTTTGAAAACTGATAAACATTTTTAGCATAGTAGTTATCTCCCCTCCCCTAAAATATTCGATATTCCCTTTTCTGCTTTATATTTTCTTCGTAGCACTTAGCAATAGCAAACTATGCATTTTGCTTATCTTATTTATAATCTGTCTCCCTTCCCTTAAATGTAAGCACAGTCAGAGCTGAAATTTTAACCACTTTTTTGCTTGTTAGTGTGAAGAAAACACCTAAAACTGTGCTGGACCCATGACAGACAGCAAGTAAATATTTTTTGAATAATGAATAAGTGAATCTCAATTCATTTATATTGTCTCTTAGTGATTTAATGTGATGACTCTTGCATGTTCACTATTTTAAGAATTTGGAATAGTTCATTTTCCTTGAGTTTTACTATAGTTTTAGTGGAAAATTCAATATTTGAGGTAATTTAAAAACAACTCTGAAGTTTTTCAACTTGGCTATTTATAATTCCAGGTGTATTTTTCCCCTAATATATCAAAAAGGCTTTTAATGTGTGTTAAATTCAAAGTTCTCTTTCAAAAGCATAGTTTGGATTCATCTGAGTACAACAAAAAACACACATCTATTTTTAATGTAGAAAGCATGGTTTTAAATTATTAATATAAATCACAAATGGTTGAGTGGAATCATTTCATATTTTCTAAAAAAAAAAAAATTTACCTTTGAACTGAAAAATGAGCATGAGAAGTTTCAGGCCTACGGAGATATGTATACGTACATGTGTGTTTTTATATATTCATATATTTTAAAAAATTTTTTAATGAGAAAAACTCAAGTACCTGTTTTCATATACTTATTCAAATTCTTTCTTAACCACAATTATACCATGACACTGTAGTACTGTCAGCAATAAAACCAAATTTTCTAATCCCACATTTTAGTATGTTGGGAAAAGGCACAAAATCTTTTTCTTCATATCAAGCAGTCTTTACTTTTCCTTTCAGGAAATTCAAACAGTGCAACTAAATAAAACACAAATCTGCCTTATGATGTTACCCACTACAGAGAAAAAGGAATTCAAATATATTTAAACATACATAAACTTTTGTATTTAATTTTTTTGGCCATGTGTGCCTTAATAATTAAAAAAAAAGTTTCCATATGTTTTTTGTTCTTTCTTGTTTCCATATTGGCCAGTCAACTTTTTCAGGTTTTTTTCCTCTGTTTCCTGATTGTTTCATTTCAGCATTCATATACAGTTTTTATGTTTAGCTATAACTTCAACTTTTCCACAAAAGGACAGTTTGGCTTTTTATGCCCATTTTAAGCTTTTAAGTTAAACATTGAAAGGCAGGGCACAGATGGGACCCCATTTTCCCTCTTGCAATGTTCCTGCCTGCACACACTTAAGAAGTAGAAACTTTGATCCTTCTGTAACTAATGAAAAGTGAAGCTTGACCTTTTCTTCCATTTGCTTATCTCCCTCTCCTTCCCCCAAGAAGACTGACTTAATTGATAGGTGAAATTGAGAAGATGGTCATTGCACTTCCTTGGCTTAGATACGCCTCTCCCTCCCCTCTTTGAGATCTGTCTGCTTTGAGGAAGTGTGCTTTGCTTTTTTTTTTTTTCCCCCCTAGGCTCCTTCACAGGGTAAGTGCCCCTGGTTTAGGGCCGGAGAGCCATATCTAAGATTTTGTTTCAATCCACACAAACTGGAGGCAATGAGATTTATAATTTATAAACTTAAGATTAAAATTTAAAAACATATTTCAGGGCTTTCCTCGTGGTGCAGTGGTTGAGAATCTGCCTGCCAATGCAGGGGACACGGGTTCGAGCCCTGGTCTGGGAAGATCCCACATGCCGCAGAGCAACTGGGCCCGTGAGCCACAGTTACTGAGCCTGCGCATCTGGAGCCTGTGCTCCGCAACAGGAGAGGCCGCGATAATGAGAGGCCCGCGCACCGCGATGAAGAGAAGAGTGGCCCCCACTTGCCACAACTGGAGAAAGCCCTCGCGCAGAAATGAAGACCCAACACAGCCATAGATAAATAAATAAATACTTAAAAAAATATATATATATACATATATTTCACAAGGCTGATGAAAATTTATGAATAAATTTTTTGGCAGTCTAAAGCAGAAGGATAGGAATCATGGTTTGGTGTTTGCAGATAGAATATCCCTTTCACTACATTGTAGAATACACCCAATATAGTAAGATCGTTTGAAGGCAGTTTCTTATTCCTCGTGATCCTTGCTCCTACAGACAGACTCAGGTCCCTACTCAAAAGAAATACATAGCCACCACGGGTAATACGTGTGTTCTCAGATGCCGTGAGTCTAAAACTAGTGGCAATGAATGGCCACATGATCTAATAAAACCAATATTTTGACAATGACTTAATGTCTATTTGACTAAACATTTATCTGATCGCTGTATCTATTCTCAGTCAATTCAGCACATAGGGAGGAACACTGGGTTGCATGGAGTTGGGATGAATAATCATTGTCATATTAGAAAAGTGGGTAGAATTTTAGTTGGTGAATATAGGGAAGGAGATTCAGGGGGTGATGTGAGTAAAAGTGGGCAGAGTGGTTGCCCGTTTCTGCATTGTGGGTTTGTGAACGATAAATCTTTTATAGCTAGAGCATAGGATGCTTTTGGGAACTTTCATGGAAAAAATTTTGGATAAAATAGGGTGGAAATAAATGTTAGTTGATATTCTATGGAATGAAGAGCCATGGAAAAATTTTAACCGATATGGTCAGATATTAAGAGTATAGAAAAGATATGAGCAGTATGAAGGAAAGTTTAGGGGCAGGAATTGGAATAATGGGAGAAGGAGGGAAGGAAGAAAAATAAGAGAAAATTAGACAAGGTGTCTTATCCAGCTGAAGAGCAATAAAATTCAGAAGCGAAGCAGTCAGCATAGAAAAGAGTATATGTATTAGGGACACATTTTAGAGGCAGATCAACAGATGTTAGCTACTGACTAGATGTGAAAGATGTGGAAAAGAAAGAAGCAGAATTTGACAGATTTTTAACCATACGAATTGGGAGAATGATATTTCATTAATCAAATTAAAGAATAAATATATATACATAGAATTTTTTTCAAGTTTTGGAGGATTTTTTAATAATATGGGAAAATGTACAAAATATTTAAGTGAGGAATGCAGGATACACAACTATATATAATATGATTATGATACATTCACAAACACACATATACATATATATTCGTAGGACACAGATATTAGAAAATTATACCAGAATATGGAGAGAGGTTTCTTATGGGAATAAGATTATGTGTATCTTTACTTTTTCATATTTTTAAATTTTTTTTACCATAAGAATGTATTACTTTATAATCAGAAAAATATAAGTATTACTTTAAAAAAGATAGGTACAAAATTGTACTTTTATGATATATCCCAAAATATTTTAGGAGTAGGGATGGGGAGAGAAAACTCTGACCAATTAGATATTAAGAAAGAAAAAAAAAGTGATATTCTGAAGATGGCAAGTACAGTCCAACGGGTATGATCGGTGTCGTGGTTCTCTGTTTTTGGTCCAGCTTCCTGAACTGATGAATGGCCAACTTGTCTGGGGCATTGCTTTACAGAGATATTTGAGAGCCCTGTGAGTGTCAGGTTTCCCTTAAGCCTTTAATTAATGATTAACATTGAATATAACATCAATTGCCTTAAAGCGGTTTTTTTTTTACTCACTAGCGTGCGGTTTGTTTCGTAGCTTGGTATTTCTGTAAACTAGCTACTGCACTGACAGAAGATAAGAGTGCAGTATCTTCAGAACCCGGTTGAAAATCAGATCTGTGCTGTGAGCCAGTGAAGCACAGATTTTATAGAAGGTGATGCTTTAGCATCTTTTCTGGTTTGTAGCCCCTGCCCCTATGTCTGTTTAAAAGAAAAATTACTGTAGCCACCAGAAAATTTAATATTCTTATGTCCCTATGGAGTTTTATAAGTTAAAATATAAGTGGTTTCCTTGTTCTATGAAATCTGATAGTATTCTTTTGTCCACAGGAAATAGCACAAATATACATATAATATTTTAACCTTCCTTCTTACCTTTCCTTTCCTTTTAGTTCCCCTCTCTTCCTTCCTTTTTTCCTTCCTCCCTCCCTTCCTTCCTTTCCTTAGTTCTGTAGTGCTCAAATCTGTTGAGCACCTGCTAAGTACATCCTTTTTTAATTTAAACTTTTCATTTAATCTTCACATTGATCCTACAAAGGAGTCAGAATTTAGTTAATTGGTTTATTGATTAATTAATTAACTCAAGGCTCAGGGAGCTTGAGTAACTTGTCCAAGGTCACCAGTTGGCATGTATGGGCATTTGGGTTGGAACCCAGATCAGTCGTGTTCTTTACCTTTCAAGGAAAACTGTCTCTCTACTCAGAACACTTCTGACACCAAATGTGTGTGTTTTCCACGAGAACTTCTCCAGTTCTCTGTGGACACCAACTGGGTGTCCTACAATTTATTTCATTCTGAAACTAACTACCCAGAGTCAGCATAGACCCCACAGGTTAAGGACTCAGTCCCACCAGACTGTCCCCCCACCTCAGATGCCGATCACAAGTAGTGGGTCTCCAGATTACTCATACTTCTCTCTGGCTTGGCTACAAATTTGGGGTTCCCATAACCCCTCCACCTTAGTTTCTACAATTTGCTATAATGGCTCACAGAACTTAGGGAAATACTTTACTTTCCATTACTGGTTTATTATAAAGAATATTATAAAGGATACAAATGAACAGGTTGTTGAAGAGGTACCTATGGCAAGGTCTTGAAGGGTCCCGAGTGCAAGAGCTTCAGTTCCTGTGGTGTTTGGGGTATACCAATCTCCTGGCACATGGATGCATTCACCAACCTGGAAGCTCTTAAGAGTTTTTTATGGACATTCCATTACTTAGGCATGATTCATTAAATCATTGGCTATTGGTGATTAACCTAATCCCCAGCCTCATTCCCATCTCTGGATGTTTGGGATGGGCCTGAATGTAAGTTCCGATCCTCTAATCACATGGTTGGTTCCTTTGGCAGCCAGCAGCCCCCTACAAGAGTCACTTCATTAGCATAAACTCAGGTCTTCTTATGAATAATAAAGGATGCTCCTTTCACCCCTACCACTCAGGAAATTCCAAGGGTTTTAGAAGTTCTGTGCCAAGAACCAGGGGTGAAGACTCAATATATATTTCTTATTATGTCACAGTATTGCAACATTTATATGGTACTCATATTTTTAGGAGAAAAGAATCAATATGAGACAGTTTGGAAAGTCAAAAAACAAACTAGTTCTCCTTCACAGATAGTTTGAGAAGCATTGAACTAAAATACTGATCCAACTCAAAGTCATTCCAAAAACAACCACATATTAGGACGCATGCCTTTTATGTGCCAGGCACAGTGTTAGGGCCCACAGATTCAGAAACAGTCTATGCTTTCATGGAGCTTACAATAGAGTGAAACAATAAAAAAGCACACAGACTCTGGGCATGAAGAGTTCAATGTTTTCCATTAAATCTCATTGCCTCCAGTTTGTGTGGATTGAAACAAAATCTTAGATCATGTGGCCATTCATTGCCACCAGTTTTAGACTCACAGCATCTGAGAACACACGTGTTACCCGTGGTGACTATGTATTTCTTTTGAGTAGGGACCTGAGTCTGTCTGTAGGAGCAAGGATTATGAGGAATACGAAACTGGCTTCAAACAATCTTACTATATTGGTTGTATTCTACAATGTAGTGAAAGGGATATTCTATCTGCAAACACCAAACCATGATTCCTATCCTTCTGCTTTAGACTGCCAAAAAACTTATTCATAAATTTTCATCAGCCTTGTGAAATATATTTTTAAATTTTAATCTTGAGTTTATAATCTTTGAATTAAACACTACAATTAATAATTAGAATAAACAAATCCTTTAAGAGGTATACTTAAAAAAAAAAAAAAGTTTGAGAGTCTACAAGTATTCTAGCCTTGAATCTACCTTAGGTTTATGAAGAGGTTTAGCTTGAAGTGATGGTATTTATTTTGCTTTAGTATTATAAATTTTATTCAGTGGTTTGTACACACAGCAATGATAAAAGGCTGAAATAAAAGAGATTGGGAGACATTGTTGAGGGATTTTGAAATGTCCATCCAGTGGTCTCTGTTTGGTAAAGAAGACTAAAATTCATCTAGCAATAAAAAATAAGTGCTAGTTGGTACCATCTAGAAAAAGAGCAGAGCTATTAAGACAGTTTTAAGTTGATATTTGATAGTCAGGAAGGGGAAAAAGTAAAACTGTTCAACTGATTGAGGTGGGCAACAGATAGTGAAGGGTGTCCCAATATTTCTCAGGGCAAAATAGCATGAAAGACAGTCAGGAATAATACTTTTGGCTCAGCTGTCTATATCACTGTGAATAAAGGGACTAGACAAGTTAATGAGCAGATCTAAAAGATGTTACTGAGACCCTCTAGTCATCCGAGGGATGTTTCATTTCTTTAAAAGAAGAATGTCTGATAAATTTGCAACTTGCATTGAAAGTTTAATCTCTCAAAGGAAGAAAATTTAATCTCTGAAAAAGTTGATGAAGCAATGAGAAAAAATTCCATCCCACAGGACTTGATTGTTTGTAAAGGGAAATCACAGCTATAAACATGTCAATTCCCAGCTCCAAAACCTTCAAAGACCACAAGTTGTTGGCTGAATAAAGTACTAATAGTTAGGCCCCTCTGCAGTTTGGCTCAAGTTTCCTTTCCAGACTGAACTCCCACTTCCAAAGTGACAGCAGGGCTAGGATTTTATGTGATTCACGAGTTCTTGTTCTTCCCACTATACCAACCTCTCTCCACCATGACACTCTATTCTTCAGATAAACTGGACTCTACTATTTCCCAAAATACATCACAAGTTTTCCCAACATTTTACCTTTGCACATGCTTTTGTCTTCTCCTGTACCGTCCCTGCCTTCTGTCTTCTTCAAGTAGAGATCAGCCGGAACTAACCATCCATTTCACAGTCTCTCCGTTCCATGCATTTGCCAACTGCCTGCACAATTTCCCTCAAGCACCAACACAACAAATGCAGTGACTAAAGTTAACCTGGCTTGTTTACTTTTTTCTGCACTATGACCCTATTATTTCTGAATTTTTAAGGCATGGAACAGACTCATATTTTACCTTATTTTAATACTTATTTCAATGAATAATTATTGAATTCCTACCACATGCCAGACAATGGATATATATCAGAGTATAACATGTACAGGATGGAAAAGAGAGACATATACCCACAGGGCTTAATAAATACTAGATGACTAACTGTTCTATAAATATAGCTTTACAGAAGAGCAAGACCCGTCCCCAAAAATGTATAGAACAAACCTGTTTAGATTTGAGCTACCATTAGCTCAGATGATAACTCAGTTATATTTCTAACATAATCCCCACATCCATTCTAATTTGGGACTGCCACATCCCTATACATCGCTGGACTGAATTTTTGTGTGCAACACTTGGGTCTTATTTTTACTTATCCTTTAGACGTTCCCACACGCCACTCCCATAGTACCATTCCTTGGGGAAGAAATACAAAAACATCTCAATCTTGGAGGTTTGCAAAGTAACTTTTCTAGACTTGAAAATAAGCTGCTCATACAAGGTCCATCAAACGTGTTTATCCCAGACAACACTGCTTCCTCAGAGACTAAGAGATTGAGCTGTTTTTAAATTCCTGTTGGCATTCTGTCCTCACAAAGGCTGATCATCCTTACAGCTCCTCAAAGTCAAGTGACATTTGATTAACTGGAAACTTGCATTGCTATTTCATTAGTGTTCCTCCCTAGTTTGCATTACCTTGTGTTTTATAAGACCAAGCCTTTTTGACAGATAACTCATAGTTCATTTCTCTATCACATTGTGCCATTTGGACTTGCCTCCCTAACCAAAGACTATCTTCTTTTGGATGTTAAGTGTATTTGATTGCTTTCTGTGGCTCATTAAAGTGTTTCATTTTAAAAGGAAATTGTTTACCCATTTAATGAAAAGTGTTGAATGCCAATTGAGCCATTTGGATTTATTTGGTGGGCTGTTTAAAAAAAATTCTTTTTAAAAACTGGGCATTTATTCCTAACAGCATTCAAATAATTAGTTGAAACTTCCCTTAGAAAAATATGATCCCAGATTTTACAGTCACCCTGCCATAGTTCAAAGTTGTGATAAGAGTTTATTAAGGCCTGGGCTAGATTCCGGCAACCTGTCTCCTGTGAGTCAAGTGTGGGAATCTGCAGAGAGTGCTAGACTGGGACATGCGGCAGCTTTCGATAGGCTGTTGTGGCATCCCTTAAAAATGATGTTCTGCAATTATGCTACATTCAAACCCTCCAAACACTCCCTGTCGCCATGAGAATGAAATATAATCTCCCTGCAACGCCTGAAGACATTGCACCTTCAGGGCCCTGGAAGCATCTCCAAACCCACCTCTCCTTTTCCCTCTACTCTCTAGTCACTTGTGCCTTCTTCATTTTCTTAGCCCCTGCTCACTCCTGTGTCAGAGTCACTGAGCTTATCCTCCCTCGCCCTGGAAGGTTCTTCCTTCAGCTCCTCACGTGGCCCTCTCCTTCATATCCCTAAGGCCTTTGCTCTGATGAGATATCTTCAGAGAAGCCCCTGCGAACGCTCTGTGGCTGAAGGCTCCACCCTGTTCCTGTCCTCCCCTCTCCTCTCTCCCAGTCTCTCTCTACCCCATCACCCAGTTTTGTAGCACATCATCACTCCATTTCATAGCACATATCAATATCTTAAATATCATTTATTTTGTTTTACTTATAATCTGCCTCTCTCCACCAGAATATAAACTCCACAAAAACAAGCACTTATTCTCATCTGCAACTATATTCCCAGCACTCAGAATCTGCCAAGATAGGTGCTAAATAAATATTTGGTTAGTCAGTAGATACATATTTAATTATAAGAGAGACTGAGCATCGCATGTGATAAGATCAAAGAAAGAAGGCAGTTATGGCAGCTGTGGCCTCCACCCTGTTGTCTTGAGTAATTAAGCAATGCCCTCCTTGGCAATCTGCAGCATTGTGGTTAACTCGGCCCACCCTCCTTACAAGATGGTTTGGTGCTATTGAGCCATGGAGGGGGGTCTCACTTTCTTCACCACCTCAGTGGCTTATCAACATTTTCATCTCACTCTCTTACAGTACAATCTCTGAAAGGACTTATATGTAACATTCTCCACACTGGTATATTTCCATTGATGTTTTAGCAGCTCATAGGTTTGTCCTGGTGACTGGACTTCCCCCTGGTTTGGAAGGCCTTCAGTATAGTACACAGAGACTTAATAACGCCATCTTCTTCCTATAGTTTGGAGGATGCACATTCATTAAATCATTCCACATGTACTTACGAAGCAGAGGATATTATGTTCCAGGCACCTTTCTAGATACTGGAGATAAAATAGTCAAAAAAGTGTTTTAAGAATTAAAAATCCCTGCTCTCCTGTAATTCACATTCTAGTAGAAGAATCAGACAATAAACAAAATAATTTGAAGTGAATTACATAATATGCTCAATGTATTAAATGCTACTGAGAAAAATGTAACAGGATGTGCGGACAGAAAATGAATCAAGTAAAGGATTATAATTTTAACAGGATGGTTACAGAAACTCTCACTAAGGCGTGGAAATTTAAGGAAAGATTTGAAGGAAATAAGGAAGCAAATCATGTGAGTATCAGGAGCAAAGGTAAAAGTAAAGGAGTAGCAAAAAGGCTGACATGGCCAAGTGAGCAAGGTTGTAGGGGGGTTGGAGGTGGAGATAGGAGAGGTAGTCAGAGAGCTAAGAGGGGGCCAGGTCACAGGATGGTATGGACCATGGTGGTAAAGACCATAGCTCTTACTCTGAGGGAGATGAGAGCCCCTCAGAAGGTTTTGAGCAAAGAAGTGACTTGATCGGCCATATGTTTAATAGGATCACACTAGCTGCTGAGTAATAATAGACTGTAAGAGATCAAGGGCAGGAGAAGGACAGTGCAATAATCCAGGAAACAGATGATGGACCTTGGACGAGGGTGGTAATATATGGTGTTAGGAAATGTTTGGATTCTGGATAATCAATGTTTATTGACATACTGCTCAACTCTCATAAAAAAGAGAAGCAATGTAACACGGTGGATAAGAGCACAACCTCTAACATCAGATGATTTGGGTATAGCTCGTGACTCTGACATCTCCTTAATGCTTGAATTTATACAAGTTACTTGTCCTCCCTAAATCTCAACATATTCTTCTGTTATAAGGGAGATAGGAGGAGTGCATTAGTTACTAATGCTAGATATTCTAACAGATCCAAAGCTGGGAAATTGCTCTAACAGGACAGAAATTTATTTCTAATTGATGTAAAGTCTCATGAAGGTATTTCTGATCAGTGGGGTCTCTCCCATAAAAAGTGACTCAGAGGCCCATGCTGCTTCCATCTTATGGCTCTGCCATTTTGCAACTTTTGCCTTCTGAGTTCTCCCCGGGCATGGATTTCCAACCAGCAGATGGGACAGAAACAGAAATCTCATTTGTGGAAAAATTTTAATGGGCTGAGCCTGGAAGCAATACAATAGTTTCTGCCCCCATTTCACTGACCAGTGAACTCAGCACTTGGTCTCACAGTCACTCCTAACTACAAGGACTCTGGGATACCTGTTCTCACTGTGTGCCCAGAAAACAGAAATGGGTTTGGTGAGCGGCTGATCAGACATCACCACTATCAGCCTCCATCAGGGAACTATTGAGGGCGTTGGATGAGACAACAGTTGGGAAGCACTTACCCGAAGCCCTGCTAAAATACCTGGCTGTTCCTCAGGAATGCACAGGGGAAGGAGAAAGCCACACCCACAGGTGTTTCTCCTACCATCCAATTCAGAGTGCTTTCTGCCTGTTTGGTTGGAGGAGAGCTGGTCTTAGAAGAGATCCCCAGTTACCTCCTTCTGTGAGTAGAAACCCAGACCCTTTCCACTCAGCTTCCTCAACATTTATTAAAACAGAATACTAACACTGATGTGAGAGCAATAAATTTTAAAGAAGTATTTCCGTTCACATACAATCTTAGATGCCATGCTTAGTAATATAAAAAAGTAGGTATCAAAAATTCTCAAGCAGCCTTTAGTAGAACTATTCATTGAGCGGAGGAAATAGGGGCACCCACAATTCGTCCCCCCTTTGCTAAAAATAAATTTCTAAACAACTTTATTGAGTTACAATTTATATACCATAAAATTTACTCATTTTAAGTGTATGATTCAATTATTTTTGGTAAATTTACAGAGTTTTACAACCATCACCACAGTCCAATTTTAAAACATTTCCATCATCCTAAAAGCTTCCCTCATGCCCGTTTGCAGTCAGTTCCTTCCACTGTACCCAGTCCCAGGCAACCACTAATCCACCACTTTCTGCCTCAATAGATTTGCCTCTGGGGGCATTTTATATAAATGGAATCAAATAATATGTGGTCTTTTGTGTCTGGCTTCTTTCCCTTATAACATTGTTTTAGAGGTTCATCCATGTTGCAGTACGTATCAGAAGTTCATTCATTTTAGTTGTTTAATGGTATTCTATTGTACTGATATGCCATATTTTGCTTATCCATTTATCAATGGATGATCATTTGAACTGTTTCCACTACTTGGCTATTGTGAATAATTCTAGCTCCCATCCTTGCAATGGTAGTCAGATGCTATCCTCTTAGAGGCTTTGTCCAGAGGTGGCGGTGACATTAACAGTAACAGAGTGGCATAGTGGAAAGACCATCAGATTTGACACCAAAATGACTTGGACTTAAACCTTACTTCTCTTTTTTCTGAGCTATCTGGCAGGGAATAACCTCAAACTTGCTGGTATTAAGAGCCTAGAATGGTTTTTGACACAGTAGATGCTCCACAAATGTAAATTCCCACTTTATTGCCCTCGCTCCATTGCTTCACATTCTCTGTAAGAAAACTCAGAACCTCTTATCAGTGCCCGCACATGCTGAGCCAAAGTTTCTCATATTCACACACATTGTTTTACCAAGACAGTGAGTAAAATGAGAGTACTTTCCGTGTGTGGTTTGGAGGAAGCCATTTTCTCTCCTTCACTCTTCCTAGAGGTCCATAAAATAAGAGCTTCTGCTCTCTCAGATGTGTTGGTTAGAAGCATCCATCCTTCTTCTAGACCCCATTTATTCCTCTCTACAGGAGAACAGTGATTTATCTGTTTGACATGCTGAAGAGTCCGATATTCATTGATCCACATTTCTCCAGTGGTCAGGGTTAACATGGTAAGTCACTGCACACACATAGCAGGCCTCCCTCTTGTGCCCCTGACCTGGGCTTCCTGGCTCAACAAGATGAGGATACGTTATTGCTCTGGAGGCCTTACTATTCAAGTAAATCCAAATATAAATCTGGAAAAGAATATTAGGAAGTCAAATAGGCCACATTCAATCTTCATTTGCCAATCTAGATTTACCTACAAAAAAGTTGACAATATAATTTTTGGATTCCTCTGCCTAGTTCTCAATCAGCTGCCATTTTGAGGAGCAAAGGATCTGATTAATTCTCTCAAGCCCAACATATGGAGGCTGTTTGTCTCTTTCAGAAACACAGAGCTGGGAATATATTCAGACAGACTAACAGTTGTAGTCTTATTTTCCTTCCATGTGTAGAAGACTGTTCTTAGGACTAACCACCCAGTAATGTAATATTAGTATCCTATCATTTAACACAAGTTTATCCAATCCCTCTTGGGTTTCCCAAAAGAATCTGTTAGCCTTCTTTCTCTGAAGTAACAAATTACAGTTTGAGTCTGCCTCATATACCACATCAATCACTCGTTCAGTCCCTGGGATTGCTAAATGGTTGACCCAGCTGTGTAGTTTTAACTGTCCAATCATTTGGATTTGGGGTGTTAAAACAACTGAAGTGGTCTGACTACTTAGATTTAAAATGCCTGACAAACCAAGATGAAGACTAAAACATCCAATTTAACTGGAAACCAAACAAAGTTGTGGAATCTTTTAGATGTGTTCGCATGTGTTCACAAGCACACAAAGTGTCTCTCAGGTTCTCATTCCCTCTTCCCTCCTCCCCTCCCCTTTTCCTTTTTTCTCCTTCTCTTCCTTCCACTTCTCTCTCCTTCTTATCTCTCATGTTTCTCTAGTTCAATCTTTGTCTCTTTCTTTGTACACTTAACTCCCTTCTTGTCTGTATCTCTTTCTTAGGGGTAGCAAATATTCATAATGATAAAATAGACATTTTTTATTAGCAGTGCTTCCTTCTCATTTCACCCAACATCAGAATCTAAGAAATACTAAAAAGAAATTGTTACACTTGTTTTCTGGAGGATTGAGATGAGTCGGTGAACTAGTTCATCCTGCATAAGAAGAAACAATGTGACATTGGCAGAAGGAGTAGAGATACAAGGAACACCCCACAGAATATAGCAGCTCACAGCATATTACTAAGATAGGGCAAGCCTCCCTGTAGGCCTTAGCACTATCTAAATCTTTAGAATAACAACTTGAAGGTTGCCCTGTTTATTTACAATCCAATGTTATCCTCTTGGCAGCCATCCTTATCCTTTGCCTCTCTTCACCTTTTGGCCAGGGATGTTTGGCCAAGTCCCTCAGAGAACAGTAAATCACTAACTCTGTGAAGATTCAAGCCTCCAATCCCCAACAATGACCACTGAAGTAAGATAAAAGCTGAACAGGTAGGAAATAGCAGGAGACACATTAAATTTTTAGCAGAGGAAGGTCATCACCTCTGGGCTTCAAGTTAGCCTCTGATATCATAAGGTCATCCTTTAAGACTGGGAAATTAAAGGTGCAAGTGCCCCTCATGTGGATCAGCACAGAATACACAGCTGGGCACTCCCAAAAGGATCAGTGCCTCTTAGTTAATCATGCTCAGATGTACCTGTTAAATTCTAACATGCATGTTTTTAGGCTAAATGTGATAGAATGCTTCTTGTAACTTTGCTTAGCATCACCTGTGCTTCACACACCTGGAGAAGGTATAAAGGTTGCTGTACAGTCCAGAATAATGTCATTTAAATTTCCTTCAAGGTGACTTTTCTGACTCTTCCATAAACATAGATTTGTAGAATCCTGAGACTGGGATGAAAAAAGGCTATTTTAGATATGCAATATCCTTTCCACATCTTCTATTAATAGCTTCTATACCCATATTTTTAAAGCAAGGTAAAACATTTACTTGTTTACAGTAATACATGAGCTTGATCAATTGCATTCAATCCAACAAAGTAAGCAGGTACCCATTCACAATTCTCTTTTTGTATTAGGTTGCCTTTTCTGTATTTATTTATAAAATGTCTATGTATATTCTAGATATTAATCCTTTGCTCTCTATGTCATAAACATCTCTCATTCTTGTTTATTGCATCTTTTGTTGTTTGGAAATTTATAATTTCAATATAGATAAATGTATCAATATATTCCTTTACGGTTTATTCTTTTTGTGTGACTTGTTTAAGATAGCTTCTCTGCCCCAATGCAATGAAGATATTCTTTATATTTTTCAGAAAGTTATACGGTCTTTAATCAAATGGAATAGAATATATGTGTATCTTTTTTTTCACATTTGGATATGCAGTTTGCATTTATCATAGTTTGACATATTGTAATGACACTTCTCTCATGAACTGATATCCCATATATACAAGGTGTGAGTGATTTTTTTGTTTGTTCATTTCTGCTTTCTCTTTTGTCCTTTTGATGTAGTTGCCCTTTCCTGAGCCAACACCATAGTGGTTTACATCCTGTAAGTATATAAATAAGTCTTGGTAACTAGTATGAGAAGAGTGTCTTCCTCCTTCTTCCTCTTCAGAATTAACTCAGCTGTTTTTGGACTTATACCCTTTCATATTAATTTTGGAATAAATTTCTCAAATCCCGTGAAAAACACTGCTGAAATTTTAATTGAAGTCACATGGAATTTATAGATAAATTTGGGTGAGTTGAAATCTTTATTTTATTTTATTTTTTTTTTGAATTTTATTTTTATTTTTATTTATTTATTTATTTATTTATTTATGGCTGTGTTGGGTCTTCACCTCTGTGCCAGGGCTCTCTCCAGCTGTGGCGAGCGGGGGCCACTCTCAATCGCGGTGCGCGGGCCTCCCACTATCGCGGCCCCCCCCCCGTTGCGGAGCACAGGCTCCAGATGCGCAGGCCCAGCAATCGTGGCCCACGGGCCCAGCTGCCTCGCGGCATGCGGGATCCTCCCAGACCAGGACTCGAACCCGTGTCCCATGCATTGGCAGGCAGACTCCCAACCACTGCGCCACCAGGGAAGCCCTGAAATCTTTATGATGCTGAATCTTCATAGCTATGAACATAGTACACATTTCCATTTAATCAAGTTCCCCTTTAAATGCTTCAAAACTATTTTGTAATTTTATCCATGTAAAACTAGAATATCTGTTTGCAATTTATTTCTAGTTATCTTATTGTTTTGTTATATTGTAAATGCTTTTAAAAGATATAATATTTTCAAAGAGTTTATTCCTATCATATATGAATACTATGGATTTTATATATAAATCTTATCCCCACCATCTAGCTGATGGATTCACTAGTTGTGTGATTATATGTGTGTATAATCTCTGTGTATATATATATCCTTGAGTATATATGAACATATATCATAGATACTCATATATATGTATCACCAAGCTTATTATTCGGGCTGCTCCATAATACTTGTAACTGTTCAGTTTTATGAAACATTTTAAGAATATAGTTATATCTTAAAACTCAGATTATTAAATACCAAAATTATTTAGTTTGCTAGAAAAATGTCTTAAAAGCTTGGTATTAATTACTAGGGAGAATATAGAAAATATCACATAAGTCCCTGCTATGACCAAGTTTGTCTTCTCAGCAAGCCAAAATAACCTCAGGAAAAATAATATCAACAATAATAATAATGACTACATTGTATTGAGCTCTTATTGAGCTTTTATTGAGCTTTTTGAGCTGAGAACAAGTACTGTTCTCAGCACTTTACTGCTCTAACTCATTTAATCCTCACAATAAGGTAAGAAAGCTAAGCAGAAGTTAGTTTGCTCAAGCACGCTGCTGGCAGGTGGCAGCACTTCTGAGTTTCTCTGAACAGAAAAATGTGGAATATTAGTCTGTTGTTCTCAACAGCAGATGCTTAACCATAATTCTGAGACAACAGGACACCCCTTTGGGTTCCTGACACAACCCTGGTATGTATTTTGATTTACGTTGATCTTATCATAGTTGTGGTCTTCACTGTAAGTCATTGTAGCGAAAGATAAAAACTTTCTTTCGCCTTAAATCTGCACCATCTCCACATGCTCCGATATTAAAAAGCGGTCACAATTAAATTCACTTTTAAGCCTTTTTAAAACTTGATATGCTAGTTGATTCAAATTCATCTTAAATCATTGTTTTCTTTGAAAAACCCAAAAACTCTTAGTAGCTTTTTTTGTAATTAATTAATTTATTTGGCTGTGCCGGGTCTTAGTTGTGTCACGTGGGATCTTCGTTGCAGCCTGCAGATATAATTCCCTGACCAGGGATCGAACCCTGGCCCCCTGCATTGGGAGTGCAGAGTCTTAACCACTGGACCACCAGAGAAGTCACCTTATTAACTTTTAAATGAACAGTATATATGATCTTATATGTTTATATTAGGAAACAAAGTCCTAGGAGACTGTAAAATCCCACAGTTCAAAGTCTCATGGAGAGTCAGAGGCGGAATTGTACTTCACAGGATTCCTAGCTAAGCTCCTTGTTTGATCTTCCATAAAATGCAGACGGAGATCTGACACCTCAGTGATATTGAAAATTAGCTTAAATAAAGTTTATCAAGTGATATAGTAATATCATTGCTTCAAAGAGAAGTTAAAATAACACCCCTGCCCCCCACCCCAGCAACAGAGAGCTTCAGTTTGGGAACTTGCAGAAATCCAGTGAAATAGAGTCTTAAATAAAGTCAGTTAAAATTTTATCTCCTTAAAATTTATAATCTTCTTAGTTGAAGTTTGATTTTGTTTCCATACATTTTCATGGGTTCTACTTTCAAACTGTGTTGTGGAGAGCCCTAGCCATGTAACGTAGGTACTCTTGGGGCTATCTGAGTGCACAGGTCAAAAGGAGACTCCACTCCTGGAGCTCCAGGCCCCCACCCCTTCCTTTCTTCCTCTAGAGCAGCTCTGCTTTTATCTGTGACATTGGGTGGAGGAATAAGATTGCATTAAAGTAATGGTTCTAAATCCACTGTTTCAGGGCATGTAATCAGCTAAAATGTCTACTTATCTAACTGCACACATTTTATTCTAAGCCTATAGAGTACAAGTGAGTTGTAAAGCAATAGACTACACTCTGAGGTCAAATGTAAAAAGGCTGGCCTCTCTGAAAGAAAACCATTTCTCAGACAACACTGAATAAAGATTATGGAGTGCTACATTTATTTATTTGATGCCTTATATAGAGTTTAGTGCCTTAAGAGCTGGACTGGAAACATCCTCTATAAATACCCCAGAGTGCCCTAAAGAACTGGTGTAATTCATTCTGAGCTTTTAGTTATTTCTGGCATCTTCAATTTACTTGGCTTTGGTCCTGATACTTAATACTTGATTCTATTTCTGGCCAACACAATATATAAACAGCCATAAACACAAAAATTATTTTAAATCCACATCAGACCTGTAATTCAGTTCAACAAAAGCAGGATTTTGTGGCATCCTGCCTTCAGATGTTTTTGTTGTGCTATGTGTTAAAAGTATTTAGCATTAATCTAAGATATGTGTTCAGAGTTGAACCTCTTTCTGGTAATGATGCGGAGGTCAGAATTAAACAAAAATCGTGGACAAGAGCTCTGGAGTATGAACCTCTACTCCTCCACTTACCACCTGTGAGACCCTGGGCAAATGATTTAACTTCACTGTATCTTAGAGACAATAATGATACCTATTCTGTAGGCTGCTGTAAGGATCAAATGCAAAAAATACATGTAAACCACATGGAAAAGCATCTATCATATACCTTGCTTATAGTAAGTGCTCAATCAACAAGTTATAATACAAGACTAATGTTATAAACTGTGCTATATCACACTTCTAATTTTTAGTTTCTGTGCCAACAATGGAGCATGATTTGACCTGCCATACAACTGAATCTATGGTATAATGAGTTTTACTTTATAGTCACAAATGGCCTAGATTATCCAATTAATATCAAAATTTGTAATTTAAGAAATATTAAGGAATGCCCATTAAAATTTCTATTTTTTGGAATTAACATTTTTGTTAATCTCTGGTTTTCAAACTCTCATAAAGTTATTTTTTCTCTACTATTTTCGGGGACTCAATCTCCCCATTAGGCATTTTCTCATCTAACATTAGCAACATTTAAGCCCCTCCTTTGTCATCAGTTTTGTTTGTTTCTTCTTCTGTAGGTCATCTCTTATATTAGAAAGAAAATTTTAAAAAGAAGAAAATCTAGAAGAATAGGCATGCAGTTTGGCTCTGTTCAGCTAGACTTTACTTAGCAGAGAATGGCATGTTTTGATTACGCATCCTTGATACACTTGCCAATTCTTCATTCAGTTCTGGGACTGTTGTTGATTCCCTGCCTGTCTCATTATTATCTACCATCCTTGCTCCTGAGAGTGAACACATTTTGAGGAATTATGCCACCTAAGAAAAGGTTCTCTCCCTCTTCTGTCAAGTGCCAAGAAAAGGCCTGTAGTTAGATGAGACAGCTAGAGAGAAAGGAGAAATATTTGTTGTGACTGTGAAATAATCATCAGAATGAAGCATGCATAAATGACATCTGAGGTTGGACTACTCTGGAAGGAAACAATACTTATCAAGTGAAAGGTCAGATTGTTTGAGTCATCATTAGTACTTGATAGTTATAAAATAATTTAGGAGAAAGCATAACCGTCCACATAAAAGACAGCAAGGCCAAAACGCTTGGTAAATTGTTTGTCTCACACTTGCTTTGCTGTCATTAGTGGCTTTGATAACCGGCTGGTCCATTATAAATCTAATTTAACTCCACCTTCAAATAAAGTTCTCTAGGCCCTCATCCTCCACACATTGGAACATGTACCTATATAAAGTGTGAAGAGATTTTCCTGTCCTCAATAAGCATTGTCTCTCAGATCTCAGATGAAGATTGACAGTTCAATGTGTGCTCCTGTGACCCAACTGAATTCATCTCTCTGCAGTCCTATCACACAAGGGTGTAATTTTATTTATTTTAAAATCATATTCTGAAGTTTTATAAGGAAGTAAGTTTATATCAATGAATACGCCACCTGTAGAAGACCTGGTTTCTTGAAAACCTAAATTTGCTTTCAAGTAAAATTTAAAAATAATAATACCAAACACTTAAATTTATATTATACCTGTTGTCCTAGAATAATTATTTATAATTCCCCCTTTCATCTTCAAATGCATTCCACTTTGGGTGCTCAATTAGATGGTCACTATATTTATATAACACTTACTAGGTGTTCTATGAAATTTACATATATTAACTCATTTAATTTTCATAACATCTCAATAAGGTAGGTGCTGTTGTTATCCCATTTTATAGATGAGGAAATCACAGCATAGAGTCATTAAGAAAATAGCCCAAGGACAACAGAAATACTTCGAGAGGATGGAATTTGAACCCAAGCAGTCTGGTTCCATACATCTATGGTCCTACTCTCTATGCTATTGTAGACTCCATAAAGTTTGATACTTGTTTTCCTTTTCCCCCTTTGTTACACTTTTAAATGACCCTGTGGTCATGAGGACAACCTTTGGGCCTTCCCTAGAAACAATTCACATATGAACTTAAGGCTCTCAAATGCTTTGATATCCTGGGGTGTTTTGATCCAAACTTTCTGTAATTGGTTGTCTGAATAAGGACTCTGGAGAATGGAAAAAAGGGAGAAGGAAGAAGGAAGGTCTAAGTACTATCATCAGTTACCTCTGTAGGAAACCAAGCATTTATTCTCCTGGGACCATGCTGTAAAAAATGGAAATGAGAAGGGAGGATGAGTTGACATTTGGAATTTAGAGATGACTGAATTGTAAAACAAAGAGAAAGATAAATTTTCATGTTTATGTAAAGATTGATATTTGAGCTAAGAGAGCATTCGCTGCAAGAAGATGCTTATAAAAGTCACTTTTAAAATAAAGGAGAAAATAAAAATGCAGAGAAAATATGAAAAATAAAATAAAATAAAGGAGAGAGAGCTCAGATCCTACTCCCAGCACTGGAAGCCAAGACTATATTTCTAAGCCACTGCCAAGATCCACCCAAATGTAGCAGGTCTGAGATCTTCAGTCACTTAAACCTGTGTAAAAAGACAGATTCACAACCAGGGACTTATGTTAAGAGAACTCTTCGGTTTCTTTAAACTTGATCCAAAGAGAGATGGCTGCTATCTGTTTCACTGAAATCCTTATCTTAGCCATTCCAGCTCACATTTCCAGGCAGCTTTGGAAGTTTTTCTGAGGATACTCAAAAGTCCAAGAAGGGCATGGGGTCCTTTGTTTTTACCAGGTTATAGCTTCCCTAATCCCAACATATACTTGGGATTCAGTGTTCCTCAATTAATATCAGCAAAATCACAACAATTTTTCTCTTAAACATTTTTAGACATAATTTATTCAGGAGTCCATAGCTTTTTAGTTTCATTTTTAACAATTTTATTTTTTATATTTTTTGAATAAATATTTTTCTGTCTGATTTTTTTTTTTCTTCTTGGCCAGATTACTAGCAATAATATACAAGTATTTGGAAACTTATTTGGAATTCAAACTTATTTCTAAGCTTTTTACTTCATACTTCAAAGTAATTATGAGGTCCCCAAGATCAACCCCAGATTTGATGATTTACTAGAAGGGCTCACAGAACTCAGCATATAGTCTTATTCATGGTTATGATTTATTACAATAAAAGGATACAAAGAAGAATCAGCAAAAGGAAAGGGCATATAGGTGAAGTCCAGTGGAAACCAGGCACAAGCTTCCAGAGTCATCTGCTGATATGCCTAGTTTCCCCAGATATGAGTTATGATAAAAAATGAGTTATGACAACAAAATTTCATCCACCAGGAAAGCTTGCTAGGCTCAGCACCAGGGTTTCTATTTGGGACTAGTCCTGTAGGCAACTTTTGCCTGGCATGTACACAAATTCCAGACTCCCAGAAAGAAAGCAGGTGTTCAGCATAAACCATATTATTTGTACAAGCATTTTTGGTCCAGTGAGCCACTCTGATGAGGGAACGGTGGGAACTGTCCTGAAAACCAAGTTCCCAGATGCCAGTCCAAGGCCAAGCTTCTAAGCAGGCCTTACTAATGATAGCAGTCAAGCTTGCTGTTTTCTACACATATGTTACAGATTGATTTTCCACAAATAAAAATAACTTAAAGAAGTCAAATTATCTTCTCATAACCATGAGTCTCTAGTTGGGCCAAAGCCCAATTATTCCAGCTCCCTATGCAATAGTCTTTCCAATAGACTACACAGCTGCTCAGAAAAGCATTTGATATCCAAGCAACTAAGACTGATTTAAACAAATTGAAGCTAATAATCAAGGATGCAGTTATAGCTTTTTGTCATTCATATATGAACTAGAAATAATAATAGTCTCTAGATTAGCACTGTCCATGATAACTTTCAGCTGTAATGAAGTCTATAATCTGTTCTGTCCAATTCAGTAGCCACTATTAACATGTGTCTATTGGGCTCTTGAAATATGGCTAGTGTGACTAAAGAAGTATTTAATTTTGTTTAATTTTAATTAATCTTATTTTAAATAGCTACATGTGGCTAGTAGCTACACACTGGAAGCACAGTTTTAGATAATTTAAGACTTACTTTGTTAAAGCAAATTACAGTAAATTCATAGATTAAATACCCCTGGAACACTAGAGTTTCCTTTTGATTTCCTGAGGGCCAAACCAATACCACCATATGGTCCCCGAAATGTCTTGATTTCTTGTGGTCTTAATCCAAACTTAGGAGGTTTAACCAGAATAAATAATACTCCAACACCACTGAATGGACTGTTTGCTTTTCTTGAGTCATTTAAAACATACCTACTGTCTGGAGATTGGTAGTAGCTCATCTGCACAAGTGGTGCTGACTGATAGCCCTCAAGAAAAGGAAGAACTGGCATAGATTGGCGCAAAATCAGTGAACCTCTATGTTTAATATCGGTTCACAGATTTTTAGAGTTTACTGGTAACTACGCTGGAAAAGAGAGAAGGGAAAAAGCAAGCACAATAGTTTTCCTAAAAAAGGTACCTAATGAAATAAATAATACATTTTAACTTACTTCAGGTACTATAATGTTTAGCATATGTACTTTCATAATATTCTATCCCCAAAATCCAGTAGAACTTATTTTTGTGTATGTATAAAACATAATAAAAAATGATAGCATATAAAGTAAGCAAGGTCATTTTTGAAATACAGTGAAAGCTCTGTTTTTTTTTCTATCCCAGTATAAAATCACAAATTTTTCATTATTAGAAACTAAAAACAAATGAGTGCCATCTTGTGGTGGCATCTACCATTCCTAGATGATAGTGAAAATTGTCCCCACCTTCCAAAAAAGGTTTCTTAGTCCCTGTTAGAAATGCTGTCACTTCAATCTCAGGCACTCTTTCTGACTTGATCTCTGGTTCAGTTTCAGAATGTACAAAAGAAAAATAAAAACAAAATTGGAGAAGTGGATGTAGAGGAAAGGGCCCGAGATTATTTACCTGAAAAGAAGTAAACATCAGAGTGAAAAAGATTTCTATGGAAAATAAAGAAATATTGGTAGTAGAAAAAGAATTTCAGAATTCATCAAGTGAAGTTGGCAGCCTAAGGAGAAAGTAAAAGTGTACATAATGCAAGGTCTTTTTAAGGGAGAAGAAGGAAAAACTATATAAATTAATGTTTACCCTACTGGTACTAGGGTTGCTGGTAAATGAAGAAGGGAGTAAGAATAAAAAGTGAAAATACGGCTAGATCTATTTTATTCTACCTATTTTTAAAATGCTACAAAACAATATTACTAATATGAAAAGTGCTTTCTTACTAATAAATACAAAATATCTTTCAGCATAGAAAGTGGCATTCGAAACTAGGATGTTTGATTGCAGCGGGAGTCAAATGGGATTTGCCCACAGATGTATCACAGTAGTATATGGCACTAAAACGCAGTGATCCATGACAAGTGTTAGGAAAGGTAAGATAAAAACCAAAGATGTCTTTATGGCAGGATTATTTAGAATCATTAATATGTCCATATGCATCGTGAATACTCGAGACAGATTCGAGTTTCATCATTTTCTAAACTTTTATGAGTAAAGAACCATTTTTCCCCCTTTGGAGTATATCCAAATACTAGTGTTTTATAAGAACATTTTGTGAAATCTTGCTCTTATTCAATAGTTCCAAATCCTTGTCACTGAAGAAGCCTTTCAGCATCCTTTCTCATTTGCTCTACCTGGATATGTTGTCACAGAAGGAAAGTATACATATAACTAAGGAAACTGTTGTATCCTGAAATGAGAACTTGCCCTATTAAGTATGAGCTGGACATCACTTAATGTTGCCAACACAGCCAATGACTTCTTTTAAAACTTTTAGTTGTATCAGTAAACTAATAATCCCACTCATAGCCTTTAGGAGTGCTGACAAAGTCTTTTGCCAAAACAACTTACAAAATCAAGGAATATGGCAATAATTGTTGATTAGATGACCACTGGTAATATAGGTGCACTATATAAAGAGGTCCTGGTGGATAAAAAATGTGTAACACAGATTGGGTAGCTGTTCACCAAATTATTTCACTTTTCTTCTAGTCTACAAACTAAGGTACATTTTCTGGTCTCCTTTAGTTTTGAATGCTATCATCTGACTAATACCTAACTAGTGAGATGTGGATGAAATAATGTACATAACTTCCAGGCTTGGCTCATAGTCACCTTCTATGTGGTTATATACTCTCTCTCTTCTCCCCAATTCACCAACAGGAACTGATGCCTAGAAAGACTTGGAAGCCATAGATTGAAAATGAGTCTTGCTCAGTCTGGGTTCCTGAATAACTGCATGGAGCAGTGGCCACGCTCTACTACACACCTCTGATTGGACTTTACCTGAACAAAAAAGAAATAACTGTTATAAGTTACCAAGGTTTCAGGTTCCTTCTGCTTATAGCATCTAGCACTATTTTAATTATTGAAGGAGGACATAGAATTTCTGCAACCAAACAGAGGCTTTGCTAAATTTGGTTAAATTTATTTTAAATTTTGTGATAGTACTTTGGGTTTTTTTTTCTTTTACATGAGGCTCCATATCTTGTTTATTTATTTTTCATATATTTGGAAAACTAGTGAGAAAGAAACAATGCATGTAGAATCAGAAAGCCTGCCTTTTATTCTCAGCCACTTGCTAGTCATTGATTTTGAGTGTGTCACTTTCACTTAACTGTGTGGAACATCTTTGATTCTGTGATTCCCTTTTCTGAAACATGCTTAGCCTTCTCACCACCCCCACCCCAAAACACTCCCCTAACACATCCCCTTTTGCCTTTTTGACCTAAGCTTATCTCTTCTTATTCAACCTTTCTCTAGTGCAACTTTCTAGTTCTGAATTATAGCAACATAACTCTACTATGTAATTATGTTTTCTTGCTCTAACTTACTGTTTCAAATCACTGGTTGATATGAAACTCCTCCACGGCGCTCCATCATCTACTCTCTCTGCTCCTTGTATGGTTCAGCCTCATCCAGGACAGGTCTTCTCAACCAGGTTGTGACCATGTACCTAGCATCCAGTTAGGATGCAACTTCAGGATATGACACCAGGACTCAAGTCCAGGCCGTCTGTCACCAAGATAGACCATATCCTGGGCAATAAAACCAACCACAACAAATTTTAAAATAATTTAAATAATAGACAATCTGTTCCCTGACTGTTAAAGAATCAAACTAGAAATCAATAACTGAAGACCAACAGGAAAATCTCTAAACATGTGGAAATCAAGCAACACATCTAAATAATCCATGGGTCAAAGAGAAAGTGTCAAAGGAAAAAAAATTAAATTCATAGAACTGGATGAAAATAAAAATACAACATATAAAATTATTTGGGCTGTAGCTAAAGCTGCAGCACCAGGTAAGATATTTCTAGCACTAAACACTTACATTAGAAATAAGCAAAGGTTGCACGTCAATAATCTAAGTTCCTAACTCAAAAAACTAGAAAAGAAAGAGCAAAATAAAGCTGAAACAAGCAGAAGGAAGAAAATATTAAAGAACAGAGATCAGTGAAATTGAAAATAAGTTAAGCAATAGAAATCTTCAATAAAACAAAACACTGCCTTTTTTTAATCAAGAAAATTGCTAAACCTCTAGCAAGACTGACAAAATGAGAGAAGATATAAATTACCAATATCAAAAATGAAATAGGGAATATCACAACAAAGCCTGCAGTTATCAAAAGGATAATAAGGGAATACTATGAAATACATTGTGCTCGTAAATTTGACAACGTAGAAGAACTAGATCAATCCCATGAAAACCACATACTACCAAAACTCATCCAAGATGAAATATATAATCTGAATAGTTCTGCAACCAGTAGATAAGTATACTTAATTTTTAATTTAAAACCTCTGAAGAAAGTAATCTCCAGCCCAGATGGTCTCACTGGAAAATTCTATCAAACATTTCAAAAACAATTACACGAATTTCACACAGTCTCTTCTAGAAAACAGAAGAAGAAGGAACACTTTCCAACTTGTTTTATGAGGACAGTATTACCATGATGCCAGAACCAAAACAAAACAAAACAAAAGTTATTGACCAATATACCAATATCTTATGAATTTAGACATAAACATTTTCAACAAAACATTAGAAAACTGCATCCAATAATGTATAGAAAGAATTATATACCATGGGATTTATTCCAGGTATTCAAGGCTGGTTCAACAATCAAAAATTAATCAATGAAATTCACCATTACAACTAGCTAAATAAAAAAGTCATATGATCATATCAATTGATAAACTGATGCTGAAAAAGCATTTGACAAAACCTCAAATCCACTCATCACAACTTCCAGCAAATCAGTAATAAAGGAGAACTCCTTCAACTGACAAAGAGCATCTTAAAAACCTACCAAGTACTTAATGATGAAAGATTGAATGCTTTCCCCTAAAATCAGGAAGATAGTGAGGATATTTGTTTCACCACTTATATTCAACATAATATTGCAAATTTTAGCCACTGAAGTTAGGCAAGAAAATAAATAAAAGAAACATAGATTGAAAAGGAAGAGATGAAATATCCCTATCTGCACGTGGCATGATTGTCTACATAGGAAATTCCAAAAATGCCACACACACACACACACACACACACACACACACACACAGAAAAAACTCATTAGCAAGGCTGCAGGTACAAGACCAACACACAAAAATCATTCACATTTTTTATACTAACAATGAGCATGAAGAAATAAAAATTAAAAACAGAACACCACTTACAATCATTCTAAAGAAAATGAAATATTAGGTATATACTTAACAAACACATATAGGAACTATATGCTGAAAATGATAAAATACTGATAAAAGAAGTAAAGAAACTGAAATAAATTGAGAGACATACCAAACTGAAAGACTCAACAGTAAAGATGTCAATTCTCGGGGGGAGGGATAGTTAGGGAGTTTGGGATTGACATGTACACACTGCTATATTTAAAATGGATAACCAACAAGGACCTACTGTATAGCACAGGGAACTCTGCTCAATATTATGTAACAACCTAAACGGGAAAAGAATTTGAAAAAAAATAGATACATGTATATATGTGTAACTGAATCACTTTGCTGTACACCTGAAACTAACACAACATTGTTAATCAACTGTACTCCAATATAAAATAAGTTTCCAAAAAAATGTCAATTCTCCACAAATTGATCTACAGGTTTAATGCAATTCCCATCAAAATCTCAGAAAAGTTTTTCATAGATGTAGTCAAGCTTATTCTAAAATTTATATGAAAAGGCACACGCCCTAGAACAGCTAAAACAATTTTGATGAAGAATGAAGTGGGATGAATCACTCTATCTTACATCAAGGCTTACTCTGTTGCAGTAATCATGACAGTGTGGTATTGGCGGAGGCATAAACACATGTAAATCAATGAAACAGAACAGATAACTCAGAAATAATCCCACACAAATATTTTCTTTTCTTTTCTATTCTTTTTTTTTATTTTCAAAAGAGCAAAAGCAATTCAATGGAGGAAGGATAGTCTTGTCAGCAAATGATGCTGGTGCAATTGACCATCGATAGGCAGAAAGATGACTCTCAACCTAAACCTCACACCTAACACAAAAATTAATTCAAAATGGGTCATGGTTTTATATTTAAAATGTAAAACAATAAAACTTTAGAAAAACATGAGAAAATCTTCAGGATCTAGAGACAGGCAAAGAGTTCTTAGCCTTTATGCCAAAAGCATAAAAAAGAGGAAAAATTGATAAATCAGAACTTATCAAAACTAAAAATGTTTGCCTTGTAAAAGACCACATAAAGAGGATGAAAAGAGAAACTACAGAGTGGGAAAAAACACTTGCAAACCACATATCTGACAAAGGAGTAGTGTCTGGAATATATAAAGAGCTCTGAAAACACAATTATTTAAAACAATGAATAATCCAATTGGAAAATGGGCAAGAGATATGAACAGTTATTTCACCAAAGAAGATAAATAAATGATAAATAAGCACATGAAAATGGTCAACATCATTAGCCATTAGGGCAATTCAAATCAAAACCACACTGAATTATCACTACATACCTATCAGAATGGCTAAAGTAAAAAAAAAAAAAAAAAAGTGATATCAAATGATAACAAGGATGCAGAGAAACTGGATCACTCATACATTGTTGGTGGGAATGTAAGTGATCCAATTACTCTAAAAAAAGTCAGGCTATTTCTTATGAAGTGAAACATGCAATTACTGTATGACCCAGCAATTCCACTCTAGAACATTTATCCCATGGAAATGAAAACTTATGTTCACATAGAAAACCTATATATCATGTTTATAGCAGCTTTATTCATAATAGCCAGAAAGTATGAAAAAAACTTTGATATCATTCTATACAATGAATGGTTAAACAAACTGTGGTACTATGTACCATATGTACCATGTAACACATGTACCATGTAAACCTACTCAGCAAGAAAAAGGAAAAACTACTAAAGCTGACAACAATTTGAATGAATCCTCAGAGTTTATGCTGAGTGAAAAAAATTAATGCCCCCAAATTACTTACTGTATGATTCAAAATACACACACACACACACACACACACACAAACATACACACACATATATATGTATGCATATATATATTTTTTGAAATGATAAAATTTTAGAAAAGGGGAACATATTAGTGGCTTCTAGGGATTAGGGACAGGATGGGATATAGGCTGGAGGTGGAAAGGATAGAAGGGAGGTGGGTGTGGTTATTAAAGGGCAACAAACCAGAGGTATCCTAGCAGTGATGGAACAGTTCTGTATCTTGACTATGGTATGGGATACAAAACCTACACATACATTAATTTATATAGAGCTAAATACAGATATAGAAACACACACACACACAAACACACATACACATACACACCAAGTACAAGTAAAACTAGCAAAGTCTGAATCAATGGATTGTGTCAATATCAACATCCAGATTGTGATATAATTTTGCAAGACGTTACCACTGGGTAAAGGGTATATGGGATTGTTCTGTATTATTTCATACAACTACATGTAAATCAACAAATTTTTCAGTAAAATTTCAATTAAAAAAAACCACAGTCTTGCTACCATTAGTTACTGTTCCTCCACCACCATCACCAGCAACACCTAGAGTGACCACCCGTTCCAGTTTGCCTGGTACTGAGAAATTTCCCAGGATACAGTGCTTTCTGTATTAAAACTCAGACAGTCCCTATGTAGAAAACCCTAAAGATTCCAAAACAAAACAAGACAAACCCTAAAGAATTAATAAGCAAATTCAGCAAAGTTGCAGGGTATAAAATCATTATATAAAAATCAGTTGCATTTCTATACACTAACAATCTACTATCCAAGAAGGAAATTAAGAAAACAATTCCATTTACAATAGCATCAAAATAATAATATACTCAGGAATAAATCCTACTAAGAAAGTAAAAGACTTTTACACTAAAAACTATAAAATATTGCTGAAAGATATTAAATAAGACACAAATAAGTGGAAAGAATTCAGTGTTAATGAATTGGAAGACAATACTATTAAGACACCCATTCTACTCAAAGTCATTTACAGATTTAACACAATCTCTTTCAAAATTCCAAAGGCATTTTTTGCAGAAATAGAAAAAAATTACGGGAAAATCTTCATGACATTGGACTTGGCAACTATTTCTTGAATATGGCAACAAAAGCAAAAATAGATAAATGGGACTACATCAAACTTTAAAACTTTTGTGCATCAAAGGACAAAATTAACAGAGTAAAAAGGCAACATATTTCATTAATAGGAGAAAATATTTACAAATCATATATAGCTGATAAGGGGTTAATATCAAGAATATTGAAAGAACTCCTACAACTCAACAATAAAAAATCAATAACCCAATTAAAAATTGGAAAAGAACTTGGCATTTCTTCAAAGATTATATATGAATGACCAATAAACATATGAAAAGATGTTTAACATCACAAAACATCAGAGAAATGGAAACTACAATGAGATATCACTTTGTACAGACTGGGGTGACTACATTCAAAAAAGCAAACAATAACAAGATGAGGATGAAGAGAAATTAAAACACTTATACACTGTTGGTGGAATTATAAAACAGTGCAACTGCAATGGAAAGCAGTATGGAGGTCCTCAAAAATTAAAAATAGAACTACCATATGGGCCAGCAATCTCACTTTTGAGTATATATCCAAAAGAATTAAAAGCAAAATCATAAAGAAATATTTGCACATCCATGTTCATAGCACTATTCACAATAGTGAAGACGTAGAAGCAACACAAATGTCCACTGAGGGATAAATGGATTAAACAAAATTTAGTATATACATACAATGGAATATTATTTAGCCATAAATAGGAAAGAAATCCTGTCTCATGATACAATGTGGGTGAACCTTGAGTATATTATGCTAAGTGAAGTAAACCAATTACAGTAAGACAAATACTGCATGATTCCACTTATATGAGGTATCCAAACTAGTCAGATTCATAGAAACAGAAAGTAGAATGATGGCTACTAGGGGTTGAGGACAGGGGGAGAAGGGGTGTTGTTTAATGGATATAGAGTTTCAGATTTGTGAGATGAAAAAGTTCTGGAGATCTACTTCACAACAATGTGAATATGCTAAATACTACTGAACTGTAAACTTAAGAATGGTTAAGATGGTAAATTTTATGTTATGTATTTTCTACCACAATTAAAATAAAACTGAGACAGTCCCAGTCAAACTGAAGCAAGTTGGTCACCCTAGCACCATCACATTCAGCAAAAGGAACATTGTGTTGTAACTCCATATTAGGAATAATGAGTCCTCCTGCTTCTTAGGCTCAGAGAAAACTGCTCTCCTACAAACTTGAACACAGCACACTTTCTTTAGTCCTCTAAGAGAGGCGGACACAAGATTAAGAAATATTAAGGAAGACTTAATTGAAACTTAGAATCAAAAGAATGAGACTCTGCACATGCTCTCTCCCTGGAATACATAAGGATAGGACAGGCTGAGTGGTCTCCAAAGAGCGAGGTGTCTGATGAGACAGATTGTTTCATTTTTAATTGTTGGTTATGCCCTTATTTGAAAAGCCACTATCACCACATCTTTAGGAAAGCCTTAATTACTGCTGTCTGATGTCTGCAGGGATGTGAGGAATTAAGGGTTAGTTGGTGTGCCCACACCTGGGTCTGAGGGTTAAAAAGAGAAAGGTGTTCTCCTCAAGCCAGTGTTGAACAATTGCCCAATTTAAAGGTGAATCCTGGGGCCAAAACAGTGAGAGCCAGCCACCCCTTCCCATGTTGAGGTTCTCACTCCACAGCCACTCTTGGAGACTCAGTGATTAAGTTCTTTGCCTTATCTACTTGACAAATATTTGCTTGAATATTTAGCTGAGTGAAATTTTCTTCATAAAGTTTTCTTCACATCTACCTCTAGATGTAATGATTGTTATTAAATCCTCTCTTGCAGCTGCCATCACAGATAAGATTAGTTTCCGTGGACCTCAGGGCGCATTTTCCAATATGCATCGCATAGGACAGCCCATAGCTGGACACAGCAGAATAAACAAACTGGACTCTTCCCATCCCTCCCCTACCACATCCTGTGACAAAAACTGTAATGTTGTACCTTCTCTTTTGTCTACAGCTTCCTTCCACATACCTTAAAATAATTGGACCATGGTATGAATTAATCACTTTCCAAATTTCCTGTTCTTAAAAAGTATGGTTTTAATTAGAAAGAATAAACAAAAAAATTTTCTTATTCTTTCGGGAGTTCAATATGACTTAAGAATTCCTTATGATCAAATTCTACATGCAGAAAAATTACTCCTTCAGTGTTTGCATTCTGTACCCTCTGAATCAGGTTAGGAACAATGGCTAGTGTTTTTTCTTAACCCTATGGAATCATTCTTTTGAAAAAGAAATGCTATTAGAACCCTACTAGCAAGATCCCAGGTAGGGACTTTTGAAATTTCACGCTCTTGATTTATTTACTGTTATATTCCCACCATGTTGATCTCTTTAGCAGTTCCTAGAGCAAACCATACTTATTAAAATACTCCTTTGTCTTTGAACACATTATTCTCTTTGCCTAAAATATCCCTTCCGCCTTCCTTATCTTCCCATGTTTCTTGTTCTAGCAAAATTCTTCCAATCTTTCAAATAGCAGACTATGTGATATTTAATCCCAGCTTCCTTTTCTGACCATACCCTTTATGATGCCAAGCTTGATTTGGATATCTCTCTCAGGTGCTTTCATTGGACCAGGTGCATATATCTATTGCGGCGCGATCCTTCTGTAACGTCAGTACCTGCTTACTATTGTTTTCAATTGTTGACAAACTCCAAGGCAGATATTGAGGCACAGTCTCCCTCGTGAGCTCAAGAGCTAGCATTCATTCAGTAATTTGACATCATGGTCTTTAAGAGATCTTTACTGAGTGACATAAAAGAGTACCAACAGATCACAAAGAAAAAAAATGAAGAAATTGCAGACAAATTGTAAAGAAAAAGTTCGAAAGAATTATTATGCTAGTTCAATAGCTTTTCCCTCCATAGAAGACTGATTGTGATTCTTGTATTGCATACAAATTGTATAATTATTTCCCACATCTTTTGCTTGGAGAAAAATTTCTCCAAATTTAATTTAAAACACAATTTCCTGCAATTGAACCACAAAAACATGTTTTGAAAACCACGACCGCCTTTCATTTTATTTTGCCTCCATCATCAACTCTGTCCTGGGCACTTTTTTCTGACTTGAACTGCTTCTGTAACCTTTTAATATATAAAAAGTGACAGACACAATGAGACACTTTTAACCACGGAACTCTTACCTTCTCATAAGGAGACATATTCTAGTTCTCAGACTCAACTGCGAAGTCTTTAGAAAAAACAGGCTTCTAGGGTAAAATTAAGTATTGGAGTCATATGAGATCATCATCACAGGTGAGTAATATGCCATCCTATCTTCTCTATGCCTCCAGAGAATAAATTAGCTCTCTACATGTTGAGGATTCATGTGGTAATATACCTTAAATAAAGGATAGCAGTGTGTGTTATTGCTGTTTGTTCCTTTGGGGAAGGATTTATTTAAAATTCAGTTTTTCTGTGTGAGCCTGGAGAATTCTCTTTAGCCATTGTGAAAAAGGTTTTTATTAAGTGCCCCATTAGTTGACATTAAATATAGCTACCAATATCACCCACTTACTGCATGCAAGAACTCTGACCCAAGGCATATATATAGCCATCATGATGTCTCAAAAGATCTAGAAAAATTATTTCAGGAATGAGAATGGGAGTGTTGGTAGTAACGACAGTGGTGGTAGTGCTAGAAGTAGAAGCAGGGCTGATGGTGGTAGTAGTGGTGATTTTACTGGTGGTTGAGGTTACAGCAGTGATGGTGGTGATGGCAGTAGTGGTGACAGTGTTACTGGTTGTTGCTGGCAGCAGTGATAACATGGTAGTGGTAGTGGTTTCAGTGGCAGTGGTAGTCATAGTAATAGTGATGGTGGTAGTGTTGGTAATGGTTTTAGTGGTTGTTTTAGATGATGATAGTAATAGTGATGCTGGTGGTATTTACAGTCAACGGTGGTGGTGGTGGTGGTGGTGGTGGTGGTGATAGTAGCAATGGTATTTGTGGTTGTTTTAGTGGTGACCGTAACAGTAGTAGTAGTGATGGTAGTAGTACTCTTTCTGTTTAGTATTTTAGAGACTCAGCACAAGACTAAGAGGGGTGACTTTTTTTTTGAAGTCAAAATTCAGTATTTTAATTTATATTTAAATATCAGCTATGTGGTAGCTAAATGTGTTCATATATGAAGATATTTCTAGGATACATACTTTTATTTATTATTTATTTTTATTGAAGTATAGTTGTTATACAATATTATATGTTACAGGTGTACAATATAGTGATTCACAATTTCTAAAGGTTATACTCCATTTATAGTTATTATAAAATATTGGCTACATTCCCCATGTTGTACAATATATCCTGGTAACTTATTTTATACCTAATAATTTGTACCTCCCCCTCCCCTACTCCTTTATGGCCCCTCCCCCTTCCCTCTCCCCAGTGGTAACCACTAGTTTGTTCTCTATATCCGTGAGTCTGCTTAAGAGGGGGAACTTTGAACAAGCCTCTGACAACTCTTCTCTATGAATATATAAAAGAAAATGAATAATCAATTAATACCAGGAAAAAGTCTTCCATTTATATTTAAGTAATATCATGCCCAGAAGTGTGCCTCAGGTCTTTTAAAGTCATTTCTTCCTGAATGCCATCTAGCATCTGCCCCTCCCTCCCAACCCTCAATCCACACATTCCACACTTTCCTTCACCCCTTTCATTATTTATGTAGAGAACTGAAACCAAATGTCATTTCCTCTGAAAAACCTCCCCTGACACCAACCCCACCACAGTTCCCGGGATTTTCCACTCACCAAGTATTTATCACAGTTTTAAACTATTTACTTATCTATCTCACCAGTAAATAAAAAATATCCTTGAAGACAGGCAAAAATGATTCCTTTTCATCTCTGTAATCCCAACCACTAGCACAGGGCGTGAAATAAATGTTTGCTGAATACCTACATGAAAGAAAGAATGAATCTTTTATATAAGATGGTGGATTTCTTAGAAGGAATGGGTTTATATATTTTTTATCTTAGTTATTTGCTGACTATTTCCCAATGTTTTCTACAGTTGGTTCTTTGCAATAGTGGAGGAAAATCAAATTTAAAAGATAGCTTTAATAACCATTTGATCCACAAAATAAAACTGAAACAGGTAGAGATATTAGTACCCCAAGATCCCTTCCATTTCTAAGACTCAGTGGTGCTACGATACTAATGAGGTATAATTATATGTGAGAAGGAATACTGACAGCCAAAGATGTCTTATTTCAGTCACACATGATTTCAAGAGCAAAGCCCAGACTGCGCCCAGGTCTTGTTATTCCCTTTCTAGTTCTCCTTCACAAAATCATGTTAACTTATTCCTCATTTCTTTCTCTTCTTATGGGTCTTTTTTATATGTTGTATTAAGCACTTACTAGAACAATCCTCCTCCAGTAAGCCACAGAATTAATAGTAGTTATACTATTTCTGTTTTTAGGACCCTACCTCCTCTCCAGTTAAAGCAAAGTCAGTCACCTTAGAAAGTAACACCTGCGAAGATATAGACAGAAATGATTTGGTCCAGATGGTAATGTTTGGCAGTTGCCAAAAGATTCACATGACCAGAGCTTTAGGACAAATCAATTCCATCACACCTTTGCTTGGAGATGGGCTGAAAACAAAAAACATGGTCAATTCCCAATGTCATTATAGTTTCTTTGATGTAGATTCTCACTCATTAGGGACATAGTTCTGGGACCAGAGATCAAAACAACTGGTCTTTATTATCCTTTGCTTGTTCCCTCTGACACTGCTTGCTCAAAGAAAAGGAGGTGAATGATTTCCAACTTGGGTTCAGCTCTCCTGAGAAGTTTGCGGTTTCATGAGTTGGAAAACAGTACAGTCATTCCCAAGACTACTTTGTCCTATAGTGTTCATAGGATCCCCAGTTCCCAAAGCAGAGCTCTAAAAGCCATTCCTTCCAGTTCAACCAGCAGCCAAAAGTCAACCTTGATAAATACGATTTTAATAAGTGCTAGAAAATCAGGAAATTGCAGGCCCTTGGCTCTTGTGATTTTTATCATACCGAGTTCCCTACAGAGAGCTGAAGAAGAGCCAGTAATGTGTCATCCTTTCCATCAGAGTTCTGCAAAAAGTCTGTGTTGAAGAGACATTTTCCTGTCAGGTACTACTGTATATCAAATGTATCCACCTCTTGGAGAAAAAGATGAAATTAATTTGAAAACAAAGAGAAGAGTCTGTAGCAACACTGGCAGAGGACAAGGTTTATAAGCCGGCCCAAGAGTACTCCAAATCTACCATAAGGGAAACATCTGACAAAGAAAAATGTGTGCTGGCAACTTGTTTGATTGTAATTTCAATGAAAAATTGAAACCATACTTCCATGGGATTAAGCTTCCCTCATTCACCAGAAGGAGGTTCCTGTTAACAAATACGGACCATGTTAGCATCGTCCACACCTCTCCTCTCAGGCTGCTTGCCCGTAAGTACACATCGTGAGCTGGAGATGGAAGAAATCTCCTCAATGTGCTCAGACATGGTAGAGTTGGATTCTAATACGCTGAGGACTAAAGTGGTTGCAATGGTGGGAAAAAGTAGACATATGCCTTGCAGATGCAATATTAATTAGGGCAATAAATAGGCCCAAAGTGGTTCCCTTCCACAGAGATAGTAAGGCTCTCTTGATAGTACACAGAAGAGGCTCATAGTTTACTTATTACAGTGTAACGATGTTGAATGGAGGGAAGACTCTTTAATTTATTTTTCCCATGGGTATGTATCTTCATTGTTGTCATACTCAGGACAATGGTATAAGGAAAATGGTCATATTCATGGTTTGCAAAAGAACAAATGTTTGGTAAGGAAAAACGATGCACCAAAACCCAACGGGTCCTTCACAGTATGTTTGCAAAGAATACCAGAACTGTTTACAATATGTAAATATCTCAAGGAGTTAGTCAAAGCAGTGATAATGAATGTGTTTAAAGAGTAATGAACCTAAGACCAGTATATGGCAAATACAGCTGAGGGTTTAGCAAATGCAAGGGCTGGAAGAAGAAATTATTTTCTCTACATTTTTATTTATTTATTTTAAGTAGGACAGCTGCTTGTCCTGCATTATGGTCCCTGCTTACCTCTTTCACAGTACTCTGGCCATCCACAGAAACACACAGATATTGACCTCCTGTGACTAGGTGTTTCATAGAAAAAAATCAATCCTTGGGACGGAGAAAGGATTCTCTACTCCATTGCAGTTATTTCACTACATAAAGTATTGAATTATTTGGGAGTGTTTGTAAGAGAAATGCACATCTGGTGGGAGGAAGGAGAATGCATCTGAAGGTTAATCCCTTATGAAAGGGCCTCAGCCAAAGAATCTTCTATAGAGTGTGTGATGAAATACACTTTCCCTAGGTAGTTCTAATTATGCAGAAAAATGTCTAATGTTGCCCTGCCATGTCTACATTTTGTGTAAGTTCCCAAAGGCAGGAGTCATGTCTTTTAAACATTGACTCTATTACCTGGCAGATGATTGATGCTCAGTTAGTAGAATCAAATAAAATACTCTTTATAGAAACTCTGCTTTTATATAATTCAAGAGAAAGCATGTTAAAATCAGAAGCCAAGGGTCTTTTCAATACAAAAATCAATAAGGTTTGCTATAATCAAAGAAAAAGCAGCTAGATTTTTGGGCATTACTAACTCTAGTCCCACCAACATCATTCCAAGCCTGATTTGTTTTATGCATTTCTTTCATTACTTTAATGGGCAGCCTAAGGCTTGAAATTATCCTAAGGCTAAATTACTATGAGTGTGCACACCAGGAGGAATCACTCCAATAATTTCAACACTTTTCTGCCTGCATAGCACCTTGTCTGGCCATAGTGGAAACAAGAAGTGGTTTATCATGTATCTCAGGATGTACAAGGGTAAAAGTCACGTGGGGCACCAAAGATCCTCTACATTTCTGACTGTCTCACCAGATTTTGTTTCGGAACTGTGCTTTAAAGAAGGAAGAGCTGTTCTTCCATGTTTTTCTGGCTCCCAGAAGGCAGGGCACAAGCCTTGGTAAAAGGAAGTTTATATTGTAAATGGCCTGATGCAGAATCTCTTTCCTCTGTGAATAGCTATTACAGCTCTACTAGATCATGATGTTGCTTGGGGGCAAAAGGATGAAAGAAAACTCTGTTACCCTGGATAATTGAAAATGAGAGAAAAGAGTTGTTTTACAAAAGTTGTCTTTCCAGTATACCAAAAGGCAAACTGAAGAAATGGAGATCACCAGAAATACAGAATACATGATCACAAAATGTGGGCCCTGGATCTGCAGCAACAGCATTACCAGGGAACCAGCTCCAAATGCAAATTCTTGGGACTCTTCCAGACCTACTGAATTAGAAACTAGAGGTGGAGCCAAGCAACCTGGGTTTTATCAAGCCCTCTAGATGATTCTGAAACTTGCTAAAATTTGAGGACCACTGCTGTGGACTGAGGACAATTGCAGAGAAGGGGTAACTAGGAACCAAAATGCCTGTTAGATGGCAAAGATTTGAGAAAACGGCAATAGCCAAAAGTTGGCACAGTGTAGATGACAGCTGCAGACAGTGGACTAACAAAATAATATTTTAAAATTTCAATCCTTAAGTATGTATCCAGCTTGATCTGTAAAACAATGCTCGAATTGCATTCAGTACTTTTTGAGCTTCTCCTTTAATATTGAATAAGGTCCAAAGTTTTGGAATTAAGGAGAAACATGACATTTTAGTTTGTTTTTTTTTTTAAATAAATTTATTTATTTATTTATTTATGGCTGTGTTGGGTCTTTGTTTCTGTGCAAGGGCTTTCTCCAGTTGCGGCGAGCGGGGGCCACTCCTCATCGCGGTGTGCGGGCCTCTCACTGTCGCGGCCTCTCTTGTTGTGGAGCACAGGCTCCAGACGCGCAGGCTCAGTAGTTGTGGCTCACGGGCTTAGTTGCTCCGCGGCATGTGGGATCTTCCCAGACCAGGGCTCGAACCCGTGTCCCCTGCATTGGCAGGCAGATTCTCAACCACTGCGCCACCAGGGGAGCCCGACATTTTACTTTTTAAGAACTATATCTAAATAGATATCAAGTATTAGAAACAAAATAAAGATCAAGTAACCTGAAGGTCAGCGTGAAGAAGATTCGATGAGGATTTCTGTTCTTAACAGATTCTGGTTTAGTAATCAATAATCGTTCTCTACAGGTGAATAGTTCTAAATTATAACAAAGAATTTTAGTTGAGTAGAGTTGTTAAGCAATGGAATTGTTATGGTTGACACAAATAAGGTGCATAATCTATTTTTTTTTTCTTTTTGGAGATCTTAAATCAATTCTTATCTTCTGGGATGGCTTACAAGCAATCCAATTGAATGGCAAAGATACATTACTTTCAATTTTATCTTTTGATCTCAGTCTTTGATTTCATAAATACAATTTTCATAAAAATATATATTTCCCAGCCCTATATAATTTGATAAACAGGTCTTTTCCTTCTGAAGGGAACCCAAAAAGCGTTAGATGGTTGTTGAGGAATCAAGCATTTAAGAGAATATATGCTGGAATATATTTTTTTAAATAGTTTTAATATCTTGAGTTCTTGCATGAGAATATTTGTCTTACCTTGTTTCTTCCTAGCTGTGTGTCTTGAGACAAGTCCCTTGATCTTTCTGAAATATATTCTTTATTTTTAATATGCATGTAATCATGCCTTTCTCAAAAGATTATGAGCTTTGATGGACTAATGCATGGTAAAGTTTAGTTTGTGTGGTATATGAACAAAAGATATGGCTTTTAAAATGTAGAATATTCATATGCTTTAAAATGTGTCCTTGTAGAAGCATTTAACATAAGAAACTTTGAAGTATATATTGCCAAGATATACAATATTCTGTGAGGAATCTTTAATTTTTTATCAGTAAATTAAAATTTTTACTCTCTAATACAGTGGCACTTAGATTCTTCTGAAACTTTATTTTTTACATATTAAGTTTATTGGATTGAAATTGTCATTCTTAAGACTAGCCAAAAATGACCCTGGTAAGCATTATTTTGGCTTGGACTAATACAAGGAGCAATTGTAAAGGGAATCCTTGTCCTTCTATGTTCACTTAGCAATTTATTGCCCAAAGTGGAGATGCTCAAAGAGCTGTTTTGTAATATCTCTGTCCTTCCAATATGTCAAAAGGCCAGGATGATGTAGCCTCTGGGAAAAATAAGACATTTTGGGAGCTATAAACAGAACAGCAGTCTCAATGCTCAGGTGACCTGGAACCACAGACAGATCATCACACAAGGATTTGCCAAACAAGAGTGAAGGCCTTAAGATGCAAACACAGCTGAGAAATGAGTTGATGTGATGAACTTTTACATGATTCATGTTAAGAATACAATGAAATACAAGGAGACCTGAGAGATTCATTGAGATCCTCTTAAACCTTTTATCACTCTTTAGTCCCCAGAGAATCTAGTTATCTGAAAAATGTGACATATAATCTGGTTCACTCAACCTTTCAATGCTATTTCAATTTCCAGGAGGAACACTGCCCCCTGTCCCATTTTGCTGGTGGCAATATTTGATGAAATATTCTATTTAAGAGTGATGTGTGAGAGTTGGGGGGCTAACTCTCTACAAATCACCTACCACTTCTATGAAATCCTGGCTTTGTAGTCTATGCTGTTGAATTTTACAGGGAAGGATTCTTTTTTTTACATTGGGAGAAAATCCAAAATAAAGAGACTTGGGAAATAGGACTCACTTCACTCTGCAGGGACAACAAAGGAGCTTCATACGTGCTGAGAGTGTACTTTCTTAAGTAGTTACATATTGCTTGCATCTGTTCATCTCCTGAGCACCTTGTATCTTCAGCATTTCTTTGCTTAGTGAAATTTCCATTAGCTTTAATTATATAAGAAAAACATCTTTCCAAAATGGCACCCTTCTGAGTTGTCAGCTCTGTATCCTTCACTAAGGTAAATCATTTTGTGGCTGTTTCATATAACAGGAACCTCCTGAGAAAAATGCTAATAATTTAATCCCATTCATTTCATTCCACAGATATTTATTGCACACAGATTAGGCTAAATGCTGGATACTTCTTCTTAGTTCCCCCTCTGATTCTCACCGTTTATTACACACGCACTCTATGCACCGATGTCCCTTTGACTATTTTTATAAACTTTTTTTTGTTTTTGCTTTTTTTTTTTGTTTTATTTACTTATTTTTTGGGGGGCTACGTTGGGTCTTCATTGCTACGTGTGGTCTTTCTCTAGTTGCGGCGAGCGGGGGCTACTCTTCGTTGTGATGCACGGGCTTCTCACTGTGGTGGCTTTCTTGTTGTGCAGCGTAGGCTCTAGGCACGTGGGCTTCAGTAGTTGTGGCATGCGGGCTCAGTAGTTGTGGCTCATGGGCTCTAGAGCGCAGGCTCAGTAGTTGTGGCGTGTGGGCTTAGTTGCTCCATAGCATGTGGGATCTTCCCGGACCAGGGCTCGAACCCATGTCCCCTGAATTGGCAGGCAGATTCTTAACCACTGCGCCACCAGGGAGGCCCCTCCCTTTGACTATTAATTGGAAATTTTCAAAAAGACCATCAATTTCTATTTAAAATAATGCTATTTATTTATGTACCCGATGTGGAAATAAAGCAGGATGAAGAGTATGGATGCTGGGTTCTAGTCACAGTTCTGTCACCAAATCTTGCATGATCTTAAACGAGTCCCTTAAACTCTGTGGTCTTGTGCGTCCTCCTGAGTAAAGCAAGCAGTTGGACTAGAACACCACTAAGGTCTTTCTGGTTCTAGGACTTGTGGGTTCTCCACAGAATAGTGCACTGTCAAAATGTAATCTGAAATCTCTGTCTCCAAAGGCGGTTATGCTCCTGACAATTCCCACACAATATTTTGACTTCAGCTTCACTGACTGGGAGGAGGCACAGATCACTTGGGATGAACACTAGAGCCATAGACTCAGAAATTATTTTTATCATACACTATGATAACTACTTCCTCCACACTCAATGTCAACTCAATTTCTCACCTGAAAGTTAACTGTTCTATGGTCTAACTGTCAGCTGCACACAGTCTGGTCAAACCTCTGATGGCTGGCTCCGGCTGTCAGCCGAGAAGCTGTTTAGAAAATATTTGGATCCTGGACGTTGACTTTGGGGCTTTCTGATCCGGAGGGAGGTATCAAATATTATGTGGATCAGGGACTAAAGCCCTTCCCAGCATAGTCAGATTTCTGCTGTAATTGCGATGCTATAAACTGGATAGTAGCTGCCTCAGTGCTATGTGCCTCAATATAGAAGTCCAGAATGGGTTGAATGGTCCAGGGGGAGCAAACTTTTGAGGCCCTCCCAAACATAGAGCTCACAGTGACCCCCACCCCCACCAAGGCTGCACACAGCTGCTTGCAGCCTGCCTAACCTGTGCTGAACCTTTCCTGACATATATTTAAGTCAGCTGCTCTTATATTTGTGGGGCCAGAGGGAAAGAGAGAAGGGGACAGAAAAGTGAGAGAGAAGGAAAGGGAGGTCTTCATGTCCTGTATCCTCAAGGGGTTATCACCTGAATAAGTCTGAAAGTTCCTTCATTGTACAGACTCACTGTATTTCTCAGGATTAGAGAAATGATCCTCAATATACTTAACAACAATATCTGAAGCATTTCTGAAATCAGGTTTGTTACATGGTCAAGTCCCCAGAGAGGAGATTAATCAGTCTTCTCCCTGCCTTTCACAACTCCTTCGCAAGCCCTACATCCCAGGACCCTTTCCCCTCCCTCAGCCTCCCCCTCCACAGCCCCCATCTCTCATTTCCCTTCTGACTCATATAGTGTGTGTGTCTGTCTCTCTCTGATTCTGTATGTGCTTTTTTCTGTGTGCTTCTCTCTATGGCTCCATGTGTTTGTCTAAGTGCGTCACTTTTTGTCTGTTTTTCTCTGTCTCTCTGTCTCTTTCTGACTTTCCTTCCACCTCTCTCGGTCTGTGACTATGTGTGTTTCTCTTTCTGTGTTTCTCTTTCTCCCTCCCTGCTTCTTCCCCAAACCACTTCTGATCAAGTAGAAAATAAAACAAATTTAATGTTTCTAAAAACATATCTGCCACTGATATTACTACCAATTCTTCTCTTAAAAATTAGTGTCACCATTTTCCATTCCCCATGTGCCTCACACTCACTGCAACTCAGACTGTTGTGCTTTTTTATTCTTTGTTCCCCAAATACCTTGAGCCCCTTGTCTTCAGGGAGGCAAATCTGAGACTGGTTCTCCTGTCACTTGGCTGCCTTGTGAATAAGCCCTCTGTTTGCTGCAAACCTCGGCATCTCAGTGTTTTGGTTGCTGCCCGTCAGACAAAACCAAGCTGGTTCAGTAACACTAGGACCTCAGAGCTTCACAAATGAGTCTTGGTGCTCTGGCCGGGCATCACGCCTGAAACTCAGAGGTGGGAGAGCTGAGTTCAGGACATTGAACCACCAGAGACCTCTGGGCCCCATGTAATATCAATCGGTGACAGCTCCCCAGAGAGCTCTGTCTCAAGGCTAAGACCCAGCGCCACTCAATGACCAGCAAGCTCCAGTGCTGGACACCCCATGCCAAACAACTAGCAAGACAGGAACACAACACAACCCATTAGCAGAGAGGCTGCCTAAAATCATGATCAGTTCACAGACACCGAAAACCATACCACCAGACGTGGTCCTGCTCCCCAGAAAGACAGGATCCAGCTTCAACCACCAGAACACAGGCACCAGTCACCTCCACCAGGAAGCCTACACAACCCACTAAACCAACCCTACCCACTGGGGGCAGACACCAAAAACAATAGGAACCATGAACCTACAGCCTGCGAAAAGGAGACCCCAAAACAGTAAGTTAAGCAAAATGAGAAGACAGAAATACACAGCAGGTAAAAAAGCAAGGTAAAAACCTACCAGACCAAGAAAATGAAGAGGAAATAGGCAGTCTACCTGAAAAATAATTCAGACTAATGATAGTAAAGATGATCCAAAATCTTGGAAATAGAATAGAGAAAATACAAGAAATGTTTAACAAGGACCTAGAAGAACTAAAGCGCAAACAAACAGTGATGAACAACACAATAAATGAAATTTAAAATCCTCTAGAAGGAATCAATAGCAGAATAACTGAGGCGGAAGAACGGATAAGTCACCTGGAAGATAAAATAGTGGAAATAACTATCACAGAGCAGAATAAAGAAAAAAGAATGAAAAGAATTGAGGACATTCTCAGAGACCTCTGGGACAACATTAAACACACCAATATTCGAATTATTGGGGTCCCAAAAGAAGAAGAGAAAAAGAAAGGGACTGAGAAAATATTTGAAGAGATTATAGTTGAAAACTTCCCTAATATGGGAAAGGAAATAGCCAATCAAGTCTAGGAAGCACAGAGAGTCTCACACAGGATAAATCCAAGGAGAAACACGCCAAGACACATATTAATCAAACTATCAAAAATTAAATACAAAGAAAAAGTATTAAAAACAGCAAGGGAAAAGCAATAAATAACATACAAGGGAATCTCCACAAGGTTAACAGCTGACCTTTCAGCAGAAACTCTGCAAGCCAGAAGGGAGTGGCAGGACATAATTAAAGTGATGAAAGGGAAGTACCTACAACCAATATTACTCTACCCAGCAAGGATCTCATTCAGATTTGATGGAGAAATTAAAACCTTTACAGACAAGCAAAAGCTAAGAGAATTCAGCACCACCAAACCAGCTCTACAACAAATGCCAAAGGAACTTCTCCAGGCAGGAAACACAAGGGAAGGAAAAGACTTGCAATAACAAACCCAAAACAATTATGAAAATGGTAATAGGAACATACATATCAATAATTACCTTAAATGTAAATGAATTAAATGCTCCAACCAAAAGACATATACTGGCTGAATAGATACAAAAACAAGACCCGCATACATGCTGTCTACAAGAGACACACTTGAGACCTAGGGACACATACAGACTGAAAGTGAGGGGATGGAAAAATATATTCCATGCAAATGGAAATCAAAAGAAAGCTGGAGTAGCAATTCTCATATCAGGCAAAATAGACTTTAAAATAAAGACTATTACAAGAGACAAAGAAGGACACTACAATAATGACCAAGGGATCAATCCAAGAAGAAGATATAACAACTGTAAATATTTATGCATTCAACATAGGAGCACCTCAATACATAAGGCAAATCCTAACAGCCATAAAAAGGAAAATTGACAGTAACACCATAATAGTAGGGGACTTTAACACCCCACTTTCACCAATGGACAGATCAACCAAAATGAAAATGAATAAGGAAACACAAGCTTTAAATGACACATTAAACAAGATGGAATTAATTGACATTTATAGGACATTCCATCAAAAAAAACAGAATACACTTTCTTCTTAAGTGCTCATGGAACATTCTCCAGGATAGATCAAATCTTGGGTCACAAATCAAGCCTTGGTAAATTTAAGAAAACTGAAATCATATCAAGTATCTTTTCTGACCACAACACTATAAGACTACATACCAATTACAGGAAAAAATCTGTAAAAAATACAAACACATGGAGGCTAAACAATACGCTACTAAATAACCAAGAGATCACTGAGGAAATCAAAAAATACCTAGAAAAAAAAGACAATGAAAACACGATGGCCCAAAATGTATAGGATGCAGCAAAAGCAGTTCTAAGAGGGAAGGTTATAGCAATACAATCCTACCTCAAACAACAAGGAATCTTAAATAAACAACCTAACGCTACACCTAAAGCAATTAGAGAAAGAAGAACAAAAAAACCCCAAAGTTGGCAGAAGGAAAGAAATCATAAAGATCACATCAGATCAGAAATAAATGAAAAAGAAATGAAGGAAACAACAGCAAAAATCAGTAAAACTAAAAGCTGGTTCTTTGAGAAGATAAACAAAATTGATAAACCACTAGCCAGACTCATCAAGAAAAAAAGGGAGAAGACTCAAATCAACAGAATTAGAAATGAAAAAGGAGAAGTAACAACTGACAGTGAAGAAATACAAAGGATCATGAGAGATTACTACAAGCAACTATATGCCAATAAAATGGACAACCTGGAAGAAATGGACAAATTCTTAGAAAAGCACAACCTTCTAAGACTGAACCAGGAAGAAACAGAAAATATAAACAGACCAATCACAAGCACTGAAATTGAAACTGTGATTAAAAATCTTCCAACAAAAAAAAAGCCCAGGACCAGATGGCTTCACAGGTGAATTCTATCAAACATTTAGAGAAGAGGTAATACCTATCCTTCTCAAACTCTTCCAAAATATAGCAGAGGGAGGAACACTCTCAAACTCATTCTATGAGGCCACCATCACCCTGATACCAAAACCAGACAAAGATGTCACAAAAAAAGAAAACTATGGGCCAATATCACTGATGAACATAGATGCAAAAATCCTCAACAAAATACTAGCAAACAGAAACCAAAAGCACATTAAAAGGATCATACAGCATGATCAAATGGGGTTTATCATAGGAATGCAAGGGTTCTTCAATATACGCAATTCAATCAATGTGATACATCATATTAACAAACTGAAGGACAAAAACCATATGATCATTTCAATAGCAGAAAAAGCTTTTGACAAAATTCAACACCATTTATGATAAAAACTCTCCAGAAAGTAGGCATAGGGGGAACTTACTTCAACATAATAAAGGCAATATATGACAAACCCACAGCCAACATAGTTCTCAATAGTGAAAAACTGAAACCATTTCTACTAAGATCAGGAAGAAGACAAGGTTGCCCACTCTCACCACTATTATTCAACATAGTTTTGCAAGTTTTAGCCACAGCAGTCAGAGACGAAAAGGAAATAAAAGGAATCTACACTGGAAAAGAAGTAAAACTGTCACTGTTTGCAGATGACATGATACTATACATAGAGAATCCTAAAGATGCTATGAGAAAATTACTAGAGCAAATCAGTGAATTTGGTAAAGTTGCAGGATACAAAATTAATGCACAGAAATCTCTTGCATTCCTATACACTGATGATGAAAAATCTGAAAGAGCAATTAAGGAAACACTCCCATTTACCATTGCAACAAAAAGAATAAAATACCAAGGAATAACCTACCTAAGGAGACAAAAGACCTGTATGCAGAAAATTATAAGACACTGAGGAAAGAAATTAAAGATGATATAAACAGAAGGAGAGATACACCATGTTCTTGGATTGGAAGAATCAACATTGTGAAAATGACTATACTACCCAAAGCAATCTACAGATTCAATGCAATCCCTATCAAACTACCAATGGCATTTTTCACAGAAGTAGAACAAAAAGTTTCACAATTTGTTTGGAAACACAAAAGACCCCGAATAGCCAAAGCAATCTTGAGAAAGAAATACGGAGCTGGGGGAATCAGGCTCCCTGACTTCAGACTATACTACAAAGCTACAGTAATCAAGACAGTATTGTACTGGTACAAAAACAGAAATATAGATCAATGGAATAGGATAGAAAGCCCAGAGATAAACCCACACACATATGGTCACCTTATCTTTGATAAATAAGGCAAGAATATGCAATGGAGAAAAGACAGCCTCTTCAATAAGTGGTGCTGGGAAAACTGGACAGCTACATGTAAAAAAATGAAATTAGAACACTCCCTAACACCATAGACAAAAATAAATTCAAAATAAATTAAAGACCTAAATGTAAGGCCAGACACTATAAAACTCTTAGAGGAAAACAAAGCAGAACACACTATAACATAAATCACAGCAAGATCCTTTTTGACCCGCCTCCTAGAGAAATGGAAATTAAAACAAAAATAAACAAATGGGACCTAATGAAACTTAAAAGCTTTCGCACAGCAAAGGAAATCATAAACAAGATGAAAAGACAACCCTCAGAATGGGAGAAAATATCTGCAAACGAAGCAATAGATAAAGGATTAATCTACAAAACATACAATCAGCACATGCAGCTCAATATCAAAAAAACAAACGACTCAATCCAAAAATGGGCAGAAGACCTAAATAGACATTTCTCCAAAGAAGATTTACAGATTGCCAACAAACACATGAAAGGATGCTCAACATCACTAATCATTAGAGAAATGCAAATCAAAACTGCAATGAGGTATCACCTCACACGGTCAGAATGGCCATCACCAAAAAACCTACAAACAATAAATGCTGTAGTGGGTGTGGAGAAAAGGGAACCCTCTTGTACTGTTGGTGGGAATGTAAATTGATACAGCCACTATGGAGAACAGTACACAGGAGGTTCCTTAAAAAAGTAAAAATAGAACTACCATATGACCCAGAAATCCCACTCCTGGGCATATACCCTGAGAAAGCCATAATTTAAAAAGAGTCATGTACCACAATGTTCATTGCAGCACTATTTACAATAGCCAGGACATGGAAACAATGTAAGTGTCCATTGACAGTTAATGGATAAAGAACATGGGGCACTTATATACAGTGGAATATTACTCGGCCATAAAAAGAAAGGAAATTGAGTTATTTGTAGTGAGGTGGATGGACGTAGAGTTTGTCATACAGAGTAAAGTAAGTCAGAAAGTGAAAAACAAATACCATATGCTAACACATATACATGGAATCTAAAAAAAGAAAATGCTTCTGAAGAACCTCGGGGCAGGACAGGAATAAAGATGCAGATGTAGAGAATGGACTTGAGGACACAGGGTGGGGAAGGGTAAGCTGGGAAGAAGTGAGAGAATGTCATGGACTTATATACACTACCAAATGTAAAATGGTATGTACAGGACTGGGCCAAACCGGGCCCACAGGGTGTCGCTGTTTTACATACTACCTAATGTACAATAGATAGCTAGTGGGAAGCAGCCGCATAGCACAGGGAAATCGGCTCGGTGCTTTGTGACCACCTAGAGGGGTGGGATAGGGAGGGTGGGAGGGAGAAGCAAGAGGGAGGGGATATGGGGATATATGTATATGTATAGCTGATTCACTTTGTTATACAGCAGAAACTAACACAATAATGTAAAGCAATTATACTCCAATAAAGATGTTAAAAAAAAAGCGTGAATACAAATGTTTATTGAAAAATTAAATAGATAGAATTGCTTTCTTCTAGGTGTCTCCCATAAAAGAAGGGATCAGGGAAGACCTGGAAATTCTCTTCTCAGGCTTCGGAATGTGTTGTTAGGAGGGCTCAGATGATGGCTAACCAGGATCCCAAATTAGGCCTCAACCCCTGGACTCCCTAGCAGTGACTCTCAGCCCTGGGGGTGATAGTGTGTGGCGTAGCTGCAGCCCACTCACCTCCTGGGGCGTTCGCTGTCTCCAGGGGCTGGTGCTCATTTCCACTCTGGAACCCTTCCAGTGGATGTTTTTACTAAGGTATCAAAATAGATTTCTGGAAACAGCACAAGCTTTGGAATTAAAAGACCTAGATTCATTTTCTCACTCTGCCTCTTACTACATGGCATTAAAGTTATCACTTAAATTGTTCTCTTTCTTTTTCTTTATATATGAAATGGAGATGACACTATCTGCTTTATGAGAGTTTTAAGGTTTTTGGGACAATGAAATAATGTGTAGTGTAAGGGTAATTGCTTTTTGTTTTTGTTTTGTTTGATTTTTTTGTTTATTAATTCTGAGGCACAGTGGTTCTCAACTGAGGCAGTTTTGATTCCCAAGGGACATTTGGCAATGTCTGGAGACAGTTCTGGTTGTCATAACTGCAGGGCATTACTGGAACTGACTGGGTAGAAGCCAAGGATGCTGCTAAATGTCCTACAGTGCACAGGGCATTCTACCACAACAAAGAATTATCCTGTCCAAAATAATGCCAATAATGTGGAGGTTGAGAAAACCTGGTTTAGAATGATAAACTTTTTTAGAGTGGTCTTATTTATCTTATGATTGTATCCTCATTTTATTTCCATATTTTTAATTATTTTTCACATGCCTTTTCTATAAATGTTTTTTACACATTTTATCTCCTGGGCACATCTATGACGATACTTCACGCCTTAAGCAAGGGAAGGTGGCCACCTTCTGCTCTTTGGCCTTCCAGTTCCTAATATCTGTTCCTTTGATGAACCCCTGGGCAATAAATATAACATGCTATATTAAGTTATACAAAGATTCACAGCCCAAATTCCACCTCCGGATATAGTAATTACAAGTCCAGTGACAGCATAGATCAATTTATGCATTCAACCTTTTGAAAAAATGGTAATTACCTTGGGCAAGGCACTGTGATAAGCTCTGGGAGACAGATTTAAAATAAATCCAGATATGCTCTCTAACACCGATTTACAGTCAAAGTTTAAAAAAGGTAAACAAACAAAGACCACAATTAAATATGTAACTACAAACTACAATAAAGCAATAAATGAAAAAAAATAGATTCTAAGAATGAACACAACTGAAGGAATCTTAGTTAAAAGGTGGGAAAGGGTTGAGAAGGGACAAGGAAGTCTTCTCTGATTCACAGCTGAGCTGTGACCTGAAGGAATAGTAGGAGTAAGCCAGGCTAGGAAACTTTCCAGAAAAGAAAATAGCATGTGGCAAGATTCTAAGGTCAGAAAAAGCTTAAGCCACTTAAAACAGTTGAGATTTTCAAATATATTTGTCTCCTTGTCTTGAATCATCCAAATTATTTGTGAAAATAATTGGGCATAGGGCTACATTTCTAATTCTTTACAGTCTCACAAATTGATAAGGTTTTTTTTTTAGAAAACATATAATCAAGGGAAATGTATTAATGAATATGATATGATCATGAATAATAAACCCAAAATAAGGGAAGTTAAAGTCTATAAAAATTGTCTATCTATAAGAGCTGCCTAACTCCTTAATTTTACAGTTGAAAACAAATTAAGTGGCCTCCGTGAACATCACTCCTCAAGTTATCTGTAGGGCTAGGACTAGAACCAAGGTCTCCTGACTCCTGACTCTTGTCATTATTTGGGATGCAGCCCCCAAATATTGCAGTACCATCGTGAAATGCCGCAATGTTTTTTTACAAAATATCCCATGTTTCCAAAATCAGAGACAGACATTGTTATGTACTGACTACCGGTCTGATGCACTGTGGAATTTTTTTGGTCATTTTTATTCAAAGATTAATAAGTAAATTAAGCAGGAGATCCCCTTCAAATAAAGTGGTCAAAATATGGCAGATTAATAAAAATTGAATTTTACTTTTTAATAGACAAAATAATGTAGAGAATAAAAAATATTTTTAAAAATTTCTTATGTATGCTAGATATATTTCATTTGGACTTTCAGATCCACTCTTCACCCTTCTTAAACTTGCTTATGCACTGGCCTGATGGGGGTGGGAGGTAGAGCTAGTGACAGAGGCTTGATCTATATACACTGTATCAACAGATTGCCCTCTGGCTTTTGGTTGGGTTTGACCAATTGGATAGCACTGGCAGGAAGGAGGGAGGGAAGAAATCAGGATACTGATTAGCTCAGGCTGCCTCCATGCAGGGTATCGATGGGATGCCTGTATCCCCTAACCAGAGTCTCCTGTCAGGCTTCCAATTCAAGAGTGTTTCTCTCTCTTTCTCTCTCCCCTTCTTCCTCTACTTCTCTCCCTCTCCCTTTCTCTCTCTTTGTTCCAATAACCACTTCCCCTATCAGGTCTACAGGTGATGGTAACAAAGCCCTATTTACTTACTAGTTCCAGACTACCATACCATCCTTTTGGCTTCCGTACAGTCTTCCCACACCCTTTGGGATAGTCTTTTTTAAAACGTCTACTCAAATTATCTTAACTTAAATGTTCATCTGTTAGTACCTATGTACCCTCAATCTGCCATCCCCAATATTGAACAGGAAGAAGGTACTGTCCATCATTAAACAACTTCCCTGTTAGCTGGTCACACATACATGAAAGTCACCAAGTACAGAAGAGTTCTTTATTTCAGATTTGAGTTGTAGCTTTCAACGCCAAGAGATCCCACGAGATGAGGCTTCAGGATTGCCTTCTTTATTTATTACCCATTCCTCAATGGGCCTGGGTCTTTGACTAATGCTTTTGAAGGCTCCCCAGTGATTATTTGTCTTGGAACCATTTGAGAACAAACCTTTCCCCTTTGGACCCTGCTGTAAGTTGAAATGTGTCCCCTCAAAAGATGTTGAAGTCTTAACCCACAGTACCTGCGAATGTGACCTTTTATGGAAATAGAATCTTTGCAGACACAATCAAGTTAAGATGAGGTCATATTCAATTAGAGTGGATTCTAATCCAATATGACTGTTACCCTTATAAGAAGAGGATGAGAGAGAGAGAGACAGACACAGGGACAATACTGTGACAATGCAGGCAGAGAATGGGTGGTGTGTCAAGCCAAGGAGTGCCAAGGAGTGCCAGCAACACCAGAAGCTAAGAAACTGCATGGAACAGCTTCTCCCCTAGAGCCTTCAGAAAGAGCATGACCCGAACAACATCTTAATTTCAGACTTCTGGCCTCCTGAATTGAGACAATAAATTTCTGTTGTTTTAAGCCATCCACCTTTGAAGCACTTTGTTACAGTAGCCCTAAGAAACTAATGTAGACCCCTTTCCTCTTTTCTTTCCCTTTTGCAAGTCTTATCCATCCTTTCAACCTTTTCTTCCTATGCTCTACCCCTCAACTCCCACTTCGCCTCTTCAGTCCTTACCATGAGTAGCTGTTTTAAGGACTCTCCAATTCACTTCTGCATGAACTTAGGGTACTTAGATCCCATGTGTGGGCAACTACAAAATAATCAGACTTTCATATGACCAAATAGGCCTCTTATATGTTTCTAGTTCCAGGAAAATGTGTAAAAGTGGAGATGACAGAAAATTTTTAAAAGGTAATGCACTAATTTTGTAAGACTTGTCTCTAGCCCAGTGCATCTCATCCAGGGGTGGGTGATTTTCTCCCACCCCAGCAGGCAGTGTGTGGAGACATTTTGGTTGTCACAGTTGTAGCAGGCTGCTGCTGGTGTCTAGTGGGTAGAAACCAGGGATGGTGCTAAACATCTACGTGGCATAGGACAGCCCCCTACAACAAAAGGTTATCTGGCCCAAAGTGTCCGCAGTGCCAAGGTTGAAAACCCTGCTCTAGCACATGCCTTAAATATGTTCACTTCCATCTTGTCTATTGAAAGGGGGAAATGTGTTTGACTAAGCAGCAATGAGAAATAATTCACTAAGCAGCATGAAAATAGTTGTTCCATTCTGTTCCATTACAGAGTGATGAAGTTCTTTAAGAATCACTCCAAATATTTCAGAAAAAGAAAGATTATGTTTGCCTTTCAGTCAGTGGTACATTGTCCCTCTCATGCAAACTTCAATTTTCAGGTCAATACACATTTAGATTCTTTAATCTGGAACTAAACTCGCAAACTTTTGGTACAAAGCAGTTTCTTTTTTTGGTGTTCTGTCCTCATTATGATATCTGCTAGCCTCTAAAGCTTACAGCTCAGACATGTGTTTCAGTTCTTCTACCCTGTCTCCTCTTTTTCCTGTCTCTACTCTCTTTACCCCTCCCAGTTACTGGTTTTACTAAATTTTGCAAACTCGTGGACTTTTAAAAAGATAAATCTGCCAAAATTCTGAAACATTTTAAGGAAACCATAACTAACAAAAAACATGTAGGTGTTTTTTCGCCAGCCAAGACATAGGCTGAAACTGAGTCAAAATGAGTCCATTTTTACTAAATTTGAATAATTTGGGTTAATACTTCCTCTCTCCAATAAGTATTTTAAAGCATCCTCCCATGGTGTCATTTTCATCTTTTAAATCAAAGACACTAGTTAAATGTCATCTCATCTGAGATTTCTTGATATATTTGAATTTTCACTTTTGTTCCTCTGTAACCATTTTGTTTGATCTTCCTAAAAGATTAGAGCTAATAGTGAACATTGTAGGTGATCATATGAGTTCTACCTTAGATGTAAAGGAGACCCTGATTTGTAAGTTTGATTGATGAGCTGGGAGGAAGTAAAAAAAAATGATGGGTTACTGTTTTGTCCCTGGTTTGTTGTATAACTTTGGAAAATCTGATTCATCTTTCAGTGAAATGATTTATCATCTCATGTTCAAAATAGAGATGATACAGGTGTCCAAAAAAGTATTTATCCCACCATTTATTATAACTGAACTGTGAATGTACCCTCAATACAGGTTGGTATGATTCATCTTCATCTCTGTTCTTAATGCTGAAGCATGAAAGAGTTGGTCTGGGATAAAACATCTTTCCCCACACTTAGTCAAACCACATACGGACCCAGTAGTCATAATGGAATTCAGTTAGGATGTAGAAAAAGGGGAATATCCCACCCTGCTTTACCATAAAGTTTGAAATATTGATTTTATTTATTTATTTATCTAGGCTGCGTTGGGTCTTATTTGTGGCACATGGGATCTTCATTGAGGTGCGTGGGCTTCTCTTCAGTTGTGGCATGCAGATTTTCTCTCTCTAGTTGTGGTGTGGCTCCAGGGCACATGGGCTCTGTAGTTTGTGGCACTCGGGCTCTCTAGTTGAGGTGCCTGAGCTCAGTAGTTGTGGCGCGAGGGCTTAGTTGTCCCACAGCATGTGGGATCTTAGTTCCCCAACCAGGGATCAAACCCTTCATTGGAAGGCAGATTCTTTATCACTGGACCACTGGGGAAGTCCCTGAAATTTTGGTTTTAAATCTGTCTGAGTAATTTCAAATGTTTCAAACTCATTGAGAAGACTGCTATCCTTTTTTGTCACATCATCACATTGTCAAACACCAAAATAAGTTTTCTAGGAAACAACAACAGGAAATCTGTTTCTTTTTGGAGAAAAGAATTAAATAATCTGGGTGAGGACTTGAGTGAGACATTTTTTGAATAAATATGACAGATTTGGAAGCCAAAATTCCACCCTCCATACTAATGATACTATTTTAATAATCGCGGGAGTGGTTGCACTATTGCAGGAAAGACACTAGAACTTAAATATGTAGAAGTCTGTTCCATGTTGAAACAACACATAATGTCAAAAATGTGGCTTGTACAAGTTAGAAAATTTAAAAAATAGCTCAGCAAATTTTGTTCAATATGCAAATTTAAATGACAGGTTGTGGATCCACAAAATATGCAGTGATGACTATCTTTCATCAAATCAAAGACATTGTCAATTGTAAGACAAACCATTATTTTAAGTACGACTAAGAAAGAAAAAAACAAACACTGTTAATTCGTTGTAAGACCATTATTTTAAGTACAAGTAAAAAAGAAAAATTGGTGCCAAGTGAATTATGACATAATGCTTTCTAACTACATTGAATATATAAGAGGCATCAGTTTCAGTTATGTTAAAATGTGAAAAACAGGCATCTTAGAATGAATGAAATACAGTAGGTTTTATCTCTTTCTTTTGAGTTCTATTGCATGAAAATGTCTTGAGAAACTTTTCCCTTCTCCTCTCCCATCCCTTCTTGTGAGGCTTGGAATATTTTGAAACTTGGAAAACAAAAGAGGGAATTTAATGATGTTCTTCAAAGTAGAAGAAGAGACAGCAGAAACTCTCTTGATGTCATCCTGAATGGAATTTGTTTGTAAATGCTGGCTGGCTTCAGGGAGCCTTTTGCTCCTGGTAGACTAGCACGCCAATTGGGGAGATGATCTTTGCTAGAGTGCTTACTGCCAAGCAGAGTGCTTGCTATTATACTATCTGGCCAACTGTTTGACATTTTAACTTTTAAGATTTACCATTTAAACTAGTCAAGAGGAAGAGAAAATATGAGAAAGCAACTAGGTAGATTTAGTCTAGCTGACATCTGCTTAGACCACTCACAGAGATGCATTATCTCAAGCAATGGAAAAATTAAAGCATTCAAAATGGCTAACTATAAGTTGCCACAGACACCTGGTAAACAATCAGAACTGGGTCCAAAATTGCCTTTGGATGCTCTACACCTCTCTCTCTAATCTGACTTCAGAATCCACCACTCCTACCAGTTTACTACTGTAAAGATTATTGTATAGTTAATGTAGGTTCTGCGATACCCAACAGACCCAACATCCTAGCAGTTTAGCACAATGGAAGTTGCTTGCTTATGCCACAACTTAGAGCAGGCATTACTAGCCAGAAGTCCTGAATCTCTCTCCTCCAGAGGCGCCCAAGGACCCAGGACCCTTCTATAGATTCTTAGAGCTCTCTTCACTCATTTGGAAGATGGGGAAGTAGAATCATATGTGGGAGAGTTCCATTGGACAGAACTTATTTACATGGCCATATATAACTGAAAGGGAAGCTGGGAAACGAAGTATACTTGTGTGTCTGGGAGGAAATAACAAAGCAGTTTCTGCCACAATTAGTAGTACTTCCAGGTGGCCAAGTATGTTTATATTACCTGAACTCTCAGCAGAATTCAAGACAGTGACCAAATACATCTCATAGCACTCATTTCTTGGCTTCTGTAACACCATACTTCACTAGCTCTCCTATTGCAGGGCTCACAACTGCTCAGTCTTCTTTGCTGACTCTTCTTCTGCACAATAGCCACATACTGCTGTGACCCAGCACTCATTAGACACCTTCTTGTTGTCTTTTATACATCCTTCTTAGGTGATTTCTTTCAGTCTTAAAGCTCCAAATTCACATACAAACGACTTCCAAAATTATATTTCTTGTCCTGAGTAACCACCTTGTGTGGATAAGATATTATATTCTCGGTTAAATAATTCAGGAATTCACGCGTGTGTGTGTGTGTGTGTGTGTGTGTGTGTGAAAGAGAGAGACATTTACTTTTATCTGTAACTTATCAAAAAGACTCTATCACCCACCATGAAATTAATAAATATAAAGACGATAGAATTTGTGGGAAGATTAAAACTACAAGAGCAACATTGGAAAATATCAGAAGAACACAGAGAAGGAGCTAAGAGTAGCCAAGTAAGTTAGAGATATGATATTATTTAATGAGTATTATTAAAGACATATATTATTAAACACTTAACATGTTATGAAAATATATATTACACACAGCATAGATTACTTTAGAATATCACCCTAGTGAAGGCTGGACGGCCTGCTGGAGCAGCCTCGGCAGGCTAGATAGGGCACCAGGCACTTCTCAATCTGCTGCCTCTGCGCTGGCAGAGTGACTGACTTAGCGCGGGACGGGGACTGCAGTAAGTAAGTTTGTGCATGTGCCCTTTAAAAGTGGAGTCTCCTTTTCCTACAGCCTTCTGGTTCTCCTGGTCATAAACCCCGCTAGGTTTCAAAACCTGTTAACAGGTTCGTCTTCCCGGTGCCAGACTCCAGGGCTGGGGTGCCCAAGGTGGGGCTTGAACCCCTGGCGTCTTAGAGAGGACCGCCGGGTTTGTGATATCCTCTTTCTCTTTAGATCTCCCACTGGGGGTGTGGGTCCTGACTAGATCATTTCTCTTCCCCTCCTACCCATCTTGGTGCGGTATTTTTCTTTATCTCCTTGGTTGTAGAAGAGCTGTTTTGCTAGTACTCAGGTTGTTCTCAGAGAGAGTTTTTCTATAGGAGTTCTACCTGTAGGTGTAGTTCTGGTGTGTTCATGTGGGGAGGTGAGCTCAGGGTCTTCTACTCTGCTGTCTTTTTCTCTCCTTCCCTAGACTGCATTCTTTGCGTTCCTTGGCTCATGGCCTCTTCCTCTATCTTCATAGCCAGCATTATAGTGTATTTCTCTCCGGCTCTACCTCCCTTAGTTTCTGTCACACGATCTTCTTCTCTACTGTGTCACATTTTCCTTTGCCTCTCTCTTATAAGGACACTTGTGATTGCATTTAGATAATCCAGGATAATCTCCCCTCATCTCAAAATCCTTAATTAAATCACAACTGCAAAGTCTCTTTTGCATTAGAAGCTACCATTCACAGGTTCCAGAGATTAGAACCTGGATATCTTTAGGAGACACTATTCAGCCTACCAAACTTCCCTTTCCCATAGGATAGCCAACTACAAGAATATGCTTTTTGTATTTCATTCTGTTTTTACCTTTGTAAAAGAATGTTTCTGTGCTTACCTTAACCATATTTCTGGAACAGCTATGTCAAACTGTTCGATACCCCAAACCTTAAACCTGGCTTTGGTTAGTGCACAAATATGTGCAAGGCAGCAAGCCAGGTAAAGGCAAAAGTTTTGTCAGCTAACCAAGACTATCTGGTGTTCTGCCTATCAGGAAAAATCTGAGCTATTAACAGAGATATCCCATAATCTACTTTATTTTCCACAGGCTTACTTTTTACGCTTAGTAGTGGCTTATTCATGATGCCCTAAAGTTACTTTTCAATTATCAGTCTAAGCTTTTTTAGGGGGAGTCTTATATTGGTTAAATTAAAATTATATTCAGACTCAGGTTTTGTATCCCAGGATTTTTCATGTAAAATTAGAGAGTTCTATTTTGCTAGTAAGACAATTAAAAATTAACATTGAAATTCAATTTCTTCATCAAATTTGAAATATTCAAAAATAAAATATTCAGTGCTAAAAAGGGGTGATGTAGTAAGCAATATATTATTTTGTTCGAAGCTGTGTAAATTAGTATAAAATTTCTTTGAAAATTAATTTGCCACAAATTGTGTGAGGATCCTGTAATGTTCATACATTTTGATTCAAGAACTTCTCAGGTAGAAGAAATTCAGGCAATGATTTTACGTGTTTGTTCAGTGCTGACAATTATAACGATAACTTGAAAATGATCATTAATAGATAGATGAATGAATGGTTCAATTATAAAGCATGAATTTAAGGAAAATCATGCAATCATTTAAATAATTTTGAAGAACATTTAATGCTGTAGTGCAATAATCACAGTATAATAGTAATGAAAAAAAAATAAGATGCCAAAACTGCACATATACGATAAATTTCAATTTTGTAAGTATATTCTTGTATAAAAAGGCTGAAAGGTTATAATCAAAATTTTAAAGTGATCTACTTCAAGTGCTAAAAAAAGGGGATTTCTGATTTCTATTTTCCTGGATTTCTGAATTTTCTACAGTGAGCTACATTTGTTATATGACAGCAATAACAACATTCAAAATGAAAATGATGATGATCATAAAAAAAATAAAATTAGATAGTTAAAATTGCTAGGGCATATCAATGAAAGCTTCTGGTAAAGAATTCTGAAATATGGGATTTGTAGCACAATTTGAAATAGGATTTTTTTAAAAGATAAAAATGCAATAGTAACAGCAAATAACACCACAATCACATGAGGGAAAAATAGATTTATGCTACTCAAACTTTTTCTTTTTTCACTCATTCAATACAGTTCCTACTATGTACAAGTTTTAAAATAATTATAAATGGAGTATTTTGTCAACTAAACTGAAAGAACAAGAGATATATATACTGAAGCACTAGAAAACAAAAGGATGGAAAATACAGAACACAAAGAGATATATGGAAAAATTTTAAGCCTAATGTATATATTTAATTGAAGTTTCAGGAAGGGAGATAAAGAATGGGATAGAATTAATATTTGAAAGATAATTGTCAGGAATTATCCAAAACTGATAAATGGATTATAAAATGTCAGTAAAACTGGTCATCTGAAGCAGAATAAACACACACATACAAAATCAGAACTAGGTGCATTATAGAAAAAAATGTCTAAAAAACAAATACAAAGAGAAAAGAAATCTTTCAAACAACCAGAAGAAAAAAGTGGATCCTGCCTTGTATATCTCCTTTTGGGTCTTCCAGTTCTCTGGTATCAATGTAAACTTGTGCTCTGTGTCAACAGTACTTTCCCCAGTAAAATGACTGTACATCCCTTTTGGGACGGACTTAGGAATGACTACTATACTCACTTGTCCCGATGTTATGTGATTCTTCCTAATGGAATGAATGTTCTCTTCAGTCAATGGGTGAATTATGATACTTGGCTGAGGCCAAGAAACAAGAAAGGGATTGTGATTTTGAGTGGCTCTCCTAGCCTTATCCATCCTCAACTTCATTTGACTGTATATATTGAGAAATACCCTTGTTGGCTGCCCATCGATCTTGCCCCTAGATAGGTGTTATTATTCTAGAAACCATCTTCACAGCTCTCTGTGGACCAGGTTCACTGGATGTGCCCACCTTTTATAATCGTCCATACATTGCTTCTAGCAGTTAAATGCTGTCACATGGCCTCTCTTATTTTAGGACCCTATCACACCTTGGGTGTCTGGGAGCCCAGTTCTGTCACAGCATCTCCTACCATTAGCCGTGGCCTACAGAGGACAGCTACCACCTCACCAGCACAATCCTTGCCACTTTGCTATATGGAGTGTCTTCTGGGCTCTCTCACAGAACATAGACGGGGTGGTGGATTCTCCAGTCTTAAGTACTACATCCACTCCAAAATGTTCACTTTTCTGAGACTCTTAATCCTTTCTGTCGTCTACCATAGCATTCTATTTCTGCTTCACTTAGGGTAGGCCATCATTTTTTCTAAGAACCATTCTCACTGCATGTTAACACAATCTCCTGGGACCCTAGCCAGGGTGATAAATATTTCATTGTGTGAGAGTACTCCCATATCAATAAACTCTCCCTTATACTCAACCTTATGTTCCACACCCCTTGATCCAACATCTTCAGGATCTAGTACCATATATTTACTATATAGTATATCTGTTGTCCTAAATCTAGTACTACTCTTCATTTCTCTTGCCAATACTTGTTGGCTTGGCCTGCATCTCATCCAGCATGTAACCCTTTCCTTCCTTTATCAGGCCCAGAACATCCCTTAATATGCCTAGCACAATAGTTATGACTTAATCCTAGTTATAGCTAAGAGGGAAAGTAAAGTTAGATACTGAAGGGATCCAAGTGTTGCTTTGCTGACCAGGGTCAGTTACTCCTGGCAAGATGGTAACTCCTCTTCCTGCTGTTTAATCTCTGAATATAAGAAATCCAGAGTACCCTGGTGGGAGCCATAGCTTATAATTCAAAGAGACTCAAGCTGTGTTATATAAGAATGCAACCCCTTTGGGGACCAGGACGTTCTTCCCAGAGTTGCAGAGATGGAAAGCACAGAGCACCCCAGTGGGTCATGGGGAGTGATGATTATGGGGTCACCCTGTTTCCACTGCTTTGGTTCTCAGATTCATGTATTCTTACTGGTGAAAAAACATATAGAGATCTCATGACTACTTCATATGTCCATCTGCCTTCTTCTTCATAACTCCAATCTCCCGTCATTTTCCTTCTAAGTTCTTGGCCAGCTGGCCAGGCCATTAGCCAAAGACCTCAGGACACTACCCCTTTCACACAAAGTGAATGACCCCACGTACCATTTACAGTCTCACAAAATCAGGAAGATTTCTCCCCATTGTCTTTCAGGGCTACCTTCCCCCCACCCTCTCTGCCCCCATGAATGTGGCTGTAATGCAGCCATTACTCATTTTCAGCTGGGCCCCATATATTGAGCTGACTCATTAACAAAGCTCAGGCTTTTTCCTCTTCCTTCAGTTGGTCTAAATGGACATGATCTGAAGGAGGAGCACTGGAGCAACTATAATAAGTTTATTGATATAAGAGTGTTTGGGATCTGGGCTCCCTGCTCATGCAGTGTGCTTGACCTCTGGTCCTACCTTGGCTTTATCCCAGATGTGCCATTTCCATCTTACAGTAGAATGCTCCTGGACACACTCAACTTTATGACTTTGTAGATCTAATACGACCCAGCTCTTAATGGATAGCTCTGGACACAAGGTCACTTCGCACTTCATGGTCAAGAATTCTGTCTCTACCAGGGCCAAGTAACATGCCAGAAGCTATTTTTCAAAAGGCATTTGTGTGTGTGTGTGTGTGTGTGTGTGTGTGTGTCTATGACATGGCTTTGCTCCAGAATCCCAGATATCTGCATTGTGATTCTCCAACTTAGGCTTGCCATAAACTCCACACTGCCTCTGTTTATAACATTAACACTTCCAACATCATAGAGTCCATCAGATCACATGTCCCAGGCAACAGGACTGACTGGATCATAGCCTAGGCTACTGCAGATTACTGTATTGCTCCTGGTCCCATTCAAAGCTAGCAACCTTCTATGGTACCTGATAAATGGTCCAAACAATCGTTATATGTGTGAAATATGCTGCCTCCAGAATGCAAAGAGGTCCACTAGATATTTTTCTCCTTGTTGTAGGAGATGCAGGATGCAGCAATTTGTCTTTTACTTTGGAGAGGAAATTGATACGGTCTTGACCATTGGACACCTAAAATCTTCACTGAAGTGGCAGGTCCACTCACCCTTTGGAATATATATATCTTTCCAAAACCTCTAACATACTATCTACCTCTTGCTTGTCCTATCAAATCAGCATGATATCATCAATGTAATAAATCAGTGTTCTGTGAGATATCAGGGTGATCCAGATCTCTTTGGAGTATTTTATGACTTTTTTTTAAAGGAAACTGTAAATAAATATTTTGTCAATTCCACATAAATTCAAACTCTTTTGATTCTGTATTCCAGTCAAAATAGAAAACAATGCATGTGCCAAATCAATGGCCATATACCATGCACTTGAAGACTTACTAATCTTTTCTAGCAACATATTATTCACTTCTGGTAAAACAGCTACAATTGTGCTACTACTTGAATGAGTTTATAAGGTACACAGGGAGAAACGGGAAAGATCTTAGTGTTTTTATAAACTTATGGAAAGAGAAATAAATTAAAGATACAGATGGAGAGGGCCAAGTGTCTGAAATGTAGAAACTCATTCATTCTTTCATTCAGTGCATGGAGGTAACTGGTGTGGGAAAAATAAAGAAGGTAAGTGGAATAGAGATTGACAAGGTAGGAGGCTGCTATATTATATAAAGTTGTCATTAAAGAAACTCACAATTAAGATACCATTTAAGCAGAAATGAAAGGAGTGGGGAAATAAATATTTGGATAGCTGTAAAAAAAAAGCATAACTGATGAAATGATTGGCTTAGTATGTTTGAGGAAGAAGGCCTATGTGATTGAGCAGAATGAGCTAGCATAGAATGGAAAGAAATAAAGAAAAAAGGTAAAGAGAGGACACATGGGGGACAGGGTAAGGAATTGTAAACCATTGTAAGGTCTAAGTTGTTTTGGTTTTGTTTTTGTTTTCTGGGTGACGAGAAAGCCATTTAAAAATTTTGACCAGAGGGATGCTGTAATGCAGTTTATGTTTTAACTTAATCTCTGCTATGTTGAAAATGCACCATAGGAGAGCAAGAGTGAAAGCAAGGAGACCAGTTAGGTTTTGCTATTTAGCATAGCAAAAATATGAGGTTACACAGTCTAAATCTCTAGTAGAATAACTTTTGCATAGGAGGAGATTCTCATGTTCTAATGACTTGGGAGGGGAAAAAATTAAGCAAATGGAAACAAAACGTGGCTAGGGAGAAATATAAAGGAAATTTCACTTGATGTATTTCCTTCTATTAGGCACTGAAAATTTTACAGCCTACCATGTTTCCTTTTTGTCTTGACTATAAAGAAGTTCAGAGACAATTTTAATGCTTAATGAAATCACTCATTAATGTAGTCATTCATTCATTTACTCATGCATTCAATCAATAACCATCTATTTCATGGCTAATATGTGCTAACACTGTTCAGCAAGACAGAGTCTCAGGTCTTGAAGATCTTGACAAAGACAACTGTGTAAAAAGAAATCACTGATTTTTTTTTTCAGAAGACAGATATAAGCTAGAAGAAATTTTTTATTTTGTTTTGTTTAAATTCTTAAAATTATATCACCAATGGACATTAAGCAACAAACTAAAATTTCAGAAGAATGTATTATTTCAATTCAAAGAATGATTAACCTAACATAAATAACATAGAGCCAGTTACTATTTCTCAGAAGTGACTAATTGATGAACTCTAATTTTCTTTTGAATTAATGAATTTTGAATAAGATTTTATTTTGAATCATTTTTGAATAGTGGAAATAACTAAGCATTCCCAAAGTACATAAAATCACTGTTTTAGTAGAAACAACTATTATAATTTGTAGCAATGTTCACAGAGAAAAACCATCTTGCTTACACAGTCTGACAAATTATATCATGAAATGAAACTGTAATGAGAGCTGGAATGTTTGAAGTGCTCTATTTTTACCACACCACATACCTTCAGTCTAGCTAATTTAGGAACTTTAATGGTAATCTATAAATACTCTTTTTATCTAGGATATGGTAAAATAATCAATGTTGTACCAATAAACCAAGCAACTCATCCAGGCATAATTAGATTGAAAGGAAATAAGCAGAGTAATAACAATATTTAAGACCTTTTAAAGATATGAAAGTTGTTGTGGAAATTCCAGCTTTTGGACTGTAAAAAGTGAAATGGTGTTAGGAAGAGTCACTCAATGAGAAGAATAACTTTGGGAGTTCAGATGTTACCAGACAGTGATTACACAGAGGGAAAAAAAAAAAGAGTGAAATTTCTCCATTTGTCACCTTGACAATTCTAGCAAAAAACTTAATAGGAAACAAAATTAAATCTCCTCCATGCCACCAATGAAAATATTTAATTATCTATGAATTTCACTTAGAGACATTTCTCCAGTATTTGGGAATACATCGGTAGTTATCATCTTTATTTTCAAGCTTTTCTGGTAGAAGATATATAAAAAGCTGCAATAAAACCCTAATTATTGGTACAGTAAAGCAACCAGAATATATAACATTTGATTTTTTAAAAACATTTTTGAATTATTTGACAATTTGTATTATGTATTTTTCAGTTATACTTGACTATAGAATTATCTTCTTGGTTTCTGATTAATCAGTTTTTAAATAGTGTCTCTGACTCCTCAACCTCTATGTGTTTTTACAAACCAAAATAAAAAGATAGTTCTTAAAATTATTTTTTCCTTTTGGCACGTTTTAATTTGGTTTGAGTGAGGATGTCATATTCAAGGGGAAAAAAAGTAGAAAATCCTTTTATTTAATATTTATCAAGCTAAATACTATTAGAAGACTTTGGGGTATAGTAGTGCATAATACTCCATAAAAACTCTCAATGCTATCAATTATCTCTGTGATGTTTAATTTAATTGTCAACTTGGCTAGGTTTGGTATTCAGTTGCTTGGTAAACAACAGTTTTTATGCAGATATTTGCTGTGAAGATATTGCTGTGAAAATAATTTTAAAATGTGATTAAGTTTACATCAGTAGATTTTGAGTAAAGCAGATTACCCTCCATAATGTGGGTGGGCCTCACCCACCCAATCAATTGAAGGTCTTAAGAGAAAAGACTGAGTTCCCCTGAGGAAGGAATTCTGCCACTACACTGCTTGTGGACTGAACACTGCAACATCAACTCTTTCCTGGGTCTCTAGCTTGTTGGCCTACCCGGCAGATTTCAGACTTACAAGTTCCCACAACTGAGGAGGCCAATTTCCAAAAATAAATCTCTCAGTTAGATATAGTTAGATAGATAGATGATAGATAGATAGATAGATAGATAGATAGATAGATAATTAGGGATACATCCTATTGGTTCTGTTCATCTGGAGAATCCTCACAATCTCCATGATTCTACATCCAATGGTCAATGCTCATCCTCTTTTTTTTCTCAGCAGCTGTTAACTTAGTTGATTATACCTCTTCTCTAATATACTTTCTTCACTTCAATTCCAAAATACCATTCTCTTGATTTTCCTCCTACATTATTTCTCTCTCCTATTCAACCCCCCTTGATGGTTGTTCTCTCCTCTTGACTTCTAAATGTTGGAGTGGATTTGGGTTACTCTATGATCCCTTTCTCTTCTGTATCTATACCTTGCCTTTGGTGAGTTCACCTAGGTTCATAACTATAAAAGCCATCTATATGCCAATAACTCCCAAATTTAATTTTCCAATCCAAACTTTGCTCTGGAACTCTAGATTCATACACACAACTCAGTACTTAATGTTTCTACTTAGCTACCTAAAAGATATTCTCAAAATTAACATGTTCATAACTGAACTCCAGCTATTTCCTCACCAACCCACTCTACCCTTAGCCTTACCATTTCATAATGAACAAACAATCTCTCAGGAGATGCTGTTGTTTCTGCCTTCAAAATATGTTCAGAATCTGGTGATTTCTTATCACTTCTGCTACAACTCTGGTCTGAGTCACCATAATCTATCTCCTAGATTAGTTGATAATGTTTCAAATAATTTCCCTTTTTCCACCCTTGCTCACTGCTATGCCTTTTCTAAACACAATGATCTTTTTAAAATGTAGGCCAAATCTTGTCACTTCTCACCTCAAAATTATTCAATGATTCCACATTTCCCTAAGCTATAAAAAACAGTGTGCTGGAAGTGGCCTAGATATAACATAAGACCATGTTATTCTATATGAATATGATGCAAAGGCCCTATAGCTCTACATAATCTTCCTCTTCCTTCTCTATTAGCTCTCTGACCTTATCTCCTACTCTCCCCCTCTTTTATTCCACTGGTCTTCTTGCTAATTCTCCAACATTATAAACAAGCTCCTGACTTAGGGCCTTGGAAAGCAGTTCCCACAAAGAACCAAATAAATCACTTTCTTCAAGTCTTTGCTCAAATGTCAGCTTTTAAATGGGGCTCATCCTAATTACCCTATTTAAAATTGCAACCTGCTCTGCCAACTTTTAACATTATCCTCTTTACATATTTCTGTATTAAATGTCTTGTTTATTGACCAAAACTCCAGGATCATTTATCCCCCACTAGTGTGCAAGCTCTACTAGGGCAGAGATTTTTGGCAATTTTGTGCACTATTAAATTCCCAAGTACCCAGAACAGTGCATGACAAATGATAAGTACTAATGCTTATATTTTAGTGATTTAAAATAAAATATTTGAAATACATTTTTCTCACGAAGATATGAAACTGAAGTTAACAATCTTATTTCAGAAAATCAATCCAGGGAATTCCCTGGTGGCGCAGTGGTTAAGAGTCCGCCTGCCAATGCAGGGGACACGGGTTTGAGCCCTGGTCCGGGAAGATCCCACATGACGCGGAGCAACTAAGCCTGTGTGCCACAACTACTGAGCCTGCGCTCTAGAGCCCACAAGCCACAACTACTGAAGCCTGCATGCCACAACTACTGAAGCCTGCATGCCACAACTACTGAAGCCCGTGTGCTTACAGCCCGTGCTCTGCAACAGGAGAAGCCACCGCAATGAGAAGCCTGCGCACCACAACAAAGAGTAGCCCCAGCTCTCTGCAACTAGAGAAAGCTGGCATGTGGCAACGAAGACCCAATGCAGCCAAAAATAAATAAATAAAATTTATTAAAATTAATTTTAAAAAAAGAGAAAAGAAAATCAATCCAAACACCATTGAAGTCCAAACTCTTGCCAAATAAGCTTAACCCATATTCAGCGTCTCAGTTTGATGCCATTTTTTTGGAGAAAGTTTACTACAACTCTAAAAACCAAAAGAGCACCCAAGATGAACTAATTATAAGCACCCAAATAATCAAAGGCAGAGTGAATGGTAATGTTGCTCCCAATATTGGGAAAAGGTGAATGAGGAGAGATTGTACCTACTATTGCTCTCCTAACCACACCCAGTTCGTTACCCTAGGAATGTGTGTGTATAAATTGCAAAACGGAATAAGATCATGGAAACTAACCTACTTAGTTGTAGCTTCCATAATTGAATATGACAATCCATCATGGCCCTTTTAGAATATTATTGAGTAAACCTATCTGTCCACATGCCTTGATTTGACTCAGGGCATAACTATTTACTCTACATAATCATTGTAATGTATTCTAACTCATTGTCTTTGCTATTTACTTCTGGATTGGAATACATTGTCATCTCATGAGCATTTGCACAATCTAGGACAAACTGCAGATGAGAGTATGTTAAATAGATTGATAAAGTATTCATTCTCTATTTGTTGTTGATTCATTTATTTAACATTTTAATCTTCAAAATGTTATCCTAGAAAGAATCAGTTATTAATACAAGTATATCATAGATACTCAATAGTGCAATATATGTAGAATATAGTAATAGTGCTGTGAATTATATCACCACTCATATCCCAGAAAATATTCTTCAAAATATTAAAATCAATGGTGTATGTAGCTAGTTCAATTCTTAGGGTTCCTCATAATAATTAAATAATAGACACAAAAAACATTTAAAAATGAAAAACTTTTCTATATCAATATGGCAATTATATTAACTTTTACTTTTTCTAATAATAAAAGAAATATACGCTGGTGTAAAAACTCTAAAAAAATTTTGAGACGGATATCCAGGTTTCACAGTACACCAGAGTCACACATCAGCCGTACATAAGAGAAATTAGGAAAATAATAATAATAAAGACCAAAAAAAGAAAAAAAAGAAAAAAGAAAAAGGGAAGGACCCAAGATAGCTCTTAACTTCAAATCAAGAAAATGCCAGTACCAATCCACTTTTAAGATCTGGTTGACGAGTTGTCTAGATAATTTGCCACTAGTCCATACCTTTATTGTGTTTGTAATTAAGCTCAGAGCTGCATGTAGTAGGAAAGAGCATGTTAAACCTCTCAAAAAAACAAAGTACCTCCTTTCAGTTTGTCAAAGCAATCTTGAAGTCATATGGTCTGAAATACAATTCTCAGTATTTAGTTCATTTTGTAATTTAGCTTGAAGAAAAAAATAATTTTATAATAACCTCTACTGCAGAAAAAACAATCCATGCTCCTTTTTGTAAAAGGGAGAGAAAAGACTACAATTGAGTTTTATGATTTCATGCACTGTCTACTTTAGTATGGTTACAGAACATTTGCAAAACCAGGTTTTATTTCTTTAATAAATTCTTTCTCTCAAAACACACAGTTAAAATTAATAATAGAAATACAACATAACCTTAAATGAGAGCTTATATACTGCATTCCTTAGAACAGCTGCTTCTATTTCATTTTATTTATTTATTTATTTGTTTATTTATTTACTTTTGGCTACTCTGGGTCTTCGTTGCTGCGCGTGGGCTTTCTCTAGTTGCAGCGAGCAAGGGCTACTCTTCGTTGTGGTGTGCGGGCTTCTCATTGTGGTGGCTTCTCTTGTTGTGGAGCAAGGGCTCTAGGCGTACAGGCTTCAGTAGTTGTGGCACACGGGCTCAGTAGTTGTGGTGCACGGGCTTAGTTGCTCCGTGGCATGTGGGATCTTCCTGGACCAGGGCTCAAACCCGTGTCCCCTGCCTTGGCAGGCAGATTCTTAACCACTGCACCACCAGGGAAGTCCCTTCTATTTCATTTTAAATTAGCCAAGCTTTATGTAGTCTTTGGAGCTGACGTTATAGAACAGCAATACTATTAGCCCTAAAGCACATGTTTCTGATTTTGCGTATTTGAGATAACATTTCTTATAAAATTCAAGAAATAAAACTGTATTGTGCCTGAGAGGAAAAAAAATCTGTGTATTTTTTAAAATATCATTGATATCAATATGAAAGTTACCCACTGAGGGCACAGGGAACTATAGACCTTATTTCACTCTTACTTAACCCACTATTTTCACTTCCTAGAGAGCCCTAATCCAAAAAATAAAAACAGAGCCCACACTTTGATATCTAAAATTGACAGTGTAGGGAATTCCCTTACGGTCCAGTGGTTAGGACTCCAAGCTTCCACTGCAAGGGGCCCGGGTTTCATCCCTGGTAGGGGAACTAAGATCCCACAAGCCACGTGGCGTGGCCAATAAATAAATAAATAAGTAAAAATTGAAAAAATAAAATTGACAGTGTAAGTATGGTAAAAAGAGACATTGAGGCATTCTCTTCGTAATTTCTCTTCCTAGTGGAAATTTTATATTTATGTGTAACAACTTTCTTCTGTGGAGCTTAAAGAATCTTATGTACACTAACTGATGAATCCTTTCAACATCCTTATGAAATAGGCAGGAAATTCCTGTTGCTCAAGACATGAATGAAAACAAAGTCATGCTCTATTATTTACCATGGAAAAGGACAGCTAATCACTTGTCGCACAGACACTGTTAATTAGCTATTCTTCTCTGTTGAGAACCAATCAAAAGGCAATTGGTTTAAAATGTCCTTAAATTACAATAGGAGTAATATAAGATAGTAATATGAGAGACTTTTTAAATGGAGAGTAAAAATGAGACTGGATTAGGTTGATTAGCCTATAGCATGCCCATTAACAGTGGAACACAAGATGACAGGCAAGGGTTGGGATCATGAGGGGGTGCAAAACACACTACGACCTTCTGTTATCTCTCCCCTCCCCATCTCATGACAGGCACTTGTATGTGAATTATTCTCCCAGCACAATCCCAAGTCTCAAAGAACTATTTCTCCTGTGTCAACGGGTTAACCTGGGCAGGCACTAGAGCTCTATGGTACAACAGCTTATTGTGCCTCATCATTTCTCATTTTGGAAGAAGGTAAATATAGATTTCAGATGTTAATTTTACATGGTTTATACCAGGAGGAAAATAATTAATGTTTACTTCAAACTTTTCCAAACTTACAAAGTTCTATATCAGTGAAAATTACATAGAAGCCGATTTTAAATCAGTGTAAGAAAAACAGAGCTATCAGTACTCTTTTAAAGAATATTGTCAAAGTGATTACTGACCAAGTGGATAATCCAACTAAGTTTACTCTAAGGGGCTTTAGGAACCTATAAATCAAAAATTTTAACATTTTTATTGTCTCTCCTACACTTAGTGAGCATCTATGACTCTGAACCCCAGAAAATTTACTCATCCTTTTATGAATCTATCCATGGTTTCCCAAAATATGCTATAATTTGCATAAATTGTTCAGGATGCTATGCATTAGCATTCCCTCCACCACAGCATGGCTTTACTGATTTAATACACTCCAGTAATATAATTTTTCACAACTGATTATTAAAAATTTTCCTTTAATTTAGAGACATTGGTCAAATAAATGAATTCAGAGCCTGGGGGAAAGGTGTTGATCTAATACTAATTTGCCTTTCAAAATTCCAAAAAGCATCAAAGCAGCAGCCTGTGAACATTTTCAGTTTTAGGTTTCAGTCCTAAGAATACCAAAACTTGTGGATACATATATATATATATATATATATATATATATATATATATATATATATATATATATTCATAGATATCATCCCAAATGGCATAAATCATCAACATTATTAAACTGACTGGCTTAATTCAAAGAATTATTATCTTCAGAATTTCACATATTATTCTCAAAAATATAACTTTGGATACAAACTTTAATTAGAAGTTCTTCCAGACATAATGTCTTGCTTTATTTTCTACACATTAGAGTTTGGCCTAGTTTAAATTTTATAAAATAAAATTTAGTAATGTACACTGAATTTTCATTTATATGTTCAGTTCATTGATTTATTCATTTTCTGTAAAGAATAAGAAATTTATACTTCTTGGTTGCAAAGTTATTCCCCAAAGATTCCACTACAAGCTCCAAGACAATAGAAACATTATTATTCTGATGTCTCAGTCATTGATGAGATGGCCTATTTCAAATTATTTGATGATTTTAAGTATTTCTATTAGTTCTATATCATTTTGGCAAACCATATGTAAAAATAAAGCCACTCATTAAATGATCTTATGGAAAAATGAGGGTTCTTTTTTCAAAAACACCTTATAGTCACACTTGGATATTCTAGCTCTAACATGAAAAGGAAAGTATTTTTCTTTCTTTTTTAATATTTATTTCTTTATTTATATACTTGGCTGCATCAGGTCTTAGTTGCGGCATGCGGGATCTTCATTGTGGCATGCGAGATCTCTTGCGGCAGCGTGCGGACTCTTCATTGTGGAGCGGGGGCTTCTCTCTAGTTGCAGCACGTGGGCTCCACGGCACGCAGGCTCAGTAGTTGCGGTGCGTGGGCTTATTTGCCCCAAGGCATGTGGGATCTTAGTTCCCCGACCAGGGATTGAACCCTCATTCCCTGCACTGGAAGGTGTATTCTTAACCACTGGACTACCAGGGAAGTCCCAGGAAAGTATTTTTCTTACAAAAGAATTTCTTAAAATAGTTTAAACAAACTTAGAGTACTTTTAGATATTTTAGTTTACAAAAGGTTAACTTGTTCTGTATTTAGTACATATAAAGAATATAAGCTATGCCATCTTTGAAAAGATATTGATTAGGAAATTAAGATTATATTTAATTGAAAAGGAAATTCCAAAATTAGTCAATTCCTCATTTGTTTAGGTGCATACCACCTTTAGTTTTCCAGATATATACATAAATCAGGATACCGAAGATCAGGTGCATTCCCTTTACATGACAAAAATATTGTGATTTATGGGCAATGTGGTTCTAATATTAAATGTAGAGAATGCTGTCTTTTTTATTACATTCAATCTAATTTAATTTTCCATCTTTCTCAAGATCTCTCTCCTGGAAAGGAATACTAGAGGATAATATGAGAAAGTCAAGATAAATAGAGCCAGAAATGAGATCTACATGTTTGATTCAACCCCCTGTTTGGGATAATAACACAGAATGACTCCATCTTTCATTTTGCTCTGGCTATTTTTCTAGCACAAAAATGTCCTAATGTAACTACTTAATATTTTTCAGTGACCAAGACAAAGCCGAACTCCTTACCATGGTCTACAAGTCACATCATATTCTGGCTCCCACCTACCACTCCCATTGTTTCCATTCCTCCGCAACTTGAGTTTTAGTCTCCCAGTGGTTGCCTAATCCTATTGTTCTCCTTTATACATGTGTCCTGATCAAGCTTTGCTTCAACTGTAAAGTCCTTCCTAATTCCTTCTCACCAAGTGAATTCTTATGTTTAACATGTGTTGGACAAACCAGTAGTCTTGTTCAGGCTTCAGAGGCAGAAGCAGGCCTCTGCTCGACCTGTGGCCCTGCCTGGACTGTGCACTTGCTTGCACACCTAATAATTGCTGCTAGCAAGTCAAGCAGCACCTAGGATAAGAAACGGAGTGGGTCTTGGAATTTCTTGAGCCCTGGGGTCTGGAAAATCTTGTGACTCACACATGGTGAAATCAACAGCATTGTTAAAGTGAATCCAGAGTTGCATTTTTGCAGGCAAACTGATGATATCAGTTTGAAGCTTGGAATTATAAACGGAAGCCCCCAGAACTTCAATCTGAAGTCTCACCTGTGGGGTGGACGCACCGCCCGGGACCCTTCCCAACTGGGGCTCCAGATTGCTGTCACTCGGTACTTCCCAGCTACTGTTTGGATCTGGAAGTAGGTGTCAGCCCAATTCGGTGGTGTATACCCTGTTATTTTCCTCTAATATTCTTATTCCTTTCCTTCTAATGACTGTATATTAAAATTAAGTTAAATCACCTTTCATTAAAGAGTTGATTAAAGCTGTTTGTGTGAAATGAGTGGTTATTTTGTCAGTGAATCCAACGAACCTTAAAACCGAAAGAAGGCTTTGGGTAAAACATTAATTGGCACTGTGAGCAGGATTAACAGATCAAAATGCCTCTCTTTAAAAGGAAGGAAGGGGGCTTCCCTGGTGGCGCAGTGGTTGAGAATCTGCCTGCCAATGCAGGGGACATGGGTTTGAGCCCGGGTCTGGGAAGATCCTACATGACGCAGCGCCCCTGAGCCACAATTACCGAGCCTGTGCGTCTGGAGCCTGTGCTCCGCCAACAAGAGAGGCCGCGATAGTGAGAGGCCCGCGCACCGCGATGAAGAGTGGCCCCCGCTTGCCACAACTAGAGAAAGCCCTCGCACAGAAACGAAGACCCAACACAGCCATAAAAATAAATAAATTAAAAAACAAAAAAAACAAAAAAACCCCAGTGCAGCTCTGGAGGTCCCAGTCATTAGACAAATCTTTAAAAATAAATAAATAAATAAAATAAAAAATAAAAGGAAGGAAGTTAAAGTTAATCACGTTTTTATTCCAGGATGGGACGAGCTCCCTTACAGCTCATTAGCGGCAGAGTGGGGCACATCAACTGGACTGTGTGAGAACTGGGAATCTAAATTAAAGCAACCCAAACCTTTGGATGTAATTGTTTACAGCTCACGCAGATAGAGAAAGGGCAGGAATGTACCGCACTGAGATGGAGAGGCTGGAACCTCCTTTCTGCCTACTGTAAGGTACATGAGACTAAGCAGAAATTGGCTGAAGAGAAAGTTCAATTGGAAAAAGATTTATGTGACTTACAAGGATGATCGTCCATGCTTCAATGTCAAAATTATATTCTAGCTGATCAGGTCTCCACTTTCCAGTACATAGCCGAAAAAGCCTCTGTTAAAGTTGCCCAAGCCAAATATCGAAAGTGGCGGGGCAAAGTAAACAAAAAGAGAGTACATCTGGCTATAGCTAAAGCTGGGGTAGACTGGGACCCAGGATACCTGGGATGCAGATATCTGGGATGATAGCTCACAATCAGAATCTGATGAAAATGATGATTTGGGTTGGAAGTCAGCCCCACCTCAGTCGAAGGAAGAACTTAAACCACCTAACTTTAAGGCACAGCCTGCTTGGTGGCGAAAAATGGAAACTGATACTCAGGGAAATGTAATAAGAAAGGGTTTCCAGGAGGATTATACTCAATATGAAATTAATGATATTTTAGGGCTTTTAACTCAAAGATCAGGAGAACCTTTAGTTACTTGGGTGGTTCGTGTTTATGATGCCGGGGCCGCCGGAATATTGATTGATGATGGAGATGCCCATAATTTCGGCACCATTAGTAATGACTCTTGAGCAACAGGCTTTCAGAGACAAAGCCAATCACCCAGGTGACTCCAATCTCCTGGAAATAGTCGCTGAACGGTGCCTTAATAAATACCCTATAGAGTCTGCTTGGCCTGGAAGTGACCTTCCCTGGTACACTATTAAGGACTGTGTCCAGAGACTAAAGGAAGAGGCTATGAAATGTGCTATTTTTATTGGACATCCGGATAACATGACTGACATTTCCCTGACTATTCAAATAAGAAATAAAGTTTTAAAGACTGCTCCTCTTTGTTACAAACATGTAATTTTGACCCTCCTGCTAAATGAGACAAGGAATCCCATCTCTGAAGTCCTTGACAAAGTACAACAATTAGGAGACTTGGAAGAATGGAACTTTGAAAAGAAAGAAGAGAAAGGGAAAGTGAGGCGAGCAGACAGAGTGTCCCGGAAAGAAATGTTCTTAGCCCTCCTTAAGAGCGGAATGACAAGAGGAAAGATTAATGGAATAACTACAAAGAAATTATGGGAAATATATTAAAAAAAAAAAAAAGGAAAGGGACCAAGAGACATTTTAAATCTCAAGTGGAAACTATGAGATCTCTGTCTGTCTGGGTATATGTGTATGTCTCAGTATGCTTTATCTTTGGATAACATTGCTGAGGTTAATTTATAAATGAGCTCTAATGCTTAAAGAAAAGTGTTTACAAATCAAACAATTCTAAATACAAGAGAAATTAAGCTAAATGAATTTCAGGCTCATGCGAACTGGGAAATATTCAATATTAAATTGATACCTGGTATTAATGTTTGTTAATCTAATTAATATAGACATGTCTTAGAAGTCATCAACATTAAGTGTAATACTTTTATTGTGCCTAGGCTTAATATAAGCTAAATAAGATCTTATTATATCTGTTGCAAATTTGTCAGCAAGGAAAGTAACTTAATGTGAAGAAACTTTTAAGGAAAGAAAATGCAAATGAGATAAGAGCTTTGGGTGATTTATGTTTACCAATCTACAGACTGCTGATATAAAGGACCGTTCGTGGTTGCTTAAGGAAAAGAGGACATGTGTTTTTAGTAAAAAAAGGTATGAGGACTGGAATTACATTTTATTAAAGAAAAAGGAAGTAGGTCTGACATACAGGTGGCTGTTTCTGAATGGGAAAACAAAATGATGGATACAGAAAGTGATAAAAAAAAAAAGAAAAAGGTTTGTAGAAAGTGGACCCCGAGAAAAGAGTTTTATGCATGGTACAGGTTTTCTTGAGATGTTGAACTGCCTTTGATAACAGATTTTAAGTTTCTTTACCTCTTAAGTGCTCTCTTCTATATTTGCCTTTGAAATCTTGTATTGTTACTTTGGTAAAGTAAATATTATTTCACAATGATCTATGAAGATTATGGCACAGGTAGATAAAGCTCATTCTGCTTCTACAAAACATTAACCCCTCATTGTCAGACTTCTGCTATCCAGTTGTCCTCGTAACATGGCAACAGTCTACTCCTAAGTCAGAACATTTTAAATGGGTAAACAATAGCTGTAAATCAAACGGTCAGGGCTATGGGAAATCCAAGACATCTGCTTGGCTTTTCCCGGCTCCTTGGCAAACCTCATTCTTTTTTCTTTTTTTTTTTGATGGAATAAAGCCTTCCCTGGCTGCAGGGTTAATGCCTTCACAATGAAAAAAAAATTTATGTTTCACTGAATATTCAATTCTAGTTTTGTTAATTGAGGTCTCTGTTTACCAAGATTCACTTCCCAGATAGTTCCTTGATGTTATGTTTTATTGCTAAAAAGTTTAATTTAATTATTCTAAAGCTTATCTCAGTAGTCCATCTATCTTTGGATGGAGATCAGATGCCCCGTGACCAACCAACCAGGGGACATAGAATTACACATGTCAATCAATGAACTATATACTAACTGGAGCTTATGGCAGAAGCAAGAGGGCAAAAGAGTACCGTTGGGCTTCTGGAGTAGAAAATTTCCAGAAGATGGGAAAAATTATACTACCTCTGAAAAACAGTTGTTGGCTTCTTATTGGGCTTTAATTGATACTGAACAAATAACCGTGGGTCATACTGTTACATTAAGGCCTCAAGCGCCAATTATGCAATGGATTTTAAGCTCACCAAAGACCAGTAGAATTGGGCATGCCCAGGAGTCTAGTATAATTAAATGGAAATGGTATATACAGGACTGGGCCAAACCGGGCCCACAGGGTGTCGCTGTTTTACATACTACCTAATGTAAAATAGATAGCTAGTGGGAAGCAGCCGCATAGCACAGGGAGATCAGCTCTGTGCTTTGTGACCACCTAGAGGGGTGGGATAGGGAGGGTGGGAGGGAGACACAAGAGGGAGGAGATATGGGGATATATGTAAATGTATACATGATTCACTATGTTATAAAGCAGAAACTAACACACCATTGTAAAGCAATTATACTCCAATAAAGATGTTTAAAAAAAAAAGATCTCTGAAATTTCAATTGAAAACCTTGAGCACGAAGTCATGATTAAACTCAAGATAACCAAGTCGCCTGTAAAATAGGGAAAGCCCTTTGACTCTTTAACTGAGAAAGAAAAGAAACATGCCTGGTTTACAGATGGCTTGGCAAAATATATAGGATCTGTTCGTTACTGGAAAGCAGTAGCCTACAATCCAGTCACAACTAAACTGTTAACTACTACTGGAGAAGGAAAAAGCAGCCAATTTGCTGAATTATAAGCAGTATATCAAGTTTTGAAACAAGAAAACTTAACAGAATGTCATATTTACACTGATTCCTGATCTGTGGCCAATGGATTAGCAACCTGGCTTCCAATGTGAGTTAGAAATAATTGGCAAATTCATTCAAAAGAGTTGTGGGGAAAAGAATTATGGGCAGATATTTGGCAAATTGTGCAGAAAACTAATGTTTCAGTTTTTCACATGGATGCTCATAGTATTCCCAATTCCATGGAACGATGGTATAACTCAATTGCAGACAAACAAACTCGGATCCAGATGGTGGAAGTCAATCCAAACTCCAATGAACTCAAAGTTCTGGCACTTTGGGCACACCAGAAATGCGGCCATCTGGGAGAAAAAGCCACATACAGATTGTTTTTGGAGTCTTGACTGTGATGTGGATCACCACCCACGCCTTAACCCCAGGATCTATGCTGCAGTCAGAGAACCGAACTCCCACGCTCAACGCCAGGATATCTGCTATGGTTAAAAAAAAGATGAAGGAAAACACCGGGGAATCTTCCGCTGGAAGAATGTGAGCCAGACCCGAACCCAAGGTATCTTCAGCTGCCCTGCAAACAAGGCCTGTCCTTTTCTAATTATGACTTTCTATGGACAAAACCTATCTATCTGGTCCGGGGTAAACCCTGATAACCCGTGGGCTAGAGGTTTTATCCGATCTCCTAATTCCTCCTCTCTTGCAGCCGAATTAAGCCCAGGATATATTAATGTCTACTAATGAATATACATGGAGACAATTATTTAATGAATGGATACCTAAAAACCATTGGATACTTATTCCAGAGGGCATTACTAAATGCACAGACACCTGGTGCTCAGGGACTTTATATCATTATAAGGTTGCTAACACAAGTTCTATGTGTCAATTTCATGTGTTGCCTATTGTTTTTGGAAATGAATATTGGTTGCCTCATTTTGCTGGAAATTACTTAGATTTTAATAATCCCACCCACCTATTGACAAACTGTGAAAAGGCTACTCAAGAATTGCTTTGTCAAATTTCCCGCATTTGGGAACCCTGCTTATTAGAAAATTCCATTAACTATTGTGAATGGAACATATTTCCTCGATCCTGTAGCAGGTTTTTTGAAGTTGCTCTCCAGTTTATATGTACTGTAACAGATGACATTACTACAACTTCTATTTATCAGCGAAGGAACCCTTTTTCAGGCTGTTTAGCACATGCAGACCATTTAGATTAGAAAGGGGCAATGTATTTCTTCCCCCCTATACATACACAATTGTTGTGGGTGCAAACATTACTTCCTACTTTACCTGCTCCTGATATTACCTGTCACTTAAACCTTTGAAATGGGTATTACAAAAATCAAAGTTACTACAAAAATTTATAGATACACATAATTGTACTTCGTTAGAATGCTCTATTGTTACTACTATTGCAGCTAACAAATTAATGGATGTGGGAGTTAACGTACAGAAGCATACTGCCCGTTCTTGGTGGGACTTTTTCTTTATTCAGTCACCCTCAAGCTAAACAATTGTTCTCTGCCTTGTTTAATCCATTGACTGTACTATTTTTATTTTTAATTTTTGAATTTTGTTTTATTTTTTTATACAGCAGGTTCTTATTAGTCATCCATTTTATACACATCAGTGTATACATGTCAATCCCAATCTCCCAGTTCATCATCACCACCACCACCACCCACCCACCAATGCTTTCCTCCCTTGGTGTCCATATGTTTGTTCTCTACATCTGTGTCTCAGTTTCTGCCCTGCAAACCGTTTCATCTGTACCATTTTTCTATGTTCCACATATATGCGTTAATATACGATATTTGTTTTTCTTTTTCTGACTTCACTCTGTATGACAGTCTCTAGATCCATCCACGACTCTATAAATGAACCAATTTCGTTCCTTTTAAAGGCTGAGTAATATTCCGTTGTACATATGTACCACATCTTCTTTATCCATTCGTCTGTCGATGGGCATTAAGGTTGTTTCCATGACCTGGCTATTGTAAACAGTGCTGCAATGAACATTGGGGTGCATATGTCTTTTTGAATTATGGTTTTCTTTGGGTATATGCCCAGTAGCGGGATTGCTGGGTCATATGGTAATTCTATTTTTAGTTTTTTAAGGAACCTCCATACTGTTCCCCATAGTGGCTGTATCAATTTACATTCCCACCAACAGTGCAAGAGGGTTCCCTTTTCTCCACACCCTCTCCAGCATTTGTTGTTTGTACACTTTCGGATGATGCCCATTCTAACTGGTGTGAGGTGATACCTCATTGTAGTCTTGATTTGCATTTCTCTAATAATTAGTGATGTTGAGCAGCTTTTCATGTGCTTCTTGGCCATTTGTATGTCTTCTTTGGAGAAATGTCTATTTAGGTCTTCTGCCTATTTTTGGATTGGGTTGTTTGCTTTTTTAATATTGAGCTGCATGAGCTGTTTATATATTTGGCAGATTAATCCTTCATCCGTTGATTCATTTGCAAATATTTTTTCCCATTCTGAGGGTTGTCTTTTCGTCTTGTGTACGGTTTCCTTTGCTTTGCAAAACCTTTTAAGTTTCATTACGTCCCATTTGTTTATTTTTGTTCTTATTTCCACTACTCTAGGAGGTGGATCAAAAAAGATCTTGCTGTGATTTATGTCAAAGAGTGTTCTTCCTATGTTTTCCTCTAAGAATTTTATAGTGTCCGGTCTTACATTTAGGTCTCTAACCCATTTAGAGTTTACTTTTGTGTATGGTGTTAGGGAGTGTTCTAATTTCATTCTTTTACATGTAGCTGTCCAGTATTCCCAGCACCATTTATTGAAGAGACTGTCTATTCTCTATTGTATACCCTTGCCTCCTTTGTCATAGATTAGTTGACCACAGGTGCATGGGTTTATCTCTGGGCTTTCTATCTTGTTCCATTGATCTATATTCCTGTTTATGTGCCACTACCATATTGTCTTGATGATTGTAGCTTTGTAGTATAGTCTGAAGTCAGGGAGTCTGATTCCTCCAGCTCCGCTTTTTTCCCTTAAGACTGCTTTGGCTATTCGGGGTCTTTTGTGGCTCCATACAAATTTTAAGATTTTTTGTTCTAGTTCTGTAAAAAATACCATTGGTAATTTGATAGGGATTGCATTGATTCTGTAGATTGCTTTCGGTAGTATAGTCATTTTCACAATATTGATTCTTCCAATGCAAGAACATGGTATATCTCTCCATTTGTTGGTATCATCTTTAATTTCTTTCATCAGTGTCTTATAGTTTTCTGCATACAGGTCTTTTGTCTCCCTAGGTAGGTTTATTCCTAGGTATTTTATTCTTTTTGTTGCAATGGTAAATGGGAGTGTTTCCTTAATTTCTCTTTCAGATTTTTCATCATTAGTGTATAGGAATGCAAGGGATTTCTGTGCATTGATTTTGTATCCTGCAACTTTACCAAATTCATTGATTAGATCTAGTAGTTTTCTGGTGGCATCATTAGGATTCTCTAAGTACAGTATCATGTCGTCTGCAAACAGTGACAGTTTTACTTCTTCTTTTCCAATTTGTATTCCTTTTATTTCTTTTTCTTCTCTGATTGCCGTGGCTAGGACTTCCAAAACTATGTTGAATAATAGTGGTGAGAGTGGACATCCTTGTCTCATTCTTGATCTTACAGGAAATGCTTTCAGTATTTCACCATTGAGAATGATGTTTGCTGTGGGTTTGTTGTATATGGCTTTTATTGTGCTGAGGTAGGTTCCCTCTATGCCCACTTTCTGGAGAGTTTTTATTATAAATCGGTGTTGAATTTTGTCAAAAGCTTTTTCTGCATCTATTGAGAGGATCATATGGTTTTTCTTCTTCAGTATGTTAATATGGTGTATCACATTGATTGATATGTGTATATTGAAGAATCCTTGCATCCCTGGGATAAATCCCACTTGATCATGGTGTATGATCCTTTTAATGTGTTGATGGATTCTGTTTGTTAGTATTTTGTTGAGGATTTTTGCATCTATATTCATCAGTGATATTGGTCTCTAATTTTCTTTTTTTGTAGTACCTTTGTCTGGTTTTGGTATCAGGGTGATGGTGGCCTCATAGAATGAGTTTGGGAGTGTTCTTTCCTCTGTAATTTTTTGGAAGAGTTTGAGAAGGATGGGTGTTAGCTCTTCTCTAAATGATTGATAGACTTCACCTGTGAAGCCATCTGGTCCTGGACTTTTGTTTGTTGGAAGATTTTTAATCACAGTTTCAATTTCATTACTTGTGATTGGTCTGTTCATATTTTCTATTTCTTCCTGGTTCAGACATGGAAGGTCATACCTTTCTAAGAATTTGTCCATTTCTTCCAGGTTGTTCATTTTACTGGCATAGAGTTCCTTGTAGTAGTCTTTTAGGATGCTTTGTATTTCTGCAGTGTCTGTTGTAACTTCTCCTTTTTCATTGTTAATTTTATTGATTTAAGTCCTCTCCCTCTTTTTCTTGATGAGTCTGGCTAACGGTTTATCAATTTTGTTTACCTTCTCAAAGAACCAGCTTTTAGTTTCATTGATCTTTGCTACTGTTTTCTTTATTTCTATTTCATTTATTTCTGCTCTGATCTTTATGATTTCTTTCCTTCTGCTAACTTTGGGTTTTGTTTGTTCTTCTTTCTCTAGCTCCTTTAGGTGTAAGCTTAGATTGTTTATTTGAGATTCTTCTTGTTTCATGAGGTAGGCTTGTATTGCTATAAACTTCCCTCTTAGAACTGCTTTTACTGCATCCCATAGGTTTTGGATCATCGTGTTTTCATTGTCATTTGTCTCCAGGTATTTTTTGATTTCCTCTTTGATTTCTTCAGTGATCTCTTGGTTATTTAGTAACATATTGTTTAGCCTCCATGTGTTTGTGTTTTTTACATTTTTTTCCCTGTAATTGATTTTTAATCTCATAGCGTTGTGGTCAGAAAAGATGCTCGATATGATTTCAATTTTCTTAAATTTACTGAGGCTTGATTTGTGACCCTAGATGTGATCTATCCTGGAGAATGTTCCAGGCACACTTGAGAAGAAAGTGTAATCTGCTGTTTTTGGATGGAATGTCCTATAAATATCAGTTAAATCTATCTCGTCTATTGTGTCCTTTAAAGCTTGTGTTTCCTTATTAATTTTCTGTTTGGATATCTGTCTATTGGTGTAAGTGAGGTGTTAAAGTCCCCCACTATTATTGTGTTACTGTCGATTTCCTCTTTTATAGCTGTTAGCAGTTGCCTTAGGTATTGAGGTGCTCCTATGTTGGGTGCATATATATTTACAATTGTTATATCTTCTTCCTGGATTGATCCCTTGATCATTATGTAGTGTCCTTCCTTATCTCTTGTAACATTCTTTATTTTAAAGTCTATTTTATCTGATATGAGTATTGCTACTCCAGCTTTCTTTTGATTTCCATTTGCATGGAATATCTTATTCCATCCCCTCACTTTCAGTCTGTATGTGTCCCTAGTTCTGAAGTGGGTCTCTTGTAGACAGCATATAGATGAGTCTTGTTTTTGTATCCATTCAGTGAGCCTGTGTCTTTTGCTTGGAGCATTTAATCCATTCACTTTAAGGTAATTATTGATATGTATGTTCCTATTACCATTTTCTTAATTGTTTTGGGTTTGTTTTTGTAGGTCCTTTTCTTCTCTTGTGTTTTCCACTTAGAGAAATTCCTTTAGTATTTGTTGTAGAGCTGGTTTGGTGGTGCTGAATTCTCTTAGCTTTTGCTTGTCTGTAAAGCTTTTGATTTCTCCATCGAATCTGAATGAGATCTTTGCCGGGTAGAGTAATCTTGGTTGTAGGTTCTTCCCTTTCATCACTTTAAGTATCTCATGCCACTCCCTTCTGGCTTGTAGAGTTTCTGCTGAAAATCAGCTGTTAACCTTATGGGAGTTCCCTTGTATGTTATTTGTCGTTTTTCCCTTGCTGATTTCAATAATTTTCCTTTGTCTTTAATTTTTGCCAATTTGATTACTAGGTGTCTTGGCGTGTTTCTCCTTGGGTTTATCCTGTATGGGACTCTCTGCGCTTCCGGGACTTGGGTGGCTGTTTCTTTTCCCATGTTACGGACGTTTTCGACTATAATCTCTAATCTCTTCAAATATTTCCTCAGGTCCTTTCTCTGTCTCTTCTCTTTCTGGGACCCCTATAATGCGAATGTTGTTGCGTTTAATGTTGTCCCAGAGGTCTCTTAGTCTGTCTTCATTTCTTTTCATTCCTTTTTCTTTTTTCTGTTCCACAGCAGTGAATTCCACCATTCTGTCTTCCAGGTCACTTATCCGTTCTTCTGCCTCAGTTATTCTGCTATTGATTCCTTCTAGTGTAGTCTTCATTTCAGTTATTGTATTGTTCACCTCTGTTTATTCTTTAATTCTTCTAGATGTTTGTTAAACATTTCTTGCATCTTCTTGATCTTTGCCTCCATTCTTTTTCTGAGGTCCTAGATCATCTTCACTATCATTATTCTGAACTCTTTTTCTGGAAGGTTGCCTATCTCCACTTCATTTAGTTGTTTTTCTGGGGTTTTATCTTATTGCTTCATCTGGTACATAGCCCTCTGCCATTCATCTTGTCTATCATTCTGTGAATGTGGTTTTTGTTCCACAGGCTGCAGGATTGTAGTTCTTCTTGCTTCTGCTATCTGCCCTCTGGTGGATGAGGCTATCTAAGAGGCTTGTGTACATTTCCTGATGGGAAGGACTGGTGGTGGGTAGAGCTGGCTGTTGCTCTGGTGGGCAGAGCTCAGTAAAACTTTAATCCGCTTGTCTGCTGATGGATGGGGCTGGGTTCCCTCCAAGTTGGTTGTTTGCCCTGAGGTGACCGAACACTGGAGCCTACCCAGGCTCTTTGGTGGGGCTAATGGCTGACTCTGGGAGGGCTCACACCAAGGAGTACTTCTCAGAACTTCTGATGCCAGTGTCCTTGTCCTCATGGTGAGCCACACCCACCCCCTGCCTCTGCAGGAGACCCTACAACACTAGCAGGTAGGTCTGGTTCAGTCTGCTATGGGGTCACTACTCCTTCCCCTGGGTCCCAATGCACACACTACTTTGTGTGTGCCTTCCAAGAGTGGAGTCTCTGTTTTCCCCAGTCCTGTCAAAGTCCTGCAGTCAAATCCCGCTAGCCTTCAAAGTCTGATTCTCTAGGAATTCCTCCTCCCATTGCCGGACCCCCAGGTTGGGAAGCTTGACGTGGGGCTCAGAACCTTCAGTCCAGTGGGTGGACTTTTGTGGTATAAGTGTTCTCCAGTTCGTGAGTCATGCACCCAGCAGTTATGGGATTTGATTTTATTGTGATTGCGCCCCTGTTACTGTCTCACTGTGGCTTCTCCTCTGTCTTTGGATGTGGGGTATCTTTTTTGGTGATTTCCAGTGTCTTCCTGTCGATGATTGTTCAGCAGTTAGTTGTGATTCCAGTGCTCTCACAAGTGGGAGTGAGAGCACGTCCTTCTACTCCACCATCTTGAACCAATCTCCAATCTTTTTGCATTGCCTGTACTATGGATTGAACTCTTTTTACTGACTGTTTCAAATTGTTACCTGTCTTACCATATTCAAAAAACTTCTCACGTTATATTGCCTTATTCTTATGCTCTTCAGCCTGAACAATCTTAGAGGCCGAATTTTGGAAATACTAGTAAAGTAGTCTTGTTCAGGCTTGAGAGGCAGAAGCAGGCCTCTGCCTGGCCTGTGATCCTGCCTGGACTGCGCACTTGCTTGCACACCTAACAACTGCTGCTAGCAAGTCAAGCGGCACCTACGATAAGAAAGGGAGTGGGTCTTGGAATTTCTTGAGCCCTGGGGACCTGCCAGTCCCCCAGGGTCTGGAAAATCTTGTGACTCACATGGAAATCAGCAGCACTGTTAAAGTGAATCCACAGCTGTATTTTTGCACACAAACTGATGATATCAATTTGCGGCCTGGAATTATAAATGGAAGCCCCCAGAACTCCAATCTGAAGTCTTACCTGTCGGGTGGATGCACTACCCGGGCCCCTTCCCAACTGGGGCTCCAGATTACTGTCACTCGGGACTTCCCACCTGCTGCTTGGATCTGGAAGTAGATGTCGGCGCAATTCAGTGATGTATACCCTGTTATTTTCCTCTAATATTCTTATTCCTTTCCTTCTAATGACTGTATATTAAAATTAAGTTAAATCACCTTTCATTAAAGAGTTGATTAAAGCTGTTTATTTGTGTGAAATGAGTGGTTATTTTGTCAGCGAATCCAACAAACCATAAAACCGAAAGCAGGCTTTCGGCAAAACAAAATGTCTCTTGAACCCCAACGCTTTCTCTCACACCACTTATCTTCTTCACAGGGAGAATTAATTGCTCCCTCTTCTGTGATTTTCACAGCTCTTTGTCAATATTTGTACTACATTATGTCATTTCAAATATGTATACGGTACGATGTATTTTTAATAATATATTATATCATGCACTTTTTTCTCTATGTTTATGAGCCCCTTAACAAAAGAAATATACAGTAGTTATTTATTTTTCATTTTCCCATAGATCCATTGTTTATGACTCCTTTTTTTTAAAACGCAAATATTATTTCCTAACTAACTTCTTTCAAATATATCCTTTATTAATGAATAGTGCCTGGCACAATGCTTAGTCCTCAGAAGCACTCAGTAAATGTTTGCTAACTAAATTTAAAATTTCTGACTTATGGCTTGATGTGGCTGAAGGTGCTCCCTGTTCATGGCCTATAATTTACATAAACTGAATTTTGGTGATACATATTGAGCTTCAATGGAATAGCTGGATTAAGGCAAGAAAGCAGCACACAATGTATCTATAAGTCGGAAATTTTTCTATGACTTATTTTCCCCCATTTAGGGAGTACTAGCCAACCCAGTATTAGTTTGGGGCATAAGTAAACCTTGGAGTTATGTAAGATACAAATCAGCATTGAGGTATGAAAAATATTTAATTATAACTGAAAAATAACAATTTTACTCATATTGTTATTTGTGAGAAAACTATTTTTTAAGTTTTATTTGCTATGCAAAGATTAAAAATATAAAAAGAATTTTCTTAACTGTTATATTCCAGGCTGATCTTATTAAATTACTGCTTTGATTTCCTTCTATCAGAAGACTGAAGAGCTAAAAAAAATGATGAAGACATGTAAAAATACACAGGAACTACCAATAGCCAAAGCTGGAACAATTGGAGCAACAGAGCAAATACTAATAGTATTAGATTATAATGCATATTAATATGAATAATTAAATAAATTTTTAAAAGAGCAAAAGAAATAGCTATTCCTTACTATTCACTATAAAGTAAACACCACATGAATAATTGTTGCAGGTAGCCAGCTGTGTAGGGACCTGGCCCATCAGCAGGCTGGCAGTAGTCCCACATGCCCTGGGCTATGCAGCCAGCCTCAGGGGAACACGGCCCTGCATACCAGCAGTAGGCAACAGTCCCACATTCCTCTCGGCCACACAGCCAACTGCTCAGGAAAATACCCCACCCTCCAGTGGGCCTACAGTCACCCCATGAGACAGGAACTTGTAGCCAGCCAGGCCAGAAACCAGCCACACCTACCAGCATACCCACAGCATGCCCAGCCATAATAGAAGGGGGCATGCAGCCCGCATAGAGGGTATCCCTAGAGCACATAGCTCTGATGACAAGAGGGGAGCATGCTGCTGGACCCTATATGACATCTCCTACATAAGGCCACTTCTCTAAGACTGGGAAACATAGCTGACCTACCTAATACACTGAGATAAACACAGAGCATTGGAAAAAGTGGGAAGACAGAGGAATATATTACAAATGAAGGAACAAGACAAAATCTTAGAAAAAGAACTAAACGAAGAGGAGATAGGCAATCTATCCAATAAAGAGTTAAGGTAATGATCATACAGATGCTCAATGAACTTGGGAGAAGAATGGATGAACACAGTGAGAATTTCCACCACAAGTTAGAAAATATAAAGAAGAACTAAACAGAGCTGAAGAATACAATAACTGAATTAAAAATTTTACTAGAAGAAATCAACAGTAGATTAGATGGGACAGAGGAATGAATCAGTGATCTGGAAGATAAAGTAGTGGAAATGATTCAAACTGAACAGAAAAAAGAAAAAGAATGAAAAGAAATCAGGATAGTTTAAGAGGCATCAGAGACAACATTAAGCATACTAATACCTGTATTACAGGGGTTCCAGAAGGAGAAAAGAGAAAGAAGCAGAGAACTTATTTGAAGAAATAATAGCAAAAATCTTCTCTTAACCTGGGGAAGGAAACAGACATCAAGATCCAGGTAGCACAGATAATCCCAAACAAAATGAACTCAAAGAGGTCTACACCAAGACACATTACAATTTAAATGGCAAAAATTAAAGATAAAGAGAGACCCTTAAAAGCAGCAAGAGAAAAACCAGTAGTTACATACAAGGGAATTCCCATAAGACTTTCAGCAAACTTTCGAGAGAAATTTTGCAGGCCAGAAGGGAGTGGCACAATATATTCAAAGTGATGAAAGGAAAAAAGCTACAACCAAGAATACTCTACCCAGCAAGGTTATCATTCAGATTTTAAGGAGAGATAAAGAGTTTTACAGACAAGCAAAAGCTTAAGAAGTTCAGCATCACTAAACTAGCCTTATAAGAAATAAAGGGACTTATCTAAGTGAAAAAGAAAAGGCCACAACTAGAAATATGAAAATTATGAAAGGAAAAAGGTCACTGGTAAAGACAAACATACAGTAAAGGTGGTAGAACAATCACTTATAAAACTAGTAAGAAGGTAAAAAGACAAAGTAGTAAAATCATCTATAGCCACAGTAAGTAGTTAAAGAATACAATAAACAAAAAGATGCAAATTATGATATCAAAAACATTAAATGTATGTGTGGGGTAAAAATATTGGGATGTTGGAATGCATTTGAACTTAAGAGTGTATAGGTTTTCATATATAAAACCTCATTGTAACTACAAACTTCAAGCTTAAAATAGATACACAGACAAAAAAGAAAAAGGAATCCAAACATAACATTGAGAAAGTCATCAAATCACAAAAAAAGAGAAAAAAGAAAAAGAAAGAAAGAAAAAAAAACTACAAAAACAACCAGAAAACATACTTATCAATAATTATTTTAAATGTAAATAGACTAAATCCTCCTATAAAAAGACATACAGTGGCTGAATAGATTAAAAAAAAAAAAAAAAAACAAGACCCATATATATATGCTGCTTACACAAGACTCTTCAGATCTAAAGACACACAGACTGAAATTGAGGGGATGAAAAAAAGGTATCCCATGCAGATGGAAATGAAAATAAAGATGGGGGTAGGAATACTCATATCAGAAAAAATAGACTTTAAAACAAAGGGTGTAACAAGAGACAAAGGAGGACATTACATAATGACAAAGCAATAAAGCCAACAAAAAGATATAGCAATTGTTAATATATATGAACCCACCATAAGAACACCTAAATGCATAAAGCAAATATTAACAAGGATAAAGGGAAAAGTTGATGATAAATAATACAATAAAAATAGGGAAGTTTAATACCACACTTCCATCAATTAACAGATCATCCAGGCAGAAAGTCAATAAGAAAACACTGACTTTAAATGGCACTTTAGATTAGATGAGATTAATAGATATCTACAGAACATTTTATTCAAAAACAGCAGAAAATCATTCTTTTCAAGGGCACATGGAACATTCTCCAGGATAGATCACATGCTAGGCCACAAAACACATGTCAATAAATTTAAGAAAATTGAAATCATATCAAGCATCTTTTCTGACCACAACAGTATGACACTCGAAATCAATTTCATGAAAACAACTGCAAAAAACACAAACACATGGAGTCTAAACAACATGCTACTAAACAACCAACAGGTCAACAAAGAAATAAAAAAATACCTGGGGATAGTTTAGAATGGAAACAAAATTATCCAAAATCTATGAGACAAAACAGAGCATTTCTAAGAGGAAAATTTATAGTGATACAAGCCTACCTTAGGAAACAAGAAAAATATCAAATAAACAATCTAAACTTAGACTTAAAGTAACCAGGAAACGAACAAACAAAACCCAAAGTTAGTAGAAGAAAAGAAATAATAAAGATCAGAGCAGAAATAAATAAAATAGAGACAAAAAAAGAAAAAAAATCAATAAAACTGAGTTGATTCATTGAAAAAAATGTTGATAAACATTTAGACAGTCTTAGATCAAGAAAAAAAGAGAGAGTGTTCAAATCAATAAAATCATAAATGAAAGAGAAGTTACAAGTGATACCTCAGAAATACAAAGAATCATAAGAGATTACTATAAACAACTATAGCCAATAAAGTGAACAACCTAGAAATGGATAAATTATTAGAAATGTACAATCTCCCAAGACTAAATCAGGAAGAAATAGAATATACTAACAGACAGATTACTAGTAAAGAAATTGAATCAGTAACTTAAAAACTCTCAGTAAACAAAAGTCCAAGATCAGACGGCTTCACAGGTGAATTCTACCAAACCTTTAAAGAAGAGTTAACACCTACCCTTCTCAAACTATTCCAAAAAATTGCAGAGGAAGAAATGCTTCCAAACTCATTCTATGATTCCAAGATCACCCTGATACCAAAACCATAAAAAGACACACCACACACACAAAATTACAGGCTAACATCCATGATGAACATAGATCCAAAATTCCTCAGCAAAATGTTGGCAAACTGAACTCAACAATACATTAAAAGAATCATACACCATGATCAAGTGGGATTTATCCCAGAGGTGCAAGGATGTTTCAATATCTGCAAATCAATCAATGTGATACATCACATTAACAAAATCATATGACCGTCTCAATAGATGTAGAAAAAGCATTTGATAAAAATCCATTTATGATCAAAAAAAGTCAATAAGACCATATATAACAAACCAACCGTCAACAACATATTCAACAGTGAAAATCTGAAAAGATTTCGTCTAAGATCAGGAATAACACATGGATGTCCACTCTTGCCACTTTTATTCAATATAGTATTTGAAGCCCTAGCCACAACAATCAACAAGAAAAATAAATAAATAAAAGGAATCCAAATTGGAAAGGAAGAAGTAAAACTGTCACTGTTTCAGTTGACATAATACTATACATAGAAAATCCGAAGCATGTCACCAAAAATCTATCACAACTAATAACTCAGTAAGGTTGCAGGGTACGAAATTAATGGCTATAATCTGTTGTAAATTTATCCATTAATAATGAACTATCAGAGAGAAATCAAGAAAACAATCCCATTACAATTGAATCAAAAAGAATAAAATATCTAGAAATTTAACCAAGGAAAAGATTGAAAACTATAAGACACTGATGAAAGAAATTGCAGATGATACAAGCAAATGGAAAGATATACCATTCGTGTGGATTAGAAGAATTAATACTGCTAAAATGACCATACTACCCAAGGCAATTTACAGATTCAAAGCAATCCTTATCAAAACATCCTTGGCATTTTCACAACACTAGAATAAATAATTCTAAAATCTGTATGGAAACACAGAAGATCCCAAATAGAAAAAACAACCTTCAGAAAAAAGAACAAAGCTGGAGGTATCATGCTCCCTGATTTCAAACTATACTACAAAGCTACAGTAATCAAAATAGTGTGGCACACTGAGAGTAGAGCCATGTCTGTCCTCGTATCCTCAGTGCCTGGACGAGGGTGGACACTCAATAAGTGTCTATGAATGAAAGGGGTTAATGAATGACTGAATATTAAGTCGAATAGGCTTTTGAGGTTGGTTACAACTTTCACAATTTCAACTTTTTGAGACAGAAGAATGGGAAGTAAAGCTAAGTTGTGAATCAAAATGCCTCTGATTTGGCTGGATTCAATTAATACCAAAAAGTATGCAGCACTGAGTTTGTAATCAGTGTTATTAAAGCTATTAAATACACAAAAATCAAATCAATATATTTCTATATATAGTTCCTATATTCCTGTAACCTCTCCTATACTTATACCTGAAGCTTATTGTAATCATTCCAGTTCAGAATTTATTAAGCATCTTGTATGTGCTAAACACTACACTAGATACTGGGTACATAAGAAATAAAAAATGGGGAAAAAAAAGAAACTGACATATAGACCAATGGAACAGAATAGAGAGCCCAGAAATGAACCCACACTTATGAGTCAAGTGATTTATGACAAAGGAGGTAAGAATATACAATGGGTGGGGAAAACACAGTGCCTTCAATAGATGGAGTTGGGAAAACTGGACAGTACATGCAAAAGTATCAAACTGGACTCCTTTCTCATACCATATACAAAAATCAACTCCAAATGGATTAAACACTTAAATGTAAGACCTGAAACAATAAAGCTTCTAGAAGAACACATAGGCAGTACACTCTTTGATGCTGGTCTTAGCAATACGTTTTTTGATCTGTCTCTTCAGGCAAGGGAAACAAAAGCAAATATCAGCAACAAGACTATATCAAACTAAAAGGTTTTGCACAGTGATTGAAACCATCAACCAAATGAAAAGGCAACCAATTGAATGAGAAAAGCTATTTGCAAATGATATATCTGATAAGGGTTAATATCAAAAATATACAAAGAACTCATACAACTCAATATCAAAAAACATCAATCTAAATTTAAAAAGTGCAGAGGACCTAAATAGACAATTTTTCCAAAGGAGACATACAGATGGCCAACAGACACAGAAAAAGATGCTCAATATTACTAATCATCAGGGAAATGCAAAGCAAAACCACAATGAGATACCACCTCACACCTCTCAGAGTGGCTAAAAGACACAAATAACAAGAGTTGGCAAGGATGTCGAGAAGCAGGAACTCTTGTGCGTTGTTAGTGGGACTGTAGATTGGTGAAGCCACTATGGAAAAGACTATGGAGGTTCCTCAGAAATTAAAAATAAAACTGCCATGTGATTCAGCAATTTCACTTCTGGATATTTACCCGAAGAAAACAATAACACTAATTTAAAAAGATATATGCACATCAATGTTCATTGTAGCTATTTACAATAGCTAAGATATGGAAACAACCTAAGTGACCAATGATAGAGGAATGGAAAAAGATGTGGTATATATATGCAATTGAATATTATTCAGTCATAAAAAATAAGTGAAATCTTGTCACTTGCAGCAGCAGGGATGGATCTAGAAAGATTTGTGCTAAGTGAAATAAGTCAGACAGAGAAAGATAAATACCATATGATCTCACTTTTATGTGGAATCTAAAAAACAAGAAACAAACAAAACAAAATGAAAATAGCCTCATAGGTACAGAGAAAAAATGAGTGGTTGCCAGAGGGGAGGGAGTTGGGGGACAGGTGAAGTAGGTGTAAGGGATTAAGAAGTACAAACCTCCAGTTATTAGTTAAATAAGCCATAGGGATGTACTACACAGCATAAGGAATATAGTCAGTAATATCGTAATAACTTTGTATGGGGACAGATGGTTACTAGACTTATTGTGGTGATCACATTCATAATATATGCAAATGTCAAATCACTAGGTAGTACACCTGAAACTAACATAATCTTTCACATCAACTATTGATATATTCAGTAAACAAACAAACAAACAAACAAATAAAATAATGGTTTCAGGCAGACAATAAATGAATGCCAAAATTAGTGAGCAAAATTATAGTGAAAACCAGGATACTTGCAGTCTCAAAGTGTGTCTCCATTAGAAAGTACCTTTTGAGAGGGAAAAAAAAGAAATTTCACATTGAAAAAAACTGGCAGACACTATCTTTAATAAGTGCTCAAGATTGACATCAATCAGTAAGAAGATATAGAACATGCTCTAACACCACATGAAAAAATAAACTCAAAATGGATTCAAGACCTAAATGTAAATCTGGAGTCAAGTTGTTTGAGAAGCAGTTACATTCCTAGATCATCTGCCTACCTCCAGGCTACTAGACAACTAGATGATTTTAAGGTATACAGGGTCTCAAAAAATTTACCACCCTACCTGAGAAAGAACGTTATGGAGAAACTGCTCATTGAGAAACCAGTAAAGACAAAGGGTGAGATAAAAAATGCAGGAAATGGAAAGGAGAGAGATGAAGCAAAAATAAACAAATGGGACCTAATTAAACATAAAAGCTTTTGTACAGCTTTTGTACAGGAAATCATCAACAAAATGAAAAAACCTACTGAATGGGAGAAAATATTTGCAAATGATATGACCAATAAAGGATTAATATCCAAAATATATAAACAGCTCACACAACTCAACATCAAAAACAAAAACAAAAACAAACAACTCGATTAAAAAATGGGCAGAAGAACTGAATAGATATTTTTCCAAAGAGGAAATGCAGATGGCCAACAGGCACATGAAAAGATGCTCAACATCACTAATCATCAGGGAAACGCAAATTAAAACCACAATGAGACATCACCTCATACCTTTAAGAATGGTTATCATTGGGATTTCCCTGGTGGCACAGTGGTTAAGAATCCACCTGCCAGTGCAGGGGACATGGGTTCAATCCCTGGTCTGGGAAGATCCCACATGCTGCGGAGCAAATAAGCCCGTGCGCCACAACTACTGAGCCTGCGCTCTAGAGCCTGTGAGCCACAACTACTGAGCCCGCATGCCACAACTACTGAAGCCCACACACCTAGAAGCAATGCTCCACAACAAGAGAAGCCACCACAATGAGAAGCCCGTGCACTGCAATGAAGAATAGTCCCCGCTTGCCACAACTAGAGAAAGCCCACGTGCAGCAACAAAGACCCAACGCAGCCAAAACTAAATAAAATTTAAAAAAAGATTTGATGCTGAACTCTGTCTCATTCTAATAAAAAAAATATTCATTAAAAAATGTTTTAAAAAAATGAATGGTTATCATCAAAAAGATCACAAATAACAAGTATTAGTGAGGATGTGGAGAAAATATACTCTTGTGGGGATGAAAACTGGTGCAGCCACTGAGGAAAACAGTATGGTCTTTCTCAAAAAACTAAAACCAGAACTACCATATGATCCAGCAATTCTACTCCTGGGTATATATCTGAAAAATGTTTATAGCAACATTATGTACAATTGCCAAGATATGGAAACAACCTAAGTCTCCATCAACAGACGAATGGGTAAAGAAGTTGTGGTACATATATACAATGGAATACTACTCAGCCATAAAAAAGAATGAAATTCTGCCCTTTGCAGTAGCATGGATGGACTTAGAAGGCATTATGCTAAGTGAAATAAGTCAGAGAGAGAGACAAATACTGTATGATATCACTTATATGTGGAATCTAAAAAATACAACAAACTACTGAATATAACATAAAAGAAGCACACTCACAGATATAGGGAACAAACTAATGGTTACCAGGTGGGAGGTGGGGAGAGACAATATAGGGGTGGGGGAGTGGGAGGTACAAATTCTTCGGTGTAAGATAGACTCAAGGATATATCGTACAACATGGGAAATATAGCCAGTGTTTTGTAATAATTGTAAATGGAAAGTAACCTTTAAAAATTGTATAAAATTTTTAAAAATTTAAAAAGAACTAATACTGAGAAAACATCAGGCAAACCTAAATTGAAAAACATTCTACAAAATAACTAACCTAAATTACTCATAAAAAGTGCCAAGGTCACAAAAGACAAAGACAGAGGAGCTTTCACAGTTTGGAAGAGACTAAACAAATATTACAATTAAATGGAGAGTGGGAGCCTGGATTGGATTCTGGACCAGAAAATGATGTTATTGGGACAATTCATAAAATTTAAGTCAGGGCTCTATCTATAAAAATTATATATATATATGTATGTATATGTAATAGTTAGTAGTATTGTACCAATGTTCATTTTCTTGCTTTGGTAACTGTGCTATGGTTATATAAAGTGTTAACATTAGGAGAAACTGAATGAAGGGTATAGAGGAATTCCCTGTACATTTTTGCAACTTTTCTGTTAGTCATAAAATTATTTCAAAATACAAAAATTTAAATTTTTAAGTGAAACCTGTTTTTATTTCCTTGTTTAGATTCATCCAATTTTATGAAGTTCTCTCTGGTCACCCTGGCTGAAAGTGAGTTGCACTAGACTGCATGATTTTGAATCCCAAACCCACAATATCCTAGCTATATAATTTTGGACAAGTTACTTTACCTCTGTGTTCTTTAATTTTCTCACATGTAAAATGGGAGTAGTAATAACACCTGCCTCATAGGATTGTTTTAAGGACTTAATAGTTTAAGATGGATAAGTGCTTAAAGGGTATCTGCCACATGGTATACATTATATAAGTGTTAGCTGTTACTATTATCATTACTGAACCTACATTGCCCTCTTTACACATTTTTTGCACTTCAACACTTAGAATATAAATTCATTCTCATATATAGATCATAAACAATGACAATGGTTGTAAGACTCTGTTTTAGAGTCAGTCCCCTACTTTCATATGTATTCATACATGTAAATACCAGAACTTAAATGTGAGAATGTTGAATACTGATTTGCATGTTTTGTAGGATTAGTTTATCAGTTTATACATCCAAATCCAAATTTGTTTTGAAATGATGTTTTGGGAATATCAATGAACAAGTTAGAAAAGCGTAGGTTTTTCAAAAGTTTAATATGGGAAAGAAAGGTTCACTTGTACTCAGTTTTATCCCCCACCACACACTCACTTACAGTGCCCTGTAAAATACCTATCAGATAATAAGCATAAAATCACTTTGCTAAATGTAAGGATAAATGAATAAAAAAATAAATTGGTATTAAGTAATGCTTTGTCTTAATAAATGTGGGTACAACCATGATTTGATGCCTCTGCTTAAAATGTTATTGGCTAGGGCTGAAATTATTATTGCATTTTTTAATTTCAGAAATGCTTCATGTTTTATTTAATTCTGTAACATTGTAAGACACAAGAAAGAGTCTGAGAAAATATTTGAAGAGATTATAGTAGAAAACTTCCCTAACATGGGACAGGAAATAGTCATCCAAGTCCAGGAAGCACAGAGAGACCCATACAGGATAAACCCTAGGTGAAACACACCAAGACACATATTAATCAAACTAACAAAAATTAAATTCAAAGAAAAAAATATTAAAAGTAGCAAGGGAAAAGTAAAAAATGACATACAAAGAAATCCCCATAAGGTTATCAGCTGATTTTTCAGCAGAAACTCTGCAGGCCAGAAGGGAGTGGCAGGATATACTTAAAGTGATGAAAGAGAAAAACATACAATCAAGAGTACCCAGCAAAGGGGCTTCCCTGGTGACGCAGTGGTTGAGAGTCTGCCTGCCGGTGCAGGGGACACGGGTTCGAGCCCTGGTCTGGGAAGATCCCACATGCCGCAGAGCAACTGGGCCCGTGAGCCACAACTGCTGAGCCTGCGCGTCTGGAGCCTGTGCTCCGCAATGGGGGAGGCTGCGATGGTGAGAGGCCCGCGCACTGCGATGAAGAGTGGTCCCCACTTGCTGCAACTAGAGAAAGCCCTCGCACAGAAACGAAGACCCAACACAGCCATAAATAAATAAATTAATTAATTAAAAAAAAGAAAGAGTACCCAGCAAAGATCTCATTCAGATTCGAAGGAAAAATCAAAAGCTTTTTAGACAAGCAAAAGCTAAAAGAATTCAGCACAACCAAACCAGCTTTACAACAAACGCTAAAGGAACTTCTCTAGGTGAGCAACACAGGAGGAGAAAAAGACCGACAAAAACAAACCCAAAACAATTAAGAAAATGGTAATAGGAACATACATATCGATAATAAACTTGAATGTAAATGGACTAAATGCCTCAACGAAAAGACACAGACTGGCTGAATGGATACAAAAACAAGACCAATATATATTCTGTCTACAAGAGACCCACTTCAGACCTAGGGACACATATAGATGAAAGTGAGGGGGTGGAAAAATATATTCCATGCAAATGGAAATCAAAAGAAAGCTGGAGTAGCAATTCTCATATCAGATAAAATAGACTTTAAAATGAAGACTGTTACAAGAGATAAGGAAGGACACTACATAATGATCAAGGGATCAATCCAAGAAGAAGATATAACAATTATATATATTTATGCACACAACATAGGAGCACCTCAATACATAAGGTAAATGCTAACAGCCATAAAAGGGGAAATCAACAGTAACACAATCATAGAAGGGGACTTTAACACCCCACTTACACCAATGAACAGATCATCCAAACGGAAAATAAATAAGGAAACACAAGCTTTAAATGACACAATAGACCAGATAGATTTAATTGATATTTATAGGACATTCCACCTGAAAGTGGTAGAATACACTTTCTTCTCAAGTGCACATGGAACATGCTCCAGGATAGATCACATTTGGGTCACAAGTCAAGCCTCGGAAAATTTAAGAAAATTGAAATAGAATCTGGCATCTTTCTTTTTTTTTAATTTATTTTTAAATTTTTAAAATTTTTTAAAAATTAATTAATTTATTTGTTTATTTATTTATTTCTGGCTACATTGGGTCTTCGTTGCTGCACATGGGCTTTCTCTAGTTGCGGCGAGCAGGGGATACTCTTTGTTGTGGTGAGCAGGCTTCTTATTGTAGTGGCTTCTCTTGTTGCGGAGCATGGGATCTAGGCACACAGGCTTCAGCAATTGTGGCACACAGGCTCAGTAATTGTGGCTCACGGGCTCTAGAGCACAGGCTCAGTAGTTGCGGCGCACGGGCTTTGCTGCTCCGTGGCATGTGGGATCTTCCTGGACCAGGGATCGAACCCATGTCTCCTGCATTGGCAGGTGGATTCTTAACCACTGCACTAACAGGGAAGTCCTCAAGCATCTTTCTGACCACAACGCTATGAGATTGGAAATCAGTTACAGGGAAAAAATGTAAAAAACACAAATACAGACGGGCGCCTTAAAATGGTGGAGAAGTAAGACGTGGAGATCACCTTCCTAGCCACAAATACATCAAAACTACATCTACATGTGGAACAACTCCTACAGAACACCTACTGAACACTGGCAGAAGACCTCAGACTTCCCAAAAGGCATGAAACTCCCCACGTACCTGGGTAGGGCAAAAGAAAAGAGGAAAAACAGAGACAAAACAATAGGGATGGGACCTGCACCTTGGGGAGGGAGCTGTGAAGGAGGAAATGTTTCCACATACTAGGAAGCCCCTTCACTGGTGGAGATGGGGGGTAGCGGCGGGGAAGCTTTGAAGCCACGGAGGAGAGTGCAGCAACAGGGGTGCAGAGGGCAAAGTGGAGAGATTCACGCACAGAGGATCGGTGCCGACCAGCACCCACCAGCCTGAGAGGCTTGTCTGCTCACCCGATGGGGCTGGAGGGGGCTGGGAGCTGAGGCTCAGGCTTCAGAGTTCAGACCCCAGGGAGAGGACCAGGGTGGGCTGCATGAACACAGCCTGAAGGGGGCTAGTGCACCACAGCTAACCAGGAGGGGTTCCGGGAAAAAGTCTGGAACTGCCTAAGGGGCAAGAGACCATTGTTTCAGGGTGTGCAAGGAGAGGGGATTCAGAGCACCACCTTAACGAGCTCCACAGACAGGTGCGAGCTGCAGCTATCAGTGTGGACCCCAGAGACAGGCATGAAATGCTAAGGCTGCTGTTACAGCCACCAAGAAGCCTGTGTGCAAGCACAGGTCACTATCCACACCACCCTTCCTGGGAACCTGTGTAGCCTGCCACTGCCAGAGTCCCTTGATCCAGGGACAACTCTCCCGGGAGAACACACGGCATGCCTCAGGCTGTTTCAATGTCACACTGCCCTCTGCCTCCACAGGCTCACCCCACATTCCATATCCCTCCCTCCCCCTGTCCTGAGTGAGCCAGAGCCCCCTAATCAGCTGCTCCATTAACCCTGTCCTGTCTGGGTGGGGAACAGATGCTCTCAGGTGACCTACATACAGAGGTGGGGCCAAAACCAAAGCTGAACCCCAGGAGCTGTGAACAAAGAAGAGAAAGGGAAATCTCTCCCAGCAGCCTCAGGAGCAGCGGATTAAATCTCCAATATCAACTTGATGTACCCTGAATCTGTGGAATACCTGAATAGACAATGAATCATCCCAAAGTTGAGGCGGTGGACTTTGGGAGTAACTGTAGACTTGGGGTTTGCTTTCTGCACCTAATTTGTTTCTGGTTTTATGTTTATCTTAGTTTAGTATTTAGAGCTTATTATCATTGGTAGATTTGTTTATTCATTTGGTTGCTCTCTTCCATTTTTTATTTTTATATATATATATATATTTTTTCCTTGTTCTCTTTTAGTGAGTGTGTATGTGTATGCTTCCTTGTGTGATTTTGTCAGTATAGCTTTGCTTTTGCCATTTGTCCTAGGGTTCTGACTGACCATTTTTTGTTATTGTTTTTGTTTCTTTAGTATAGTTTTTAGCGCTTGTTATCACTGGTGGATTTGTTTTTTTGGTTTGGTTGCTCTCTTCTTTCTTTCTTTTATTACTTTTTTATCTTTTGTTCTTAATAATTGTTTTCTATTTTAATACGTTTATTTTATTTTATTTAGTTATTTTTTTCCTTAGTTCTTTCTTTTTTTTTCTCCCTTTTCTTCTGAGCCGAGTGGTTGACAGGGTCTTGGTGCTCTGGCCGGGTATGAGGCCTGAGCCTCAGAGATGGGAGAACCGAGTTCAGGACATTGGTCCACCAGACACCTCTCAGTCCCACGTAATATCAAACGGTGAAAGCTCTCCCAGAGATCCCCATCTCAACGCTAACACCCAGCTCCACTCAAAGACCAGCAAGCTACAGTGCTGGACACCTTATGTCAAACAACTAGCAAGACAGGAACACAACCCCACCCATTAGCAGAGAGGCTTCCTAAAATCATAATAAGTTCACAGAAACCCCAAAACACACCACCGGGCGTGGTCATGCCCACCAGAAAGACAAGATCCAGCCTCATCCACCAGAACACAGGCACCAATCCCCTCAACCATGAAGCCTACACAACCACTGAACCAACCTTACCCACAAGGGGGAGATACCAAAAACAATGGGAACTATGAACCTGCAGCCTGAGAAAGAAACCCCAAACACAGTAAGTTAAGCAAAATGAGAAGACAGAGAAATACACAGCAGATGAAGGAGCAAGGTAAAAACCCACCAGACCAAGAAAATGAAGAGGAAATAGGCAGTCTACCTGAAAAAGAATTCAGACTAATGATAGTAAAGATGATCCAAAATCTTGGAAATAGAATGGAGAAAATACAATAAACATTTAACTAGGACCTAGAAGAACTAAAGAGCAAACAAACAACAATAAACAACACAATAAATGAAATTAAAAATTCTCTAGAAGGAATCAACAGCAGAATAACTGAGGCAGAAGAACGGATAAGTGACCTGGAAGATAAAATAGTGGAAATAACTACCGCAGAGCAGAATAATGAAAAAGGAACAAAAAGAATTGAGGACAATCTCAGAGACCTCTGGGAAACATTAAATGCACCAACATTCGAATTATACGGGTCCCAGAAGAAGAAGAGAAAAAAAAAGGGACTAAGAAAATATTTGAAGAGATTATAGTTGAAAACTTCTCAAATATGTTTAAGGAAATAACCAATTAAGTCCAGGAAGCACAGAGAGTCCCACAAGGATAAATCCAAGGAGAAACATGCCAAGACACATATTAATCAAACAATCAAAAATTAAATACAAAGAAAAAATATTAAAAGCAGCAAGGGAAAAACAACAAAAAACATACAAGGGAATCCCCATAAGGTTAACAGCTGATCTTTCAGCAGAATCTCAGCAAGCAAGAAGGGAGTGGCAGGACATATTTAAAGTGATGAAAGGGAAAAACCTACAACCAAGATTACTCTACCCATCAAGGATCTCATTCAGATTTGATGGAGAAATTAAAACCTTTACAGACAAGCAAAAACTAAGAGAATTCAGCACCACCAAACCAGATCTACAACAAATGCTAAAGGAACTTCTCTAGGCAGGAAACACAAGAGGAGGAAAAGACCTATAATAAGAAACCCAAAGTAATTAAGAAAATGGTAATAGGAACATACATATAGATAATTACCTTAAATGTAAATGGATGAAATGCTCCAACCAAAAGACATAGACTGGCTGAATGGATACAAACACAAGACCCATACATATGCTGTCTACAAGAGATCTACCTCAGACCTATGGACACATACAGACTGAAAGTGAGGGGATGGAAAAAGATATTCCATGCAAATGGAAATCAAAAGAAACCTGGAGTAGTAATTCTCATATCAGAAA